>NC_135641.1:27752304-28375012 GCF_053574225.1 Canis aureus | reverse complement strand
TTTAACCTCCAAACATTTAAAGAAGTCATTCTTATCTATACATAGCAATGAATATTGGGCTCCAGAGTCCTAGTCAGCCAATAAGAAGATCACAATGTGAATGATATTTTAAATCAATGCCCACATGAGACATTCAGCTGCACAACTTCCAATTCTTAACCATTGTGAATATTGTACAGGATAAAAAATATACCCAAGATTAAAAAAGTAATTAATTTCTCCCTCTCAAATCTTTTATATTAATAATTAATACAACATGTATAGTAAAAAAAGTTTTCTTAAATATTACATGTCATGTCAAAGTTAATTATTGTAATTTTCACTGTTGAATACTTTTAATCACTAAATGTTAATTGCTCTTTTCTGTCTACATACCCATCTGTTTTTCTGTCTGTCTATAAAAGAGGAGGAGAAGCTAAAAATTTCTTTACTAGTAGTCTAGTCCATAAAAGTTTCTTTTTTTTAAGACTTTTATTTATTTATTCATGGGAGACACACAGAGAGAGTGAGGCAGAGACACAGGCAGAGGGAGAAGCAGGCTCCATGCAGGGAGCCCAACGTGGGACTCCTTCCCAGGTCTCCAGGATCACATCCTGGACTGAAGGCAGCGCTAAACCGCTGAGCCACCCCGGCTGCCCTCCGTAAAAGTTTCTTATGACATCAGCACTGATTCTAAATACTTTAGAGAAACTTGGATAACACTGAAAATTTTGGAAGAATATTTATAATATATCAAACTAAATGCTTTTTATCTCCATACCTAAAACGTATACAACTCACCCTGAATTTAGCCAATATCTCTGAGGACAAATGATTTGCCAGACACTAATAATAGAAAATAAAATAAGATCTGATTCCTAAGTTAAAGGAGAGAAGACCTAACATAGGACAAATATGACAAGTTAATGATGTATTTCTGATATGTTCTATTCCAGATATATGTAAAAAGGACTATGCTTGGAGATTATTTAGGCAGAGAATGGAAGTGAGGTCAGGGAAGCCTCACAAGGGGTAAAATATATTTTATGGAGCAATGATAGTTTTACAGATTGGGGAATAAAAGTTGTTAACTTCAGGTACCATCAATACAACTGTATTGGCTGGTTTGAAATGTAAGAATGGAAAGCATAGTTGAGTAGTAGGAAGTAGGCTGGAAAAACAGTCAGCGACCAAATAACAGAAAGCTTTATATGCTATATAGTTAAGCTTCTATCACATCAGAGCATTATCAAATGTTTCACACAGGTTTGAAGACAAAATGGCAGATATGGCTTAATTTTTTTTTTTTGGTCAGTTTTCTTAATGATATTTATTTTTCTTCTTCTTCTTTTTTTAAAGATTTTATTTATTGGGATCCCTGGGTGGCTCAGTGGTTTGGCACCTGCCTTCGGCCCAAGGCATGATCCCGGAGACCCGGGATCGAGTCCCGCATCGGGCTCCCTGCATGGAGCCTGCTTCTCCCTCTGCCTGTGTCTCTGCCTCTCTCTCTCTCTCTCTCTCCTCTCTCTCTCTCTCTCTGTGTCTCTCAGGAATAAATAAATAAAATCTTTAAAAAATTATATTTTATTAATTTATTTGAACAGAGAGAGGGAGAGCACAAGCAGGGTATGCAGCAAGCAGAGGGAGAGGGAGAAGCAGGTGTGGCTTGATCCCAGGACCCTGGGATCACGACCTAAGCCAGAGGCAGATGCTTAACAGCCTGAGCCACACAGGCACCCCTGATTTATTCTTCTTCTAAACTCAGTGTACTGTTGCCCTATTTCATTTTTAAGAAGTACACTTTTTTTTAACAGAGGTGTAATTTAACAATAAGAAAAGGAATTTCTATGCTTTGTAGTGTCTTCGAACAGGGAAGAACTACAAAAGAGGTATGGATTGTCTTTCCCCTGAGAAATTTGAGACTAAGAGAATCTTCTCCTCTGTCAGAAATGCTTCAAGGAGAGCTGACTCAAGATAGGTTAATGAACACGGTTAGTGAATGACCTTACCGGGTCCTCCAACCAAACATTTCAGCGATTCTGTGATTTTTAGAGAGTTGCAAACAAGCTTTGCAAGTTTATGATAAAATTTGCAAAGCAGCTTATGGTTTGCAAGGATTAGTGGGGCTCTGTGAGCCCATGGATTAGCCTTTATGTTTTAATGTGCCTGCCCTCACAGACAGAAATGACACTGCTCCTTCAGCTTCAATAGACTCTGCACAGTGAATTGTATTTTCAGTTCTGGCAATACTGAACTCCTTATTACTCAGTCCAGCCTGTTGTGGTCAAGGTCATACACAGTGTTGCTTGCTGGCAAATATAGAAAAAGAAGAAGTTAATTGACTTCATAAGAGATGATTAGGAATAAGTTCATAAAGTCACAGAATCCTTGAATGGGAAATTGCCTGAAGGTCACTTAATTAAATCTCCGGTTGGATTCAGGAATCAGCTCAGGGTCTCATCTGATCTAATTTGAGAAAGATGAGATAGAATGGAGACTCTTCAGAAGGAATTCCTTAGGACGATCTTTGTGCTTGCTCGAAAACATAACTGTGTTATCTCTGGTCTCTCTTTGGAACCAATGGCTTAGATCTCCTGCAGAAGGAAAATAGCAAAAGGAAGAAATACCTAGAGGAAGAAAGATAACTATAAGAAAAAATCTTATGCATAAGATTACTAATCCTCAAGGACACTGATATCAAAGAGGGTGCTGCATTTAGTAGAGGTACAGGTATTCAAATGATTCAAATTGATTCCAGAATCACTCAGATTTGTCCATGGATGCCCTTGCGGAGGTTCAGCACAGGAAGAGCACTCACTCATCCTTGCTTCAGATACCCCATCACCTTCAAAGACATGAAGGAGAGGAAATGAAGCCCTGCCATCCACACTTTTAAAAGGTCAGCATGTCTGTAAAGCTGAAGTTTTTTTTGTTTTTTTGTTTTTTTAAGATTTTATTCATTTATTCATGAGAGACACAAACTGAGAGGCAGAGACACAGGCAGAGGGAGAAGCAGGCTCCCTGTGGGAAGCCCAATGTGAAACTCAATCCAGGGACCTCCAGGATCACACCCTGAGCCAAAGGCAGATGGTCAGCCACTGAGCCACCCAGGTGCCCCAATGCAGAAGTTTTAATCCACATGATCACTGGAGCTCCAAATTCCTTCTTCACATATTATTACTAATGTGAATCATGAAACTGTAGGTCAGAAGAGTTACCATTTATAATACACCTTTGAGTTAGTGTGAGAGGCTGCTGATTCCCACCTAATCACCAAATAATTATTGTTTGGTAATTAAGTATAATAGAAATGTACTTGGTGAGAGTAGTCTCTTCCCATCCTTGTTAAAAATGGTTCATGAACTTTCCACAAAAATCTGCAATGATGTATGTAACTTGTTGAAAGGAATGCATTATTCATCCACTTCTCTAGTTCAGTTTCTTCTTCCACCTGAAGAGGCTATGGGAGCCTAGGATCCAAGGACCATTTGTATTTCCTTTGATATCAACCAAATGAAAATGTTAAACATTCTAACTGGATACTATTTTGATGCATACTTTTATTTCCCACTGCTGATATTTGTAGGTTTATATAACACTAAAATTTATACATCATGAAGATTCTGGAAGGCTTACAACACCCTCCATCCTCTAGCCTTTATCATACACATTGGATCTCATAGTTAGCCAATTCATAAAAAGATGCCTGAAGAGCTTTCACATTCTGGATTTTGGAAAGATCTTTTTTTTTTTTTTTAACAGATCTAAGTGAATGGTTTATATTATAGTATGTCTTCATACTTGCAGCATTCCAAGTTTAAAAAATATTGTTTATATTTTTTAAAGATCAGGACAATATTCATCTATTATATTTCCTTTTTATTTTGTGTTTCATTTGGGTGGTTGAAATGCCTGCCTTGTGCTCTCTTCTGCCACTAAATGACCAGAATGTCATCAATTGAATTTTCATTAAAAAAAATTAAGTAGTGTGCCAATTATTAAACTTTGGTGACATAATAGTGGATATTCACCAGCCTTTTTGTGTTTTACATAGGATTCTTCTAGCACTAATAAGGAAAGTTGTAAAGTCTTTGTATACAGTCCATAATTGATACATCTTAATCAAGGTAAAAAAAAAAAATGCATGGACACTTGGCAAGAAAGATCAGAAATGGGAATGGAATAGATTCCTTGCTTTTTCCCCAACTGCCTCATCTTAGATGGAAAGTCTATGAGTAATAGAAGAATAGAAGAATTTCCAAATGTTGTATTAGGAGAGCTCGGATTCAAGGGATTCTTAAAAAAGGAGAGAGAGAGAGAGAGAGAGATAAGAATGGAGAAAATATGTAATTTAGTTTTGCATATTTTTGAGATGTGTATTTGCTTTTTATCAAACAATTCATCTCTGCCTTTGAAGTGAAAAATTTCCACCAATAGTTTGAGACAGTTTTATGGTGGAATTTGCCTGATAAAATTACTTTTTTTTTCCTAAATAACCTTTTCTATGACACTATTTGGTTATAAATTATTTTGACCTCTACAGAACACACTTGAGCCTGCAGAATAGTGTTTGGGGGATCTATATGGAGGAGATGTCAAGGTAATTGCAGAAGGAGGCAACTCCATTGCCAGAAGCTGATTCATTAATTTCCAGGCAGATTCATGGTTTATGGATCAATCGCGAAGAACTCAGGACCTCTGGGGCAGGACTAAGAATGGTTGCAATAGGTTCAGTGACAGACATCTGCTACGTCTGTCAGAGAGCAGTATGGTTCCATCTTCAGTGTTTTCATCCTTCATGTATTTCCTGACTTGAAGGAAGGTGTTAAACTGGGTTGAGCTAGAGGAATTTTTAACAGTAATCATGACCTCATCATTTCCTTTCCATATTTGATATCAAAAGATATAAAAAATGATACAAACAGTGTCACTTCACCACACTGGTATTGATATTCTATTAGTTGATATGTGTTGTACCCATATGACTACTTTCCTAACCAAATCCATTATATATTAATGGGTAGTATATTGACTGGATTGTTTGATTGTAAGAAATAGAAACCTACTGTGGCTAACTTACTTAAAACAATTTTATTAGTAACATGGTGGGCAACCTTTAGAGAATCAAAGGAAAAAATAAACACCCAATAATCAAAAAGAAAAAACAGAGTGGTTCCTTGGAATAGCTGATTGACCCAACTTTGTCAGGCAACACTCTCCCCATTATAGAGGGTGTACATTTGTTGATCGCGCTTCCAAGATCATCTGCAGTATGGTAGAGGTAGTTCCCTAAGTGAAAATCAAGGCTCTTTTATTAAAAGAAAAAGGGAAATAAGCTGGAAGTAAAAAATAACAAATGTCCACTCCTTAAATCTGTAACTGCAATTCTTAATTAACTTCTTTCTGTGAAGAGGGTTTGGCATTTATCTCCTTACCAGAACATTCATTCATTTATTCACTCAAGAAGCATGTGAATTGCCAGATCTTGTGCTTGGCTTTGAACTGTGAAAAAGAGATGTAGTTCCCACTCTCATAGGATATATATATTTCCTACAGAGTTATAGGCACTCTTTACTAAATACTATCACTAGCTAGCATCAAATACAACTTTCTTAGGTAGAATGACAAAAAAATGTTTCAGGTAGCACCTTTATTGTCAATTAATTCTAACGTGGCAACTAGTGGGTTACCAGTAAAGCTTTTGGGAAGAGGATAATAATTTAAATAAAAATATCTTGAAAGAAAATTAATATGTTGGTAGTCTGAAGAACAAAGTTGGCTTGGATGTAGGAAGCAACAGAGGGGGCTGCGAGGACAATTACCAGAGACTTATCACCTGCTTTCCTTCTAATAAGTACTGAAAATAATATAAAAATAAAAATAATAAAATATGAACATTTACTTATTGATGCCTTCATTGATTTCTTTCATAAATTTACTCTCTCCCACATTTTTTTTTCTTTATAACTGGATTAGGGAAATACAGGTAAGGTAATTAAGACTGAGAAAGATTTGCCCTAAATTGTTTATCTAATGAGTGGAAGAGGTAGGATCAACATAGTTTAACCTACCAGTACTTTGATTCTTAACATTCTTTAACCACTTAAGTACTGGTAAGTGGAGGGGATTAAAAGGATGCATTATGCAAAAATAAGAGATATTAGTCAATAAACTTTGTATTTTTGACTGGGACTAACTATGGAAGATGGTAGTTGAGTTTTCCTGCCTCAGAGCTGAATCTCAATGAGGAGTAATATTGCCTCATATCCTTTGTAATACAAATACTAGCATGCATTTTTTTCAGTCAAGATTTTGTTAAAGATTCATGCAAACTAACTTTATTTGTAATGGTGGATCAAAATCACCTATGGTGGAGAGAAATAAAATGCCTCAGACCTTCTGTCACATGTCTGTCTCATCTACTGACTCATTCTCTAGAAAAATATATGCCTGTGAAGTTTGAATTTTATTTCTTAACATACCTTGGTTTGTTTTCATGTATAAAGGATGGGATTCTCTGTACCAGTTCTTTTTGCATTTAAAATGCCTCATTTGAACAGCTCTGATTGATCTGTTTTTCCTATTGGGAAGGTTATTATCAAGTTTATTTATTGCCTTTTGTATTTCCATTTCCCATTTCACTGCAAGTCACACCCATTTTTAAACGTGACAGGCAAGGATCTGTTAAGCCACATTTCTAATTTTGTAAAAATCAAATACTTGTGGTTCCCTGAATAAAGTTGATCTTTTTGTTTTGTTTTGTTTTTGAAATTGATTGCCTATCATGGCACACGGGGACAAAAAATAGAATGAGTGTATGGAGCATATTTATAAAACAGTGCTTTGATACATCTATAAATGAATATGTAAATATAATGATTCCTTCACAGCTCACAGTGCCTGAATGTGAGATAATACTCTAATCATCCTGTCCTCCTCGTTCCCCCTCAACAACAGTGATAGGATAGGATATTATGGTGCTCCATAACAAGGCTATGAAACAAAAACAAAAACTCCACAACCATGGTTGATATTATCAATCTTCCTCAAAAACATAAATACTCTTTGGCTACTTGCATAATCTTTTTTTCTACAGAGGTATAATAAAAATAGTCAAATAATTTTTCTTATTCCATTGCAAAGTGAAAAAAAATCCCCAAATAAGTTATGTTTTTCTCTTTTAGTATTTGTCAATCTATAAGTTTAAGGATGAAGAGGCCCACATGAAAAAGGAAAATTCATTACTTTTGAATAGAGTTGAGAAGAGACTTGATGGAAAAGGGGTATTTCATAAACTGAAAGGATGGTTCATAGGAAAAGGTGCAGCTATGGGAGAAGAGAATATAAAGGTCTTATCTGTTGCTTATTTGATTTATATTAGGTTCAACGATTGCACCTTTACAGTTCCACCAGATTTAGCTTGGAATGTATTTGTAAGCAATGAAAGTAACAATTTACCCTGTTTCATTGAAGTCTCACACTGAAATCTCTCAAAACTCTTTTGACCCCTAGAAACCAAATATCAGTGAGGACTAAACATGTTTCTGTAAATTAATGGAGTGTAAGGCCAAGAATCTCAAACCTCTATGTTGACAGAAACTCAGTCATTATAAGTATCTTATTCTTATCTAAATGGAAGAAAATGCACGGAACTACAATTTAAGGATATTAAATGGTAAACCAACAAGTCAAAAGTGGAGGGTAAATAACCTATGTTAATGCCAGAGAAAAGACCTAGGTCCTCTATGTCACTTTTTTTTCCCCTGCAGTTGAGACTTATTTTCTATTTTTAGGCTACTTTCCCAGCTAAAAAATACATTTTTTAAGTTTACAAATAAAGCATCATTTTTGTGTGGAGGGAAACATTTAATACTCTCCCATATTTCTATTTTATTCCATGATAAGTCAGGATGTTGGCAAGCTAAAATGCATCCAGAGAAGGAAAATCAATAGGGTGAAGAGTCAGTAAATTATCATGTACAGAGAAGAGATAAAGAGAGAAAAGATATTTTGTTGGTAGAAGAACAGCATGTATTATAAGCTATCTATGATCACTAGGTTGACTTTAGAAAAATGGGGAGGGCTTATGCTGAGTAGTTGCAGATGATAAAACTAGGCAGTCTAGGTCAAAGGGTAATTTATTTCAGTTCAATATAGAGAAATATCTCAATCAATCATAGTATTATTATGCCACCTATGCATTTATTATTCATTTGTTAATTATAATTTATTCAGTTCTGGGTATAGGAATTAATAAAACATGGAATGTACTACCATGAAATATATACTCTATTAAGAGAGAATGTACATATCACATTATGAGGTAGAGTATGAGAAGTCTTGTAGTAGAGATGAGTACCGAGTCATCCTTTGGCACTTTGTAGGCAGTAAATGCCTTGACTCATCTAATTTGCACCCCTTCACAAGTTTGTATTAGAGGATGCTCAATATTTAAATGAAGTAATTAGATCCAACTATCCAAAAGAAGAGACTTCATTGATGTGCATGTGCACTCCATCTCAGGGAGTATTCAAGAAATATTCAAGACATGATGCAGTCTGAGACACAGTTGAAAGCCTTTTGGTATTGAGAAGTTTGATATAGATGAATAACTACTAAAGAGCTTTCACAGCTTTAATTTTGTGGGCCTATGCCAAAATAGAAAAACGGAAATGCATTCTTCACTTCATCTGAGCCTTCACAGTTATAGTTCTTTATGGGATGCTCAGGAGATAATCTATTCCTGAGAGATCTCCATATCATCAAAATTATGGTAATAATTTGAATGTCAAGTAGGTGATATAAATATGATTGAATATTGATGAAATATAATGATCATGTCTTAATATTGAAAACATTTCCTCCAAATAATGTAATGCCTCTCTGAAGACAGGGTTGGCAACAAAAGCAGCCAAATATTCTCCTAACATTGATTATGTTTGTGAAAGCTGATTTGTGAAATATGTTCTTCTTGAAATTCAAAGTCCCAAATAGGAGAAGGTCAGAATAACAAGACCATTAAAATGACATGCTGACAGTGATCAATTAAGATATGTTATATAGCAAGATAGACCTTCTGGGAACCTGCTTCATTGGGAAGTCTACTTGTAGGACACAGCCCTTCATCTTAAATGAATGTTTTATCTAAGTATATGGCTGTCATCTTATAGGTTTAGATGATGTTCCTAAATTCCACAGCAAGGAAAAGAAGAGAGAGAGAGAGAGAGAGAGAGAGAGAGAGAGAGAGAATTCCCAAAAGACAACTGCTCTTTGCACAACAAAACAAAACAAAACAAAATCCATTTGTAATTTATTTGTACTCACAATGTAGTATTATGATGAATGTTTACTGAAAAAGAGCATTGGCATCAAAATTTAAAGAGCTTGAGAGTGATACATTTTTGGATGAAGTGGTCATAGAAGTAAAATTATTTGAAAAGAAAATACTTTATTTAGTATGACTTTTACAATTTCTATAGAATTTTCACAGCAGATGTAATATGTTTCATTAATCCTCAGAATAATCCTGTGTGGTCTCAATAAAGATATCTTCACACACACAAAAAAGATATCTTCACAGATAAAGAAATAAGGCTTGGAAACTGAAGTGATCCATCTAAAGTTACATCATTAGAAAGTGTCAGATCTGGAACTAAAGTCCATGCCTTCTGGCTTCAATTTTGTTTTCTTCATCATCCTACACTGAGGAGGATCTCATCTTGGAAATTATATGTAAAGTCAGCAAACCATGGTTAGAGAAATGACTCCATCTGACAAAATTTTTTTGCTACCATTACTGCATTCAAAAGACAACATGGGAAACTTTGAGTATATTTTGAGTATAATAGACAAAAATTTCCTTTTCTGAGGACCATTTGAGCTTATGATTTTGGGATGTGGGAAATGACAATAATTTTGGGATGAGAGAATGTGGGAAATGACAATAATCTATAAGGAAAATTATATGAGAATCAATTTCCTTTTTTTTAAATTTAATATGTTTTTTTCTGTTTCTTTTTCTGATTATAAAAATGTTATGGAGGTCAGAAAGAAATTATGGATAATCCAACTATTCAGAGGCAATCACTGTTGATATTTTAACTTTTTTTTCAGTTTTTATTCTATGCATTCTTAGGTAGTTGAGATCATGTCATAGTTACATATTCTATATTTGCTGTCATGATATTGTCAGAATAGTTTTTCCATGAGGTGTCATCCTGGCAACAAAGCTTTGCTGAAGTACTGTGCAAAGGAACCACAAGCTGACAGGGAAAACAAAAAAGCTAGGAGAAAGTTCTGTCTTCCTCTTCCAACCCTGTAGCCTCTCTCTAGCACCTTCTGTTGACAGAATCTGTCAGGGAAAAGCCATGGAAATAGAAACTGGTCTCAGGCCCAGTTTCCCAAAGGTGACCCAAGGGTGGATTTGGAGCTGAAAAATACCTTAGTTATTGGCACAGCTCATATCTTTTGACATAGATTAAATAGATAGATCATTGCAGGCAATACACCTATTTAGGATGAACTACTTAGAGCCAAGACTCCTTCTTTTCTTGAATTATGGAAATGAAGAGGCTTAATTGTGATAAATTCACTTTTCATCTTCCTATGCTTTTAAAGAAGGAGAACTACACTGAAATCAGGCTAAATGAGTCAGAGTTCCTACTCTGCCACTAGATTATGGGTTGGGCCCTAGACAAATTATTTACATTCCATGTGTATTATAAACATTGATGGATTTTGTGGATGAATCTTGTTTAGTATGATTGAAATGTATCACTCTCTCACCGGCCTATCGGCCTCTTGTATAGTAACTGCAGTCTACAGTGCTACATTGTGGCCATATGTTATTTAAGTAACATCTTATTACATCATCACCCCCATGTCCTTCTCCAAATATTTTTTTTAGATTTTATTTATTTATTTATTCATGAGAGACAGAGAAAGAGAGAGAGAGAGAGAGAGAGACAGAGACATAGGCAGAGGGAGAAGCAGGTTCCATGCAGGAAGCCTGATGTGGGACTTGATCCCAGCACTCTGAGATCACTCAAGCCCGGAGCCTAAGGCAGATGCTCAACTGCTGAGCCACACCCAGCCGCCCCTCCATAATATATTTCTGTAAAAGTGAAAAATAGGCAAAGCCTCCTTTGACTTTCTACAACAGGATAGTTTGCTTTGTGTGAACACATTGTGTTTGCACGTTTGTATGGAAATCTCTTTATTCTGTAGCATATTAATCATGTGTCTGTTTAGAACATTCTCCTAATGAGATTGTAAGCCCTTTGATATTACAAGTAATTTTTATATCAGTGCTTCTTACAGTGTTGTGCAGGTCATAAGTACACAATTAATACTTGTTGCCTAACATATTTGTGGACAAGATTTGGCAGAACTTTATCTACAATTTGACATAAGGGGTGAAGGGAACAAAGAAATCAAAGATGACTCAGGTTTGTGAGCCTAGAAGCGATGAGGATTTTTTTTTTTTTTTTGAGGATTTTTATGTAATGTAGAAATCTGGAATGAGTGATGGATTAGAGGAAAGTTATAAACCCCATTCATCAACGTGCTTAGGTTTGGTTTTTAGAAGAATGCTTAGGTGAAGTGTTTTGTTCAATTAAAAGACTGTTTCGAGAGGCTTGGCCAAAGAATAAGCAATTTTACTATTATATATTTAGACCTTAGAGGTTGTAAACGAACACAAATAAGTGGCTGTAGTTCCTGAGGGAGGAAAAATAGAAAGATCTAGGAGAGTGTCATTCACCTGATAAAAATTATTGAAGGTATTATTTTGTGCAAGGATTCATTGGTGAATGCAATTAATCAGGTCGCCAACTGCTGTGAGACTTAGATTTAGTGCTATAAATTGGTAGAGGCAAACCCCACAAGTTGGCGACCTTTCATATTCATTCATTCAATAAATATTTGTTGCGTAGCATTCATAAACTCATCAGTGGGCTATATTCTTGAGGATACAACAAGAAACAAATCAGAGAGCTTCAGAGATACTGCAATTAGTATCTAAAACCCTGGGGAACCAGCTGATAATGTTGAGGCTGCTAGAGGCAGAGGTCTCCTTTAACTGTCCGAGCCTGGGAACTTTCTTCTATTTATCTCAGCCTTCCTATGAACAATAATCCAGGTTCCCTAGCCTTGGATATATCTGACCTAACCATCAGCTCCTGAGAGAGTATGCACACTATCTAGAAAAGTACTCCTGGCCTAACAAGAGGATGTCCTAGATCCAGGGAGTTCGTATGTTGATGAAACCAAAGTGTCTTAAGTTCTCTTCTTAGTGGATATTTTTCATGCCTCAAGGAAGCAGAACACATGGACACATGTTGGGCTGTTGTTGGGGCATGGTTTGGCTACATTTGTTCCTGTATTGAGCCCCATGTTTCTACAGCTTAGTTAAAAAGAGAGAGACTTGCATAAATCATATTTCTGTTTAAATGCTATTTCCTCAGAAAGACTTTTGTATCAAAAGAGCAGATATCACTCCCTACCTCTTTACTTTGCTTTATGTTTCTTTATATTTTACATTATTACTTGACATTATCCTCTATATCATCGATTCTTTATCTATGTATGCTTTGTCTACTCATTTGAATGTAAATTTTATGAAGATAGGGATTTAATTATTTTGTCATTACTGTATCTTCAGTGCCTAAAACAATGCCTGACATATAATAAGTATTCAATGTTACTTAGTTAAATATCTTCCAAAATATCATTTTTATTATTTCCTTATAAAACTTTGATGCTGAGGATTTTCTAGTCCTTTAATATAGAGAGTCCTAGTACTTGGCATGCCTTCACAGCCTGATGTAGGGTCCAAAACCCAAGGTGGTATCTGGGAAAAGGAGAGCTTATCATTGGGATCCAGGCAGAAGGAAATGAATTAAGAGTCTAGTTATCTGAATCAGTATTCTTGAACTAAGAAGGAGCTCTTTTACTAGCATTGCTACATACTAACCTTTAGTCAAGTAGGCTTGATGATCAGTCTCATTAGGACTGATCCAAAGTTCCTTGCATTGCTTTCAACTAAGTCTGGATTTTAGCTTAGTCTGGATAGAACTAATCCTAACGTGAAGGGTGAAGTGGCACCACATGGAAGGAAAGGCAAGCTATGAAGAAGCAAAGGGCACTTTGGGTTTCTATGTAGCTCTGGCAACAGGAATCCAAACAATCAGTCAGTTTACCAAGATATTCAGTTGATGGTTACTTGAGCAGTTAGAAGAACATACCTGCATGACTAAAATGACCACAAACCTTAGTCAAAATGAGTAGCTGTTTCAAGGGATACATGCACCCCTATGTTTATGCAGCGTTATTTATAATAGCCAAATTATTGAAGCAGTTCAAGTGTCCATTGATAGATAAGTGGATAAGTATGTGATATACGTATGTATATATATTTATAAATATCATAAATATGTGATATATATTTATAAATATATGCATGTGTGATATGTATATCACAATTATACCGTGTATGCATTATGTATATCTATCACACATATATAGTGGAATATTATTCAGCCATAAAAAAGAATGAAATCTTGTCATTTCCAACAACATGGATGGAGCTAAAAGGTATAATGCTAAGTGAAATAAGTCAGTCAGAGAAAGACAAATATTACATGATTTCACTCAGTATATAATTTAAGAAACAACAACAACACAATGAACAAAGGAAAAAGAAAAGAGAGAGAGACAAACCAAGAAATAGATTCTTAATTATAGAGAACAAACTGATGGTTAGCAGAGGGGAGGGAGGTGGGGGACTGGGTGAAATAGTTGTTGGAGATTAAGGAGTACCCTTGTCATGATGACCACAGGGTGATGTATGGAAGTGTGGAATCACTATACTGTACACCTGAAACTAATATAATACTGTATGTTAAATATATTGGAATTCAAATTTTTAAAAATGAGCAGCTGGTTAAAACTTTTAAAACACAATACAATTAATTATCATATATATGACCAAAGACTGTGAAAATATCTATTTTTAGAAGTCTTCTTATCTCCTTCCAGTGTTTAGCATCCAGTGGAGTAGCAAATACTTTTTCAGCAGCAATATAGTTGGAATCTAAATCCCATTAAATCTCAGTTTGTGAGTATCTGCTGTTTCCCTAATCAAAGTCTCACTCTGCTTCTCAGTAAATACTTAGCAGAAGAATGATGAGATAAAATCCTAAACTGCTAATGTTTGACTGTAAATACCAAGTATGCTAGGGCAATATCCAAGTATTTCACGGAGTCTCATGAATAAAACTAAATTAGTCTGGAGCTTGTGGTCAAGAATATCAGAGAGAATACCCAAGGGTAGTGCTACCCTCACTAGTGTGTTTGTGTTTATATGTCCCTGGCTGTCTTCTTTTGCTCTAATTCAAGCAGAAGGAGGTTTTTTTTTTTCTTTTTTTTTTTTTAAGTCTAGACAAGATTATCTCTAAAATGCCTTTTAGTCTCAAGTTTCTTGTTTCTTTAAACTGTGCTCTTTGGAGTCTTCTTCTTCTTCTTTTCCAAGATTTATTTTATTTTATTTATTCATGAGAGACACACACACACACACAGAGAAAGAGAGAGAGAGAAGCAGAGACACAGGCAGAGGGATAAGCAGGCTCCTCCATACAGCAAGCCTGACGTGGGACTCAGTCCTGGGTATCCAGGATCACACCCCGGACTGAAGGTGGTGCTAAATTGCTGAGCCACTGGAGATGCCCTCTTTGGGGTCTTCTAAGTTCCCCTGAACACCATCAAACATCAAAGTACAGCATGAGAATTGAGGAGAAGGCTCTGGTCAGGCAGGCACTACATCCAGAGCAACTCTACTTTTCCTTTATTTACATGCTGGGGTTTGAAGTATACTTTCATTTGAAGAAAGTGTTCTGTGCATAAAAATAGCATTTTTGAGACAAGAAGAATATAATGGGACTGGGTATAAGCCATTGATTCTCCAGAAAAAAAAAAAACCTGGTCTTTGTTAATTATTGATCTATCTTTCAACTTGACTTTTGTGGTTCCAATGGTTTCTAACCATATTAAGATGTGGTTAGATCTATTACCTCTATTACTTTTTTCATATTTAAATCTGGTTTGTTGTATCGCTCAACTACCAATGCATGAGACCAAGGCAGGAATTCACGCTTTGAGAAAAAGTATATTAATAAATAGTTTTCACAAAAGCAGCAATTTTCTGAGGAAAGGAATATTTATGTATCTGGGCATGCAACTTAAATGGGATAATTAATATATCTCTGGGATTAGCTATGGATGATCAACTCTGATGTCTGTCAGCAAAGTATAAGCAAATCACTCACAGGAATACATTAAATATGTTTAAAAAACATATTATAGAGACTAATTAATTTAGTGGGAAAGCTTACTTCTTCATATTGACACATATGTTTAACTATGACAATGAGAATGCAAGAAAAATGGTATTTGAAGAGAGGAGTTAATGGGGCGAGGGAAAGGGAGAATGCAGAATAATCACAACCTGAGCCCAAATAAGGGCAAACTTTGGGTTGTATTTTAGCAATTCTTTGATAGAACATCGTTTAAACACAGAATTATTTAACTTGGCATTAATTATGAATCTTAGGTTCTGTGCCTTTGAGAAAATATGGATTATAATGTGAGCTAGACAATTGATAATTACAGAGCAGTGACTATCATGACAGGGACTTTGGACAAGAGGGATATCGAAAAGTCATTGAGTTAGGGCGTTCCTAGGTGGCTTAGTTGGTTAAGCATCCCACTCCTGATTTTAGGTCATGATATCAGGGTCCTGGGAACCAGTCCCAGGTCAGGCTCCATCCATGCTCAGTGGGGAGTCTACTTGAGAATTCTCTCTCCTTCCTCCTCTCTCCCCACCTTTCTCTCTCTCTCTATCAAATAAATAAATCTTTTAAAAAAGGAAAGTCATTGAGTTAGATGCCAAGATATTCAGGTTTTGAGCTAAGCTTTACCAAATGTTACTGACCATAGACAATTAACACTTTCTCTCTTTTAGGTCTCAGTGTCTATAATTTGAGGACATAGAATTTGTTTTTCTAAAGCTCTTCCCAGCTGTATCATCATATGAATTAAAATAGAAAGGTTGGACTCACAGCATATGTGATAGTCTATAGAATTTATTTATGATAAAACCTAGTTGAGATAAGAAGAAAATTGATTTTTTATAGAAATCTGTGAGCAGAGAAATACGAATTTGAAAGCTAGAAGATAAAAAGGGGGAATGATTGTCAGAGGTTATTATTAGTTAAAAAAAAAAAGCTGGAAATAACACATCTGACATTCATGAGGAAAACAGACACTATCTCTCTCAAATGATTTCTGCTTGAGAGGACAGTGGTCTTTAGCCTCATTACTCTTTTTATTGGCTTTAATAATTAAAATTTAAGTTTCACCAAATTTGAACATGATTTTTAAAATGAAAAGAAAATATCTCCTTCTCTAAGTCCCCACTATATATGCTAGTTCACCATTTGAGACATGAATCATTCAGGAATGCAAACAGCAGGACTCATTCTACTAGTTTTAGCAGGAGGAAATTTATTTTGAAGACTATTAGGTATCCTGAGAACACTTGTGTGGACCAAGAACCATGGTGAAATGCTAAATATCTACCAGTCATGTGCCCAGGAAACACATATTCAAGGCTAATACGAAGGAAGTGTTGTAGTAATACATCACACCTACCACATGATACTTACAGCTGAGCATGCTCAGAACTCTAAGAAAATCATCTGACAGGAAACCAATGCCTCGGCTTCCACATTTCTCAGCAAATCTGATGTACTCATATGTGATTATTCATGAAGACTCAATTATTTCAGTGAGATGCACAGTCTTCCAATTTTTCATGTTTTTTTAGCTTTGTACCAGTTAGATGAAGACAGTGGAACTGTGAAGTCACTGAAGGGTAGAGCTTCAAGATGGAAGCAGCTTGAATCTCTATTGGAGGAAAGCCAGAGCTGCTCCAATTCATAGCTTGTCTTTTTTATGCTCTTCATAATCTGTCATAGAGCAATATTATTTTTGTCCCGTTTTGTTTTAGAGGTCTAAATTATTAACTTTTCCTTTCATAGACTGCAGTTCTTGTGTTGAGTCTAAGAACTCTTTTTGTAGCTCTACATCCTTAAATTTTTCTCTTATTCCTTGATTTTTGAAATATATTATTCTAGATTAGCATATTTGGCAAATAAATTTAATTCACAAGGCAAGATTGTACCAATAAGGAAAAGCCTTGTGAAATATTTTAAATTATAAAAACAAACCATTAGCTTTTTTCTTTTTAAATATTTTATTTATTTATTCATGAGAGGCACACAGAGAGAGGCAGAGACATAGGCAAAGAGAGAAGCAGTCTCCATCCCAGGACTCCAGGATCACACCCTGAGGCAAAGGCAGATGCTCAACAGCTGAGAGCCACTGGGAGCCACCCAGGCATCCCAAAACCATTAGCTTAAAACAAAAAACAAACAAACACTCACAATTATTTGGCAGATTAGGGCAATAGAAAATATATTGACCTATTTCTTTAATACCAAATTAGTACCTAATGGTTGTCCTCTTATTACAGAATAATTGGTATCATCATATTATAAGAAAAAAATATATTTCCTGTTAGATATAGAAAAATAGGACTAAATAAAAAAATAATTTCTTCAATTATAAAGACAGATTCTGTTTTTAATGATAGTAAGAAAAGATCTCATGTGTTTCTACAGTATTCTTAAAATTAAATATGCTTCTTTGTGTGTTCTAGATTAATACTAAAAATAAACTTCTGCAAACATTCCTTTTTAAAATATAATAATATTTCTTAAATATTAACATTGATTTAATTTCCAGATATAATATTTTATCCTTCTGGAGAGTTATATAATTTACACAATTTCCAGTGTGATCAATCCAAATTTTAATTCAGTAGGTAATATTTTTGCAAACTTCTTCATTAAAAAAAAAAAGCATAATCTTTGTGCCTGCTATATTATACTACGGTGTACCTGTGGGCTCTCTTTGTTATAGGAAGGCTTAGGGGACACAGTGCAGTCACGCAGAATGGAATCCAATGAGCTGTGTTAACAGCTGTCCCAAGAGCAGTCTGATTTCCTGGGCCTGTTGCAAAGAGAAGCATCTCACACCTAAAGTGACCTTGGAGCTTGACAATATAAAAATTTGGGGTTGGCTAAGAGTGCCACAACACCTGTGATCCTCAATGACTGGACACCGACCTGTCATTTTGTCTGCCACTTTATTATACTTGACATTATATTCTCATTGTGTGGGACCATTCATTTCTCCCACAAAGTCATATGTTTACAAATTTTCAGCATCCTGGCTTATATCACCAACGTGAAGCTCCATTACTCCTCCCTCTTTCCTTTCCAGGGGCTCCAGTTCAGATTCTTCATTACCTTGGAACTGAAATTAACAAGTAAATTTTCCAGACATTGAAAGAGATTTTTATAATATTGAACAACTTTCACAGCTATTGCCTTATTTGATCCTAGCAAGAACCTCTCCAGGATTTGTGGTTATAATCGAATTAGTTTAAAATACAACTTTTCAGATGAGGAGAATAGAAAATGGAGATGTGTTTTGACCCACAATAGATCACACAAATATTTGATGAAGAATTTTACCTTAAGTAATTTGTCTTAAAGCAGAGGGCATTTTTTTTTCTCCCTCAATACTGTATATGACCTCATAACATCTTTCATTTCACAAAAATACATAATTTAAGAATTGGAACAGCTCTTGAAAATATAATTTAGTTATAACTGACTCTTTCTTGCTTTCTCTTATTTTTTTTTTTTTTCTGGTAGACTTCTTTGAAAGATGAAATAGCTCAAGGCTGTTATCAGTGAATTAGAGTTCAAAAAAGGTATTTGTGTTTGAATATATATCAAGACTGTACTTTCTGCCATTGAGAACTGTGACTTTGTGATTAAGTCTGACACACGGTAATGATAAAAAAGAAAACAATCTTCATGAAGTTCCACTGTGATTGCCAAAGACTGACTTTTCAAATGGCAATTTGCTGGTTCCATGTTGTAGAACAACATTTTACTTATCCAGAAACATTAAAACCAACTGCAATTCCAAAGGGGTCAGGAATTATAATGTAGGGTTTGAAATGACTTGTCAAAAGTGCTAAGCTCCAGATTTAGAGTTTCACGAGAAACTTTGATTTTCCCAAAGTGTTACATGAGCCTTTGAAACGGCTTTGCTCTGCTCACTCATCTGATTTCCCTGTGGAGCATACAGGCTTTATAAGTAATTTGATCCCTAAAGAAATGCCTTTGGGAAATGCCAAGCCAACACAAATCACAGAGCTTAAAAGTGCCTGCTGCTCTACTCCTACTATTGTGTGTCTTGTTGAGGTTTCTATACCTTTATGTACCACGAAGAGGTTGAAATGAATCAGAAAACTGTAGCTGGGGGTGAGGGAAAATAGGAAGAGAGATTACATTTCGTCAGTCCTTTTATTCTTATCTCTAGTTTCTAGGCTTTTGGACAAGTAGAGTGAGATGAAAGAAGGTCCCTGCTGTCTTACTGAAAGACAAAGCCATGGTTCCTGGTGCTCAGGTACAAGTCCTAGGTTGAATACATCACAGTTAGATCTTAGGAATATCTTACTTCTATGCTGGCAGAGAAAAATACAGCTGTACATTTAAGGGTGTACAAGTGAGACAAGAAAAAGAATTAAGTGACTTGAGGATTATTGTGGCCTCAGAAGGGTTTGAGAGGGCAACTGAGTCTTAAGACTTTTACTGTATTATTTCCACCTTTGTTGCCGGATGCATTTTGGGGCTTGTGGAGCTATTCTTCACGATGTTGTTGACAGAGTTAAAGCAGGGTTCATAGATCTGGGTTGCAATTATGATTTCAGTACTGTTGTCAACTTTAAAAACAAAATAACCCCTTATTTTTCTACCAAAATGAGTTTATTTGAGAATAGCTGAGGAAATGCAATTTGGGACAAACTATGTCAAACCATAGGTAAGTCTGATAAGACAAAAAGAAGGTCAGCTTTTATTTGGCTGTACGAGGAAATTGAGGAGAATTTTGTTCGTTTGTTTTTAAGATTTTGTTTATTTGAGAGAGAAAGAAAGCTAGAGAGAATGAGAGGGTGTTGGGGAAGGGGCAGAGGGAGAAGGAAAAGCAGATTCCTCGCTGAGCAGAGAACCCACTGCAGGACTGATCCCAGTACCCTGGGATCATGACCTGAGCAGAAAGCAGACTTTCAACTGATTGAGCCACTCAGGTGCCCCTAGGGGAGTTGTTTTAAACAAAAATTCATTGGAGAAGAGCAAGAGTTAGAGGTTGTGGTGGTTTCTCATTTGCTGTAAATGGTGGTTAGTGTGTTGTTGCTGGGGTAGGGAGGGATTGTTCTTTTTTTTTTTTTTTTTTTCTTAAAAGCAGGAGATAAAATTCCTAGTGAAAAATGTCCTCCCTTTTCAAAACAATTCTTATCTTCCCTCTTCCCACTGGTTATGAAAACTGCAAGGAATAGTCTGTGCAAGAAAGCTACTCACTTCGGGCCTCCTGACTCTATTTTAAATGAGATTTCCTTTACTTATTGTCACACTGTCTTCCTCTATAACTTTGGCCAAATCACTTAGTTTCTCTAGTTATCTCTTTTCCCTTTCAGTAGAACAAATTTGACAATATCAATTTTTTATACCTCACAGAACTATTGTAAGGCTCAGATAAGATAATGGATGATGAAAGCCTTGGTATCTCATAAAGCACCAAAGAAATGTAAGGAATTATTGGAATTGCATCATAGAAAGTCAGTACAGCAAATCTTGGTATTCTTTTACATTCATGTAATCACATTGTACTGCCACATTTTTTGTTTAATAAGATTGCAGCTTTCAATAGGTATACTCACAAAATTGAAAATCTGAGACTAGAACAGTAATATGGCCTAAGACTTCCCCAGTGGCATGGGATCTAACCAACAGGACAATTTGGATTTCTGGTGTTCTACTTTGTTACATTTTGGGTGGGGTACAATGTGCCAATAGGATGTGCCTAAAGGATGTCCCACTATCTGCTAGAAGGTCCTCACTCAGGAGCCAACTGCAGAATAGTATCATAGTACTTTTCTCCTCTTCCTTCTTTTTTCCTGCATTCCTGCCACATATAGCTTTGTATTTACAATTTATTTATATGAACCGAGGAGATATTTATTCTAGTGCTCAAAAATTTGTTTGTGGAAGGAGTCAGAATTACTATGGAACAAGACTATTATATAGTCCTATGATACTCATACTATGTTACTATGAATTACTTTTAAGCCCTTAGAAAATAGACTGATATCCATTAAATTTTTTAATTTATCAATTTCTTTGAAGGAAACTCACTGTGTTGAAATAGAAGTGTCATTGAAATATGAAGGAGGTTTGTTTGGTAAACTGGTTTTTAATAATCTGCAGAGACATGAAGAGATCTGCTAAGGATATCCTTGGAAAATCCTTTATTTTGGCATTGGTAGTGAGGGGGAAAGGGCCTATCTTGTTCGCATGCATCACGCTTCTAAAAGGGCAGTATCCAGTCCATGTGCTCTACCAACACTCACAGCTCTCAGAGTTAAGATTCTCTATAAAGACTATAAAGAAAGATGAATTCCATGGCAGCCACTTAAGAAATTTAAACGAATTTTACCTTAACTAAAAAGAGAAGATCTAAAAAATTCTAAAAGGCAAAGATACTATACTCAACTAGGATATCTATAAATTAGCAAAAGAACTGACATTGGACTTCTTCATCAGTACATGAACCCTTAGTAGACAATTGGCATTAAAAGTTTTGAGGGAAAAAAAAAAAAGATTTAAACCTAAAATTCTCTTTATAGAAATTACCAGATAAGTGTTTGAGCCAAATAATGACTTTTTTCAGACATTGAAGGACTCAAAAAGTACATATAAAAATAATATAAGGATATATAGAGGCAAAATTAAACTGAAATCCAAAAAAGTAAAACCATCTGGGAAATGGTCTTCAATGCTTATTTCATATGCTAAGTTCACACACACACACACACACACACACACACACACACACACACAGATTAGCATCTGCCATTGAATATGCTTAAGAGGCGCTTTTACCTTGCTTCAGTAATCAAAGAAAAGACTTGGATTTTCTTAGAGTAGTTTAAAGAGATATTATGGAAATGACTCAACATAAATGCTTTTTAATTTTTCTTTTATGAGCCCTATATTTCTTGGTAAATATAACTCCTTGATTTTATGACTACTTCTGATGCCAATCAGTGCTGCAAATGGCAATAGCCAAAACTTGCAACATGAAAACCAGCTAATAACAAATTTCATTATTACTCTGAGTTGCTTATTAAAAAACTGAAGAAAAAAATCAGAAGAAAATGGCCGATAAATGAATAAATGGTTAGAGTTATCCTGAGTGACAACATTCCAATTTTGAAGAAACTATTAATTTAAGGAAAAAAACCCTGGAAATTATTTTAGTGAGGGATACATATATCATCTCACTGCCAGAGTAAGAGCTTCTGCACTCATTTCTTGGTTATATTTTTAAATTTAAGTAGAATATATAAAATGGAGAAAAAAATGCACAAGGGGATATGTTGCTAGTCTGAAGCCAATACACCAAAGACCTGTATCTAAAAACATGTATGTTCATCTTATTCTAATGATTATTCTTTAGCTGGAACAATGCATGTTCTCTAGCTTAAATGATGAATTTGGGGTCTTTTGCTTTAGCTTTGGCCAAATTCCAAAGGAAAAAAAAAAAAACGCATCCCACAGTATGTGGAGGGAAAGTAATACTTATCTAGAAGCTCAGCATCTGAGTGATGAACTATGATATGAGTGCAAACCCTTTGTTTAATAAATGCTAAATATCTATTTAGCACTGCCCATGTCCCAGGCACACTTCTAGTCTTGTTGATACAAGCAGTGACCAAAACAGGTTACATTTGTTGCCCTAATGGAGCTTAAATTCCAGTGGTACAATACAGAAAAAGTAAATGATAGGATATATTAAAAGGTAACAAATATTATTAACAAATGAAGCAAATAAGACACAGTCCTGTAGACTTGGGTTTCATTTTAAAGAGGGTAGTCAGGGGAGATTCATGAAAAAAATGACAGAAATAGCAAAAAGTCCAGTGTGTCTCTAGCAGAATGAGTGAGGAATGAGTATTAGGAGGTGAGTTCACAAAGGTGAGAGCAGGTGGTAGATCAAATTGCATTTTTATAGTTCTATACTTTCAATATGGCAGCCACTAGCCACAAGTGACTAAAGCATTTGAGTGCCTCACTGAATTAAGATGTGTTGTTCCCTTGTAGAATACACAAAGGCTTTTGAAGACTTAGTATTAAAAAACATAAAATATCTCATTAATAATTTTCATATTGATAATATGTTTACATAATAATATATGGGATATATTAAACAGAATATATTTATTAAACAGAATATATTTAAGATGTAATTGACCTGTTTCTTTTTATCTTTCAAAGCAATTACTAGAAAATTGTAGCTACCTTTACATTTCTGTTGTAGAACATTGTAATAGACATTCCAGGATTTTAATTGTTACGCACTAGGAATGGGGGAGCCACTGGGAGGTTCCGATTTGGAAAGTGACATGATTTCTTATCTTATTAGGATCACTCTGGCTGTAGGGATGAAAGGAAGGTGATCACATAAGAAACAAGTTCAATAATCCAGGCAGGAGGTGATCTATTGTGGACTACAATGAAAGCAGTGAGGGTTTTAAATGCTTTTCCACAATGTATCCAGGAACATCCAGGTGATAAGCTGGATGTGGAACTCTTATCTGAATAAGAGTTCTTAAAGAGAGTTGCTGGTCTAGATAGGGAACTGACAAGCTCCAAAGAGACCTCTGGTGTAGCTGTTCGTGGCCATCAGTTTTTCTCATTATCATGTCCCTGCATATGGAAATTAGATGCACAAAATGAGGTGAGCCAAGATATTTTCTATCTGCAGTGAGATCATCTGCTTTCATCTGGTTCATGTGACACATTATTAAACAAAGTGCTTCTCAGCCCAACACCTCTAAGCCAAACAAATTATCTTTTGGTGTTCTTTCATCTTGAATTCTAGAAATCTTCGTAGGTATTTTAATGATAATTTGATACATAAGGCCAACATCCATGCTTAGTCATAAATACAAGTTTCTTTTTTTTTTTTTTTCTTTTTTTTTTTTAAATACAAGTTTCTAGTCTTGCAGACATGAACAATATTTTAGGTAGCATTTCATGCCAGAAATAACTGGAAATTTTTGTGCATAGTAATCCCCCTTTACCTGTGGTTTCAGCTTCCTGAGGTCAACTGGAGTCTAGAAGGAGATGACCCTCCCTTTGACATATTGTCAGAAGGTCACTAGTTGCCTAACACTACATCATGTGCCTACATCCTTTACCTCACTCCATGTCATCACTTGGTCATTGTATCATCTCATTTCCTCACAAAAAGAAGAAAAGTAAGTACACAATAAGAAGATAGTCTGAGAGGTCATATTCACATAACTTTTCTTACAGCATACTGTTGTGATTATTCTAGTTTATGACTACTTTTTGTTGTTAGTCTCTTTCTGTGCCTAACTTATAAATTAATTTTATTACAGCTATGGGTGTATAGGGAAAAACATAGTATACATAGGGTTTACTACAATCCACAGTTTCAGGCATCCACTACAAATAAGGGGGGACTACTGCGTCTGAAAAATTTAACTGGAGGAAATTTAGCAGTGAATTAATCTACTGTCTCTCAAAAATGTCCTAACTTAAAAAAATAAAAATAAAAAAAAATAAATGTCCTAACTCTAAAGTTCCTCATTCTAGAGAAAACTTGCTCTTTTTATGCCTCAGTAGAAATTATTTCCATATAAGGTTCTGCCCTGCCTTTTGAAATGAAAACTATTTGTTTTATAGAGTTGTTAAGGTTTGGAAATAAAGTTATTCTTGGTCCTTTTAAAAACGTTGCTTGACTTTGCTGAATAATAATTTTTTTTCAGTATTTAGGAAAAGCAAAGTGTGTGTGTGTGTGTGTGTGTGTGTGTGTGTGTGTCTGAGAGAGAGAGAGAGAGAGAGAGAGGAGAGAAAGAGAAATATCCCAAATTTTGGGTTGTTACACAGCACAAAGAAAATTGCAAAACTAAAGGATTATGATAATTCACACAAAAAAGAGTACATAGGGACTTTAAAAATTCTTGTTGCCTAATATTAGAACAACCATCTATTATTCAAAAAGTGATACCTGAGAGGGAAAATGATGCTAAAGTAATAACAAATACATAATTTAAAAAATTATATAAGTAGTACCCAGATTTAGCCAAACTCAAGGTTCAGAGCATAGTCCTCCAGACGGCTAAATCTGCCCAACACTTTTGACATCCACAACACAAAATAAATAATAATAATAATAATGGCAGTTCTCTGGCTACGAGGCTTTGAAGGAGGTCCAATTCCATTCTGCACACTCCAGTGGCAGCTAAGGTGCTGGTATTCACTCTGATAATGGGCTGTTTGTAAAATGCTATTAAACCAGCTGCTCTTACCAAGGTTCAGTCTTTTATTTTATTCTATATATTTTAGGACATGTTTTCTGGATTATTGCAAACCTTTAGATAATTTCTAGAGTTCTGAAAGATTTGAAAATGACAATTTTTGCCAATGTTTTCATCGCTTCCATAGGGGAGATGAATTTTGAGGTTCTTACTCCATTGTTTTCACTGTTGTTCTCCTTCTGTACCTTTTTATTGTAAAATATGTATAACATGAACTTTACCGTTTCAGTCATTTTAAGTGTACCTTTTGGTGCCATTAAGTACATCCACGTGGTTGTGCAAACATCACCACTATCTCCAGAACTTTTTTGACATCTCAACTGGAAACTTCGTATCCATGAAATACTAACTCTTCACATATTGTGGTCCTCCCCTCTGCCCCTGGTGACCACTGTGTTATGTTCTGATTTTGTGAATTTGACCATTCTGTGACTTCACATAAGTGGAATTATACAGTATTTGTCCTTTTGTGTTTGGCTTATTTCACTTGGCATACTGTCTCCAGAGTTCAGCCATGTTGTAGCATGTATCAGAATCTCATTTCTTTTTTAGTTAAGTAGTATTTCATTGTATGTAGATAGCACTTTTTGTTTATTCATTTATCAGTCAATGGGCATTTGAGTTGCTTTCACAAATTCCTAATTTTGGCTATTGTGAATAATGCTACTGAAAACATGGGTGTACAGGTACCTGTTAGAGTCTGCTTTCAATTATTTTAGGTATATACCCAGAAGTGAAATTGTTGAGTCATGGAAATTCCATTTTTAATTTTTGAAGAAATACCATGCAACTCTCCATCGTATATTCCTACCAGTAATACACAAGGATTCGGAATTTCTTCACAAACTCACCAACCCTTGTTATTTTGTAGGGTTTTATTTTATTATTTTTATTTTTGGTAATAGCCATTCTAATAGGTATGAAGGCACATAGGATGTGCATATATAAAAAAGGAATTAATTTTAAGGAACTGGCTCACATGCTTTATTGTGGAGGCTTGGTGAGTCCAAAATCTGATGGTGGTAACTGTCAGGCTGAAGACCCCAGAAAGTGTTGCAGTTTGAATCCAAAGGCTGTCAGGCTGAAGACCAGGAATGTTGTAGTTGAAATCCAAAAGCAGTCCACTGGCTGAATTCCTTCTTTTTCCTCAGGGAAGCTCAGCCTTTTGTTCTATTCAGACTTTCACCTGATTGGATGAAGACCACCCACATTATAGAGGAAATCTGCATAAAATCCACCAATTTAATGTTTTTTTTTTTTAAATCCACCAATTTAAATGTAAGTCTCATCCAAAAATGCCCTCATAGAAAAACATCCAGAATAATGATCAACCAAATATCTGGATACTATGACTCAGCCAGTTCACCATCGTGCTGACTTTTGCTTCTTTCATCTCCACTACTATTTATTTAGTCCTTCTGGAAAATTTTTATATTTTGATTACTACATTTTTCCATTCTGAAATTTCTGTTTGGTTCTTTATATATTCTATTTATTTACTGATAGGTTGTACTTGAATGTTTGTTTCAAGAGCATTTTTTTGCTGTTCATTCAAACCTTTTTTTTTTTTTTTTTTTTTTAAGCGGCTGTTTTTTAAAAGTCTTTGTTGGAAAATCCAAAATCTGTGTCTTCTCAGTGTTGGTGTCCATTGATTGTATTTTCCCATTCAGGCTGGGATTTTTGTGTGCATGTGTTTTTTTTTTTTTTTTTTTAATATGCTGAGATCCAAGGATCTTCCCTCTCTGCAACATCCCCAGCGTTTTCCAGTTTCTAGGTGTTCAGAGACTTGCTATGGCAGTCTTGCTATCAAAGTTGATCCTCTGCTGACATCTGGGAACTGGATATCAAGAAGGTTCCCATGATTGCCTGAAAAGAATGTCTCCCTGTGTTTAAACTCATTATGAAAATAGTATGAAAAAAAAAATATAGTATGGTTTTTGTTAAACATTTGTTCTTCTTCTGGGACTCTGAAGTTTGGCTCATGTCAGGCAGAGTGCCTATGTGACTAGCCCCCCAACAAAAACAAGGCAAGTAAGACTCTAGTAAGATTTTCTGGCAAACATTTTATAGATGTTGCCACAACTCACTGCTGGGGGAAGTAAGCATGTTCTGTGCAACTGCATTGGGAAAGAACCCTCAAATTCTTGTATTACATCTGGTTTCCCCCTGACTTTACCCATGCATTTCTACTTTGCTGATGTTGCTTTGCATCTTTTTGCTCTAATAAATCACAGCCATGAATATGCCTGAATAATGAATCCTATGAGTCCTCCTAAGTGCATCACTGAAACTTGGGTGATCTTAGGGGCTCCTGACACACGTACTCCCCTTTTGGTCCTTTGGCCAGAAATCATCCAATTCTTTGATCTTGCCACATTAAGGATGAGGTATCAGAAGCAGAGAAGAGAGAGAGAGACAGACAGACAGACAGAAGTAAAAGAGGTCCTCTCTTCCTGGAGCCACATCTCCACTGTATGGAGAGGAAGGTTCCCTTGTCCCTTTGTCTCAGACCTTTAGTAGCTAAATTTTTGAACATTTTTTATTTGGCTTCAATGAACTATTTCTCTCTCTTGTCCATGAGCAAATATCCTTGCTTCTTCCCATAATTCCTAATTTTTTATTTTTATGTTGAAACACTGTATAAGAGAACTTTAGAGCTCGAAGCAACATTCACCTCCCTTCCCCCAAATATGATGCCCTTTATCCTGTCATGGGGCAAGTGTATGGTCTACGTAAGTCTAATCTGTAGTGATGTAGTCTGAGCTTTCTTACAGCTCCATTTATAACGAGTTTGCCTCTGGCTTCAAGTATTTTGAGAGTAACTATTTTATATAAGATTTTGGAGTAAGACTTTACTTTGGGAGCAGTTTATTTAAGACTTTCTTTGAGAGTAAGACTACTTTGGGAGTATTTTATACAAGGCTTTCCCTTTAACAGGTCTTAGAATGTGAGTGCTGGTAAAATTTCTGAGATCATTTTGGCTCTACACCCAAGGTGCCAGCTTTCTGAACTGTGGAACTATGTCTGCCTTAAATCCTGGGTGCCATTTTTTCCGATCTCCTTGGACTTCTCTTTGTTCTCCCATTCTGCCTCATGCTCTGTGGATCTTTGCAGATGACCCCATACCACCTGTCCTTCCTTCCACCAGCCTTCAAAGGGCCATTTTAGTGCACTGCAAGAATCCCCAGTTTGCCTCACACAGATTTTCCTGTCTTCTGTCCCTCACCTCACTCTTGGAAGGATAGCTGCCGTGAACTTAGTGAAGGCCCAGAGTGCCTAAGAGGGTTTTTACTGCTTATACTGCCTTGAGCCTCCAGGAAACTGCTTAAACATACTGAAAAACTATGCCCTTCCTAGAAATCTCTTAGCTGTGGGTCCTGCCCCTGCATTCATGTAGTCTGTGACAGCCTATGAGAGAGAGTAGCAGATATGTGCCCTGGGTTTCTAATCCAGCATGCCAGACTACATTTGCCTATTAAAAGTCTCCAAAAATTTTGCCTTTTTTTTTTTTTGTTTGTATCCCTGTTTAAGGCATATTTCTTCTTATTTTGCATCTACTCTGTAAGGGATGAAAGCAGCCATGGGTCTCTTAAATTCCTTTAGGTTTTTTTTGCATCCTTTGTTGTCTGGTAGGTTTGAAAAAACTATAATTTTTCACATATATGGCTTGTTTTAATTGTCAGGCTGGGAGCAATTGTCTCTTACAACTTTGTATTTTATGATCATAATGGAAATTCTCAATTTTGTTTATCCTGATTTTCAACTAAATTTAGAATCATATAGAATATCATGTTTTGTGTTGGGCTTCATTTTCTCATTATTAGTCTGCAAAATTAATCTATTTGTTCCAGTAGTCCATTCTTATTGCATAGTATTCCCTCGTATCCAATTTGTTCTTTTTAGACGGATGTATGGATTATTTTCACTGTGGAGCAATTATAAATAAAACTTCCAGTATTATTCTTTTCATGTCTTTTGATGAATGTATATACTCTCTTCTCTTAGAAATGTACCTCCAAATAGAAATGCTGGGTCATGAGGCTGGCATCTAATTAGCTTTAGTAAACATTGCCAAGCAATTTTTCAATATGTTTATATTAGTATCCACTCCCACTAGCCATGTATGAAAATTCCAGTTGCTCTGTATACTCATCAACACTTAGCATTGTTATTTTTAAAAATTTGGTTATTCTGATGAGCATCAATTAGTATTTCATTGCCATTTAAGTGTGCATTTCCTTAAAGAATAAAGATGTTAAGGACTTTTTGTTTTTACTCTAATTATTGAAGTGTAGTTGACATACAGTGTTATATTACTTTCAGGTGTACAACATAGAGATTTGACAATTTTATCCTTTACTTATTGCTCACCACTATAAGTGTAGTCACCATCTGTCACCACGTTATTACACTATTATTGACTACATTCCTTATGCTGTGCTTTTAATCTCCTATGCTTATTTATTTTAACCAAAATTTTATACCTTGGAGTCCCCTTCAGCTATTTTGCCCATACTCCCCATGTCCTTCCCCTCTGGCAACCACCGGTTTGTTCTCTGTACTTCTAAGTCTGTTTCTGTTGTCTTGTTTGTTCATTTGTTTTGTGTTTTTAGATCTCACAAATAAGTGAAATCATATGGTATTTGTCTTTCTTTGACTTATTTCATTAATTTAATTTAGTTTAATTTTTTAGAAGATTTTATTTATTCACGAGAGACACAGAGACAGAGAGGCAGAAACAAAGGCAGAGGGAAAAGCAGGCTCCCTGTAAAAAGGCTGATGTGGGACTTGATCCCAGGATCTCAGAGCCCAAGGCAGACACTCAACCACTGAGCCACCCAGGCATCCCTGACTTATTTCATTTAGTATAATACCTCCTAGGTCCAAATGGCAAGATCTCATTCTTTTTATGGCTGAATAATATTCCATTGTAAATATATACCACGTTTTCTTTATGCATTCATCTATTGTTGGATACTTAGGTTGCTTCTGCGTCTTGGAAAGTGTAAATACTGCTGCTATAAATAGTGGCACATATATCTGAATTACTTAAGCATATTAATACATTTATTGGCTATTTGAATATCCTATTTTGTGATATAGTTATTCAAATACTTTGCCTATTTTATAACTGGATTGTTTCTTTATACTTAATGATTTGAAGGAGAATTTTATACATAATTGGAATGAATACTTTTCATATATTCATGTTTCATAAGCATTTTCCAGTGTGTGATTTGCCACTTTACTCATGATAACATTTGATGGGATAACCTTATTTTTACCTTATAATAATTAGTGTTTGTGTATATGTACAAATGCGTGAAGAATGTTGTATGTGTGCATGTGTTTTATTTTCCCTTCTCTGGTATTCATCTTTATATTCTTTAGAAAACCTACTAAATGCCTTTCTTGTTTGAAAAAAATATTCTTTTAACAATTTGTACCTCTATATCCATTAATAATGTAAGATTTAACTTTCATTCTCATACTTCATAGTTTTTAAGGTTACATCATGCAGAAACTGAGATTCTTTTTTTTTTTTTTTTTTTTTTCTAATGATCCTGGGACTCCAGGATAACACCCTGAGCCAAAGGCAGGTGCTAAACTGCTGAGCCACCAGGGATCCCCCATAAACTGAGATTCTTAAGGGGGAAGTGACTTCCTCAAGCTCAAGATCTCACACTAGTTGGTGTTGGAACAGATGTCAAGTCAAGATCCTTTGATTCTACTGATATTTTATGTGCTTTCCATTAACAGCAATCTTTAAATAATAAATTGAGCACATCCACTAAAGCTTTTTGTGTTTGTTTTTGTTTATCACACTCTTCTACAATTTATTCCTCAAAATACAAGCTATTTAATTTTTAGTTTTCTCTAAGTGACCTAATTGTTCCAAAAGCTTCTACAAGTCTGAGGCTCTTTATCCTTATCTGACAGAATTGTAGAACAGAGTCTGTAGGGTAACTTTGCTTCTGTGAAAATTAACAATTTATGTCTCCCCAAAAGCACCCTTACTTTTCTTTTTCTCTCAAGTCTGATATTTTAATCTATTCAGGTCAAGTGAAAAGAAGATAAAGGCAAGGCACTACAAAAAAGTATTGTATTAGAAGAGGAAAACAGAATCTTGTGACTGTTGTATGAAATAAATACTTGATTAAAAAATTTAGAAATATATTTCAAATAACTTGGCAGATACTATTTTAATTGATGCTATGAAATCTTTCACATTTCATGTTAACATTTATAAGTGATGTATCAACAATAACGGTGGGTATAAATATTTCTCACGATGAATTTGCACAACCCAAAATGCACTATTTTGATTGAATCATATATCACAGAGCTTTCTAGCTAGAATTAATACATGCACTTTAAATGTCATTCTACACTCTAAGTTAATAATCATTAGGGACTGAGAGGCTCAAGCACATTTGTATTGCAATGAATGCCTTGGAAATAATCAACACAGTCCTACCACAGGGATGCCATTTACTTTCCAGTTTCTTAGAAATCATATATTCCCGATGAGTCATAAGGTTTTCAATAGGGGTAGCTGTAAACTGCAATACAGTCACCATCTCCAGTCACCCATTCTTGAAATATTGACACAATCTTGGACTCTATCATATCCCCAGAGTCTGAAGTCTAATCAGTTGCCAAATCTTGTTGATTTGGCAGCAGTGGTGGAAATGGAAAGACGGAGATTTATCACTTGCTCTCTATTTCCTCAGCTATTACTGCAATGGTAAAGGAGGTATCCTTATTGCTTCCTTGAGAAATTACAAGAGCTCCTCTGGTTTTTCATTTCTCACCCTTCTTCTTAATCTAATCCATTTATGCCACCTGGTTAATTTTTCAATTATACCGACAGAATGCAGCTTTGGCTTTGTTTTAAAATCTCCCCCCCCCCCCCCAAAAAAATAAAATAAAATCTCCCAATAGTTTTTATTTTATTTTGACAATATAATCCCAGGGCTTTAGCCTGATATTCAACTTTCTACATGCCCTGGCTCTAAGTCCTTTTGTTTTTGCTAAGTTTTCCCATCATTCCTTTAATAGACTTTATATTCAACTCTTCTAAATCTCAAAGATTTTTCTCACTATGAACAATTGCTTATTGGCTTCTTCTATCATAAGACTTTTAACCTATCCACCTTGAAAACAACCTTGAAAAAATATGTTTAAGCATTAAACCTCTTTTGAAATGATTTTAGCCATTTTTTAAAAAATGAACACAAACATATAGAGTCTATTGACTGTCAAGCAATCTAAGGGAGATTATTTCAGCTCTGGCAAGTATTCACTGACATTAGAATAAGAAAAACTCGGTGCTGATGTGCTAATTTCTCTCTGGGGGGCTAAACCTACTTCTAACTTCTTAAAATTAGTCATCTTTAGGCTATGTTTTTATTCTGGTCACAGGAGAAACTGTCATGAGTCAATTAAATATATCAGATAAAGTGAAGAAGCCCACATTAACCAAAGAGAGAAATAGGCAGAGTGGGCTCATTTCTCTATGGTTATCTGCTTTTTCACTCACGTAGACCTTTATATCTGTCCAATGAATTCTTTTTTTTTTTTTTTTTTTTTTTTTGTGGCGCAAGGAAACAGTTTTTCCCTAACAAGGAAGACAATATCAATGAGCATATATTCCATTAATGATTCTGATTTTAATAAGATTCAAGATGTCTTCTCATGAAGAGTTTTAAAAGACGACTCATCACCAGGAACTAGATTCAATGAGACCTCATTTATTCAAAAGCTTTTAGAAGTGGTATTCCACATAATTGAATTTCAGACAGTTCAGATTTATTCACTAAAATTTTATTTTTAAAAAAGCCTTTTGAAAATGGATAAATCCCTGTTTTGTTTTCTATAGCACAGAGCACTGGTCTATTTTTGTTGGTCTTCAGTGTTATCTTTATGAATATCCATTACTACAGAGCAATATAGTGTACCTTGGTGGCTTAATGACTTCTAATGTTGGATGGCCAGTTAGCATTTATTTCCTAATACCTTTGCTTTCCAGTAAGAATACTTCTCTTGCTCTGAGTTCCTTCTTGCTTCCTGCCTTTATCTTTTGTGAGCTGAAAAAGAGGGAGACAAATAATCAAGAATTTATATTATATTTAATTCTGAAATATTTTTATATGGCATTCACATTTTACAAAACATTTTAATACAGTTTTTTAATTTTAGAGCAAATTGGAGTAGCATATATAATCTATACTTTACAAATAAGAATATGGAAGCTCAAATAAGTAGGTAATATTTCATAAGTCCAGATAGCCAGTAAGTTTTAACTACAGAACCTGAATTCAAATCTTTTGACTCCATATATAGTATATTTTGCATTGCAGTATTCTTGCCAGTTATTTAATAGAGCTCTGAGTACTCAAAAAGTAGTAGGGAGTAATTTCTAGTCCCCAAAAGCTAGCTAGTTATTTATTTATTTATTTATTTATTTATTTATTTATTTATTTATTCAGAACAGTTTAGAAGAGGGTAAAGTCTCCAGAAGTAAGGGCACTGATTTGATGGGTGGTTATTGTGCTGTTTTTAGCTAGCAAAAGTCACAATTTTGCTCTGCTAGCTGTAAAATGTAATTCTGGACATTATGACTACCAAATAGTCAATTCTAAGACGTGGAATAGGGTGCTTGATGGACTCGGAGCGAGTCTGCCAGCATCATATTCATGAAGACTCACATGCATTCCTGCTGATAAACAATAAGAACTTCCAGCAGCAAAGGTTCCTAGCTGAGCCCAAACTGAGTTGACAGAAAGCAGGGCTTTTGGGTTTGAGGGCTTAAAAACTCAGAAGAGCATAGGGTTCCACCTTTCTCACCTTCATCTGACCTTGTCACAGAGCAAAAGAAGGGAGAGATGAGGATAATGGGAGAATTGATGCAGATCTGCCTTCCTACTCAAAACAGATTTAATGCCCTAGAAAGAAAAAAAGAATACTAGTTTTGAAGCTGAAGAATATACCCTCATAAAATATTTTATGTCTTTGGGCATAAAGAGTATTATTTCCTGGTCTGGATGACAAAATATGACTCCTCATTTGAAAGAGGGCATTTTACATTGGACCACAGATAACCATGGCACTGAGCATACTAAATGTTCTCCTAAAAGACTGTTTTCATGGGGTTTCTTGAAGATCAAAGATTGATATGAAAAAGGGCTGTGAAGCAAAAGAATAAAAATATGAGGACCATTTCATTATGACTATAGCTGACTTTCACTTGTGGAGATACTCCTTTAGGACTCCCTGGAAAATGAAGGTAGGAGATTTATTTAAGAGACCAAGGATCTTATGTGAGCACACTGTGTGTGGAAAGTAGGGAAAGCAGGAGTCAGGACAGGCAAGGGGGTGTATATGTGAAAAGAAGTGGAACCTTTGCTTATTGATGACTATAGAACTTCATGAATATCTGTAGTTTGAAGAGACCTGGCAGTATTGTTCAACACTTAAAATACAGATTTATAATAGGCACAGATGGCCAGAGAATACTGTGGAAACTTTCTGCTATATTTGAATGGAGAGATTTTTGAACTGTTAGAGGTTAAAAGAATGAATGAAGTATTTTAGATCTCTTATTTGAGAAAGATCCCAGACACAATGAAAGAAGACCACAGTACTCATTCACTAAATATCTATTTGTTCATTTTTCTTGTTAGCAGATTGATCTTGAGGCTGGACCCAATAGAACAAACTGAAAGAGAAAAATTTCCAAGATATGTAAAACAATAACAGCCAGTTACTTTTAATGATTTGTATGTTCCCAGTTGTAAAAACTTATCAAATAATTTATCAAGTATAGATAATCAGGATGTTTGAAAACCAGGCTTATCTGGAATGGCTTATAGCTAAATGCACTAAAGAAGAGCCATCTTCTGGAAGCCAGAGAGTATTCAGGTAGAGAAGGGCCCTCAGTAACATGTCTGACCTAATTCTAGAGACAGAGAAATTAAGCCAAAGAGAGAAAAGTTAATTTGGCACATGTGAATCCTAAATAGAAGTATCAAGCTCTTTTCACTCTGCTTAATTTTTTTTTCTCTGTCATATTTTTTTATTTTTCAGAGATACTCTCAAGCATGACATTAAAAGGTAACATATACTAACACCTAAAATCAAAGCTAACCATATTGATGCTATAGGGGGACAACTCAATGAAAAGAAATTAACCTGGTACATCTATAAATTACAATTTCATTGACACTTCTAATGTCAACTTACTAAGTTAGACTAATGTCTAACTTAAACAGCAAATAATCTGCATCTCTCTTTAAAAAATGCATCACCTATATAATTACTAAACCAAATAGTAAAGATAATTCATTACCGTATTAAATAAAGGGAACTGGAGACAGAAACATCAGATTTACTTATGAACCTTATAATGCCAAGTAAGAGAGAGCAAATCAGGATTGCAGATATTTTTAAACATCCTATGAAGGGAAGAAACAGGGAAAATCAGTTTTCTAGAGAAGAACTATTAACTGGTTAAAAGACATTTGACACTAGGAGCAAAAGGAATGTAGTTAGTATAGGATTTACCTTTCCTCAAGTGATATATTTCCTTGCGACTTTAATAACAGTGTCGCAGTAATTGTATTTCCCCAGGAATGTTTTATGCAAAAGAAGTTGCTCAATATGAATGCCTGTTAATAGGCTATAGCTCATAAAGCAATAACTTATCTGGGTACATCAACAAAGGGAGTATAAAATTGTATAGTAAAACCGTCTGGTTGGACTGGCTATCAAAGAACTTAGTTTATGGCTTTGAAAATGGAAAATGAATTTATAGTTTGAAGTGCCAAGAAAGATAAGCTTGTACCTGAATATTTTGTCCCCAATTAACTGATAGCATGTTTTCTGTTTTGGATAAAAGTCTAGAATAAACTTTAATATATATTATAAGATGCTGTTTCTTAGATGTACAAAAAATTCAAGTTATTATAGAGGCCTGCTTTCTACTTTGACATTTTATTAAAAATATTTTTCAGTTTCTATTGACCAAATGCATGGTGTGCATCCATGGTGTTTCATATATGGTCACAGGAACTACTGAGAACCCAAATATGATGACTGCCCCTGAGGGTTTATCATCTACAGGGAAAACACGTGCTAATGAGAGCATAAGGCTGACAATGATCTGTTGAAATAGACAGACAAATAGTACTGTGGAAGGAGAGAGGAAGATTAATCTCAGCTTTGGTAGTTTGAAAAGTTGACCTTGAGGCAGGAAGTGAATAGAGCCTCCTAGGAAGGAGAACAAACTGTGTCCAGAAACAGGAGAGCTTAGAGTAAATGGGGAGAGAGAAAGTAATTGCATGAGGCTGTAGAACAGGGAGAAATAGATAGAAAAGAGGGAAGCTTTGGGGTGGTGCTTCATTTCCTGTCATTGTCAATCCAATAAATTCATCTGGGCAGTTGTAGATCACACTCATGAAAGCACCATAAAGAGCTCATCGAATGGACCCAATAATTCACTACCATTCTTTTCAGCCACTTTTATTTTCCTTCATAGTATATGGCTGATACCAGAGTCATCTCTTCCCTCTGTACCTACTTTGCAAAAGACAATCAAGGAGGAGAGAGCTTTTCTCTATGATACACTTCCTTTGACTTTCCTTTTCCTGATTATTACATTAAAAAAAAAGAAGGAAAACAAACTTAGTTTCTTTATTTCAAGATCATATATGAAAGTTAGGAAGTAGAACGAGAAAACATATTTGTATATTACCTACATATAATAAAGAATTTGGCTGGCTTCATCTCTACTACCTGAGTGGTAACCTCTAAATCCTTGGAATTTCCCAGAGTGTCCTTGTTATTCATGGTGAACCCTTCAGACCATGTCTGACAGTTTATATTAAAAAGGTGGGTCCAGTGGGCCCCTGGAGAGTTTATGCTAAGAAGATGACTCAGGATGGGAATTGGTCAAGCCGGAAAGACTAACCAAGTAATTCAAGTGCTGGGGCTTTGAGTCGTGATAGCAGCCCAACTTCTCTGGAGGGGAGGGAGACTAGGGATTAATTTCAGCTCTGTAATTAATGACTGAATCAATAATACTTACATACTAAAGCCCAAATAAAAACCTTGGACACCAAACTCAGGTGGGGGTCCCTGTTTGCCAATATTCTGAATATTGCTGGGCATCAATGTGCTAGAAGTGTAATGTGACCCTGGGGATGAAGGGAGCTATGCAGTTAAGACTATCCCAGATTTTACTCTGTGCATCTCACCCTTTGATTTTTTTGACATTATAAAACTGTAATCTTAAGTATAATGCTTTACTGAATTCTATGAGTCTTTTTAGCATATTACTGAACCCGAGAGAGTAGTGGGAACCCTTAAATTTATAGCCAACTAGTCAAAAGAAAGCATGGCCTGATGACCCCCAAACTCGTGGATGGTGTTTGAAGTGAGGATAGTTTTTTGTTTGTTTGTTTGTTTTGTTTTGTTTTAAGAAAGAGAGAGAGAGAGAGTGAGCACTAGCAGGGGGAGGGGCAGAAGGAGAAAGAGGAAGAATTAAGCAGCCTCAGCACGGAGGATGCAGGACTTGATCTAACGCCTCCAAAATTATGACCTGAGCCAAAATTAAGAGTCAGATGCTTAACTGACTGAGCCACCCTGGTGCCCCAAAATGAAGGCAATCTCAAGGGAGATGTGCCTTTAGCCTATGAAGTTTGGCTCAACTCCAGGTAGCTGGTGTTGGAAGTTATTGTACCTATCTTATTTTTCCCTAAGGATGAATTTGAGCTCACACAGGCTTAGTAATGTTCCCAGCGTCACACTGTGTTAGCAGAAAACTTGGGATGAGGATCAATGTTCATTATCTTGTACCATGCTAGATATTTACTCAGTCTCATTTTCATCTCCACAGTAGAATTGTGGTAGAGAAGCAAAGAAATGGGCTGCCAATGTGGGCAAATCTCACATTATGATGCCCTCTGATGGCAGCTGGTAGATATTATTTAAGAAGCCTTAGTAGGTGCTGGGCACTTTGCTAACTGCTTTACAACTGTGAGGAGCTTAATCCTCATAACCCTTCAAATATCTCCACTTAACAGATGTAGAAACTGAAGTTTATGGAATCTAAGTAACCTGCCTCAGAAAGCAAAAATAATAAGTCACAGAATTTGAGCTTTGGGGAGGCAATATTGAATTTTGAGAAAATGGATTCTGGAGGCAGCCAACCTTGGTGTCTAGATATCCTGGCTTGATCTGAATTGTGAAATGTTTTACAATTCACCTTTCAATCTTTCTAAAGAGAAATATCATATTTGAAATTTGAATGCCATACAATTTCACCCTCCCATACTTTTTTCCATTTTATTTTTTAATAGTTGTAAAGTTTAAAGAATAAAATTTATGTAAGACTTTTGTTGATTAAAAAAAAAGACTTTTGTTGATTATGGAAATTTTAAGAAGAATTACCAAATAAATAACACTCCATTCAAAATAAGAACTTGGACTGAAAGTTATGTGGCTTTGAACAAAGTCCTTATCCATTTGATGAGTCAGGTTCTTCTGTTAGGTGGAGATAATAATGGTATATGCTTCATGAAGTTGTCATAAGTTCTAAATATAATCTCTTTAGCACAATGCCTGGCATATAACAAACACTGACAATAATTATTATTAGACTTTGCATTGTCAAGAATGATTATAATAAGTCAGGTGACTCAATTGTTATTGCTTAGCAAAAATATATACTTCTGTTTTGTATCCTTGTTTGGTAGAAGTAAGAATACTGAAGAGGGAATCAAATGAAAGAAGATTTAGTCTGATGCTAAACTAGGTGACTCCCAACTAGCCATGTACTTTAGAGAAGGCAGTTCTCTGAGTCAATATGAGTGTCAACTCACATTAGAAGGTGTGAAATCCTTAAAATCAAGTGCCTCATAGAACATGTTAACATTATCCACGTATTGATATTGAAGATGTAAAAACCGGCCTATTAACTTCACCAGTATAGTAATAAATTTGTGAGATTTGGCTAAAAAGAAAAAAATAATTTTAGATTGGGCAGGATGCAGACTGATAATTTGAGGCAGTAAGCACATATGAAGGAAATACTAAGACACAAAAAGGGATGCATGATGGAAGTTTCAAAAGGGAAAACAAAGGAGCCAAGATTCTTCTTGGCTAAGGCCAGATCCTTGCTGCACTGCTGCTGCACTCAATTCTTCCTGGCACCTACATTGTCATGATTAAGTAGGATAAATGTTTCGCACTGAGCTTTGGAGTGTGCAATAGAAAAACAAGGCTGAATTACCAGGAATAACAAAGAGCCACTCTAAATTACTTTGTGTCTCAAGGACACAAGGCTATGTACAGAGGTGAAAAGCAGATAAAAGAAAAACAGACTATTCACACAGCAAACACAAGTTGTGAAATTTAACTTTTTTCAGTTGATGGAAAGAGCTGTAAAGGAGACCTATTCATTGCTTTTCAATAGCTTGATGCCTTCCTTCTTTTAAAGATATATGTGAGTGCTAGGTCCTCATTTATTTATAAAAGCCACAGAGTGATTAGCAGCATAATGTGGGAAATAAACATTTTTTTTTTAAATTAGAAGGCATCCCATTAATTAGAAGATTTATTAGATAGCCAGGTGGTTCAGTGAATCAATTTATGGTTAATTCAAGAAAAATAATACTGTCACCAAAATATATGTACATTTGAGGGAAAATTTTTAAAAAAACAAACAAAATGATCTGGATAATGGGATTCATTAATCAATGGAACTGTGTGTATGTATTTGTAGGTTTTGGGGAAGGAGTCAAAGTTGTCAGTCTGGGAAACATATTAACCTTGAATTTAGTGAGTCAGAACTCGTGTCATAATAAAATGAACCTGTAAAGAGCAGCATGGCTACTTCTGGTATAAGATGACAGCAGGAAGCACCCTCTCACAACTTCTCACTAACACATCTATGAAGACAAAAGAAACTGAAAACTGAGATTGATTTAAAAAACCTTAATGATATAATTATGAGGCAGATACAAATGAATCATAATAATTAACTATCCAAATTTTAGCTTATGGTAGATCTTGCTTTTCTTCTTAAGATACACCATTCCCCAAAATATTAATTAATTAATATTTATTTATGTAGGTAGAAGCTATTTAGTCCAGAATTCACCTGGGCAGTGAGTGTGAAAATCAATAAAAACCACTCAAATGAGAGCAAGAAATAGAGAGCTCACTACAGAAAGGGTCAATCACCATCATTTGTGTTAAGCAGAGACTTAAAGGTATGCAGTGATGTGGGAAACCTTGATGGTGGAGAAAAGAGAAGACTTCAGGTATGTCCTGATTGGAGGCTGTTGGCATAGGGAAGTTGTAGGCTGGATAACTAACAGTAGGGCATTTTATGTTTTTGGTTGGGTTACATATTTGGCTTTATCTGCTTAATCCTAAATTGGAAGTGGGAACAAATATTAAAGAAGCTACCAGTTATCAGTGAAGTGTTGGCCATTTGGAGTTGATCGCTCAAGGCGTTATTGGTCAAATTCCTGGATTGGTAGGAGAGCTAGTAGTCTGCCTTCCTAGATTGATGACTATAGATAGTAGGCTGGCTTTTTGGTTTGGTTACTGCACATTGTGAATCAGAGTTCTATCTATATATATATATATATATGAGAGAAAGAGAGAGAGACTGGTCATAGTGCATTTGTAAAGTCTCTTATAAATATTGAAATCTGAAAGTGACATGTGACAATTGGGAAGGAGATAAGAATAGTACCTTATAAGAACAGTACCTCATAAGAACAGTTCCCTTAAAGTCAACAGAAATGGGCAGGCTACCACTAGCAATCCTTGCTAGTGATTTTGCTTTTCATGTGTTACATAAATTCATATTAATGAAGAACTAGCCAAAAGGAGGTGGGGAAAGATGCCCCCTCATTAGTAAGTATTACATTGGATGAAAGCCAGCTAGAGATGCAGAAGCTATGCACATCAACCTGTTCCTCAGCTATGGATCTGAAGAAGGTTACACCATCGCCTACATGAACTGAGAGAAGTAGCAAGGGCTGTCAGGTGACAAAGACCTGGCCTTTTTTTGAAGATGAGCAAGAAACAAAAAAAACTTTAAAAAATCATCATGTGCTTTAACAAAAAAGTTTACTGAATAAGAGAGCAAACACAGCAACCAGACTCAAAAGGAAAACCTAACTTCTGGGGCACCTGGGTGGCTCAGTCAGTTAAGCATCCAACCCTTGATTTTGGCTCAGGTCATGGTCTCAGGGTCGTGAGATTGAGTCCTGCATCAGCTCCACACTTGGCAGGGAGTCTGGTTCAGATTCTTGCTCTCCCTCTCCCCCTTATTGTGCAGACTCTCTCTCTCTCTAAATGAATAAATAAAACCTTAAAAAAAACAGTATTACATCTGAAAAAATGTTACTGTAGAACCCAAAAGGAAATTCCAGGAATCTGTTTTAAGATCTTCATCTTAAAATCAAGGAAGTCATGATTTCTGTAAAATGTATCTAACAGACAGAAGGGGAATTTAGGCTGATGAAAATGGAGACAGAAGAGATGAGTGAAGATGGAAAGGACACAGAAATAAAGCAGCAGAGTATGAATCCTCATTGAAAGTATAAAATCAATGATACAGCTCACAAAGCTGAAACTCTCAGAATGAGGAGAAAAAAGGCAAAAGGCAAATTTCAGTAAAAGACAAAAGATATGATTGATATGGCCAGTGACTAAACCAACAGCCTATAGATAATTGGTAGTCCTGGGGGAGAGGCAGAAACAAGGAATGAAAAATGCTATCTAATACTAATACTATGAAATAATTATAGCTAACATTTATTAAATGCCTACTATTCCTTAATCTATGTGCTATGTATTTTATTTGGATTATTAAATTTAATATACACAATGGACCTCTGTGTAGTTTTATATTAACCCTGTTTCAGAAATAAAAAAAAAAAACTGAGCTTAAAAGCACATAAGAATATTCCCTGAGGTTATTAAGTAAAGCCTTCCTCATAGAATTTTATTTTTTCAAAAATCAGTGAAAACATCGCCATATATATTCTGTTAAAATTTTTGTACTATTGATTAAAGAAAAATAATATACAGGTATTCTAGCCTCGTTTACTGTCTCTCTCTTCCTCCTTCGCTCCCTTCCTCAGCAAACACTTCTAACTTGATTTGTCCTACCAGCATAACAAAAGAGGAGAGACCTCTAGGTTTCTTTAATGGCTATTTTCAGATGTAGTTTGCTTGGCCTATTGGCTGCATTTGCCACTGTTGATCAACACTTTTCAAAACTTTCTGCTTCCTTGGTATCTTATGGTGTCACACATTTCTTCTTTTAATGTGTTGTTATCGTTTTTTTTTTTTTTCACTGATACAATATCTTTTATTTTAAAATTGTTATTGGAGTTCAATTTACCAACATATAGCATAACACCCAATGCTCATCCTGCCAAGTGCCCCTCTCAGTGCCTGTCACCCAGTCACCCCATCCCCCTGCCCACCTCCCCTTTCCACTACCCCTTGTTCATTTCCCAGAGTTAGGTGTCTCTCATGTTTTGTCACCCTCACTGATATTTTCACTCATTTTCTCTCCTTTCCCTTTATTCCCTTTCACTAATTTTTATATTCCCCAAATGAATGAGACCATATAATATTTGTCCTTCTGTGATTGACTTATTTCACTCAGCAGAATACCCTCCAGTTCCATCCATGTTGAAGCAAATGGTGGGTATTTGTCATTTCTAATGGCTGAGTAATATTCCATTGTATACATAGACCACAGCTTCTTTATCCATTCATCTTTCGATGGACACCGAGGCTCCTTCCACAGTTTAGCTATTGTGGACATTGCTGCTAGAAACATCGGGGTGCAGGTGTCCCGGCGTTTCATTGCATCTGCATCTTTGGGGTAAATACCTAGCAGTGCAATTGCTGGGTCGTAGGGCAGATCTATTTTTAACTCTTTGAGGAACCTCCACACAGTTTTCCAGAGTGGCTGCACCAGTTCACATTCCCACCAACAGTGCAAGAGGGTTGTTATCTCTTTGTGAGCCTCTTTTTTAGTTGGTGTTCTTCCTTTGCTTAGGCATTCCATCTGAAAACCGTTCCTATTTTCATTCCCCTAAGGGAAGTTTTGGCCTTTGCCATTTATATAGCAGCGACTCTCAAGGTTGCCAGATCTCTCCTCCAAGCTCCAGACTATATTTTCTTGGATGTTGATATTCATCTCACACAAAACCAATCTCTAGATTCCTGACACATTTTCCCAACAAAAGGCTGCATCTCCCTTAGGTTCTCCTGACATAGGGAATGGTATTCCACTATTGGGTGCAATTGCATTTTAGAGGCATTATTGTCAACTTGACGTCTCTGACGCTGATCTCTGAACTCCCTTGAAATTCTTTTATCACTGTATTCAAATAACCCAACCATAACTATATTTCTTTTTGTCTACTGCTACTACCTCATGTGAAACACCTAGATTATTGTATTGGTCTCTTAACTGTTCTATCCCCCACTCAGCTCTGAGAGGAAAGGAATCCTTTTAAAAGATCAGTTAGAAGGGATCCCTGGGTGGCGCAGCGGTTTGGTGCCTGCCTTTGGCCCAGGGCGTGATCCTGGAGACCCGGGATCAAATCCCACGTCGGGCTCCCAGCATGGAGCCTGCTTCTCCCTCTGCCTGTGTCTCTGCCTCTCTCTCTCTCTCTCTGTGTGACTATCATAAATAAATTAAAAAAAAAAAAAAAGATCAGTTAGAGCATGTCACCCCCTTGAAGTCATTTTCAATGACTTCTTGTCACACTTAAATAAAATCCCCAATCTTTTATCTTTCTCCAGAATATGTCTCCACCTCATCCCGGATGCTTCCTCCTTCTTCATTCCATTCTAGTCATTCTGGCCTTGCTGATCCACATTCTCACAAGATCCTCACACTTGCTATTCCTCTGCCTAGATGCTTATTCCTCAGACATTTACAAATCTCATTTTCACTGCAGTTAGGTTTCTGTTCAAATCATTTCATCAAACTATATTTCCTATCCTAGTATATAAGATCTATGAAGTTAGTCTATCTTTTGTTCATTGGCTTATTGGCTAGAACTTAGGAGATGTTACATAGAGTTTTTTGAATGACTGAACCTCAAACTCAACATTTCCATCATCAGTTTTTTCTTTCTTTTTTTTTTTAAGATTTTATTTATTTATTCATGAGAGACACAGAAAGAGAAAGGCAGAGACACAGGCAGAGGGAGAAGCAGGCTCCATGCAGGGAGCCTGATGTGGGACTTGATCCTGGGTTTCCAGGATTAGGCCCTGGACTGAAGGCAGAGCTCATCTGCTGAGCCACCTGGGCTGCCCTCATCAGTTTTTTCTATTATCAGTTCCATCATCACTTTTAAAAAAAATATTTATTTATTTATTTGAGAGAGAGAAGAGGTAAGAGAGCAAGTGGTTGAGGGGCAAAGGGTGAAGGAGAGAGAGGATCCTCAAACAGAATCTCTGCTGAGAGCACAGCCCAAAAAGGGGCTTGATCCCAGGGCCCTGAGATCATATCCTGAGCTGAAATCAAAAGTCAGCCACTTAACTGACTGAGCTACCCAAGAGCCCCAAGCCACCATCACTTTTCTCCAGATTTAAAAACTCTCTATCTCTACCCTATCACAATGTGTAAGTTAGCTTACTAAATTTTATTGCCCTCCACCAGACCTACTACAATGTATATACTTTTGCATTATCTCTTCAGGTGTCTTCTTCCTTCCTTCTTCTGCTGATGTATTCAGTGCATTTATTCTGTATCCAGCACCCAGAACTTCCTGTTAAAAAGCAAATACTCCAGGTTAGGAACAAAATATGCCATGCTGAGTTCTTCTTTTTCTAAGAATGCTTCACATTCTTCATGTGCTTAGGTGAGAGTTCAGTTCAGCTGGGAACTCAAGGAAATAAGAGGGCAGCTATTAGAGTCTGAAACAATGTCATAGGGAGGTAGTTCTCAACGTTTAGTCCATAACAATAACCCAAGGGCTTGTAAGACAGATATCTGTTGGCATTGCTAGCTCTTCTGATACTACAAATCTAGGGTGGGCCCAGGAATTTGTATTTCTAACAAGTTCCTAGTAATAGTGATGATTCTGGTCCAGGGACCACATTTTGAGAATTACTGCCTAGGAAGGTTACACTGGGAGAAAAGCTGGTAGGTATTGGGAAGAGAAAGAAAATAAAAGGAAAATGAGGCACTCATCAAAGGCAAAGCTCTCCTAGACTCCACTCACTTCTGACTGACACTATACTGTATTTGAAAGAGAGAGAGAGAAAGGCAGAGATGGAGAGACAGAGAGACAGAAAAGCATGGTTTGTTAGAATGTAAGAACTCTGAACTGAGCTTCACTCTAAACTACTGGTGTGACCTTAAGTCTATAACTCTGAGCCTCAAATTGTTGATGTGTAAAGGGACATAAAAATATATCTCATTCACGTGAATTGTTATAGGAATTAATGTTTCTCTGTACAAAACCCTGGACCAAATTAAGTTCTCAAAAAATATATGCTCTATTTACATTTTATAAATTTCCCAGATCTTGCCCTTTCCTATATCCATGTTACTAATTATTATTTATACTCTAATCTTATACCTTCACCCAAAATTTAAAAATAGAAATTCTAGTGTGTTTACATCCAAGTATCTCTTCCAAACTTGTCACTATGATGATTTTGTGTTTATTATAACTTCTCCAGCATGATGATGCATTTCCTAAGATTTTGCTAAACACAATAAAAAAAAAATGATACTGCAATGCATCACATGGTGTGCTGACCTAGGGACCTGTATTCTTGGCTACAGGACTGACTCTGCCAAATAGATAGCTGGATGAGCTTAGGCAAATCATTTTACCTCTGTGTCTGTTTTACCATCTGAAAATTTGGATAATACCTACTGTCTTAGCATCTCAGGGATATATCAGTTAAGAATGCTCTCAGTTGTAAGTAATAAATCCTGCAAGCCTGGATTAAATAAATAAGGCTTAATGTTCCTCTTGTTTAAAAAAAAAAATCTAAAAAAGGAAATCCACAGTAGTATAGGTGATTAAAGGTGTCATTAAAGAACAAGTATCCAAGTTCTCTTTCTCTTTATGTTCTGTTATCCATAGAATGAGAGTTGATAAACTTTTTCTGTAAAGGTCCAGAGAATAAATATTTTAGGTTTTAAGTGCTATAAGGTCTCTGTTTCTACTACTTAACTTTGCCCTTTTAGTGTGAAAGTAACCATAGGCAATACATAAATAAATGACTGTGATTGTGTTCCAATAAAGCTTTATTTATAAAAACAGATGGTGGATCAGGTTTGGCTGATAGGCTCTACTGTACTGACCCCTCTGATCTCAGTATGGTTGTTGTACCTGTAGAAATCACATCTACATTCCAGTTAAAAACAAAATGTCCATTGAAGAGGGTGGAATTCAGAAGGGGCATCCTCCAAGTCTATTCCTCCCCTTGAAACACCTCCCCAGTGACTTTCTATTATATCATTTTGCTTAGAATTGCATCTATGGTGGGCTTTATAGATGTTTACTGCCATTCAAGTTCACTTGTTTCTTCTTCTTCTTTTTTTAAAAGACTTTATTTATTCATGAGAGACACAGAGAGAGGCAGAGACATAGGCAGAGGGAGAAGCAGGCTCCTTGAGGGGAGCCTGATGTGGGACCCAATCCCAGGACCGTGGGATCATGACCTGACCCAAAGGTAGACACTCAACCACTGAGCCATCCACATGCCCCTCATGTTCATTTGTTTCCAAGTAAGTACCTTCCCTCCCCTCTTCTCCCCTCTCCTCCTCTGTCCCTCAGAAATTAAATGTGGCAAGTTACTTGCATTGGTCAAGGGAATTTAAGTAAAAGTGATATATGTTAGTTCTGAGCTGTACTTTTAGGATCTCAATGTAAAAGTTGTCATGTATTTTCCCCTCTATTACTGTCTATGGAACATTCCGGATAATAACTATATATGCCTGAGTCCCAGAGTGAGAACTCATGAGTTCACAATGACTTTCCTTGTACATGAAACCTGAGTTGAGAGATATTGCTTTGTTTTTTAATACACTTATATTAGGCAGTTATTATTACAGCATAACTCAGTGCCCCCTGAGATATATAAGGTCATATAGACACTGAGGGAAGTAAATGTGGCTTTTCAGTCTCTCTTATAAAGCAATGGTTCTCAATTTGTGGCCCTTGACCCAGCATAAACATGACCATGTTAGGAAGAGAAATTCTTATTTCCATCTCAGACCCACTGAATCAGGAATTTGTGACTTAAATTTCTAAGTGGTTCTAATGCATCTTTACTATCTCTGTGGTAAAGGAAGAAAAGTGAGAGAGGGATTGTAAATGACTTTTGGTTCTCTGAAATACACAGTGTGGGCAAAAATAATGAGGAAAAAAACCTCCAAAATGCTCATTGCTATATAATTTGCTGCTGTATCTCAATACCCAAGGGAAACAATATAGATGAAAGTAGATGCTGGACATATTACATAACCTTGTTCAAATATTGTCATTATAAACTCTCACTTTTATTAAACATTTCATTTGTAATTATGAATAATATTTCAGAAAAATACATTATCCTGTTTTCATAAATATAGAATGTGCAGAAGACATTAGATGTATACCTTCAAAATAATTAAATTTTATTTTAAAAGCTGATGTGCAAAATGCTACTTCTGCAATGCTGGTGTTCATGCCAATGAATAACTTAAGAAAGCCTCCAGTTGAATGTGATCTTTAGTTAAAAAATATATTTGTTGAAGTATCTTAAGTCTTGAGCCCAAAATAAACTGAAATAGAAGATTTAATCTACTTTCGTTCTGTTTTACTTTTTTTAATTCTGTGAAAAATGACAAAAAATCATGCTTTGAAAAGTTGAACATATGTGATAATTTTATCTTAAAGTTATCTTAATGAGAGTGGGAAGAAATGGGGAATAGCTATGAATTGTGAAAGACCATCACTGGTCAAATATTCTTTCCCTTCCTAACAAAACAAATTATTGTGATTATGTGGAAAGAAAAATAGAACATGGAGAGTGAGAAGATGGTTACCTCCCCCTGTCAGTCTCGCTTTCCTCATCTGAAAGATCAAACAGTTCTATATATCACATGAAGCATTAAGTATAAAAGCACATAGCAAACATGTGTTTCCTCATATGAGATTGTTCCATGCATTTATTCATGTGTCCAACAGATATGAAATGTAATCACTGTGTGTAAATACTTTGGAAAGCATCACAAATATACAGGTCATGAGATAAGTATGACACCCGCGAAGAGCTTATGTTCTGATGGGGAACACAGGCAAGAAAATGAATGACCTTAGAATAACTTACTAATTGTTATAAAAGAGAGAGGACTTCCAGAGAAGATGGCAGAGTAGGGGATCCTAAGCTCATCTTGCTCCACAGATACACCTAGATTACACTCACATCAGTGCAAATCATCTATAAAATGACCCAAAGACAGGCAGGACAGACTCTCCATAGCTAGTATAGAGGAGAGGCCACATTCAAGAGGGTAGGAAGGGCAGAAACACAGTCAGGAGCCATGCCGACCTGAACGAGAGACAGATATTGCATTTACAGAGAAAGGAAAGGAGCAAACCTCACACTAGGCACCTCAGGTATGGGGGACCTGCACTGGAAAAGATGAATCCCAGTAACATGTGGCTTTGAAAACCAAAGGGGATTAATATTGTAAGTTCTTATAATCAATGGGGCTTAAAACCTGGACCTTTAAAAATCGATGGGCTCGGCTCTAGGAGAGCCAGAAGGTGAGGGGAAACCGAGTCCTAGTCCTTAAAGAGATGGTATGAGACAGCCCTGCTAAGATATAGTGTAGAAGCAGCAGTTTGAAAAATGCCTGCAGCATATGGGAGGGAGATCGGTTTACTAATCTCAGAGCTCGTGCTAGAAGAACAGGGATCTCAGAAAGACTTGTCCAAGAACAAGTTTTCCATTCTCAACCTTGATTCTGCCATTGAATTTGCCATGGGTGGAATCATACTGGAACATATAGACCATGTAGTTGAAGTCCATATCCAATTTACCAGAGTTAAAACAACACTGGTGACCAGGCACCCAATCTGGCCAAATCCATTTACCTTTGCCATCGTCTCTCAGGGAAGTGTCTGGCACTGTAACAGAAGATGCAGCTATCTGTTAAACGTGAAGGAATAGAGAGCCTGAGTGGTATAAACATTTTAACAATATTTGTTCTCCCAAACCATGAGCATGGGATATCTTTCTACTTGTTTGTGTCATCTTCAATTTCTTTTGTCAATGTTTCATAGTCTTCAGAGTACAGGTCTTTAACCTCATTGGTTAAATTTATTCCTTTGTAATTTATTTTTGGTACAGTTGTAAAGGAAACTGTTTTCTTAATTTCTCTTTCTGCTACTTCATTGTTAGTGTATAGAAGTACAGCAGGTTTCTGTACATTAATTTTGCATCCTGTGACCTTCCTTGAATATTCCTCTGTCTCATCATTTTGTCTGTGTATCAGTCTATGTGTTAGGAAAGTCAGCTACATCTCCCGCTCTTGAAAGTAGCAGGCTTATGAAGAAGAGCTCCCATATGCTTTGTAGCACAATATCCTCTATTCATTAGAAACTGGAGCTTCAGGGGTATTTCTTATGTGTGCTGTGCACACTCTATTGTTGTGGATGAGCCATGTTTGCCTTCAGTTCAGTCATCTGCAACATTATATTTGGCTGTTGTGGGCAGGGTTTTGTTCCTGTGTTGTTAATGAGCCAATCTGGGGCCATCTTGGGCTTCAGTTGGATCAGATCAGACATTTTTCAGAGCTATAATAGTACTAAACTGCAGGGCACTCTCTGTATTATTCCTTGAGAAGTTTTCCTTGGTGAATGGGACCTGCAGTCAGACCAGATATCTGCTGCTAGTCCACTGCGAGGGATGCATTTGGACTGGTGTGTGTGGTTATCTTTCCCTCTCCCCAGGGCAGGAGTCACTTTAGACTCCTAGCACTGTCAGGGCTGCTTGCATACTGCTGGGCTTGTGGCATCACTTTATATGGACTTATACCAAGGATATGTTGGGGGGAGGTGTCCATAGGAAAACTTGGGGGACACTTGTGCCAGAAAGGTCCACAACCATCCACTATGAGAAGGAACCTGCAGCTGCCTGGAAAACTCTTGTTGCTAGGCTGGAGGGGGCGGTGCAAAGTGGAGTGTGGGTGAGAGGCATGGAATTAGCAAGCTTGGTAGAGAGTCTTCATGTTGTACCGGTTCTCATGGTGGAAAGTTCAACTCCACCTTCCAGGAGTGAGATCCTGTCAACATCAAATGGGATGATGCTGGTGCTGAGTATGTTGTGAAGTCCACTGGGGTTTTCACCACCATAGAAAGGGTTGGGGCTCATTTGAGGTGTGGGGTCAAGAGAGTCATCATCCCTGCCCCTTCTGCTGATGCCTCCATGTCTGTGATGGGCACAAACCATGAGAAGTATGACAACTCCCTCAAGATTGTCAGCGATACCTCCTCCACCACCAATCGCTTGGCCCTTCTGCCCAGGGTCATCATCACTTTAACATCACAGAGGGACTCTGAGGACCAGGTTGTCTCCTGCAACTTTAACAGTGACACCCACTTTTCCATCTTTGATGCTGGGGCTGGCTTTGCTCTCAACGACCACTTTGTCAAGCTTATTTCCTAATATGGCAATGAAAACAACTGGCCTCCAATGAGTAAGAGCCCCCTATACTACCAGTCCCAGTGAAAACAAGAGGAAGAAGTAGGCCCTTAGCTTCTGGGGAGTTCTTGCCCCAACTCATCTCTACATCTCTAGAGGCCCCAGCCTCTACAGTTTCTATCTCAGATTCCCCGAAGGAGAGGGGCTTGAGGATCCATACCTTGCCATGTATCATCAATAAAGTATACTGTATCCAGTCAAAGGAAACAAATGTCTATACTACCCAAAACAATTTACACATTTAAAGCAACTCCTATCAAAATACCAATAGTATTTTTCCCCAAACTAGGACAAGCAATCCTAAAATTTGTATGGAACCTCAGAAACCCCAAATAGTCAAAGCAATCTTGAACAAGTAGAACAAAACTGGAGGTATCATAATCTCGTATTTCAAGATATTCTACAAAACTAGTAATCAAAGCAGTATGGAACTGGCACAAAAATAGATACGCACAATAGAACAGAATAGAAAACCCAGAAAGAGACCCCCAACTATATGGGTCTGTCATACTTTCTAACACCAAACACAAAAATAAACTCTTAATGGATTTAAGACCTAAATGTGATACCTGAAACCATAAAAATTCTAGAAAAGAGTATAGGCAGTAATTTATCTCACACTGGTAATAGGAACATTTTTCTAGATATGTCTCCTGAAGCAAGGGAAACAAAAGGTAAAATAAACTTTTGAGACTACATCAAAATAAAAAAAAAAATTCTACATAGCAAAGGAAACAATCAGCCAAACCAAATGTGAAATGTAAATGTAAACTGAATATGAAAAAAATATTTGCAAATGACATATCTGATAAAGGGTTAGTATCCAAAATATATAAAGAATGTATACAACTCAACAAAACCCCAATAATCCAATTAAAAATCAACAGAAAACATGATTCAACATTTCTCCAAAGAAGACATACAGAGGGCCAACAGACACATAAAAAGATGCTCATCATCACTAATTATCAGGGAAATGCAAATCAAAACCATAATTAGATATCATCTTACACCTGTCAAATAAAAAATGTAAAAAACAAGCATTGGCAAGGATGTGGAGAAAGAGGAACCCTCATGCACTGTTGGTGGGAATGCAAACTACAGTAGCTACTGTAGTAAATAGTATGGAGGTTTCTCAGAAAACTAAAAATAAAATTACCATATAATCTAGTAATTCCACTGCTGGGCATTTACCCAAAGAAAGCAAAAACACTAATTTGAAAAGATATATGTGCCCATATGTTTATTGCAGCATTATCTACAATAGCTAAGGTAGGTGAACAACCCAAGTGCCCATCCATAGATGAATGGATAAAGAAGATGTACTGTGTATATATATACAATATAGTATTATGTATCCATAAAAAAGAATGAATGAAATCTTCCCATTTTACAATAGTATAGATGATTCTAGAGGGCATGATGCTAAGTGAAATAAATCAGTCAGAGAAAGGAAAATACCATATGTTATCACTTATATGTGGAATTTAAGAAATAGAAAAAAACAAAGGTTAAAAAAAGAAAAAAACGGACTCTTAACTAGAGAGAACAAATTGATGGTTTATACTAGAACGGAGGTTGGTGGGGGATGTTTGAAATAGGTGAAGGGGATTACAGGTGCACTTACCTCAATGAACCCTGACTAATGTACAGAATTTTTGAATCACTATAGTGTACACCTGAAACTATATAACGCTGTTAATTATACTGGAATTACATTTTTAAATTAGAAAAATTATTACTATAAAACAGATATAAGATGTTTTTAAGTGTCTCAATCTCTTCCTCTAACTTTTCCAGATCTCTTGTCAATTTCTCAGGTTTTATTCTTTCCACTTCTTCAGTGGATTAGTATAGTTGCTTCCTTACTTCTCTCTCAGGTATCAGTGTATCTCACCTCCAAAATATCCTCCACTTGACTGTTGGGTGACCACACGGAATAACAAGTCTGAATATTTATTTCCTTGCTTACAAGTCCTTTCATAGCTTCCCAATGTTAGCAAATAAACTCAAATTCCTTATCTTAGCATGCTGTCTCCTGACCTGGCCCCTCTCTAGCTCACTAGTAGCATCATCTCTCTTTACTCCTTTAGATGTTTGTTCAGCTCTAGCTTTAATGAATGGGTTGAAATTTATAATAAATGGAAGATTATTTGCCACACTTGGGCCTTCACTTCTGTGCTTCCCTTCTCTGTGGTTAATGCATCATTACATATAATCATATCAGGCTATTTCCACTGCAGAAAGGTCTTCTTGTCAAGTCTACTTATTTTCACTTATGCCCAAGTTGTTCTTGTTGTTGTTGTTGTTCTTAAAGATTTTATTTATTTATTTGAGAGAAAAGAGCACACACATGTGAGTGGGGGAACAGACAGAGGCAGAGGGAGAGGGAAAGAGAGAGAATTCCAAGCAGACTTCATATTGAGCATGGAGCCCTATGTAGAGTTCCATTTCAGGACCCCAAGATCATATCCTGAGCTGAAACTAAGACTTAGACGCTTAACCCCCTGTACCACCCAGGTACTCCCCAAATTCTTTTTCTTATCACATCAGACTGTCACTGTCATTGCCTTCTTTGTCTCCTTGTGTAATGGCAGTTTTCTCCATTAGAGTACTGCTCCTTCAGGCAAGGAAATTGTGTATCATGGTCACTGTTTTATCACTGAAGTTTAGTGTGGTTTCTGTTGAACATACTGGCTATTCCACAAATATGGATTGAATATTGAAGTAACTGTGCCCATATAGCAAACAGATGCAAGGGCTCATCCTACATCTGTGTGACTCATCTGCATTAAGGAGAGGAAAAATCAGGGACTTTTGACCTTGGTCTTAAACCCAATTTTCCAGTAAAACAATTATGTTCTAGTAAGATGTGATGATAATTTAAATTGGGAGAAGGAGTCTATGCAAATCCCAAAACACATTCCCCCTATTTTACAATATTTGACCTATACTCATGATACATTTGCTATGTTTCTTGGGATAAAGCTCTTAATTTCTTGATTCCCTCCTCCCTTCAGCTTAATCTAAAATTCTATTCCTGCCTGTTTTGGTTTTCCATAAAAAACTGTCCTACACATCTTTAATGCTGTGACTTCACAGTGGCAAACATGAAAAAGAACACTAAAAGAAATTTGGCTTTTTCAATACTTCTTAATAATTTATTTTGGCACTATTTGTTTGACATGTGACTCATGTATTTATTTGGTTATTCAATATTTAATGACTTGAAAGGTACTCTGTGCAAAGCAGGTGGGGAGCACTAGGACAAAATATAGTCCCTTTCTTCTCTGAAAATGTGTAGCATAAAGTAAAGGATATAAACATGATTAGACTCAAATATAATTGACAACAGCATCATGACATGGAAAGAATCCCAGATGAGATCAGAGGAGGGAGACCTAAGTTCTCTAGACTGAGTATTCAAAGACTGTGATATTTGCCAAGTAACTTTACCCTTTCTGGGCCTTAGTTTCTCATTTTTTATAAGGAATTTGAATTATATAAACACTAAGTTAATTTTCTAATATGTACCAATATTGTGAATTTAAGAAATTAAATTTTAAGCAATAAAATGTTTGTCTATCAACTTGATAAATATTAAATAAATAATAATTTTCAGTTGGCAAATTTCTTTTGAAATATACATTCTCACAAACCATTAGCAGATGGGTAAATTGTTGTAACCTATAAGACTTCAAAATGTGAGTTGCACATGTAATTCTAACTTACAATAAATTTTGTTGCAATGGAATTTTCAAAATAGTTAATAATTGCATCAATATACAAAATTAGGAGAGCAGATGAACATTTCATGGTGCATTCCAACCATTAATTCTAATTTTGGGAACTGTTTAAAACCCTTACAAAGCATTGGATCCTGTTCTAGGTGATTCACATGTTTAACTTAATTAAATTTTTACCACAAATGTATGAAGTAATACTATTAGTATAACCACACTGCAAATGAGATTACAGTTAAATGACTCACTTAATGTATAGGTAATATGTAATAGGGTCAGGATTTGAACTGAGACAGTTTAACTCCATAATCTAAGCTCTCAAGCACTGTGCTGAGCTCCTACTCATCATGCTACAAAGTAGTATGGCATAAAGCAAAACATGGAGGGTGAATTCAAGGTAAAATATAGGTGGAAATAATCAGAAATAATTGGTGAAAGTTAGTGAGCATGTGAGGACAGTAAAAATGAAAAAAGAGAAGAGACAGCTTGAGACATATGTGGTAGGATTGTGGAAAATCAATGAATTGAATGTGTGGAGGGAAACAAGAAATGATGGGGGTTAATTAATAACAATAATTATACTAATGCTGCCACTACTACTCATTAAGAAGCTACTATGTTTCAAACACTGTGCTACTTATTTAACACATCATCATGCCAATTAACAGGACTTGATTAGTAGAGATAATTAAGTCGAATTCAATTTTAAACTCATGGGGTTTGAAGTGCCCGAGGGACATCCTAAATATTGAGGTCTCTCTAGGGAATATAGATGAAAGTGAATGATACAGAATGAATTTGAGAGTAATGTGGGAGGAGATTTCTCCTCCTCAAGAGAAGCAGAAGTCTCAGAAACCAAAAGGATTCAATGGTATCTCTATTTATTGATTAATCTATTGACTTAGCCTCAGATTTATAAGCATTAATCTTTTAAGTTACAAAAGAACTCACAGTACACTGAAATTACCTCTTTATATTTTGTGTAACTAATTTTTCTCACAATCCTTCACTCACTAGGTGGTGACAAAACAAACACAGATATACACAAACAAGAACAATAACAAAACCACAAACAGGCAAACTGTTTGGAGCCATTCCTCCTATTTGTATTTTTTTTGTCTTCTATTACAAAATTTTTCAAAATTATAGAAAAAAGTAGAAGAAAACAGTATAACCTCCATTTGTCAATCACCTATACTTAATAATCATTAGCATTTAACCAAGTTGGCTTTATCGTTTTTTTCTTGCTGTTAATATTTTAAAGTTAATCACAAACATCATTACATTTTACCTTTAAATAATTTTCTAAAAATATTTTATTTATTCATGAAAGACACAGAGAGAGAGAGAGAGAGAAACACTGGCAGAGAGAGGGGCAGGCTCCCTGCAGGGAGCTTGATACGGAGACTTGATCCCGGGTCTCCAGGATCACACCCTGGGCTGAAGGCAGGGGCTCAAATGCTGAGCCAGGCATCCCTTACCTTTCAATGTTTTGAATACATCCCAAAAAACCAAGACTTTTTCCTTTATATCTTCTCTATAACTATTATACCTTGAAATCAATGATATACATCTTGAAGATTTTATTTGTTTATTTGAGAGAGAGAGAGCACAAAAAGGGGGAGCAGCAGAAGGAAAGGGAGAAGCAGACTCCCCTCTGAGCAGGGAGCTCAACATAGGGCTCAATCCCAGAATCCTGGAATCATGACCTGAGCCGAAGGCAGACTTAACAACTGAACCACCCAGGTAACCCCAAATTAATGACTTTTAATAACACCTAATATTCATTCTACTTTTAAATTCCCTAATTGTCCTTAATGCGTATTCATATTTGTTCTAAGCGGGATCAAATCAAAGTTCATCAATTACATTTTGTTTGGCTCGTGAGGTTTTCTTTTTTAAATCTAGAGCATCTCTCCTTTTCTTCTTATCACTGACCTGTTGAAGGCACCAGGTCATTAGTCTTGTAGAATGACAAAACATGTAGCTTGAACCCCTCTAATAAGAAAATTTTGTAGATGATGCTCTATGCTTCCTGTTGCATTCTGTCCAGAAGGTACGTGACTTCTGGTTGTCCCACTGTTAGTGATGCTAAGATTGATTGCTATGTTAAAGAGTTTATAAAATTAAAGTTTCCTTTTGCAACATATATTTTGTGGATCGATACTTTATAGCCATGCAATATTCAGTCCTCTGTCAATATGATTAACTTAACAGTTTTAGTGTGATCTTTGTCTAAATAAATTATTTTATTAGGGTTGCAAAACAATCTCTTTTGACTGTATATTTAATCTTTTGAACATGTTTCCCCTTACACACATATACGCACATTTTTTCCCCAAGAGTGATATGCAAGGGCATGAGAGGCCTTACCATGTCCTTGAAAGAAAAAAATAGAGGACCTCAAATATACATGGAATCTGCTAGATTCTCTTAAGTATAGAGTTGGCAGCTCAAGGTACTCAATGATACAACTCTCATCTATTCTTTTTGTCTCAGACAGTGCTTTGCTGTTACCTATAGGATTTTATCACAAATGAGCTCTTGTAGATACAGCATAACTTCTGCATGTCTACCACATGCCCTATTTTGTCAGGGCCTAACCTGTCTATGCAAAATTGCTGCCATGAGGTTTCCTCACTTTGTGTTACCACTGTCTTCTCCATGGAAGAAAAATTGCTATTGATTAACCATACTCTGTGCACTAGAACCCCAATTAACATAGGGGTCTTGGGTCCTTTCTACATAGGCAAAATGAAGATAACTTGGGAAATATGACCAACTGTTTTGCTTTGCCTGGACCTGAAGGACTTCCCAGCACGTGAATATTTCAGTGCTAAAACTAGGGTAGTTCTGTGAAAACTAAGACAGACAATCACCCTACTGAGAAAGCCACCCCCCACCTCCCTTTTTCTAATAGTGCCATGCTTCAGGAGATATTGACTGCAGTTGCTACAGGTTGGCCTTAGACTGACATGCACAGTGATCTTTCAGGGATCCTTCTGCATTCAGTATCTCCCTCAATATCTCCAAATGCATCCCTCTCTTCTGGCAGATTGGTCTGGACATGGAAGAAGGGCAGACCTGTCTTGTCCTCTGCTTTGCTGGCAAAATGGAACTCTTTCTTCTCCCACAATCTCAGGTAGAAGGGAGACATTTTTCTTTTCTCTTTTGGAGTACTCAAGATCTTTCCTAGACCATTGGAGAGCTAGATGTTTCCTTCTTCCAGGTTACGTCCTTTCTGATTCTTGCTTCACAGCTAAGCCCTAGTAGAAACTAGAGCCCAAGAGATAAAGATAGCTTTCTTGATAAGGAAACCTGGATAGCAAAGTGTTTCAAAATCATTTTATCTAAAATATCCATTCTTTCCCATAGAAACTAACCTCTCTTGTGTGCTTTAAAATATAATGGTAAATGTACTGTGGCTTTGAAAAGTCATGTTGTATTAAAGGAGAAAACGTTCCAGAAAGATAACATTAGAAAATTTTCCTCTTGCTATTTTCATTATGTGAGTTGGCTTGATGATGGATTAAATGGACTTTAAAAGCACCTAGAGAATATTCTGATATTTGGTACTTGCGAAATCTTTGTGAATATTTTTATTTATCCATTTATATGGTAGAGATTATGTGGCCAATAAAATTACCTAGTATTTTTTGAGCCATATGGCAGCTATGTCTTTTAAATTATCTCAAGTGCTATGACTACTGGGGATATAGATTTCATAGGAAATCTGCACAGAAAGCACAGTGATTTATACTACATAACTAGGAGAAATGGGACACATGTTCAGTATTTCTGAGTTTTTGCTCAACACTGTTTTCTGTTAAACCAACCATTGAGTATATCTCTATGGGACTGAAAGTGTTTGGAAAACAATATGCCTCCTGGAAGAAGAAAGAACATACTATGATCTTTTTCATTCCTTTCTCTAAGTAATTGGGTTCTTGAAGAGGTAGGGCTTGGAATAGAATTACAAATTTAGAGTTTACCAAAAACTTGGCAACCAAGATAAGTACTTTAATACAGTATATTAAGGTTAAAATTAATGCAGAAATGAATGATATGCCAAATATTAACATTGCAATAAAGATGGGATAAGTATTGTGAAGTTTTCCTTCTGCCTTAGGCTCTGATGTGGCTCTGCATGGCACTATAGAGAGAGTTCCTTAAGGAAGGACTTTCTGTACAGCTGCCCAGGGTCAAGCTGTCAACTCTTCAGTGTGTGCCTCGACTGATGATCCCTGCCTTACCCAAGTCCTCATCCTTCCCAGGCCACCCACGTGCATAACTGAGTGAGGCAGAGGAGCAGAGCTCAGATATTTTATCCAATTAGAGGAAATCCTAAGGCACCAAGTCCTCAAACTCCATTAGACTGGTCAGACTTTATCTCCTGTGCTTTTGCTTAACTTCTTTCTCTGCCCAATGCTGGTTCCTTCACTTTCTTTTCTTTTTTTTTTTTTTAAGATTTTATTTATTTATTCATAGAGGCAGAGAGAGAGAGAGAGAGAGAGACAGGCAGAGGGAGAAGCGGGGTCCATGTAAGGAGCCCAGTGTGGGACTCGATCCCGGGTCTCTAGGATCATGCCCTGGGCTGCAGGTGGCGCTGAACTGCTGTGCCACTTGGGCTGCCCGGGTTCCTTCACTTTCCTTCATAGGTGCTAATCTTTATAACATCTTGCACCTCAATCACTGACTTAGCATCTGCTTCCAGAGACCCCAACCTATGACTGCAGAAGTACTGAAGCCTCCCTCAGTAGTATAAAACCTACCCTGGTTTTTGATTGAAAATTTGAGTTAGCTTGTTCTAGTCTCTCTTCTTAAAAATTTCCAGGAACTGTTATTTATAATACTGTCTGGAGAATGGGCAACTTTTAAGCAAATAAATACACACATCTGCAGTCATGACAGATGAACTTATAAATGATATTCAATCATAAATAACTACAGTGTGGTTTTATCACTCACTATCAGTCCAATCTCAGTGTAAAGTCCTGTGCTTAGATTTGTTAGGGTACTGATTTCTCATGGAAATGGCTCACAGTCTCCTTTTGCTCCCTTTATTTACCACAAGATCCCATACCAGTCTAGCTACATCCCAATATGATACACTATTGTGGATAGTTTCCAAGGCTTTGGAATTTACTCAAAATTCTTCAATCAAAAAGTCTTTCTGCTACTTATGCAAGACTTCAGTTGCATTTGTACTTAATCCGATTATTTCTTCTTTTTAGTAACCCTTTGCATAGATTTATACAAATGCAGGAGATATTTTCCCTCTAAATGCAAATATGTTTAACTAGCCAAGAAGCTTCAGCAACATTCTTTTTATGAATGACTTACAAAGAGATTACATGGGCTTCCAAGAAAATGAAAAAAAAAATTTCCTGGTCTTGAGGCAGGAAACAATATGGTTTGGGCTGAGTGTTACCAGAAAGATTGTCTCCTATGAGATATAATCCTTTTCACATACAGTATTTCCAAACCTCCCCTTCCTTACTTGTTTCCTCAACTTCAGAACCCTGCCTTCCCTGAGATCCTGCCCTTTCCAAGTTGGTCCCATTTGGGAAATGTTGATTCTAACTTTTACCTTTCACCCTCAATGGAGTTTCACTATTAGTTGTTTTGAGTTTGCAATGTACAAGTTATATTTACACTTAAGTCAATTTTTTTTTCTACCAGAATACAAAAATAATTAAAAAATCACTGTGTGGATCTCAGAATATTTTGGTTTCCCACTGCTGACTTAGTATTTGACAGTGACTAATCACTTCACTCTTCTGGATTTCAGCTCTTTCTTCTGGCATATGGAGACATTTGCTAAAGTATTATTGAAATTTTCACTATCAGATTTACTAGGTTGAGTGATACTATGGTGTCACCCTAGGGGAAGCTTTGGAGAACTGGATATGTAATTTCACAGATTTAGTAGAACTGTGTGCATGCATGGGTCCATGGAATGAATAGTGGACTTGGATTCTAGGACTTTTATTCAGTAGCTAGAAGGTCTTAGACACATCTTACAACCTCTCAGATTCTTAGTTTAAAATTCTTCTGTGAATGGAGATAACGAGGATACTAATAACTAACTTGCATGGATATTAGGGCAATAGGAAGACTCCTTCTCCCAAAAAAGTAATACATGGCTAATAGTAGTTACTTTATATTTGTTAGCTACCATTATCACTAGAGAATTTACAATAGTTTTGTTAGTCCACTTTCTCCTCTAACAGTTTTGCTTGATTATATTTAGTTTCTGAGCCTGTAGATATTAATTTGCACAATTTTGTAATATGTAAAGTGCTTTGAGCTCTCAGAGAAAAAGCATTATGCAAATACAGAACATTATTATTCCCTGCACTGATGTGTGAATGCTCAAGGCTCCTAGACACATTCATCTTAAAGGATGTATTAACTTCAAATTCTACATGAACCTTGCAAATGCACACTTAATAAACACTGACAATTTATAATTTTTCACTTTTCTGTTAAAAGTTAAAAGTAAGAGCAAAGACAAAAAGTTAATGTAACATAAAATTTATGACATGCTTATAAAATGCTAGAATTTAATCTTCAAGTTAGTATTAACCTCTTGCAAATTAAATGTAAGGAGTTATAATAAGAGATCTTAAAAAAAAGAGATCTTGCCAATTATTGACAATTACAGCCAAAGTCCTGTCTGTATACATTTGAGCTATGTACATTTCCTTATTATTATATTATCATCTTACATTTGCATTACTTGACAAAGCATTCTTGTATATATTTTTTAATCTCGTAATTATCCTGTGAGAATGAAAGCCAGGGATAATTAGTCCTTTATTATAAATGAAAGAAATAGAGGCATAGAGAGCTTAAGCTGTTGATCTATGGTTACATTAGAGTCTAAGTTCACACTATATTCACTCTACTGATGGGAATATACAGAGCATGTAAGGAGAATTGTCATTGTTGCAATTTTCCTGGGGTGTAGATTTGAGATGTGGGTTGAAGAGGTTGAAAAGATACGTGAAATCAGTGCTAAGAAATTTGAGTATTTTTTAATAGATTTTATTTTTACTTTTTATTTTTAAGTAATTTCTACTATTCCATGTGGGGCTTGAACCCACAGCCTGGAAATCAAGAGTCTCAGGCTTCACAGATGCCACCCAGGTTCCCTGAAATTTGGGTATTTTTATGGGTAGGATCAGAGGAAAGATTGAAGGCTCTGCAAATGCTCCCTTCATCAGAACTGTGCTCTGAGAAGATCAATATGGTGGTGCATGAGGATATAGACAGAAGGTGAACAGGAGTAGAGGCAGACTAATTGGGTAATTGGAATAGTTCAGAAAATAAGGCAATGATAAACAAAACCATTAAGAGAGCAGTGTGAAAGTGTAACTTTAGAGAAGGCTAAATTGTTAAAAGACTTGGAATATAGGGATTGTAGAGATTAGAGAGGATGCAATGATTAAACTCTCCTTTATGTTGAGTTCTGAACCAATTATGGAGTAGGGCACAGGATTCTAAAAAATAGAGATAAATAAGTCTGCTCAATTGCTGAGGTTTGTGGTTTGGCCACATGATAGCCAATCAACTTGCTGTAATTGAATGCAACAATCTTCCACATTGTAAAACTGCATGAGTGGATAACGTTAGGACTCTGGTGTGGGCCACTTTGGTAAGGTGGCATGGAAAAGTGGGATATGTCTAGTATGTTTGCACTTGTGAGCAATCCATTTCTGAAAAAGGAGGGAGGATGAAGCTGAAATAAGCATGTTCAGTACTTTCTTCCAAACTTGCTAACCAGAAACTCATTTCTCTTCCTGTGATGAACGGACAATAAAGGATAAGGAAAGCATTCAAAGTTTGACCAAAGGATGATTCTAGGGAAGTCACTCCACAGGGAAACACAGAACTTGGCAATAAGTGAAATAGAAACAAAATCATCCTTGAATGGCTTCTATTTAACTTTAGCCTGTAGGAAATAATCAGTGATAAACACTGCCTAACGCAGGGTTTCTCAACCTCAGCACTAATGAGATATCTGACCAGATAATTTATTGTTGTAAGAGGCTGTCTTGTGTCTTGTAGGGTATTGAACAAAATCCTTGGTCTCTGCCAATATCCTATCCCCGGTTCTGACACCCCAAAATGGCTGCACACATTGCCAAATTTCTCCTGGGAAACTTCATCATTCTCCTCCCTCCCACTGAGAATGACGGGCCTTAATGGCGCTATGAACCATGGCTTTGTGCTCATCTCAGGGATCCAAGTCTTAATCTTCCTAAATTAATTGTGCATGTGTCTCTGCAAGTGTACTGTCTGACCATTTTTATTAAATTTTAGGTCCAAAAGACCAAGTCTATCATTACTAGGGGAATATAATTTACATTAGACTTCAAATTTTGGAAAATACATTGATAGCTGAATAGCGGAGAGAATACTGATGGGAATCCATTATACATAATTCTTTCCTAGTTTGGAAGGGTATTCTTTGGTTTATAAAGTGTTTTTAAAATCCTCTTTGTCAGAGATGGAAGACTATACTTATTACACAAGGACGTAGTTGGGAAAAAAGCATCAGGTACTGTTGTGATTAATAACACCTTCATCATTATTGCCATTCTTTCACAAGCATCTAATTATGTGTTTCCTGAAGATGTTGCAGCATCAAGCTATAGTTATATCCACCGGGAACAGGAGGGAATGCCATTGTAGGAAACATGAAATAAAAAATAAAAACCCAATAAATAAATAAAATAAATAAATAAATAAATAAATAAATAAATAAAATGCCAATAAAATACTTTATAATCTTCAACAATTTGGGTTAGTGCAAACAGCATTAGGATTAAAATAGTAGGACTTGGGTTCCAGAACCAGTTTTGCTCCTAACTTGCTTCTTTACCCTGAAAAAGTCATATATTTCTAGGACTAAGGTGGTGCATGGGAGTTAGAGCAACTCTCCACAATGCTGCATAGTTGGTTAGATGGGTTGGAAATTTTTTTCTGATTTGTATTTGTCCTGAAGCCATAATTATTTGTCCCATAGGGGATCTCTGACCAGTTTCCCAATTTTGATAATCTTGGGCTTTGGATTCTGTCCTTATCACTATACAGCTTCCTGTGAGATTAAATAAATTCCCTTAGTACAAAAGCTGCTTCCAGGCTCAATATAGTGTTCTAGTTTCTCTCTTTTTTTCTGAAGTTTCAGCTTGGTCATTTTTTTCTTCTATTTTTAGCTCCTTGTGGCTTTTAGAGAATTTTTCATTGTTTTTTGTTTTGAGCGTAGTTGACACACAATGTTACATTAATTTCAGGTATACAACATAGTGATTCTATGAGTTATACATTATGCTACATTCACCACAACTGTAATTCCCATCTGTCCCCATACACTATTACATGTAAAATGCTGTGCTTTTTATTCCTGTGACTTATTTATTCCATAATTAGAAGCCTGTATTTTCCACCCTCTTCACCTATTTTGCACAACCTTCCCACTGCTTCCCTTTTGGCAATCATCAATTTGTTCTCTGTATTTATAGGTCTGATTCTCTCTTATTTGTGTATTCATTTGGTTTCTGTTGGTTTATAGTCCACATTCAAGTGAAATCATGTGGTATTTATCTTTCTTGTCTGACTCACTTCATTTAGCATTAAGACCTTTGGGGTCCATCCATGTTGTCTCAAATGACATGATTCATCCTTTTCTATGGCTGCATAATAGTCATTGTTTTTAATTATAGGCTAGTTACCATTATTAGAAACTGGAAATATGAAACATTTAATATTATAGTTGGGAAAGTAAATAGGGCCATAGATTAAGAAGCACTATAATGGAAATACCAAGGATAAGCCCATAAAAGTTTTAGACTATTTCCCTCTGTTTTTAACAGGGTAGTTAAAAATTCATATTTTTATCATACTCAATGTCATTTTTTTTCATTGTACCCTTGCTTTCCTGCATCATTTTTATTCTGCATTATGTCGTATTTTTATCACATTTTTTGTGACATGAAAATTTATATTAACACACATTGTTAGTTGAATAGTATTTCATAAATTGTATATCTTAATTTATTTAGCTATTCTTTTCTTAAGATTTTTAAATTTGTTTTAGAGAGAGAGAGCATGAGGAAGGGGCAGAGGGAGAGAGAGAATCTTGAAACAGACTCCTCGTTGAGCACGGAGCCCAATACAGGACTCCAGGACCCTGAGAACATGACCTGAGCCAAAATCAACAGCTGGCTGCTCAACCAACTAAGCCACCCAGGCACCCTTATTTAACTATTTGATATTAGACATTTTGTTTTCACATTTTAGTAAATAATGCTTATTCATTTCTATGCATAAGACTTTGTTCATATTTTTGAATACTTGGCTAATGAATCTAAAAGTTAAATTAAGATATTAAAGAATATGTACTTTTTAAAGATCTTTGATATAATGTGCTTAAATCAATTTTCAGAAAAATTTGTATTGATTTCAGCATAGTGCTGTGATTAACGAGGTGGAACCTTTAATTGGACCACATAAGTTAAAGCCTCAATTTACCTCTAGCTAACCGTGTGCTTGGACAAGTTCTTCTTTTTTTTATATACATTTTTTTTTTATTGGTGTTAAATTTGCCAATATATAGAATAATACCCAGTGCTCATCCCATCAAGTGCCTCCCTCAGTGCCCGTCACCCAGTCACCACCCCCCTCCCCCCGCACCCACCTTCCCTTCCACTACCTCTAGTTCATTTCCCAGAGTTAGGAGTCTCTCATGTTCTGTTGGACAAGTTCTTAATCATTCTGTGCCTATCTATCTGTCTGTGTATCTATCTATCTATCTATCTATCTATCAATCATCTATCATCTATTGTAACGTCATGCAAGTAAGTAACTATTTCATAAGGATGTTATGAGTATTTATGGAGTAATATATTTATGTAAATATGCTGGATGGGAGAGATTTAATATTATAACTGATTGATAAATATCAATAACAATATAAGTATGTTGTACTAATGGCATACACTTGTGAACATTAATTTATATATTTTATAAAATGTTTTCTGATATTCTAGGTAAAATTTGTTATTTCAACTTTCATTACTTTAAGTACTTTTTTTAAAAAACCAGAAATTTATGTCTTTCCCATTGATATAAAGGGATATATTTATTCTTGTGAATTTGTATTAATTCCATTACTTTCATCAAATTTAATCATTTTATGCAATAAGTTCAACAATTGTTGGGGCACCTGGGTGTCTCTCTTGGTTGAGTGTCTGACTCTTTATTTGGGTCAGGTCATGATCTCTGGATGGTGAGATCAAGCCCCACATCACACTCCACACTCAGTGGGGAGTCTGCTTAAGATTCTCTTTCTTCTTATCTGCCTGTCCTGCCTCCTCCATGCGCTCTTTCTCTAAAATAATAATAATCTTTTAAAAATAAGTTTTGCGATTGTTTCTTCCATTTTGTAATTATTCACTTTAAAAAATATTTTATTTAAATTCAATTTGCCAACATATAGTATAACACACAATGCTCATCCCATCAAGTATCCTTTTTAATGCCCATCACCCAGTTACCCAATCTGCCCGCCCATCTCCCCTTCTGCAACCCTTTGTTTGTTTTCCAGAGTCAGGAGTCTCTCATGCTTTGTCTTCCTCTCTGATTTTTCCCCACTCAGTTCCCTTCCCCCTTCCCTTATAGTCATTTTCACTATTTCTTATATTCCACATATGAGTGAAACCATATGATAATTGTCTTTCTTCAATTGACTTATTTCACTCAGCATTTTGGTTTTTGTTTTGTGACACAAATTAATAATTTTTAATGTAATAAAATATTTAAAACTTATCTTTGGTTGACTTCCTCCATTGATTTTATGTTTAGAATGTGTTTCCTCATCTTGGAGAAAGTTATTCTACGTATTTTTTCAGTTAAGCAGTTTTATTTTCAAAATTAAATACATGAGGGATTTATTTTGGCCTAGGTTAGCATATTATTTATATCCCTTATTAATTTCAAAGGCTTCTCAGAAGAAATTCTAGGGTTTTGAAGTAAAAGAAATTATTATTAGAAGACGACGATAGTATCTCCCTTCCCAATAGCAAGAGCTCTTATTTATTTCTCTTACAGTTGTTTGTTCCAGACTTAAGGATGTGCCACTAGTGTTTCTTTGTTAAGTGTAATATTGGCTAATGGATTTCAGAATAATAGATATTCATTATCATAATATCCTTTTATTTTCAACTCAGCATTTTCATGAGGAATAGTTGCTAAACTCATTAAATTTCTCTATGGCACTGTTAGAACTTTTTAGAGGAGATATCTAGAACTATGCATATTCTATGTTATTAGGTAGGGCTTTGCACCTAATATCCCATGTTTTGACTTGTATCATGTTCTTTTTCTTACTAAATTAGAATTCTTACTATTAATTTTTCCACACATTAATATAAAAGAAATGATAATGATGATGGTGATGATGACAATTAAACTTATTGAATGTTGCTATATACAAGCTCCTGAGCTAAACTTTTCACGTCCTTTACTTCATCTAATCATCTTATTAAATGAATAAACAGTGACAGGAAATAAGAAATATAGAAAAAAGGTAGTTTGTAAATTGGAACTTGTACTCAAGACGATCAACTGTATTTCTTGCTGTCTTGCTTTTATAATTTTTCCTGTGAAACACACAGTTTATAAGACTTTGTTTTATTTTGAGTTTTGTGTTCAGAGGCCAGTGTACCACTTTCCATATATGTCTATGTTCATCATTGTTTGGATGGCTAAAATCTCTACTGGGATTTTGGAAGAGAAGGATGATGGGTCACAAGGGGAGAGAGATAGAAAAAGGAGACCCCCCCCCCAAAAAAAAAGAAAGAAAGAAAGAAAAAGGAGACTTTTTAGTTCCTCTTAGCTTATTAGAGGGTTTCTGTGCATTTGGAGAACTGCAGTATGTTCTTCAGGTTAGCTGAGCCTTTCCAACCCAGAATTATGGAAACAATAGAGTTTAATACATTTCTTTGTTGCTGTCGGTACTATTTCCTATCAGAAGATGGAACATATGGTTACTAGTTTGTAATAGTGTTTCTAAACTTTCTCTCACAATTAATGTAATTAGGGTAAAGTCCCTCTGGATTTTGGCATATGTTTTCTTCCATATTTAGTTCATAGTTCTTTGCATTTTCTTTCTTTTGTTTCTTTTGATATACATTTTGATAGAATTAAGGGCAGAGTTCTACTAAATTCCCTGGTCACATAACCTAGAAATGCCCATAAATCTAGCTTACTATTTAACTATAAAGTAATACCGGATTTATTGAGTCTTACATCTAGGATTATTTGGACAGAAATAATAATTTTGTGAATATATTAAAAAATCAGTTAAGGCAAATATCCTTCCAATAAAACGTCCAAAAATAAAAGCTATTGAAGATTAACTTCTCCCCCTTAACCCCCCAGAATAACTTTAGTGCTGCTGGTATTAGATAAGTCCATGAGATAGCTCAATAACATTATAACTTTTACTTGCAAATTGAAATTAAGGATTAGCTAAATGATTTATGGTCATGGAAATGTTAACATATCCCAGATGACTATACTTAGGTGACCTAAAAATGCTACTCAGTTGAAATATATACAGATATGAAAAAAGGACATTGTCCATTCTTCCCTTAAGGTCTAAAAAAAGGTATAAAGTTAAATAAAATTAGATTTTCTTTCTTTCTTTTGTAATGAAAGAAAGGGATAGCAGCAATTTAAAAACTGAAACAAGGTATCTTCTACTTTCAGGCAAGATGAAGTATCAGGAAGCTGAATTACCTACCCATCAGAGACAATCTAAAAAATAGACAAACATATAAAATGACAGTTTTCAAGACGTTGGACATCAGGCAAGTAAAGACAGCAATCCCTGAGAGACCCTACAATTTCCCCCAGTTGATACATTGTGGATATTTCTGGGATGTGGCACAGGAAGTGGGAACCAAAGCAGAGCTGGCCAAATATGTGAGCTAAGAAAACACAGCTGAGATCAGGGACAGAATGGCAGAGGGGAGTGATATGTACAGAGACAAAGCTTTGAGATCTATGGAGCTTCCCCTTCAAGAATGAGGCACTGATCACGGACTGCATGTGGATGAGAAATTAACTGAGGCTGGGGAAGATCCAACTGGAAGCATTAGAGGCAAGAATGTCCTGTATCAAACATGCCAAGGACTAGTGACTGTATTCACCAGTCAGGTTGGAAAAACTCATCATTGAGGGGGCACTGTGTAGTGCCAGAAGTGCCAAAAGACTACCCAGAAGTCTTTTTTTTTAAGATTTTATTTATTTATTCATGAGAGACACAGAGAGAGAGGCAGAGACTTAGGCAGAGGGAAAAGCAGGCTCCCTCTGGGGACCCCGATATGGGACTTCATCCCAGGACCTGGGGATCCTGACCTGAGCCGAAGGCCGATGCTCAACCACTGAGTCACCCAGGTGCCCCTAGACTATCCAGAAGTCTTGCCTCAGCAGTAGGAATAATTATCCTAGACGGAATACTGTTCAAGCTCCAACTAATAACTCTTAAAAACAAAACCTTAAAGGATTAAACTGCTCCCAAGGGTCTTAAATGTACCTCAGAACAAAGCTTAAAAATATTTATAAAAATACCCAACACGTAGCAAGATAAAATTCACAATGTTTGACATCCATTTAAAATCATTGGGCATACAAAGAAGCAGAACAACATAATAAGGAGAAATCTCAATCAATACAAACTGATCCAGACCTCCCACAGATGTAAGAATTAGCAGTAAAGGGGATTACCAGATGCTTCACCAAAGAATACATAAAGATAGCAAGTAAGTACAGGAAACAATGTTCATCATCATCAATTGTTAGAGAAATATAAATGAAAACTATAATGAGATCCTAATTGTAGAATGACTAAAAGTAAAATTACTAATCATATGAGATATTAGTGAGGGTGTCTTAGAGCTGGTATTTTCATATACTGTTCATGAGAATGTACAATTGTACAATTATATTAGAAAACAGTTTGGCAGTTTCCTAAAAATTAAAAAAATATATATATATCATGTGATTCAGCCTTCTGTCCTTATTAGTAGACAATAATTCAAATAGTGCTTTATACCAATAAATCTGTTATGACCACACGTGTGTAAGCCTTTGTATGGACGTGTGCTTTATTTTTCTTGAGTAAAACCATGAATTCCAAAAGGGTAGGGGGCTTACCTGTTTTGTTCCCTATACAACTTAGTACCTAGCCCTGTACCTGGCCATTGTAGGAGTTCAAATATTAGTTGACTAAAATAATATGATTTACTACAGACTTTATCTTATCCACAAATGAATAAATTGTGGTGTATAAATACCAGATAATACTACTCCACACTAAAAATGAATTAACTATTGAACCATGCAACAACATGGACAAATCTGAAAATGATTATGCTGAGTAAAAGAAGCCAAATAGTAAAGAGTATATAACCTGTGATTCCATTTATATAAAACTCTGGAAAATACACATCAACCGATAATGACAGAAAGCAAATCAGTGATTATCTGGGGAGTTAGAGGAAGAAATTAGAAAGGTGTCATCCTAAGTGTCTATCAATAGACAAATGGATAAGGAAGGTATAATACACACACACAGTGGGATATTACACAACTCATTTGTCACAACATGGATAGACCTAGAGGGCATTATGCTAAAGCAAAATAAGTCTGACTGAGAGAGACAAATACCATATGATTTCACTCATGTGTGGAATCTAAAACACAAAACAAATGAATAAACAAATAAAAAGCAGAATCAGAGCTATAAATACAGAGAACAAACTGATGGTTGTTAGAAGGAAAGTGGGTGGGGAGATGGACAAAATAGATGAAGGAGGTTGGGGAAATAGACTTCCAGTTATGAAATGATTAAATCACAGGAATTAAAGACAGTATAGGGAACAGAGTCAATGGTATTGTGTTAGCATTGTATGGTTGTATGATGACAAATAATAGTCACACTTGTAGTGAGCATAGCCTAAAGTATAGAAAAGTGAATTCATTATGTTGTACACCTAAAACCAAATCTAATCCATGTCAACTATATTCAAATAAGAAATATTTGAAAAAAAATAAAAGTTTGTTACTTAACATGAAAAACATGAGGAAATGTTTGGGAACATAAATATGTTTACTGTCTTAATTGTGATGATGACTTCCCAGGTATATGCATACATCAAAACTTATCAAATGATATATTTTAAATATGTGCAGTTTATTATATGTCAATTATGCCTCAATAAAACTTTTTGGCCACATTTTATTCCATGTAATAAAGCAATATCCATACAATCTTATGATCTCATTCTAGGAACAATAATGTATTGGAGATATACTGATATTTGTTTTTATGTTTTCTTTTTTTTTTTTTTTTTTTTCCTGCTTTAGCTTCTTCTGCCTTTTCTTTAAATATTGGTCCCTCCTAAGGCTCTTCTCTCTTTGGTCCTCTTATTTCCAAACCCTCTATGCCCTCCCTGCATGATTTCTTTATACTTTGATGTCTTCAATCCACCAATTTTTTTTTCTATTTCACATAAATTTCATAGCTCCTAATCTAAATATCCAACTATCTATTTGATGTTCTCACTAAAATGCCCACTAGCAGCTTCAATCAACACACCTAAAGACAAATGTCTAAAAACACTAACCATAATTCAACAAAACAAGGTCTGTCAGGTGGGTTCTCATGTGATACTATATGAATGACATACCATCACCAATGATGTGTTCTCTTCCATATTTTTAGCTGAATATACTAAAACTTCTTTTTTTTAAAAAAAAAAAGATTTTATTTATTTATTCATGAGAGAGAGAGAGGCGGAGACACAGGCAGAGGGAGAAGCAGGCTCCATGCAGGGAGCCTGACATGGGACTCGATCCCAGGTCCCCAGGATCAGGCCCTGGGTTGAAGGTCGTGCTAAACTGCTGAGCCACCCGGGCTGCCCAGGATATACTAAAACTGCTAAACTAACTTTTATTTTAGGGAATTTAGGTTACAGAGGAATAAAATAAATGATTAGGCAATCCAAATAGTCTAGAGACAACTGGCCTACTTTCTTCAACAAGTCCATATCACCAAAAAACAAAGTGGGAAGAAAGTGGGAAGATTGGAAGACATTTCATATTTAAAAGGACTAATGAGATAAAACAGCACCTTAATACTAAATGCAATGCATGACTATGGCTCCTGGTTTGAATAAGCCAGCTAAACATGGTCTTTGGGAATAATTAGGTCAGTTTAATACTGGATATTATAGAATGTTTGAGAATTTTATTAATTTTTTAATGTTAATATAGCATTGACATTTTGAAAATAATGTTAGTTTTGTTTTTTTTTAAAGAATTCTTCTAATTTTTTTTGGTTGCTATTGTTGTTGTCTAGGTTTGCCCAAATGTGCCATGTATAATTCTGGAACCTGTTCTCAGAAAGAACTTCAGTCAACTGCTCTTTGCCATGACTATGAGAAAAATCAAGTAGATTTAAAGGAAAAAAAAAATCCTGCATCCTCTAAGCAAACAATTATTAGGTTTGTGATCCTGACAATCTGATTCCAGTGTTTATTCCTACAGAACTGAAGCAAAATTTTTACCCTGGAACAGCTGTATCTTTGGGTTTTGAAATGAAATCATCTGGGAATCATTTATGATATTAGAGCAATATATTTCTGTGATGAGGAATTCAGTTCAACTCATCCTGATCATTAGAAAATAGGTAAAATATCTAAGCTCACTCTTTTTTCCTTTTTCTTTCTTCCATTCCTATGGATGTAATAGTATTAAGAATAAGTATAGGGGATTCCTGGATGGCTCAGTGGTTTAGCGCCTGCCTTTGGCCCAGGGTGTGATCCTGGAGTCCCAGGATCAAGTCCCATGTCAGGCTCCTTGCATGGAGCCTGCTTCTCCCTCTGCCTGTGTCTCTGTCTCTCTGTCTCTCTCTCTGTGTCTGTCATGAATAAATAAATAAAATCTTAAAAAAAACCCGAATAAGTATAATAACATTCACTTATTTAATGTAGTATTTCTTTTAACAATAATCTTCCTTGCCTAGTATCACATTTCATTCTTCTGTCAACTGTGGGATCTCTAGACTGCTAGTATTTTCTTTTTATCACTGTTTTCATATTTTAGGTAACTGAGATTTAGAGATGTCTACATTTACCAACTTTTATAGCCAAGGTTGGTTTCTACATTTTGGATTCTGACTTTATTTTATTTCAAAATCCTCATAAATATTTGTGGGTTTTTTAAAAAAAAATTCACATTGAAAGATTTTATAATAATTCTAATTTATTTTTTTAAAAAGATTTTATTTATTTATTCATGAGAGACACAGACAGAGAGGCAGAGACATAGGCCGAGGGAGAAGCAGGTTCCATGCAGGGAGCCCGATGTGGGACTTGATCTTGGATCCCGGGATCACACCCTGAGCTAAAGGCAGGTGCTCAACCACTGGGCCACCCAGGCATCCTTAATAATTCTAATTTCTAATTAGAATTCTAATTCATAGTTCCTATGTTTTAGCAGGAATGTGCATTTTTCCATGTTTCTTGGGTGATTTCAATTTATATTACATTTCATATTAAATCTTGACAGCTTCTGCCATGGTTGATAATAATCTGAATAAATGAATGAACTATGCTCTAATATTTAAAGTGAAATAAGTAATATTTATATTATTTTTATAACTATAATAGGCAATTTGCTCTTTATTAGAAGAAAATGCCGTAAAAATATTTTTCTTTTGAATAAAAAATAATTTGTGTCCATTTATGCAGCTAAATAGACTAGTATTTCTATTGTTTCCAAAATGAGATGGAACCCATTTATTTGGAACTTTAAGATGATAAATTTTATGCTAACATTAATAATTCACACATCTAATATTATAAGGTAATAATTCCCTTCATTTCATGCCTCATTTATTTATTTACTTATTTGTTTATTTATTTAATTTTTTTCCTCTCACATATTTAAAGCTGTGTTAGGATTTTTGAGTGAATGAATACAAGGTCGCATAACTCCACGACGTTCATGATATCAATAAGTGAAATGATAGTAGATATGCTTAAGGTCTCATAATTGATGATAGAAAAAAAAGTTAAACATTTAATGTAACATATTTACTGAATTAAAAACAAATCAGAAGAACTTCTGGTTTCAACTCTGACACATAAAGAGCTTGGCGTAGTCACTCTCATTTTAACAAGAAGAAAGCTGAATAAATGGAAAATCAACAACGATCCTTAGATCCAGCTGAGAATTTAGGTCACAAGGAAGATCACTGGTCCAAAATCTTGAGACACAGGCAGATAGAGAAAATGACAGTCAAGATCAGCTTACTCGAAGCAAAAGCTGCTGGAGCTATTAATTGTTAGGACAATCTAAATGGTCATTTTTATGAATTGTTGGAAGCTAAGGGTAAACTAAAGTCTAAGAGGCCCAGTCTTATGAGGTCCTCCACACTACCATGGTTTTCCAGCCAAGTTCTCATGGTGAAGATCAGAAAAAAATCCTCTGTGTTGCACATAGGAGCAGGGGGAAAGTAGCCATATGAAATACACTCAGATTATTCTTTATCACAAGAGAAAGAGAATCTGTCTTTCTCTCTCATGTAACAGGAGGAAAAATTAGGCTAAGAAATATTTGGTAGGTTACAACCCAGGTTTCCTAAAATCTGAGATTTAATCATGAGATTATTGAATGTTTCTTATCCCCAAATCATCCGTACAACATCAACAGAGCTCCAGGATAAAAATAGTGGATTACAACTAAAAGAACTTCAAGATATATGCTCTCCATTTAAAAAGGAGTTCTTTCAGAAACCCAAAGATGACAAGAGAGAAAAAAGAAACACAAGGAAAGTAGAGCAAACTGAAGCTTCTAGTATTTATATCTATAGAAAACATTAACCACTGGACAGATTAATATAAAATATCACACTAAAAATTATTTATTTCAGCATCTATTCCCCAACACATCATTTCTAGTTTTTAAGAAAAAATTAAAAGGCAAGCTGAAAGGTAAGGAATAAAAACAGTCTAAAGAAGCAAAGCAAAATATACATGGGACTCAGATATGACACAAATATTGGAATTATAAGGCAACGAATTTAATATAAGTAGGCAAGTCAATGGATTCATGACAATCTTTTTAAGGAATAGTAGTAGAACAATTAGATATACAGGGAAAAAAAAAGAAAAAATAATGAAGGCATAGATCTTGTATCTTTCACAAAAATTAACTCAAAATAAATATATTTTTTGTCTTTATTTATTTATTCATAGAGATGCAGAGAGAGAGAGAGAGGCAGAGACACAGGCAGAGGGAGAACCAGGCTCCATGCAGGAAGCCGGACATGGGACTCGATCCCAGGACTCCAGGATCATGCCCTGGGCTGCAGGCGGCGCTAAACCGCTACACCACCCGGGCCGCCCAAATTAACTCAAAATAAAGCATAGATCTAAATACAACTTAAATTAAAAATATCTGCCCACCAAAGGACGCTATTAAGAAAATTAAAAGACAAGACACAGACTGCGGGAATGTATTTGCAGGACACGGGATCTGATAAATGACTTGTATCTAAAATTTACAGAGAATACAAACTCTGTAATGAGAAAGCAATCCATTGTCAAAATGGGCAAACTTTCTAAACATACATGTTATCAAAGAAGATGTGTAGATGAAAAATAAACATATTAAAAGACATCCCATATTGTACATATGTCATTATGGAATTGTAAAAACAAGAATGAAATACCACTACATACCTATTAAAATGACTAATATATAAACAAAACAAAACAAAACTGACAACACCAAATGCTGGTGAGGATGTGGACCAACAGGAACTTTCATTCATTGCTGGTGGGAATGTAAAGTGGTACAGCTAGTTTTAAAGGAAGTCCAGTAGTTTGTAACAAAGATAAACATAACCATATGATCTAGTAATTGAGTTCCTAGATATTTTCTTACTGGAGTTGAAAACATGTCTACACAAAAACATGCACACAAGTGTTTATAGCAACTTTATTCATAATCACCCAAATTTGAAAGTAATCAAAATGTACTTCAAAGGTTAATGGATAAGCAATCTATAGTACATCCATATAATGGGATATTACTCCAGGATAAAAAAAAATGAGCTACTAGTCCACAAAAAGACATGGAGGAATGTTAAATGCATCTTTATTTGTGAAATAAGCCACTCTGAAAAGGTTACATATTATATGATAGCAACTAAGTGGTATTCTGAAAAAAGGTGAAACTGTAGAGACGATAAAAATATCAGTAATTGCCAAAAGTTTAGAGGAAAGAGAGAAGGGATGAATAGGTGAAGCACCAGAGATTTTTAGGGTGGTGAAACTATAATGTATGATACTATAATGGTGGATTCATGATGATATGTATTTGTCAAAATTCACTGAACTATACCACACAATGAGTGAGTATTAATGTAATCTACAATTTTGTTAATAATGTTTTTCATTGTATTGGTTCTTGTAACAAATTCACCACACTAATTACAGATGTTAGTAATAGGAGAAACTGTGTGTGGGGGTGGGGACATTGATATGGGAACTCTGTACTATCTGCTCAACCATTTTGTAGGTCTAAAACTATTTAAAAAATAAAGCCTAGGGGTGCCTGGGTGGCTCAATTGGTTAAGAATTTGCTTTGAGTTTGGGTCATGATCCCAGGACCCTGGGATTGATCCCCACCTTTGCTCCCTGCTCAGTGGGGGCTCTGCTTCTTTCTCTGTTTCTCCCCCCCACCCCCTGCTTGTGCCCTCTCTCTCAAATAAAGAAATAAAATCTTTAAAAACAATGAAGCCTATTAATTAAAAAAATACAGATGACATAATAGTGTATATAGAAAACCCTGAAGACTCCACAAAAAAACTGTTAGAACTAATATATGAATTCAGTAAACACAGGATACAAAATTATACAAAATTCAGTTACTTTATTTTACATTAATAATAAGCTATCAGAAAGAGAAATTAAGAAAAAATCCCACTTGCAATAAGAAGAAAATACCTAAAAATAAATTCAACCAAGAAGATAAAACATTGATGAAAAAAATTGAAGATGACACAAATAAATGGAAAGATACACCATGCTACTGAATTTGAATAATTAATATCGTTAAATTGTCCATAATACCCAAAACAATATACAGATTCAATGCAGTCCCCATCAACATACCAGTGGCCTTCTTTACAGAACATTTTTCAAAGAATCTTAAAGTTTGTGTGGAACCACAAGAGACCCCTAATAGCCAAAGTAATCTTGATAAATAGAAAAAAGCTGGAGATATCACATTCTCTGATTTCAAACTTTGCTTCAAAGCTGTAATAATCAAAACAGTATGGTACTGACATGAAATCAGACATATAGATCAGGGAATAGAATACAGAGCCCAGAATTAGACCTATGACTAGTTTATCTATGACTAAAGATGCAAGAACATACAATGGGAAGAGACAATCTCTTCAATAAATGCTGCTGGAAAAACTGGACAGCTACATACAAAGAATGAAACTGGATCGCTATTTATACCATATACAAAAATAAATTCAAAATGGATTAAGTATCTGCCGTGGGCTCAGGGCATGGTCTCGGAGTCCAGGGATTGAGTCCCACATCAGGCTCACTGCATGGAGACTGCTTCTCCCTCTGCCTATGTATCTGCTTCTCTCTCTCTGTGTCTCTCACAAATAAAAAAAATAAAATCTAAAAAAATGGATTAAAGACTTGAATGTAAGACCAGAAACCATAAAACTACTAGAAGAAAACATAATCAGGAAGCTCTTTGACATTAGTTTTAGCAATATTTTGGAGGGCTAGTCTCCTCAGGCAAGGGTAACAAAAGCTAAAACAGACAAATGGTATTATGTCAAAGTAAAATTCCTTGGTATGGTTAAGGAAACCATCAGCAAAATAAAAGGGTAACTTATTAAATGGGAGAAGATATTTGCGAAACATACATCCGATAAAGGGTTCACACACAAAATACATACAGAACTTATACAACTTAATATAAAAAATTAAAAATGGGCAGAGGACTTGAATAGATGTTTTTCCAAAGAAGATATGCAAATGGCCAACAGGCACATGAAAAGATGTTCAATGTCACTAATCATCAGGGAAATGCAAATTAACTCAATGAGATATCACCTCATACGTACTTATTAGATTGGCTTATTATTTAAAGAGCAAAATAACAAGTGTTGGTGAGGAGATGGATAAAAGAGAGCCCTTATATACACTGTTAGTTCTGTGCTTCTATTCTGACTTGTAAAGAGTTTGGAAGTTGTCGCTCTTATTCTTTCAATGAGAAAAAGCTAGACAGGGACGTCTGAGTGGCTCAATTAGTTAAGCATCTCACTTGATCTCAGGGTTGTGAGTTCAAGCCCTGCATTGGGCTCCAAGCTGGGTGTGAAGCCCACTAAAAAAAAAAAAAAAAAAAAAAAAAAAAAGCTGAAGCAAAGTGACAATGTGCTAATTAAAAATTGGTTTTGACATTGTATCTTCATGTGGCTTTCAATTACATTTTCCTGTTAGTATTGATGGTAACATCTCCCCATAGGTTTATTCATATGTTTATTCATTAATTGAGCCACTCAGGCATCCCTGTCCAGCTTTTTCTCATTGAAAGGATAAGAGCGACAACTTCCAAACTCTTTACAAGTCAGAGCTGACACTGGAAGATCTGTGCTTCTATTCTTTAAAATACTCTTAAGAAAAAGAAAGCTGAATCTGTGAGAAACTATGTGTATACCATAATGCTACTGAAAGATTTTTGCCTATAATATATACAGAACTATCAAAATTCCGTGGTGAGAAATTAAGCAACTCAATTAAAAATGGGAAAAGATTTTTGCAGTTCCTTTTAATAAACACACCAAAGAAGGTATATGGATAGAAAATAAGCAGATGAAAAATACGCTTGACATTAGTCTTAGGAAAATGAACATTAAAGTAACAATAAAATACCACTCTGCACCTGTTAGGATGGCAGAAACTTAAACTGTTTCGATGAGGTGTTGGAAAGGATGTAGAGGAACTGGTGCTAGTGTGAATGTAAGATGCTACATTTTAGAAAACAGTTTGGAACTTTCCTAAAAAGTTAAAAATATGCTTGTCATATGAGCCTATCTTTCCACTTGTATTATTTACCTTGTAAATAAGTTTATGTATATACAAAGTTGTGCACATAGCAGTTTTGTTAATAGTCCCAAACTAGAAACAACCCAAATGTCCACAATTGTTGATAGGATTAATAAAGTATAAAAGGTTCAGCAATAAAAAGGAATGGTTTATTGATACATGCAATAACATGGACAAGTCCTCAAGTAACTGTACTGAGTTAAGGAAGCCTGAAAATAATATATTCATATGTCAAAAATTATCAAATTTTATACCTTAGAAAAGTGAAGTTTATGTGAATTTTACTTTTAAAATATTTTTTTAAATTCCAATTTCTTTTTTTTTTTGTAAATGTGAAAAATCACTGAAATGGAATAATCTTTAGAGGGTAGCTTATAAAACTAACTAAGAAAAAATGGAATGAAATTCATCCTTTATTTTTTAATGAGAAAATTGTTTAAAATCCAGGGAATATCCGAAGAGACAATAGTTATACTATGAGATTTATGTCAGTTTTCTTTATATCTATTTTCTGAACCCTTTTCCCAAAGATGGTCATTTTATTTCTGTTCGATTATTTGTTTTATGCCTTTAGGTCATGCATATTTCCTTTAACTCCCCATATTCTAGCATAATTACTCTATTATTTACTACTCTTTTTTTTCTACTCTTATTTTGTAACAATTTCTCAATTTACTTTAGATTAGAAATCCATTAATGCCATGTTTGTTCATTTATGATTATACATCATCATTGTTTTTCAGTGATTTCTACCAAATTCTTACCAAAATTGGTAAAATGGTAAAATTGTCATTGCATTTCTTAAATGTATCAATATTCACTTTTCCCGTCTTTCACATAAATAGAAGTCTTTTCTTCTTACAAGACCTATATGTTAGGTTAGTTTTTTTCTTTTTTGATGTGATTTAGTTTGTATTTCTTTTGAGCAGATTGTCAGTATAACAGCAACATTAATTGAACCCACTGCTTTTCCTCTATACTGCCACAATTAAATCTGGTATCTTGCAAAGATTGCTTATCTGAATAGTTTAGCTTGCAGCTCCTTGTCTCTGCCAATCATCAATGCAGAATGTGGCCCTTGGGATTTTCTCACCCATTTGTGCCTTCCAGACTCTGCTGATTCAATTAAGACATCATTAGTTGGGCCTACAGAACTGTAGCACACATTATTTTAATGTATTCTCTGCAGTCTGCAAAATATGCCTATTCTTTCTTTTCCCTTTAATTAGTCCTACATTCACTGTAGTTGGAAACTATTCATCACAGTTTATGGTTATGAGGGGTCAATATTTGGTAGTTTCATTATGTATGGTAACTTTTGCAATGTGTATTGCACTTTTTGGCTATTCAGTTGTCTCAGAGAAGAAAGTAAGAAAATTTCTAAGAGATTTTGTTTGTTTGTTTTAGGCATCTAGAAGGATATTTTAAAAATCTTAAACAAGATATGAAACTCAGAAACTGTATGTCTAAATTTTGAGAGATTTCTCTTTGTGGAGAATAAACAAAACTCACATGGAATAAAAGATACAATAATCAAATCTGAAGGACAAAAGAAAGCCAGGATGAAAAAATATATAAACACATGTATTGGACAAAAGGCTTAATGCTAAAATTAATTGGGACAAGACAAAGAGCCAGTGCAATAGAAAAGTTGGTACAAGATATGAATCAAGTTTAAAAATTTGTTAATAAATCCTAGAAAATGCCAAACCTCATAATTAAGTGGAGAAAATAAAACTAAATAGTATTTAATGTTCATGTTTCAAAATTTTGCATGTTGACATCTCAAATGTATGGAAATAGGCATTTTTGTGAGATTGTAGATAATATGCATATAATATTTTTGGAGGGTGTCTTTTTTTTTTAAAGATTTTATTTATTTATTCATGAGAGACACACAGAGAGAGGGAGACAGGCAGAGGTAGAAGCAGGCTCCATACAGGAAGCCTGAGATAGGACTTGATCCCGGGACTCCAGGATCAGGCCCTGGGCCGAAGGCGGCGCTAAACCTCTGAGACACCCAGGGATCCCCTGGAGGGTGTCTTAATCCGTTTGACTTCTATAACAAATTCCCATAGGCTGGGTAACTTAAACAGCAGACACTTATTTCTCTAAGTTCTAGAGGCTGAGAGGTTCAAGATGAAGCAGCTGGAAAATCCCGTGTCTGATGCAAACCTGCTTCCTGGTGTGCAGATGGCCTTCTCATTGTACAATTTCATGGGAGGGAGCAGAGAGAGCAAGCTCTGTTTTCTCTTATAAGAGTACTAATCCGGGATCCCTGGGTGGCGCAGCGGTTTGGCGCCTGCCTTGGCCCAGGGCGTGGTCCTGGAGACTCGGGATCGAATCCCACATCGGGTTCCCGGTGCATGGAGCCTGCTTCTCCCTCTGCCTGTGTCTCTGCCCCTCTCTCTCTGTGACTATCATAAATAAATAAAAGAGTACTAATCCCATCCATGAGGGCTCCACTCTAAGGACTTAATTATCTCCGAAGGTCCAGTGTAACATTGGCAATTAGAAATTTAGGAGGCCACAAACATTCAGTGCATATCAGAGGGCATTTTGGCATTATCTATTAAATTTAACAACTTTGATCCAACAAAGTTTGGCCACAAATTCTACGTTTTAAAAATTCCTATGATAATAATACTGACACAAGTGCAAATATATATATATATATATATATATATATATATATATATTCACATGAAACATTTTAGTAAAAGTAAAAAATTAAAAATATTCTTGATAAGGTCTGGAGAGTTCATTTTCGCTTTTGTTTCCCTTGCAACTAGTGATGTGCCTAGTAAGAAGTTACTGTGGCCAAGGTCAATGCAGGTTGCTGCCTGTGTTCTCTTCTAGCATTTTGATGGCTTTCTATCTTAAGTTTAGGTCTCATCCATTTTTAATTTATTTTTGTGTGTGGTGTAAGAAAGTGATCCAGTTTCATTTTTCTGTATGTTGCTGTCTAGTTTTCCCAACACCATTTGTTGAAGAGACTTTTTTCCATTAGATATTCTTTCCTGCCTTGTCAAAGATTAGGTGGCCATATACTTGTGGGTCCATTTCTGGGTTCTTTATTTTGTTCCATTGATCTGTGTGTGGAGGTTCCTCACCAAATTAAAAATAGAACTACCCTAGGACCCAGCAATTGTACTACTGAGTAATTATCTAAACTACACAAAAATGCTGATTTAAAGGAACAAATGTACCCCCTGTGTTTATAGAAGCATTATCAACAATAGCCAAATTATGGAAAGAGCCCAAATGTCCATCAATTGATGAATAATAAAGATGTGGTATACATATACGATAGAATATTACTCAGCAATCAAAAAATGAAATCTTGCCATTTGCAACAATGCACCTGGAACTAGAACATATTATACTAAGCAAAATGAGTCAGAGAAAGACAAATATATGATTTCACAAATATGTGGAATTTAAGAAACAAAACAGATGAACATACAGGAAGAGAAGGAAAAATAAAATAAGATAAAAACAAAGAGGTAGGCAAATCATTAAGAGACTCTTAACTATAGAGAACAAACAGGGTTACTAGAGGGAGGTAGGTGGGTGGATGGGCTAAATGGGTGATGAGCATTAAGGAGAGCACTTATTGGGATGAGCACTGAGTGTTATATGCAACTGGAGAATCACTAAATACTACTCCTGAAACCAATACTACACTATATGTTAACTAACATCAATTTAAATTAAAAAAATCCTAAAATGTCTACAGATAAAAAATATTCAAGTGAATGATTATACACATATAATGTAAAATAGTATAAAATTCCTTGGTAGGAATGAGGTTTTGCGTGTGTGTGTGTATGTGTGGTTGGGCTAGTGTAGATGGATCTCTATAAAACTTTAAGTGACAAAAGTAAGTTAAATATAGTTATAAAATATGCTATAATCAATTTACCAAACTAACCAAGAAGGTGAAAAAAATCTCTTATGCATGTACCATATATATGTGACCTTTGAGAAATTCTATTTCTCTGATTTCAAAATTACAGTATATAAATATCTATTACAGTAGTATCTTTTTCTCTAACGTTTTCTTTGGCTATGCCTCCACTGACAAGCTGTATACAGTCAAAGAAGATTGAAAAAAACAATGATGAAAAAATAACATCCCTTTAATGACCAAATCATAGTTATCAGAAGTTTTAAATTGAATATTTCAATAAATCTTGACAATATGAGATTTTTATTATTCCCAAGATTTCATCACAAGGCTCAAAGTGAGACTCCTAATGCAAAGAGATCATTAGGTATAGAATCAGTATTTGATACCATGACTATCTGATTTCAGAATCTATACATTCTTATCACATGTGCTCATCATCTTTTTATTTCCATGGCCTAGCACAGTAGCTGACTCAAAAGTTTCTCACTACTTTTTAACAGATGAACAAACGTATGAACCCTACAATTCAATGGTATTGTGTTTTTATACAAAGACAATTAAGACAGATTTCTGTCCTCCAGAGTTTCATAGTCTACAACACAAATAGCCATAACATAACATTTCACAGAGATTAAGAAAAGTAAAAACAAAGCTTATCCAATAAAAGATGGAAAAATCCATTTAACATAGTTTGTAAGGAGTGGAAAAGCATCCAAAAAATAGTGCTAAAAAGTTACTTGGAACACCTGGTGGCTCAGTGGTTGAGTGTCTGCCTTTGTCTCTGGGCATGATCCCAGGGCCTAAAGATCCAGTCCCGCATCAGGCTCCCTGCATGGAGCCTGCTTCTCCCTCTGCCTATGTCTCTGCCTCTGTGTGTCTCTCACGAATAAGTAAATAAAATCTTAGAAAAAAAGTGGTACTTGAATAATCACTTGAAAATTAGATAGGATTTCACCATATAAAAATGGAGACATTGGGAGATAAGGGAGATAAATAGTAAGCAATTCTAATTAATGAAAGGCACAAAAACACCAGGGTACAGGAGATGTTTACAAAATTGTGAATTATCCAGTCTGCTTGAAGTAAAGCAGTTACTTTAAAGTCAGGTCAGGAAGATGGAACCTTGTTCTATTGGCAAATGGAAGAGTTTGAAATCATTTGTACCTGGGGAGATATAGTGGAAGCTATACTTTAGGATGATTATCCCAGTAGGAGTATGTTGTGTGGGCTGAAGGGGAGGGGAATATGAAGACAGAATGTATTTAGGAGGTAGTCTCAATTATTGGCATAAGAAGCAATTGAAGCTTAAACTAGAAAAAGGGTAGTATGAATAGAGAGAAGGAGACTCAGATTAATTAGAAAAAATATTATGAAATATATTACTTTAATATGTTCATTTTGAATTTTTAAAATTAAGTCTTGAGGTGGTATTCAGTACCAGTTGTTATAGAAAATGTGGTTTCTGATCAAGAATACTAAAATCCAGGTATTATACTGAAAGGGTCAATATTTCTCATCTAATATACCAAACTACATCTTCATGGTCTGTCTCCAGAGTACAGGTATTCTATTACCTAATAAAAAATCCTAACAACAAAGACAAATCAACATCTTGCTTATAGCCATAAATGAGACATTAAATCATTTTTAATTAACTATAAAAACAATTGAAATCATTCATTTTATATTACGTGGTATTTAGATCAAATGTGTTCCTTTCAGACAGACAGTCAGACTTATGATAAATTTGATAGAAAATCATGATCCGTAACAACTGAGTAGAAACAGATGGGCTGGAAGTTTTCCTTTTTTTTTTTTTTTTTTTTGGGCTGGAAGTTTTCCAAAGGCCTTGTACAATATTTGTTATAAAAACGTGAAGAGAATTTTCTCAGAAAACTGATTTAAAATTTACTGCTTTGTTGATGCTTAAAAAGGGGAGATTTTAGAACTAAAATTTCTTTGCATTTTATCCTATTTTTCACATATTTATCAAATTAAAATGGAAAACATTGTAATTGAGGATCAGCCTACAGTACTAAATGCTGATTTTAGTACATATACTTCTGCTGTCAAGGGCGGGATAGGGAAGAGGGGCACATAAGTCTATTCTTTCATTGCGAAAACATCAGAAGACACATCCATTTCATCCTATTTTTCAACAATTATATCCATTAGAGACATATATTAACAAGTCATGGCAGACATGAGAAAAGAAGAGTGATATGCTGTATACAAAGAAATTTGTGTAGTTTTCAGAACATTGTCCTATGTTCAGAACCTAGTTTTGGTGATGTGATGAGAATTTAGTGAAAGCTTTAATTTTGTAGGAGCCAGCCAGAAAGATGACTGACTCTTTTCTTGCATTTTAGTGTGAGTGAGAACAGCATCGTATAGCAGCCCAGAAATGCCAGTCTCAGGGAAATTTTACTTGGGTAAATACTGGTTGTTGTATGTGGAAGAAATATACAGTTAACCTTCTCAAATAAAATGTTAATTAAATGACTTTGGTTAATAAAGACCAATTGGATGCCCCCCTCCTCGTCTGGAGTTATAATATCCTTTGTTAGCCATTGATCCTAATGGGGTCACCTTTGTGTAATGGGAAAAAGGAAGCACAGAAGCCTAGAAAAGTGATAAATGAAGAAGTGAAGGAAATAGAACTCTAAAAGATAAAGAGGGAAAATTAAGCTGATTATGAAGCATAGAGAGAATAGAGGCAGATCTTGTGTTTTCTGTCAGTTTTATCCTACAAACACCTCAATTATAACAAATGTTTCCCTCTTCTACACCCTGCTGGAAGTACACAAAAATTATATATGAATCAATAAATGAATGAATGAATGGATGAGTGAATGAAAGAGTGTATGTATTTAACAGATACTTAAATGGGGTTTATTATGTACCTGGTACCATTTTATTTTATTTTTTTTTTAAATTTTTTATTTATTTATGATAGTCACAGAGAGAGAGAGAGGCGCAGAGACACAGGCAGAGGGAGAAGCAGGCTCCGTGCATCGGGAGCCCGACGTGGGATTCGATCCCGGGTCTCCAGGATCGCGCCCTGGGCCAAAGGCAGGCGCCAAACCGCTGCGCCACCCAGGGATCCCCCTGGTACCATTTTAAGCACTGTATAATTTCTAATCTATACAATTTCCATAATAACCTTAGAGGGAGACAAGATTATTCCATTTGATAGTTGAAAAAAACTAAAGCACAGTAATTTAAGAAACTTGCCCACATTATAATCACACAAGTCAGGGGTTTCTCTTTTTTCTTTTTCTTTTTCTTTTTTTTTTTTTTGAGAGAGTGAGCAAGTAGGTGCATGTGAGTAGGGTGGGGAGGTGGGGGAGGGAAGGATGGGGCAGAGGGAGAGGTAGAGAGAGAATCTTAAGCAGGCTCCATGCCCAGTGTAAGCCTGGTGCTGGACTCAATCTTACCACCCCGATATCACGGCCTGAACAGAAACCAAGAGTCAGACACTTAACAGACTGAGCCACCTCATCCCTCATGTCAGGTATTTTTCCTTAAAAGACCTTGAAATTTGCAATGGTGGTGGGGTTGATCCCCTTTGTGGGCTCCATGCTCACTCAGCATGGGGTCTGCTTAAATCTTTCTCTCCTTCTCCCTCTGCCCCTACCAATCCACTCCCCTCCTCTCTTTCTCAATATATAAATAAATCTTTTTTTTAAAAAGGCCTTCATATTTACACTGAAGACTCCATTGAAATATCTGCTATGTAATTATACATTCCAGCAGCTGAAAAATTTCAAACCACTCCACACCAGTTATGTTCTTTAACCTTCACAATACCCTTGAGATAAATAGGGCAGGAATTTACAGTCTCTACTTGAAATATGAGGAAACTGAAGCCCAGAAAGTCCACAGGGCTTTGCTCAAAGTCCCACAGCTAGTGATAGATCTGTCCTGCAAACTTGAGCTGAGACTGTTATTCAACAATCTTCTTTGTCATTCCAAATCCATCATATTGTTCCACTATACTCACAAAAACAGCATGAGGTTTGTTGCTGACAATTACCTACCTGTGAGTATTTCGCTAGCTCCTCCTGCTTAGTGATACAGACCCACTCTTTGTAACATTACCTTTCAGGTGGAGGAAATAATGGACATTGATTCCTCAGGCTATCTCAAGGTTGTCTGTTGCAAACCAAAAGCAGGCCAGTGTTGACATTATCATGTCCCAGGACATTTCCCTGAACAGTCTGCTGTTTGTTCATGTCCCTTTCAAACCTTCCCCTCTTTCATGCTACAGTCTAATCTTAACCTTACAACAGACATTCATGGCTCCATTTCCCAGTGATCTCATGGGAGCTTACCGAGCTCTATAAATACCAGGCATTTGTATTTAATGTTTTGATTGATATTAAAATAACCTCTACCCTACTTTCACTGGAGAGAGTCTTGCAAACATACACATTAAAGATAATGAACTGTATTATTGCACCTGGGCACCCGGGTGGCTCATTTGGTTAAGCATCCAACTCTTTTTTTTTTTTTTTTTTTTTTTTTTTTTTATTGGTGTTCAATTTTCTAACATACAGAATAACACCCAGTGCCCGTCACCCGTTCACTCCCACCCCCCGCCCTCCTCCCCTTCTACCACCCCTAGTTCGTTTCCCAGAGTTAGCAGTCTTTATGTTCTGTCTCCCTTTCTGATATTTCCCACACATTTCTTCTCCCTTCCCTTATTTTCCCTTTCACTATTATTTATATTCCCCAAATGAATGAGAACATATAATGTTTGTCCTTCTCCGACTGACTTACTTCACTCAGCATAATACCCTCCAGTTCCATCCACGTTGAAGCAAATGGTGGGTATTTGTCATTTCTAATAGCTGAGTAATATTCCATTGTATACATAAACCACATCTTCTTTATCCATTCATCTTTCGTTGGACACCGAGGCTCCTTCCACAGTTTGGCTATCGTGGCCATTGCTGCTAGAAACATCGGGGTGCAGGTGTCCCAGCGTTTCATTGCATTTGTATCTTTGGGGTAAATCCCCAACAGTGCAATTGCTGGGTCGTAGGGCAGGTATATTTTTAACTGTTTGAGGAACCTCCACACAGTTTTCCACAGTGGCTGCACCAGTTCACATTCCCACCAACAGTGTAAGAGGGTTCCCTTTTCTCCACATCCTCTCCAACATTTGTGGTTTCCTGCCTTGTTAATTTTTCCCATTCTCACTGGTGTGAGGTGGTATCTCATTGTGGTTTTGATTTGTATTTCCCTGATGGCAAGTGATGCAGAGCATTTTCTCATGTGCATGTTGGCCATGTCTATGTCTTCTTCTGTGAGATTTCTGTTCATGTCTTTTGCCCATTTCATGATTGGATTGTTTGTTTCTTTGGTGTTGAGTTTAATAAGTTCTTTATAGATCTTGGAAACTAGCCCTTTATCTGATATGTCATTTGCAAATATCTTCTCCCATTCTGTAGGTTGTCTTTGAGTTTTGTTGACTGTATCCTTTGCTGTGCAAAAGCTTCTTATCTTGATGAAGTCCCAATAGTTCATTTTTGCTTTTGTTTCTTTTGCCTTCGTGGATGTATCTTGCAAGAAGTTACTATGGCCGAGTTCAAAAAGGGTGTTGCCTGTGTTCTTCTCTAGGATTTTGATGGAATCTTGTCTCACATTTAGATCTTTCATCCATTTTGAGTTTATCTTTGTGTATGGTGAAAGAGAGTGGTCTAGTTTCATTCTTCTGCATGTGGATGTCCAATTTTCCCAGCACCATTTATTGAAGAGACTGTCTTTCTTCCAATGGATAGTCTTTCCTCCTTTATCGAATATTAGTTGCCCATAAAGTTCAGGGTCCACTTCTGGATTCTCTATTCTGTTCCACTGATCTATGTGTCTGTTTTTGTGCCAGTACCACACTGTCTTGATGACCACAGCTTTGTAGTACAACCTGAAATCTGGCATTGTGATGCCCCCAGATATGGTTTTCTTTTTTAAAATTCCCCTGGCTATTCGGGGTCTTTTCTGATTCCACACAAATCTTAAAATAATTTGTTCTAACTCTCTGAAGAAAGTCCATGGTATTTTGATAGGGATTGCATTAAACGTGTATATTGCCCTGGGTAACATTGACATTTTCACAATATTAATTCTGCCAATCCATGAGCATGGAATATTTTTCCATCTCTTTGTGTCTTCCTCAATTTCTTTCAGAAGTGTTCTATAGTTTTGAGGGTATAGATCCTTTACATCTTTGGTGAGGTTTATTCCTAGGTATCTTATGCTTTTGGGTGCAATTGTAAATGGGATTGACTCCTTAATTTCTCTTTCTTCAGTCTCATTGTTAGTGTATAGAAATGCCACTGACTTCTGGGCATTGATTTTGTATCCTGCCACGCTACCGAATTGCTGTATGAGTTCTAGCAATCTTGGGGTGGAGACTTTTGGGTTTTCTATGTAGAGTATCATGTCATCGGCGAAGAGGGAGAGTTTGACTTCTTCTTTGCCAATTTGAATGCCTTTAATGTCTTTTTGTTGTCTGATTGCTGAGGCTAGGACTTCCAGTACTATGTTGAATAGCAGTGGTGAGAGTGGACATCCCTGTCTTGTTCCTGATCTTAGGGGAAAGGCTCCCAGTGCTTCCCCATTGAGAATGATATTTGCTGTGGGCTTTTCATAGATGGCTTTTAAGATGTCGAGGAATGTTCCCTCTATCCCTACACTCTGAAGAGTTTTGATCAGGAATGGATGCTGTATTTTGTCAAATGCTTTCTCTGCATCCAATGAGAGGATCATATGGTTCTTGGTTTTTCTCTTGCTGATATGATGAATCACATTGATTGTTTTACGGGTGTTGAACCAGCCTTGTGTCCCAGGGATAAATCCTACTTGGTCATGGTGAATAATTTTCTTAATGTACTGTTGGATCCTATTGGCCAGTATCTTGTTGAGAATTTTTGCATCCATGTTCATCAGGGATATTGGTCTGTAATTCTCCTTTTTGGCGGGGTCTTTGTCTGGCTTTGGAATTAAGGTGATGCTGGCTTCATAGAACGAATTTGGAAGTACTCCATCTCTTTCTATCTTTCCAAACAGCTTTAGGAGAATAGGTATGATTTCTTCTTTAAACGTTTGATAAAATTCTCCTGGGAAGCCATCTGGCCCTGGACTCTTGTGTCTTGGGAGGTTTTTGATGACTGCTTCAATTTCCTCCCTGGTTATTGGCCTGTTCAGGTTTTCTATTTCTTCCTGTTCCAGTTTTGGTAGTTTGTGGCTTTCCAGGAATGCGTCCATTTCTTCTAGATTGCCTAATTTATTGGCGTATAGCTGTTCATAATATGTTTTTAAAATCGTTTGTATTTCCTTGGTGTTGGTAGTGATCTCTCCTTTCTCATTCATGATTTTATTAATTTGAGTCTTCTCTCTCTTCTTTTTAATAAGGCTGGCTAATGGTTTATCTATCTTATTAATTCTTTCAAAGAACCAACTCCTGGTTCTGTTGATCTGTTCCACAGTTCTTCTGGTCTCGATTTCGTTGAGTTCTGCTCGAATCTTTATTAGCTCCCTTCTTCTCTTGGGTGTAGGATCTATTTAAGCATCCAACTCTTGATTTCCACTTGGTCATGACCTCAGGGTTGTGAGATTAAGCCCCACATCAGGCTTCCTGCTCAGCAGGGAATCTGCTTGACATTCTCTTTCTCCCTTTCCCTCTGTCCCTTCCCATGCTTTCTCTAAAACAAATAAATATATCTATTAAAAAAGATAATGAACTGTATTCTTGATCAAGGGGGAAAAAAGGAAAAAAAGGAAAAATCTGTTATGATTACCTTATTACATTTTTTTAAAGATTTTATTTATTTATCAATGAGAGACACAGAGAAAGAGAGAGAGGCAGAGACACAGGCAGAGGGAGAAGCAGGCTCCATGCAGGGAGCCTGACGTGGGACTCGATCCCAGGTCTCCAGGATCAGGCCCTGAGCTGATGGTGGCACTAAAACACTGAGCCACCCGGGGCTGCCTGCCTCATTACATTTTAAAGAGTTAAAGTCCACAGGCTTCATTTCTTTAAAAAACTGAGAGCTAGCATTTTAAGTACAGAGTAGAAATAACATTCTTCAACTTATCAGGATGCCATAGAGAAATTCCCCCTTCTGGCCTAATTTCCCCACCAATTTTTCTAGGCCCTATTCTCTACCCTAAACCAGAGATTTGTATTACCCTTACGCATTAAGGACCACCAGTACTCAGGGTGAATTTAAAATCTCTACAACAAGGTAAGACAAGATTTAAAGCATATATTGAGAATTTAGATTAGTTTAATTGGGAGGCTGGATATTATTATATCTTACTCTCATATTCAGAAAGAAGTTGTCATTGGGGAGAAAAGGAACTGCAATGGAGTTTGGTATTGATCTTTACTGAACTCCATGGAGCATCCTTCTAAACATTATGTTCGGAGAAGTTCTTGAAAGGTCAGATTTAGAATTTTCCTCCAACTTCTGAAAGTCAATATACTTCAAATTGGTAATTTCCACAGATGCTCTCCACTGGAAGACTCTTCTCAAGTGGGTCATGTATCTGGTGAGATTTTTATCACATCTTATTTGGCTAGGAGGCAAAAATCATAAATTGGCAAAAAAATTAGGCCATGTAATATACATTAAATATTCTCTTCAGGTGATTTGTATATTTCAGCATTTATATAATACTTAGCAAACATAAATTACTATCTAATTTTTATTCATTATTCCTAAAACACCCCAAGGTATTCCAATTCCCTGCTTATGGAGGCAGATTAGTCATTTATCCTAGAGGACACAAGTAACTGGCATTATAATTTTAAGTCTCTAAACTCCTGTCTGCTTACCTATGCTGTCTCTCATTTACATATTCACATTCAAGAAATTTGCTTTTTATCTGAAATAATAAGTTTGACCCAGATAGGATTCTTTTCATAATTTTAAGCAAAAAGTATGTTTGTATTTGTGCATGTATTTTGAGTTATAGTGTAGTGTGTGTGTCAGGGGTGGGGTGGGGAGAATACAGGGCAGGGGGTACGTAAGTACAAACACAAACTGTACCCAAAAGATGCAAATTTAGAAATATTTGGATGAATTTTTTCCAAGTGTTAGGGAAAAAATACAGAACCAACTTTAAATAAGTACCATTTTCTTTGATTAAAGTAAATGTCAAATTACTTTTGCATTTTTGCTAATTAAAGCAAACTTCTTAAAAGCTAATTGTGACACATTCAGGCCTTTTGAAATTTATTCTGATGTTTTCACCTTCTCAAGGAATGGAAATATGTCTTTAGAAAACTCAGACTCTCAAAATTTAAATAAAACAAAATATGTACATGTCAGGCACCAAATACCCTGTTGATGAAGACAGAAATGAAAGAGAAATCCCCTCTAGCTTTGAGGTGCTTTATGACATTTGTAGAAAACTAAAACATGCATGCCTGGAATATTAAATAAGTGTAAAAATGTAAAAGCATCATTCTACAAAAAGAACTGTGAAGTTTTCTTTAAAGTTCAAGTTTCAAGACCTCTGAAAGGCAAAGGTTTACGTAAAGTTCATGGTTACTCATAGGATTATAGATCTTCAAATAGGAAGATGCTCCAATTTAACATAGAAATTATTAGGGACAAATGTAAGTGAAGATGTACAGTTAGAGTACTCAATAAACTTTTGATAAGGAATTTTGTGAAGAGTGTAAACTTAACCCTTGGGGAGGCTAACCCATAATGGGGGAAGTCCCTGAGTACACTGTTAAATAAAGCTGAGAATCCAATAGGTATAACAACAGTCAACCATCACCCTTCCCTAGCCCAGTAATAACAGAATGCAAGGAAACTTATCTTTGCAACCAATGGAGCAAGAGGGAAAAAACAAAATCAACATCCTTATCTCTGAGATTTTACACATACCAGTCAACCATCAGGATGAATTGCAACTCAAATTCACATGACCTGGATGAGTAAATGAAAAAAAAAAAATTCTCCCCAAAATGTTTAAGGTCATGGAGGGACTGCTAGTGGTTTTAGGTTACTGAAAGAAAACCTAATCCATCTCTGAAGCTTATTGGGTTTCCAAATGGTTCCAAAAATAATTTAAAGAAAAATAAAAATCTCGAGTAAAATATAACTAAGCACACAGGGGAAACATGTACCATAAATAAACCCAGCAGAAACAGATTCAAAATTGCTTCACATATTTAGGCCCAGGTAATGACCTTACTGTGTTTACTAAGTTTACAAATATAGAAGCAATGAAAATTATAGAAAATTATTTAAGCATCACCAAACCACTAAAATGTCTATAATTAAAAACCTTCAAGAACCCCAAATAAAACTCAACAGAAGGAATTAAATAGGAGAATAGACACAGCTAAAGAAAGAATTAGAAAGAATTTGATTAACACAAATAGCAATAAAATGAAAGATATGGGAGGTTACAACTGATACGTTCTAAAACCCTTTTATTAGAGTTTTGGAAAGAAATAAGGTAGAGATTGGAACAGAGTAAAGAAATAATGGCTAAGAATATTTGTGAGTTGATAAAAGAATCTAACCCACGATTCAAGAATTGTAGCTAATTACATACATGATTATAAAACAATATCCATACTTAGACAATTGATCTAAAATGTAAGAAGAAATGAAGCTCAAATAAATGGTAAATATGTGCACAAAACTAAATGTGCACTAACTACATAAAACAATGTTCTTTTAGGCATTAAAAATTACAGAATGAAAATATACAACAGTAGGTCAGGAGTGAAGGCAAATAAAATAAAAATGTCCTAACTCCTCATATTGGTGGAAAAAGTTAATTTTATACAAAGTAAATTATATATGTTACATAATTTCTAGGTACCACTGAATGATTACTAAATGAATAGATTGCAAACCAATATAGGAAATAATGGGATAATAATGATAAAATGATTGGGACGCCTGAGTGGCTCAGTGGTTGAGCATCTGCTTTCAGCTCAGGGTGTGATCCCAAGGTCAGGGAATGAGTTCCACATTGCACTCCCTACCTCACTCTGTCTGTGCTTCTCTCTCTCTGTCTCTCATGAATAAATAAATAAAATATTTTAAAAAATGATAAAATAATCAATCCAGAAATCATAAGAATGCAAGAAAGGAAATCAAAGGCATTTTACAAAAGAAATGGGATATAATAATAGCATTGTATGGGCATTAATGACACCAAAATGTCATTAAAGTAATTAGAACTAGAAGTATTTTGTGTGCAATTAAGAAATTGTTAAATTGGACAGAAAACAAATTCAAACTCTAAATTCTATTTATAAAAAGATAATGGGTACTATATGGCCACTGAGGGCTGAAAGCAAAACACGGGGGGAGTTTTCCCATATAAATAATAACTGAGAAAATTGATAAACTATGTTAAGATTGAATGAAATGGATTTAAAGAAAAAAGTATTATTTAAATGTGAAAAGAATCACTTCATGATGATGAATACTTTTTTCACTAGAAAGTTATAACAAGTTTAAATCTGTTAGCTCTTAATACGATCACCTCAAAATAAATAAGGCAAAATTGATGAGATTACAAGAGGAAATAGACAAATCATAGTGGAAAGTTTTAACACACCTTTCTCAGTAATTAATAAAACTAGAAAACAAACTCAGTAAGGATACCGAAATTGTTAACAACATGATCAACAGAATGAATTTGATTGTTATTTATTGGACATTGCATACAATAACAATACAATACAGAAATCACCATATATAGTTGTGTAGACAATTATTGAACCACTTGAAAAAAGGCTACATTCATTGAATAAATATGAATGGTGCTCACTGCCATTATATAATAAACAAAAAGCATGACATTATATGATGGCACTATACTCATTTAAAATACACACTGAAAATATACAAAACTAGGCAATATCCTTGACTATTTGCTTGTTATCCAATTGATTCCAAAGAATAGTTAAGTCTAAACTCCTGCGTTAGAAGATTCCAGTCTTAAGTTACTTCAGAATGAGCATCCTGTCTAATCCATAAGGCACTATCTTTATGAGGCAGGATATTGATTTTATTTACATGCTAATGATAAGTGAAGAGCACAGGGTTTTAAATTTGCTATTTCTGTTTTTGAGAAATTTTGGTAAGAATAGAGCGATACACAAGAGACCATCACACTGTGGGTAGCCTGCAAAGCAAGCTTATAATTTGGGACTTAATTTTATATATACAAAGCCCAATTTTATATATTATGTGTGTGTATATATATATAAAGTTTTACATGGCAGGGAATTAATATGTGCAAAGTAATATTTTAGGAAATCTAGGATATATTAATTAGTGAAGAAACTGGAAGTAAAGCAAATTAGTGAGGAGGCCATTTTAATACCTATATATGTTTAGCTGGTTTGCACTTTTTGGTGGTAACAGGACATAGTCTAGCTTGAACAAACAAAAATTATTTGAGGAAAACATTTAATCTTACCATTCTATCATAAATAAAATAGAATATTCAGAGCAATTGGCAGCAAAGAGAAACGTTAGATTTATAAGAAGATAGAAACCATCAAAGTAAGATACTCTTCAATCAGCTGAGAATGTATGGAATCAATATAAATAGAAAAGAGACAATACATCTTCCTGGTGACCCAGTCCACTTTATCTTGAACAGAGAATAGGCCCAAAAAGTTCTGTAACTCTGCAACATTCCAAATAGGGACCAGTCCAAAGGTGAATACTATCTCCTTAGGGCTCTACGCAAATTTATATAAATAATTGGAACTCATGTTTGTTCATACTACCCTAGCAATAAAAACTAAGTAAAATAAAAATATGTTTTCAAGATGATTTTGGTGACAAAGGGTATTTTGGTAACAAAGGGTATTGTACTAATAGCTTCCTATCATACAACCAAAAGAGGATAAAAAGAGAGGGGATTTAGCTTTAAAAGTAAAAACATGAGCAGCCCCTGTGGCTCAGCGGTTTAGCACCGCCTGCAGCCCAGGGAGTGATCCTGGAGACCTGGGATCGAGTCCCACGTCGGGCTCCCTGCATGGAACCTGCTTCTCCCGCTGCCTGTGTCTCTGCCTCTCTCTCTCTCTCTCTGTGTGTGTGTGTCTATGAATAAATCAATTAATTCTTTAATAAAATAAAATAAAATAAAATAAAATAAAATAAAATAAAATAAAATAAAATAAAGTAACATTAGGGACAGCCCCTGTGGCCCAGACGTTTAGCTCCACCTTCAGCCCGGGGTGTGACCCTGGAGACCCGGGATAGAGACCTAAGATCGAGTCCCACGTCAGGCTCCCTGCATAGAGCCTGCTTCTCCCTCTGGCCTGTGTCTCTACCTCTTTCTTTCTCTGTGTCTCTCATGAATAAATAAATAAAATCTTAAAAAAAAAAGAAAAAGAAAAACATCAAAGGCAGTGAAATTAAAGAATAAGCAGCTCATATCTATGCTTTCTTCATATTTGTCCCCAAGTTCAGAATTGTTATTCTGATTTTTCCCAGAAATAATACTAAACTTTGTTTTGGAACCAAAGCTTGTATAATGCCTCAAACGAGTACTCCTCAAAGAGTTAAGCTACTTATTCCTCTTAATGGAATGACCCTCAGAAATACAATTAATGAAAAATGCTCTTTTATATGTTATATTGAGCTTAAGTTGATGAGGATAGTTAGGATCAAGAACAATTCTTATGTATGGTATCAAAAAAACAAAGCCTATATACTTTAATGGGAAAATTGGGGGGACATTTCCATAGTGTTCTTATTAAACTGCATCTCTTCCTTTTTTTAAGTGTTTTATAGCCACAAATTAAGCTCTTAGTTTATGAAAAATTAAAAATTATAGCTTATAAGAAGTAAGAAGTATGGTATTAATATTTTGTTTCTATATTTTAAAAAACGATCAGCTAGAAATGATATTTAACTCTAGTCACTACAATATCAGTATTCCATGTTTTGAGGAAAAACAATAAACATCTGGAGGAGAAGCGCTGAGCTAAACCTTGAGAAAACCAGTTTCTAACCTTGAATAATAGGGAAGTTTTCGACAAACCATTTCTAACCCCCTTTCTTTACCTACATAAAAGGAAATCATAATATGAAATCAATGTATATGATATACCATTTTATACATTTATATTCCCTTTTTACTAAGTACATTTATTTCAGCATGCGTATAGTTTTACTCACTGTGAGTTATGTTACATTTGCTCTCTTTTTCCTTCATAGTAGAAAAGATCTAACACTAGCAAATTAAATTGGCTGTTCATCTTTAAAAAGGAAACTGAATTTTCTATAAGGAAATAGGCAGAAAAATTAAAGTATTCATTGGCTCTGTTATTCATGGCTCAAATGAGTGTCTGAATATGGTCAGTTGAAGAAATTTACATTTCATCTTCCCAAAAGGAAAAGCTGGCCAAGGCATTTTGGTAGGTGTCTCTCCAAACAGTCACATTTTCCCAAGGTATGTCTGCGTGCAAACCTGCCTTTTCAGTTGTTTATGAATAATGAACATTGGTATTGTTCTCTGCAGATGGATACTTTGCACTTTTTATTCTGAGTGTTTTGTTATTGTTTAATTTTCTGTTTTATTTTTTTTATTTTTTTTAATTTATTTTTTATTGGTGTTCAATTTACTAACATACAGAATAACCCCCAGTGCCCGTCACCCATTCACTCCCACCCCCTGCCCTCCTCCCCTTCTACCACCCCTAGTTCGTTTCCCAGAGTTAGGAGTCTTTACGTTCTGTCTCCCTTTCTGATATTTCCCACACATTTCTTCTCCCTTCCCTTATATTCCCTTTCACTATTATTTATATTCCCCAAATGAATGAGAACATATAATGTTTGTCCTTCTCCGACTGACTTACTTCACTCAGCATAATACCCTCCAGTTCCATCCACGTTGAAGCAAATGGTGGGTATTTGTCATTTCTAATAGCTGAGTAATATTCCATTGTATACATAAACCACATCTTCTTTATCCATTCATCTTTCGTTGGACACCGAGGCTCCTTCCACAGTTTGGCTGTCGTGGCCATTGCTGCTATAAACATCAGGGTGCAGGTGTCCCGGCATTTCATTGCATTTGTATCTTTGGGGTAAATCCCCAACAGTGCAATTGCTGGGTCGTAGGGCAGGTATATTTTTAACTCTTTGAGGAACCTCCACACAGTTTTCCAGAGTGGCTGCACCAGTTCACATTCCCACCAACAGTGTAAGAGGGTTCCCTTTTCTCCGCATGCTCTCCAACATTTGTTGTTTCCTGCCTTGTTAATTTTCCCCATTCTCACTGGTGTGAGGTGGTATCTCATTGTAGTTTTGATTTGTATTTCCCTGATGGCAAGTGATGCAGAGCATTTTCTCATATGCATGTTGGCCATGTCTATGTCTTCCTCTGTGAGATTTCTCTTCATGTCTTTTGCCCATTTCATGATTGGATTGTTTGTTTCTTTGGTGTGGGTTTAATAAGTTCTTTATAGATCTTGGAAACTAGCCCTTTGTCTGATATGTCATTTGCAAATATCTTCTCCCATTCTGTAGGTTGTCTTTGAGTTTTGTTGACTGTATCCTTTGCTGTGCAAAAGCTTCTTATCTTGATGAAGTCCCAATAGTTCATTTTTGCTTTTGTTTCTTTTGCCTTCGTGGATGTATCTTGCAAGAAGTTACTATGGCCGAGTTCAAAAAGGGTGTTGCCTGTGTTCTTCTCTAGGATTTTGATGGAATCTTGTCTCACATTTAGATCTTTCATCCATTTTGAGTTTATCTTTGTGTATGGTGAAAGAGAGTGGTCTAGTTTCATTCTTCTGCATGTGGATGTCCAATTTTCCCAGCACCATTTATTGAAGAGACTGTCTTTCTTCCAATGGATAGTCTTTCCTCCTTTATCGAATATTAGTTGCCCATAAAGTTCAACATAGTACTGGAAGTCCTAGCCTCAGCAATCAGACAACAAAAAGACATTAAAGGCATTCAAATTGGCAAAGAAGAAGTCAAACTCTCCCTCTTCACCGATGACATGATACTCTACATAGAAAACCCAAAAGTCTCCACCCCAAGATTGCTAGAACTCATACAGCAATTCGGTAGCGTGGCAGGATACAAAATCAATGCCCAGAAGTCAGTGGGATTTCTATACACTAACAATGAGACTGAAGAAAGAGAAATTAAGGAGTCAATCCCATTTACAATTGCACCCAAAAGCATAGGATACTTAGGAATAAACCTAACCAAAGAGGTAAAGGATCTATACCCTCAAAACTATAGAACACTTCTGAAAGAAATTGAGGAAGACACAAAGAGATGGAAAAATATTCCATGCTCATGGATTGGCAGAAGTAATATTGTGAAAATGTCAATGTTACCCAGGGCAATATACACGTTTAATGCAATCCCTATCAAAATACCATGGACTTTCTTCAGAGAGTTAATTTTCTGTTTTAGAAAATCATTCTCTCCTGTGGGAAAGTTAGGTAAGATTTTTAAGGTCATATTTTATATTTATTTATTTATTTATTTATTTATTTATTTATTTTAGAAAATCATTCTCTCCTGTGGGAAAGTTAGGTAAGATTTTTAAGGTCATATTTTTTATTTATTTATTTATTTATTTATTTATTTATTTATTTATTTATTTATTTATTTATGAGAGACAGAGAGAGAGAGAGAGAGAGAGAGAGAGAGAGGCAGAGACAAAAGGCAGAGGGAGAAGCAGGTTCCATGCAAGGAGCCCGATGCAGGACTCCATCCCGGGTTTCCGAGATTATGTCCTGGGCCGAAGGTAGGCATTAAACTGCTGAGCCACCCAGGGATCCACCCAATATGTCATATTTTAAATAATTTTATTATACATTATCCTGAATATATACAAAGAGAGTATGTACTGTGTGTGAGACAATGGGTTTTGTGTGCATGGTGAATAAGGTACACTTTTTAAAAAATTTTTTTTTAAATTTTTTTACTTAAAGAGCTTATAGCCTAGTGAAAAAAGCACTTAAAACTAAACAATAATATTATGCCCAAGAAATAGCAGTATGTTCTGGGAAAATTCATGAAGGAATGACTAACTCTGCCTGGGGGAAATAGGAAAGGCATCCCATAAATGGGGACACTTGTGCTTGATCTTGAAGAGTGCGTAGAAGTTTGACAAGAAGAAGAAAGGGGAGAGAAAGCATATTCATACAGATGGAACACTGTGTTTAGAGACAGCAATTTGTGAAAAGACCTAGTACACTAGAGGAATGATGATAAACATTTTTCTTTTTTTATTAGTAAAAGAGTGAGGTGATGGTGACAGCACTAGTGTGCAAAATATATTGAGGGAGAGAGAGGCTATAAGCCAAGAGAATGGATCAGAGATAAATGCTGTTGAGATTCAGTGAAGGCTTGGAATATGGTGGTGTCACTAAATTAATAGAAGAGCAGAACATTTAAAATATATTTCTTAAGTGTAATCGATTTTATAATGGTCACAAAATGATTTTGGTATAGATGACAAATACTTTAGAGCTGGTGTTCTATTTTGTTTATGCTTTAAGTTGGTGCTAAGATTGGCACGGGACTAGTATGGAAGAAACAAATGCTTCTTCAGTCACATTCTCCAAAAGTGACACTTTTCAAGTATTTAAAGATATTATGTTAATTTACAAAGGTGACGTCTGATGAAAACATAGAGTAAGCAGTATGAGAGTCTTTCTGAATAGTCCGTGACTGGAACATGACTGGTCGGACCACGCAATACAGACACATGTGAATGGCTGGTGACACATTACGGGTATTCTCCATCACCAGCTCATTAGCAGAATCAGTTTCCGAGACTTTCCCTACCACCTGACTTCCTCTTTCTGATGTTGTAACCTCAAAAATTTTCTGATTAATGCTTAATAAATGTCTGTAACATGAATAGGTTTACATTTTTTTAAGATTTTATTTATTTATTTTAAAGAGACAGAGAGAGAGAGAGAGAATGAGTGGAGAGAGAAGCAGAGGGAAAAGGGCAGAGGGGCAGAGAGAAGCATACTCCCCACAGAGCAGGGAGCCTGACGTGGGGCTCCATCCCAGGACCCTGGGATCCTGACCTGAGCCAAAGGCAGACACTTTGAGCCACCCAGGCACCCGAATGGATTTAAATGTAGTGCACAAAGGCAACAGTCCAGGAAACTACATAGAATACTGTATAAAGATCTGAAAGAAATAGTTAAATAACCAGGTGACTAATCTCAACAGGTGAAGACAAAAGTAATTCTGTCATTTGTACAAAACACAGTGGGGATCATCACAATAAACTGAGAGTTGATTGTGTAGTCTACATGGGAAAACAAAGAAATGGTCATTCTTGAAAGAGAAACATATGTGTGTTGCTTGCGCTGTGACTGGTAGAAGGGGTAAAAGAGGCCGAAACTGAAAATGTAGGCGAGGGTCAGACCATGCATCTTTCGACCCAATAAGATGTGTCCTTTATCCTGAACACAATAGAAAAGTACTGAATTTAAGAATGTGAGTAAAGTGATAAAATTTGTGATTCAAAATTGACACAGCCCATTGTGAGAAGAATTGATAGATGAGGACCAGAGTTGATAATGGAGAAAACAGAAGAGTTTTGCAGAGATTTGAATTGCTTACTTAGACTAGAACAGTGACCTTAGAAGTAGAAAATGAAGGATAGATTTAAGAGACTTACAAGATATACAAGACAGTAGTTAATAATAAACTGGAAATAGAGTGTGATGGTTGAGGAGTAGACAATGTCAAGAAACACAGTTTACATGGCTGGATAAATGGTGGGGTCTCCCACGGAGGTAGGGGAGAGAATATGATCAGGTGGGTATAGAATGGAGGCAAGAGTATAATTTTGGTTTTGGAGATATCCAAGTGGAGGCGACAAATACATAAAAAGTCTAGGATGGAGACTTCAATTTGAAAGTCATCTGCACTATGTGATAGCCAAATGAAATTTCCGAGGCAAAATGTTTAGTATGAGAAGGAAAAATAATTTATGAATAAAGCTTGAAGAATTCCAAATATTTAATGGACAAGTTGAGCAGGTAACCAAAAAAGCAAAGGGGTTAATCTAACTCAGGAGTGTGCTGGGTCATGGAAGCCAAGGAAACAAGAGTTTCTAGAATGAGGGAGCAGCGAACTGTACCAAATGCTGCCAAATTTCACATTATATATGGCCTGAACAGTGTCCATTTTTTTTTTTTACAGGCTATGAAATTCTTTATTCTATTTGTAGCAGCTTATGCAGGTGCAGCCAAACACAAAGCTTCAGGACAAATTGTACTCAAACTTTACAATGTGGGATTTGGATTTAAAATATGAAACATAAAATTTACACAAAACTGATAAAAATCAAGCACAGATACCAGGACTGAAACTTACAACCCATGTGTGAAAGGGAGTCTTGTTTCCTTTCAAGTGCTTTATTCTGCTACAGAACAGTCAAAATGAACATGTAAAACTTTGTGGTTAGTTTAAATTATACACTCTGTAGATACTATACCATTTTTAAAAGTTACACATAGACCAACAAATGTCCATCAATTCTTCTGGATTGACCAGACACTCCAGCTGGATCGCTGAAAGCAAACTGGGCAAATGTGGAAAAGAAAATCCACCTGTGCAATTTGTTTGCAGAGTTTACTGATGGGCACATTGCACTCCTGGTCCATGATGGCTGCTGCTTTCTTCATCAGAACTATCAATATAGGCTTCACGCCTCTGACCACCTCCCGAGTGCTATCAAATTCTTGAAGCTCTATCTTTTCTGTGTCTCCAATTATGTTTGGAACTTCTGGTCTAGATGGCAGAAGATCTTCTAGTTCAGAAAGCTTGTCTGCGTTGATCCAGTTGTTTTCAGGAAACTGCACATCAAACTTTACGTAAAGATCACCTTTTTCAAAGGGATTACGATACTGTGGCATTCCTTCACCTCGAACTACACAGACACATCCTGGTTCAATTACTTTTCCTGGGGGGCGGGTATTTCACCATAATCTGACGTCCATCAAGGTGCTTAAATGTGAACTGAAATCCACATAGAGCTTCAACAAGTCCTATCTTATATGTCATGTGCAAATCATTCCCATCTCTCTGGAACACCTCATGTTCCTTCTCTTGTAGCAAAAGAACAATGTCTCCTGGTTCCACTCCTGGGGCTTGATCTGCTTCCCCAGTGAATGTAATTCTCTGTCCATGTTTCATGCCTTTGTCTACGTGGACTTCAAGAATCTTGACTTCTTTAATCACCTTCTTCCCTTCACATTTTTTACAGCGGTCCGTTTTGTTTGATGATTTAAAGCTCCTTGGTAACCTGAGGGAAAGCTCTTTCAAAAAAGTAATGGAAGCCAGGTTGGAATGTTTTCAACAGTAAACAGTAGGAGGTGAAGAAATGACCAGTATTGTATGAATTAAAGTCTTTCAAGAATGGCTTTGAAGACATAGAGCAGAAAGAGAAGGGAGAGAAAAGATGTGGATTCAAGGGGAGATCTTTTTGTTGCTGTTGCTGGGACTATTTTTTTCTTTTAACAGAAGTTTCAAACAATCGTGTTTCAATACCTGTGAGAAGGATCCATTTGAGAGGGCAAAGATGAGACTAATTTTTCTGAGAAAGATATTTTGAATTGAAGAGAGGCAAAGAGAAAATCTGACAGTTGGCATGTACATGGGAAGTGTATTACCATGAGTATACACACAGGTTGATGAAATAAAGCAAGGTTTTAAAGGAAAATAAGGTATAAATAAAGTACATGGATTGCAGTCCATGTAGTGTATGCGCTATAGACTATAGCATAGATTGTAGAACATACTCAATTCCACCAATTCTATAGATAGGGTGGAGTTACTTGTATTTGGCTTCTTTGTCTTTCACTCAAGTAAAGCAGATTGGAATGCAAGTAGAATGAAATTATTATTAGAATAATTTGAACCTTTAAAGGTATTTTTTAAATATATACTTTATCATTAGTTATAAATGACTTGCAATGCATTTTAAAACCAGCAAAGAAAAATGATATCAAAACACTGAAGGTAAAAATTGCCTCTCCATTTGATAGTCACTCTCATACACATGTGTTTTACACCAAATAATCTTTTTTTTTTACACCAAATAATCTTAAAGGAGAAACCACTTTTGTAGAATAGGAAAATGGTATGACTGGAGGAAAAAGATATCCAACGCACTAACCTTTAAAAATCCTGTTTATGCTTATAAAATGTGCCATTTAGCCTCACAAGAGGAATCAATTTAGGTCCTCAATTGTTCCTGGGTAGAAATAGACTGTTTGGGGGACTTTTCATGTTTCTTTGAACAGATATGAACACTTCAATCTGTTGGTATCATAGAATTATCTGCACTCATCTGTAGAGAGACTTAGAAGACTTTTTCAAAAGTACTAAGGAGGAGGAGAATTCCATTCAGGGAAGCATGGTTTGATTTGGCCCAGAAATTCACTGTCTGAATTGGAACATAAATTATTCTTGAGCTGAAAGGAACCTCTGTAATCACAGGGTCTCCCAGCCTGAATCAATATTTTCAGAGAGGCTAAGTGTGATCAAAAGAAACTGAAGCCTGAGGTTATCTTTCTCTTTTCATTTCACAATATCAAAACAGCTCTTTTAGATTAGCCATGCAAAGAATCTAGAGTTATTGAATAGAACTCTGAATAGCACTTGGTAATTATTGGTCAACAAAGAAGCAAAATTAGATATTAGATTATGGATCTAGAAATTCCATGTTTGAAAGAGCTACGGAGACAAATTATTTGTTCTTTTATTTTACAAATATTTTTAGTTAATGTATAGACAAATAGTTGGTTGTATCCTAAAACTTCACAGTGGTAAAATACCATGGTGCCACTCATTGGAAAGAAGTTGACAACTATAATGAGTCTTGTATATTAAAACTCTAAGGGATCTTAAAAGGTGTTTCCAAGACCAAGTTATGCCAGAAGACTGACAGGGAGAGAGGTGAACTGACATAACCAGTTAAGAGTTACAAACATTCCCACAGGACAAGGGAAGAACACCATGCCATTATTTTGAGGAATTTAAGGATGCTAGACTCATGCTAGATTTTAGACTCAATTACCTCTTAAGTTTATTCTATACAAGCAAATATAAAAAGTCACATATATTCTACATGCAATAGCAGAAAAATAAAAGTAAATAATTTTTTTCAGACACACAATTGGGTGATTGGTTAAGTGATTGTATGTGAGGGTCTCAAACCCTAAGGAAATGGACCAAGTCTGATGGATGAAAACATTAAATGCAATTGTCAGTCTGTAGCTGAAGCATTGATCAAATGGCTGAATAGCTAACAGTGTACACAAGGAGACCTTGAAAGAGCTAACCTAGCTTTGAGTTTCCCATTCAAGTATTATAATATATTAGTTTAAAATATAAATTTTTGGGATCCCTGGGTGGCACAGCGGTTTGGCGCCTGCCTTTGGCCCAGGGCGCAATCCTGGAGACCCGGGATCGAATCCCACATCAGGCTCCCGGTGCATGGAGCCTGCTTCTCCCTCTGCCTGTGTCTCTGCCTCTCTCTCTCTCTCTTTCTCTCTCTCTGTGACTATCATAAATAAATTAAAAAAAAATTAAAAAAAATATAAATTTTTTATCCTACTGGAATGAATGAGTCTGTTCTTTTTCACAGAAGACAAGTACTTTGACTATTTTCCAGTGGTGTTGATGGGGTTTATACATGCCACTTTGAACTCATTTGCCAGATATTCCATTTGCCAGATATTGGGGAAATTGTAAAAATTTCACTTCTTGGCTGAGGGAGGTCATGAGAAAATTTGGAGATTGAAAATATCCATATTTGCATATGTAGAACATTATAAACCTCTGCTTTCCAATGAAAAATATCTCAGCATTAGTGGTTTGTATTTTCAGAGTCTGAATACTTTTTCCATCATAAATAAATATTCATATATTGACTGATTTATGTAAAAAAAATCACAGAAATCACAAACCTTTACACAGATGTTGATAGCAGCCTTATTCACAACTTCCAACATTTGGAAGAAATCAAAATGTCTTTCAGCAGAGGAATGAGTAAACAAACAGTGGTATATCTAGACCCTGGAGTATTACACAGCACTAAAAACAAATGAGCTATCAAGTCATAAAAAGTCATGGAAGAACCTTAAATGCATATTTCTAAGTAAAGAAGGCAATCTAAAAAGGCCACATAGGGTATGATTTCAACAATATGACATTCAGGAAAAGGCAAAATGGAGACAGCCAAAAGATCAGTAGAGGGACGCCTGGGTGGCTCTGCAGTTGAGCGTCAGCCTTCTGCTCAGGGCCTGATCCTGAGGTCCTGGGATCGAGTCCTGCATCAGGCTCCCCACGGGGCTTCTCTCTCTGTCTCTCATGAATAAATAAATAAAATCTTAAAAAAAAAAATCAGTAGCTGCTAAGAGTGGGGGTGGTGCAGGGATGAATAGGCAGATCACAAATTAATTTCAGGGTAGTGAGGGCAGCCTGGGTGGCTCAGTGGTTTAGCGCCGTCTTTGGCCCAAGACCTGATCCTGGAAACCCGGGCTCGAGTCCCACGTTGGGCTCCCTGCATAGAGCCTGCTTCTCCCTCTGCCTGTGCCTGTGCCTCTCTCTCTCTCTCTCTCTCTCTGTCTCTCATGAATAAATAAATAAAATATTTTTAAAAAAAATTCAGGGTAGTGAAACTACTCTCCATATGATACTATAATGATGGATACATGTCATTTTACATTTGTCCAAATCATATAATGGATGACATCAAGAGTGAACTGTAGTACAAACTGTGGACTTTTACATTATGATGTGTTAGTGTGGGTTCACTGATGTGACTCTAGTGTGGGATGTTGATAGTTGGGAAGGCTGTGCATGTGTAGGGGTAGAGACTATATGAGTATTTTCTGTACTTTTTTGCTCAATTTTGCCATTGATCTAAAACTGTTCTAAAAAGTAAAGTCTAATTAGGGAATCCCTGAGTGGCTCAGAGGTCTAGCACTGCCTTCAGCCCAGGGTGGGAACCTGGAGTCCCAGGATGGAGTCCCATGTCAGGCTCCCTGCAGGGAGCCTACTTCTCCCTCTGCTTGTGTCTCTGCCTCTCTCTCTGTGTCTCTCATGAATAAATAAATAAAATCTTAAAAAAAAAAGATTTAAAAAAAAGTAAAGTCTATTTAAAAGGAGGACAAAGTGTAAGCCTTTATTCCCCAGGTGACTCTTCCTCTGATAGGTTGTGGAGAAAGGAAAGAAGATGAGGGAAAGTAGAGTACTGTTTCTTATTAAAAAGAACTGGAAAACTGTGTTTCTTGTTTTTCTTCTTTGTTATAGCAATACTATTTGAATTAATCTTGACGTCCTATGTATTAATCATCCCCAGGAAAATTCAACTATAGAATAAGCAAAAAATAGGGAAGCTGTGGCTGAGAAGAGCAGAAACTGGGGAGATGTTTTCAGTTTAAAAAAAATTAACACAACTTCTGATTTATTATGGAGAACTGAGTACACATGTTATTCCTCTTGTTTTAAAATTTTAAAAAAAATTAAAAAGTAAATGACAATAGTGAAATGGTAAGCAGGAGACTTCAGTACCTATTTTAGTAGTCAAAATAAAGAAGAAAGACTGTTGATTGACAAGTACTAGAAAAAGGTGAAAGACAGACTATGCCAAGGTGAACCGAAAACTGAGAGAGGGAATCAGTCTGGTCCATTGAATGTTAGTGAGGCTCTGGACTCAGAACCAATGAACCAGACAAAGGTGGTAATGTGGTAAGGAAAGAAGGTGTTTTAACTAAAAGTCTTGAAAGAGTAAGCTATTTCTTTCTTTGTAATCAATTAGGACACCCTACAGCTAGCCTGGGGAAACTTACAAATGAGTTGAAGGGAACCATCACAGTACAAATCAAAAAAATCAGATGGAATTTGGTGGTAAGAACTAAAAAGTATAGGAATTGTGAGTTTGGACTCAAAGAAAAGAAAGAAAACCCTAGCATACATCTTAATTTTTAGTGAAGAATATTTATATTACTGTAAGATGTAAATGATGTAATTTGTTTGCCAATTTTTAGAATCAAACTATAGTTAGATCTTGAAATTAACTTTGGTTTCAAAATAGAATATAAATATTAACCATTCTAAAAAAATGAAAGTAAATATATACCAGGCAGACCTTGGAGAATGCTACTGGAGTTGCTAACTCAATGGAGAACCATTTGAGTGTTTATGGATGAGGAGAAAAATGGAGAATCTGCAGATGATGAAATGAAAAAAATCAGCTTTAGGCATGTTACCTAAATGCTGAAGTGAAAAGAAATTTAGAAGAGTGATGTAACGACTGGATTTAAAGGGATAGGGTGGTAGCACAAATAAAGTAGATTCTTGCCACTTAGTGCTCAATTAAGAGACAAGGCCTAAATACACAAACCAAGAAGTTGTAAAATGAAACTATCTTTTAGACTCATTGGTTGCCTCTGAGGCGTTAAGACTGGTGGAAATACATGATAGGACAGTGAATTATTGCTTTTCTATGGCCCTTTTGTAATATTTGATCTTTAAAATTACCTGAGTTAAGCGCTTTGATTAAAATTTGGAAAAAGTAAGATGGAAGTGAGGTCACCTTATTTTGTGAAAAGCATCATAAGGAAACATTACTACAAAATGAATCTGTATTCATTTTGAAAAAAAGTATTTAGTTGAATGTGTATGTTCCAGATTTTATCTTTGGCAATCTTTCTTGCTTTTAAATTCTGAGTTGAAATAGATGGTATTTGATGAGGCAATCTCAGATCTCCAAAATGTGAACCTTAACTTGATCACATAACAGATGATATTATAGTCCTTTGACTACAGCATACATTTCAAATTTCCTGACATAAGATTCAGTGAACACTTTCTACAGACTAGCTTCAGTCAGTCTTTTTCACTAAACATAGTTGTATGTGCAGGTTTTAAAATAAGGCTGAAAAATAATAAAATAAAATAAATAAAATAAATAAAATAAAATAAAATAAAATAAAATAAAATAAAATAAAATAAAATAAGGCTGTGCTCATTTCAATCTTACCTCTGTCACATGCCAGTTGTATGACCTGGAATAAGTTGCATGAGCCTAATTACATAGTCTTTAGTTTCCCCTTTTACAAAATGGGAATCATTATTATTATCGGGAAATCATAGTTGCTAAAAGCTTAGTATTATATCTGGCATATAAAAAGTGTTGAGTAAATATTGACTATTATGATTATTATTGGAATGTTCCATCTATGGAACTTTCTCTATGAAGCCTACACTATAGTCACATTGTTTTATTCAAATGATTATAAGACATTATTTTTGTAGTATTCTTCTGGTATAATCATTTATTTAACTCTTTACTCTTCTTTATTTTTTTAAGATTTGTTTATTTGACAGAGAGAGAGAGTATGTGTGAGTGGAGGGAGGGGCAGAGGGAGAGGGAGACAGCAGACTCCCCACTGAGCAGGGACCCCCCAGTGCAGGACCCTGAGATCATGACCTGAGCCAAAGGCAAGATGCTCAACTACTGGGCCACCCAGGTGTCCCAATAACATGGAATTCTTAATTCAAACTTCAGAATACTGGTTTTAGGAATATAGATGTATTCACAATTTCCAGGTATTTTTAAATTCACGAACTCCTTTAATCTTCAAAAATTTGGTAAGGAATGTGGTACCATTATTGCCATTCTAAAAATAATGTCAACAAGGGATAATGAAGGTTCCACATATTAATTAAAATAATGAATAATAATAATGAAAGAAAAAATAAAATTCCTCCTAGGTTATTACTTCTTATAGTGTGCTGTGTTTTATTTGGAAACTGTTAGAAATGGGTGAACGAGGTTTGAAACACATATAATTCCTAACAGAGTGTTACACCACTAAATATCTCTGCCCATCCCCTAATAAAAGAAAGCCAATGAAAAACATTGATTCATTTGCTCAAGATACCAAAATCTAAAAAAAAGCACCACTTTTTGAAATTCAAGAATGACACAGAGCATAGAACGCTGAGAGGTTTAAAAACTACTAAGGATGTAAGTATAAAATTTATGAAAATTGCATAATATTGAAATCAAATGACAAGGATGATTTGATACCTTTGTTATTTGTGTAACAGTTTTATTGTTTTTTAAAGTCTGGAAGGTATTATGCTTACAGGTGTATATGTATACCCTTCAATGAGAGAAAACAGTGACACTCAGAAGCAAGCTCTGCCCACTTCCCTGTCTGCCGTTGGCCAAATCTCCAAAACTCTCTAAGTATCTATGTCTCCTCTCCTCACTGGCAGCATGATGCTCTCAATATTTTTTTCCCGTCAAACATGTCATGATTCTGTGAAAATCATTTTAAACTAAAATGAGCAACTAAATAGCAAAACTACAGGGAGACAAAAAACAGGGAGACTAACCACTTGCAGGTGGAACACTGTCCTATCCAATGTATATATTCTGTGATTTCAGGATGACTTGCTGCTTTTCATACTAAAATTTGTCAAATGGGCAAAAAATGAAATTGGGTATATTTTAATACTGTAACTATAAAAATAAAGATGTTTCTCTGAGCTGAAAAAAAAGACTTTATACTTTCACAATGATTCCCATTTGAAGTGACCTCATATAGGAAATGGCTTGCACTTCTTCACCCTAAATTACAGTGCATTCTTCCATTATACTAAAAAGATATATTTTTAAAGTTGAAATTCCCTTTGGGTGATTGAAGTAGAATGCTTCTGTAAGACTCAGAGAGTGCCAGGAGGAATGCTGTCACCCAGAAAGGAAGATTAATAGCAGTCCAGATTTGACCTTCTGATAATCTGAGATCTCAGTGGCATAGCTACCTCAAAATGACTGTTCCTAAGATGTAGTTACAGAGAGGAACTAGGGCAGGAAGTAGAAGTTTCAAACTCCAGCAAAGAAGTCTGGAATTCGAAATTATTTGATATTGAAGGATGCAGGCATATATTAAACCATGTACTTTTTCATTTGAATCGCATTTCTAGAAGTATTATAGTATTATAGAAACTCCTAAACAACATAGTATTGTATCAGATTTTTATTTTGAGATTCTATAAAAATAGTTTTATCACAGCAGCCTCTAGTAACATGAACAGTGAGAAAAAGCCACGGAACATCTCTGTTAGGAAAAAAAAAATAGGTTTTTAGGCCTTTTGGAGGCACCATATGCCACTGCTGAATCTGCAGCTTTCAAATGTTCGTGGCCAAGGTATAAATAAATACAGTTTATTCATTCCAGCAACAGGAATTTTTATTTGTAGTAAAACATTTTATGTGGCTCTTCAAGCCCCAGATTTGATCTTCGGTCATAGGCATTCATTATTGACTGGAAAGTCTCCCCACAAATATCTAGCAGGTTCCTGTAAAATTTTAGTCCATATATTTTGGGGAAACAAATGCATGTTCTGCAGCCTCCTGCTACTTTTGGAACTGTCTTGCTTTTCCAAGCATTGTCACTGTAGGACTGAAACATATGTGAAAATTCTAATGATGGTACATAACTCTCCTCCCTGTTTATTTGTTACTTCTGTTTCTCAGACTGCCTCAGGATAGCACACAGCTGAGGGAAGAGGCACACAGAACTGTTAACAGCTTGACTTCAAGGTAACAGACAAAACACTTGCTTTCACAATCTCTTCTGACATTTGATAGGATAGAAAAGTTAGAGACGGGTGTGGAAAAGAGGAAAGTTTATCTATCAAGTGCTATCAGATCGCATGCACAGATGACAAAGGAATGGTGACTTTTTAAGACACTTTCACAATAAGATTAAGACTAATGGAGCTATTCATTACTCCTAATTATATTCATAAGCATCTGGTGATTAGAATACACTCATAAATTAAGATACCTTTATATTATATGAATTAGATGGCTTAGGGTATGCTCTGAATACTTACAAATTAGTGAAAAAAGTCTGTGAAAAGTAGTACTGCCATCTCCTATGTGTTGGCAACTATAGCTATTTTTAAAATCTGTTATGGGGAACAAGTGAAAGACGTTATACAAATAAAAAATATAAAAAGACGCTAAATTATTTGTATCTAGAGAGGTATTTGGTAAGGTAGTGGCAAGATTTATATATCACACAAAGCAATGATTTTGTTAGAGCTGGACCTGACAATTGGGTGACAATCGGCCTTTGCCATTTGGGGTCTCACATTGTCTCCTTTGACTATTAGATGCCTGGAAAGAGAGCCAAAAGTCCCTTCCACCACAGCCTTCTAGAGTTCCATAAAATGTGTAAAGAAAATTTGTGTATACTAACTGGCTTCTCTATTATAGGCATCACGTTCTTTTCTGGCTTCTTTATCTGTAAGCCCTATGTATTTATGTAATTATATACATAAAAACCCTTACTTGAAATGCATTTATGGGAAGCCTGGGTGGCTCAGCGGTTTAGCGCCTGCCTTCAGCCCAGGGCGTGATCCTGGAGACCTGGGATTGAGTCCCACGTCGGGCTCCCTGCATGGAGCCTGCTTCTCCCTCTGCCTATGTCTCTGTCTCTCTCTCTCTCTCTCTCTCTCTGTCTCTCAGGAATAAATAAATAAAATTTGAAAAGAAGGAGGGAAATAAAGAGGAATTAATAAATAAAATCTGAAAAGAAAGAGGAATAAATACAGTCTGAAAAGAGGGAAAGAAAGAGGAATAAATAAGATCTGAAAAGAAAGAGAGAAAGAAATATTTTATTTATTTATTCCTGAGAGATGGAGAGAGAGAGAGGCAGAGACACAGGCAGAGGGAGAAGCAGGCTCCATGCAGGGAGCCTGGTGTGGGACTTGATTCCGGGTCTCCTGGATCACGCCCTGGGCCGAAGGCAGGCGCTAAACCACTGAGCCATCCAGGGATCCCAAATAAAATCTTAAAAAAAAAAAAAAGAAAAAAAGAAATGCATTTAGGAATAGTTGTAACAATATGTACACATACACATATTTTATGTTCACTTGGAATCTGGTACTATGTTGACGTCTCATATAGATTTTTAGCACTTTATTGGCTATAATATTAATACTTTAAATAATTTAGAAACAATTATTTTCTCAAAATGAGAAATTTGAAAAATTCTTTGTAAAGTTTTAACCAATCACTTGCAGTGCTGGCAAAAAGGGGACATTAATGTAATTCACTGTATTACTAACCTCTGTTTCCAAACTTAGTCTTAAAATGTAAATCTTAAAATGCCAGATCCAACCATTTTATTTAAGGGAAGCTCTAAACAGCATCTTTTTAGATATGCCCTTCAGAATAATGTGACCTTCAGAATAATCCAGGGAATAATACATTATTCTCTATATATCCTTCATATAGTAAAACATTCATGGACCATCTGCTGTGTGCAAATATCACTCATCTCTAAAAGGTGCTTTGACACACTCAAAGTAGTTAAATGACAACCTCTATTCTTTGGGATACCTCAGAAGAGGAGAGGTAAAACCTAGTAATCTCTATATGCACTAGAGCTTTGTCCCAGCTTACATAAATACAGACCCTTGGGAAGGACAATAACAATCTATAGATAAAATAGTTACTTCAGAGATTGACTTAGAGGAAAAAAGCTTATACTAAAGCTAAAGCTTTGCAAAGGGAATAACTAAACATGCACCAAACGTCCTTAAGTAACATGAAGAAGCCCTTCTCTCCACCCATACACTCATTTCATTTCTCTCATTTTGTCTTCATTACAGTGTCCACAGGCAAGAACTTGGACAGACAGGAGTTTCTGCTTGCTTCTAAAAGGCTATTTTGTAAAAGCCCTGGGTCTTCTCAATTGTGTTCTCCCTTTGGGAAGCATATGGAGATTCTACAAAGATCATCCTTTAACAAACTTCAGAGTATAGCGCTGTTACTCAAATTATTTTTGTTGTTGTTGTTTTTTTAATCAAGTTGATAATTAGACTAGATAGCCAGTAAGATGTATTGACCCTATACCATACAATGCTTTCATGTGGCCTAGGGAATTCCTACAAATATAGTGTATGACACATGGTAGGAATTCAGTCGACAGGGTTGAATAGAATATTAAGGAAATTAGTTAGTCTTTTCAGTTCTATTATTAAATGTCTACACTACACCCATTTTTTTTTTCTGAACTATTTGGTTTCTCTTACCATTTTCCAGATTAACATATGTCCAGTCTTTTTAAATAATGCATTCTGTTATTTGTTCAATTATTGATGAACTGAAATGGATTCATTTATTCAATATGCGTTTATGAATATCTTCTCTATGTAAAAGACTATTTTAAAGTGAACAAAATACATTGCATGCCCTTGAGTTTACAATCTTTTCTGGGGAATCAACATGGAAACAATCACTTTAATGATTATCATTAAGATCTAGAAATGGAGTACAGAAACAAACGGATTTTAATCTATAGATCAGAGACACTTTTAAAGAAATGGTGACTAATATTCCACAGGGTAATAGAGGAGAATGAGTTTTTTGCTTCCATAAAAAATAAAAAAATCAGCATGTAAAAGAGCATAAAATCATGAAATAACACGTATTTAGAGAATTTCAAGTATTTTTGTGTGACTGAAATATAAGATGATCTTTGGAGTATATGATGATCAAAGAATTGGTTGTGCATAAGTTGGGAAACTTCTAATAAAAGTTAAGATGAGAAATATGATATTTAGATAAAATCATCTAAGAAATCTCTTTTCTACACAGTCCATTTTAATTTGATTCAAGTCATATGACAAAATCCTGAATGTTTATATATTTGACAACATGTTGACTTCTTCTCTTCAACTCATCAAAGCCTCCACTGAGGTATTTTGACCATATCCTTCAGCCTTACAAGATGTAATTAAACATTTTTATGTAAATCAGATTTTTTATTCATTGGAAATTTGTAGATGAGAATTTTTTCAAAGGTCAGTTATGTACATTATCAAATATATTTTAATATTTAGTTTTATTAAATTCTTTATCTTTTTTGAAGAAATGATAAATTACCTCTTTTGTGGTAAAAATCTATGTAGTTTGCCATGTTATTTTTTTGCATAAAACATGAGGATATTCAGATGATGCTTTGCAGATTAGGATATTGATTTCTTTCTGTTTGTATTGGCATTTATTTTTTATCTCTCTTTTCATATTTTACTGCTTATATCCCTAGATAAAACTTTCTTCAAATTATTTATGCCAATGTGCATGATGTAAAAAAAAAAAGTAACATCTAAGTTTATGGATAAGCTTCTATTAGTATAATTTTAATTTCCCAATTTAAAAATGTTTATTTTGCATAATTATTTAAATTAAAATGGTCTACAGATTATGTTATTTAAAATTTGTATAATAGAGTAAGTATACATATTTTCCCATTTGAATAGTTACATTTCAACAAAATTTAGCTAGCATGTTCTGAAGCTGTTTCTTAGGTTATTTTCTGCTTTTTAATCTTTTTGAAAAATGAAATTTCTAACTGTGCTAATATATACTTAGTACAGGAAATAAATAACAATAACTAGGCTTCCTTTTAACAACTATAGAGAACTGTATATTCTGTCTACAATATAATGGTTTAATTAATGAACATTTCTTTTTGTTTGTCCATATTTCCTCTTGCAACATTTGAGAGGTGAGAAAAAACTGTAATAGAGTTACAATTTAGTACAGAGAACATATATTATTTACATATAAGTTAAGAATACAAATTACTTATATATAAAGAAGAATAAATAAAATGCAGTTTCTGCTGCAGAGCAACACAGAGTCTAGTAGTTGGGATAAAATATACTGATAGCAGTAGTACTCACTATAAGGATGTTAGGAGAACAATGTTAATATTTGATCTCTAGAGGAAGAGTTAGATCCCACCTCTGCCAATTGCAACTTGAGTGTCATTAGGCAAGTTATTTTAGCTTTCTAATCCTCAGTTTTCTCATTGCAAATAAGCAGAATATTAGTGCATTTCTTTTAGGGTCAATCCAAATATTAAATGAAAAAAATGGCTTAAATAAATTGACTTAAATAGCTTAGCACTTTACTATTATTATTATGAGAGCCACAGTAAGGGAGATTTAAAGTGCCGTAGGGAGAGGACCAAAATTATAACACTGTTAGGGCATCCAGAAGGTAGTGGTTGAACTTGGCCACAGGATATTAAATCTTTGATAGGTGTAGACAGTTACTCTCAGCAGTATGTGCAAAGGCTTGTAGGCAGGAGAGCTAGTGGTCAAGATTGAAGTTTACTTGGAATATGGGGTTCATATGAGGAAATACTGAGAAATAAGGCTGAAACCATACAGATAAGAGTGTGGAAGGCCTAATTTGTCAATCTGTCTTAAAGACTACTTAATTGGGGGATCCCTAGGCGGCTCAGCGGTTTAGTGCCTGCCTTGGGCCCAGGGCGTGATCCTGGAGTCCCGGGATCGAGTCCCACATGGGATCCCTGCATGGAACCTGCTTCTCCCTCTGCCTGTGTGTCTCTGCCTCTCTCTCTGTCTCTCTCTGTCTCTCTCTCTCTCTCTGTGTCTCTCATGAATAAATAAATAAAATCCTTTTTTTTTTTTAATACTACTGAATTGTATCTCTCTCTTAGAAGTTGGACTGTTTTCTCGGCAGATTTTGAAGTAGATTGCTAAATTATTTCTAGTCTCATAATCTTTACAGTCTTAAGTAGACTGAAAGCCCTACTGAATATTATGGGTCTTCTACACGAATACTCAGAAATGATCATATTAACACCCTCGCAGGCACATACACATATATTTCAAAGCAAACATTTAGTAGCACTGCTTAGCAAATATTGCAAATGAAAATACTATGAAAACAATAGGTTGCATAAACACATTTTGTGAAGGGCAGGGTGACTCTTGAATACTCAGAATAATGACTGAGTGAATAGGTCATGACAAGGTTAGACCTCATTTTGTATCAATGGTCTTATTGTTGACTTGCCCTTTCCTCTCTACACCAACTGTAAACAGCAGTAAAGGTGGATAATGTAACGTAGACAATGTTTCTCTGTACTATTAAAGTCCACAAAGTAAGAGAGACAGTAGAGTAAAGAGCTATCTTTTAACAATTGATTCTGTCAGTTATGGTCTCTGCAGGGGATAAGAACATCCTAATTTGTATGTATCTTCCTCGAATATCAGGTTTCCAGAGGTTTAAGATTAAACAACTCACTTCAGTAAACCTCTATGGCGCATCTTTTCTAAACCAATTGCCATGTAGAGCTCTGGTGGAAAGTGCAAGGAGGGCAAATGACAAAAGCTATGTATGAACCCATACATTTCATACAAGGCAGACTACTGTAAATGCTAAGAATAGGTACCAGTGATTCAGGAGGGAGCTTTATTCCTCAGTAGCAGGGCAGAGATCATGGAGTCACAGAGGGAGTAAAACGTAGGCTGGAATTTGGAGGATGGTTAGGATTTTGATAGGAGAAAAACAGAGTGGGGAAAATAATTAGAGAGGAAGACCAATCACGAGACTCCTAACTCTGGGAAACAAACTAAGGGTTGTGGAAGGGGGGGAGGGTGGGCAGATGGGGTAACTGGGTGATGGACAGTAAGGAGGGCACGTGATGGGATGAGCTTTGGGTGTTATACTACATTTTGGCAAATTGCATTTAAATAAAATATTTTTTAAAAAAGAATTTTGATAGCTAAAACTATTTTCCACATGGGGATATTTTGAGAAATGATTTAATTTGGAAGATCGCTTAGGCAGAAAATGGAGAGTAAGAAAATATATAAAACTACAGAAGTCCAGGTGTATCCAAAATACAGGAGCAGCCCAAGTATCAAGAGATGAATGGATAAAGAAAATGTAGTATATATGCATGGAATATTACTTAGCCATGAAAAAGAATGAAACCATGCCATTTGTAATAACATGGATAGACCTAGAGGGTATCATGCTAAGCAAAATAAGCCAGTCACAGAAAGACAAATACCATATGACTTCACTCATAAGTGGAATTTAAGAAACAAAACAAAGGAACAAAGAAAGAAAAGAGACAAACTGAAAACCAGACTCCTAAATACACTGAATAAACTGGTGGTTGCCAAAGGGGAGGTAGGTGGGAGTACAGGGGAAATAGAGGAAGGGGATTAGGGGAACTTATCTTGAAGAGCACTGAGAAATGCATAGAGGTATAGAGTCATTATATTGTACACTTGAAACTAATATAACACTATAAGTTATTTATGCTTGAATGGAGTCTTTTTATTTTCTTAAAGAAAATACATAAAACTGGAGAAGTCCAGATGTATTCAGGAAACAGAGACACCATGGTCTTCTGATTATAAGTCCACTTATATTCTATCTCATAACGACATGCAAAGTAAAGGTCACTTATCTCCATCAGTCAAAGAAAGATGAAATCAGATATGCCCTAGTTAAGACACCAAGGAAACTGGACCTGAGTGTATCCATCTTCTCTTACCACAAGCTGTCTGGATGGGATGAGGGAAGAGGTGTGGGATGTGACTAGAATGTAGAGTTAGATGTGATGTGAAGGACATATGCTGGAGTGAAATACTGGAGAGGACAGCCTTGGAGAAAAGTGGGGACTCTGAAAATTGACTGCCAGGGGTGCATTGTTGCCACACCTTTGGTGCCTGTGTAATTTTTAGCAAGTGATTTATCCTCCCTTAACCTCATTTTATCTTCTGTAAAGCTGAAGTGATAATACCAATAACTATCTCAAAGGGCTAGTGTGAGAATAAATAAGAAATGTAAGATGATTAGTACAATGCCTGTAACTTTTGTAGAGATTAATAAATATTAGCTGTATTAAAATTGTATTAAATTGTATTAAATTGTATTAAATTGTATTAAAATTGTATTATAATTATTATTACAACTCATGTAGTTCTGATGTACTAAATAATAGAGTTTGTATCAGGCTTGGTGCTGCCTTAGGAAACTCAAATGTGGAGTGGCCTTAGCTGGATGAAGAATCCCAGAACCATCCCAAATTCCAGTGGACAGTTAACTCACCTGCTATTGGAGCTGAAGGAATTAGAAGAGCTTTCTTATTAATAGCACAGCATGATTCCTACACCTTATTACACTATATATTTAATTGTTCCTTGTAGCACAGTTCTTTCAAGAGTGGGATTGCAGCTAATTATGTTAATATATTTGTCTCACCCACCTCCACTGAGAGCTCCCTAGTAACATGGGCTAAGTTAAATTCACCTTTGTTTTGCATCTTTGTGATCGGATTGTAGGAGATCTTTAGCAGACATTTGTATAATGAATGGCCTGCTTAGGTGAATGGAGAAATTACAAAAATATTAGATTATTTCCCCAGGATCTCATCATGGTTTTTGCTAAGTAATTTCTTTGTTCTCCCTAAGTAATTCTTTGTAAACAGTAATATAGGTTCCCTGAGATCTTGCTGGGGCAGTTTTTATTCATAAGGATGGAGCATTCTTAAAAGAGCTTCCCATTTCAGCCTATAAAAACAATAAAGCTGATATCTTAGTTCAAAAACAATAGGCTTGAGTTAGGTGATCACTCAAGTGATGAGGATTTAAGTGCATCTCTTATGTCTCTGCTGAATTACAAAGAGATTCTCCAGCGTCAATGACTCTATTATCTAATAGAGGAAAAATGTCAGGATAGGTCATCTTTTGACAGAGAACTAATAGCACAGGGAAATGTGAGAATAGATCATTGTGAGTTTAGGGAGACAAGATTTGAGACTATGGGTTTATTATTCTTGCTGTTTGTGACAGAGTGTGTGTATATATATATATATATATGTATACATATATATACACACACACACACACATATACATATATATTAATTTAGACTTTTTTAGAGCAGTTATAGGTTTGCAGAAAAATTGTAAATTGAGGGGAAGGCACACACAAGCATAACATCTCCCATTATCAATATCCCCAACAGAGTGGTACATTTGCTACAATTGTCCCTTTGCTCATCTATTTTGTTTCATTTGTTGTGAAACAATTTTTAACCTACAGTGACTCATCATAATTACCCAAAGTCCATAATTTACATTATAGTTCATTCTTGGTGTTGAATACTCTACGAGTTTGGACATCTGTATAATGACATGTATCCATCACTGTGGTATCATATAGAATATTTTCATGGCCTTACAAAATTCTGTGTTTTATTTATTCATCCCTCTACCAAACCCCCAACTTTTGGCAAACACTGCTCTTTATACCGCCTCCATAGTTTTTTGCCTTTTCCAGAATGTCATATAGATCATAGAGTATGCAGCTTTTAGATTGGCTTTTTTTTTTTTTTTTACTTAGTAATATGCATCTAAGTTTCCTCCATGACTTTTCATTGCTCAATAGCTCATTCCCTTTTAGTCTTGAATACAAATTTATCCTGCAATCTGAAAGTAGAGCATTTCTATGAAATCTTTCATAAATCCAAAAGCGTAAAGCAGAGTATCCTCACTTACCAAATGTTCCTGTTATGTCACTTCCCTTTTACAAAAGCCCTAAACAGATACTAAACAGATAGTATCTGTTTTCACTAACTGAGAGAAACCTGAACAGGATTTTTGCTTGTACAAAAAAAAAAAAAACAAAAACAAACAAACAAACAAAAAAAACCTCCATTAGGGTACCACAATGTATTATACCAGGGAGCATGATTGCTGGATTGTACGGTAAGTGCATGTTTAGGTTTGTGAGAAAGAGCCAAACTATCTTCCAAAGTGGCTGTCCCATTTTGCATTACCACCAGGGATAAACAAGATTCCCTCTTGCCACACATTTGGTGTGCATTGATAGCATTTGGTGTTCTCAGTCTTCTAGATTTTAGCTATTCTAATAGGTGGGTAGCATATCTCATTGTTCTTTTAATTTCCATTTCCCTCACAACAAATAATATGAAGCATCTTTTCATGTACTTATTTGCCATCTGTGTATCTTTTTCAGTGAGGTATCTGTGAGGCCTTTGGCCCATTTTTAAATCTGATTGTTTTTCTTACTGTAGAATTTTAGGGGTTCTTCATGTATTTTGGAGAATAGTCCTTATCAGAAATGCCTTTTGCAAATATTATCTCCCTGTCTATGGCTTGTTGCCTCATTTTCCTGAAATTATCTTTCACAGAGCAGAGGTTTTTAATTTTATGCAAGCCCAGCCTATCCGTTATTTCTTTCATGGATCATGTCATTGGTGTTGTATCAAAGCAGATCATTGCCATTCTCAAGGTCATATAGATCTTCTACTATTTTATCTTATAGGAGTTTTACAGTTTTATGTTTTACATTTAGGTCTGTGATATTTTGAGTTGATTTTTGTGAGGGCTGTCAGGTCTGTGTTGAGTTTTACTGTTGTTGTTTTTAGGATTTAATTTATTTATTCATGAGAGACACAAGGAGAGACAGGCAGAGACACAGGCAGAGGGAGAAGCAGGTTCCAGGCAGGGAGCCTGATGCGGGGCTCGATTCCGGGACCCCGGGGTCACGCCCTGGGCGGAAGGCGGTGCTAAACAGCCGAGCCACCCGGGCTGCTCTATTGTTTGTTTGTTTGTTTTTTAAGCTAATGTCCAATTGTTTCAGTAACATTTGTTGAAAAGACTTTCTTTGCATCAGTGTATTGCCTTTGCTTCTTTGTCAAAGATAAGTTGAATTACTTATGTGGGTCTATTTCTGGGCTCTCCATTCTGTTCCATTGGTATATTTGTCTATTCTCTCACCAGCACCATACTCTCTTGATTACTGTATCTTTATAGTAAGTCTTGAAGTTGGATAACCTCAGTCCTCCAACTTTGTCCTTCTTTTTCAGTATTGTGTTAGTTATTTAGGGTCTTTAATCTCTCCATAAAAACTTTACAATTAGTTTGTTGATATACGAAATGTCTTCCTGCTGTTATTTTGATTGGGATTGCATTGAATCTATAGAGCAAGTAGAAAAGAAGCGACATCTACACAGTGTTGAGTTTACCAATCCATGGATATGGAAAATCTATTTATTTAGTTCTTTGATTTGGTTCATCAGGTTTTTGTAGTTTTCCTCATAAATCTTGTTCATATTTTGTTAGATTTATATTTAAATATTTCACTTTTTTGTTTGCTAATGTAAATGGTTTGTGTTTTTAATTCAAGTTTCTCCTGTTCACTGCTGATATATAAGAAAGTGATTGACTTTTACATATTAATCTTGTATCCAGAGGACTGAACTTAATTATATATATAATATATATATAATTTATATTATAAATTATGTTATGTTATTATATGAACTTAATTATATATATATAAATTTTATATATATATAAATTCCACCCTTTACAAAGTATTTTCACAAATATTTCATTTAATCCTTTGACAGAATTATGAGGAGACAGGTTAAATTCATTATTTTTATATTCAGAGGAGATCTGAAGCAGTATAATTTCCCATGTTGTCTTAGATATTCTCAGAATAATTGATCAGGAAAATTATGAAAAATTAATGGTAATATTAGCAAGTTCTAAATAATAATGGATATGTTGAGTACCCTAGGAAAAAGCAGAATGTCATCTTATTTTACTTTCAAATGTCTTAGGATGATTCATTCCTTTCACTGATGGTATTTTGATTTCATGAGATTATAATTAGTGGATTGTCATTTTCCTAAAGTAATTTATTTATTGTATTTTTTCAAAGAAGGATAAGAATTACAACTAATTCACTGAATTCTAGCAGCCTGGAATGTTCCTAGGATATACCTAGGAAACAACTACAATTTTCCAAAGATAATAAAATGTTCTAGATTATCTTCTGGACCTTGTAAAATTCATCATTGTGGTAAACTGCTCCTCCTAAAACCTTATTTATTAAGAAATAAACTAGACAATAATAATCTTTGACCCTTGAAATATTATTGTCAATGATTTTGAACTCTTCAGGAAAATTAATATTTGAAATGATTGGGGCTATCTGTATTTTAATTTCAGCTAACACTGACTTAATTTTATCAATAAACTTTTGCACATAGTAACTAAATCAGTTCAGATTTTTGTCTGCAGCAAACAATAAAAATACCTGGTAAACTAAATTAAATTATAACAGACTTTATGATCTCATCATGGGCTACATAAGTTGCAAACGTAATCACAATTATTCCACATCCTATACCCATGTTCTCTGCAATTTAACTTCAAAATTCCACCAGTAAGTACATGAAATCTATTTTCATACCTCTTGAATCTGAGTTGTCTTGGCCAAAAGAATGCAGCAGGAGTTAAATTGTGCCAATTTCAAATCTAACCCTCAAGAGGCATTTAAAACTTTTATTGCTTTCTTGGGAATTGTGTCTCTGTCACATGAACAAGTACAGATTATCTTCTTTTTAATTCCATGATTCGATACTCCTGATTTTCTTCTTTCCTATTTGTAAATTTACCTTTCAATTATTTTGTACTTCATTTTCTCAACTAGAAAATTAAATGTTGAAGTTCCTCCTACAACCTTTTTACCTCCATATAATCTCTCTCCAATGAAATCTATCAACAACCATACCTTCCATATCACCTATTATTGATTATTCAGAAATTTATGTCAAAAAAAGGAAATTTATTTCCATAACTCAGAGTTTCTCAACTTCAGCAATATTAATTTGGGGTCAGATGATTTTTTGTTGTGGGATGCAGTGCTACACATTTTGGGAAAATTACCAGCTTCCAAGCCTCTATCTATGTGGTGTCAGTAGCATTCCTACTCACTACATACCAGTAGGGCTCCCCTCCCAATTATGCCAAACAAAAATGTCTGCAATATTGCCAAATATTCCCAGAGGTGGAAGAAATTTTCCCCAATTGAAAATTACTTCTGTAAACTAATATCCTTTGAGAAGCACACTCCCATCCTGTTTTCTTAATGCCTTGTTTTTCATGTCTCAGACACTCTAAAATCAATTCATGTAAAATCAATCTTATAATCTGACACTTAAATAGAATACAAACATTTTTGAGGACATAACACAAACATTTTTTTGTCTTCTTTTTAAACCTAATTCCTCTGTTCTGGGAATATGGTAGGTATTCAGTAATTAGGAATTCAAAGATATCTGTTGGCCAACAGGGAAACTCATTTAGAGCATTCAGGACTTGTGTCATACTCTTGGTATTATCTCAGTGGTGGTAAATTTTTGTCATTTTAAGAGTAAATTTGATCTTAAAGAACAGTAGGTAGCCTAGTATAAATATGGTGTTCAAGGTGGTGATCAAGCTGAACAAGTTTTTTGGTTTTTTGGGGGGAGGAGAATAGCACTGAGTATGAACACTGTTTTTTTCTATATTTGATGCAGAAATTCTGAAGATAATTTCCAAAGAGAAATTTTTAAATCCCTTCAACAGTGACAGGATGACTATAGTCATGAACTACCTCCCAGAAGGACTATTCTAAATGCTGTGATGTGTGTGTAGAGAGAGAGAAACTACAATAAAAAGTATAATGAAAGTTTATTTTTATTAAAATTAATAGTAAATGTTTAAAAGAATAAATGATAAAATCCTATCCCAGGTTTTGTGAGCAACAGAGCAACATTTCAAAACCTTCAATATACGATAACTTGTTACCTATTATATTTCTAGTGTGCTATAGGATTCAATTTTAGCAATAAAAATTGATTAGTCAAATATATCTCATTACTTAAATGTTTCTCTTTTAGTGGCTTAATTAGTATTTTTGAAGCATGTAAGGATATTATCTTAGAGAAACTATTGAATTGTTTCTAGAAACTATCAATGTCCTATCTTTTTATTAGTTGGCACATGGTTAATCCAAAGCATTTAATCATATCTTTATTGAAATGTAAAATGTTTTGTGCAAAATATTAAAAAATGAAAAAGGATAGAAATCAAATTTAAAAGTCTCCATTTCACCTCCTATAACTCTCAATTCCACTCCTCTGTCCAAATATATTTACTAGTCAGGGCTTGCTATGCATTTTTCATTCCTTCATTTACTATGAATTATCTATTGATTATTTATCAATCTATGTACCGATCTATCATCTATTAATCCATCCATGTATGTATCTTTGACTATGCTCTTTAAAATTTATTCAACTTAATATTAATTGAAAATTTTTTGATACATATTAATCTAACATTTAAAATTATCACTTGGGGGCAGCCCGGGTGGCTCAGCAGTTTAGCACCGCCTTCAGTCCAGGGCCTGATCCTGAAGACCCGGGGTCGAGTCCCAGGTCGGGCTCCTTGCATGGAGCCTGCTTCTACCTCTGCCTGTGTCCTTGTCTCTCTCTCTTTCTGTGTCTCTCGTGAATAAATAAGAAAGGCCTTTAAAAAAATAAAATAAAATTATCACTTGGATCCTTTAAAAAAAAGAGACACCTGGGTGGTTCAGTGGTTAGCATCTGCCTCTGGCTCAGGTCGTGATCTTGGGGTCCTGGGATCAAGTCCCACATCAGGCCTGCTTCTCCCTCTGCCTATGTCTCTTTCATGAATAAATAAAATAAAATAAAATAACCACTTGGAAATCCTAATACGGGTGTATTATAACCTATGGACTATAGCTTATCTACACATTTCCTTAAAATGGTGGTTTCTAATTTTTCATTATTATAGGTATTGTTAAAATGACACTCTACACAGTTTGTATATATACAGTTTGCATTATCATCATTTGTGCAGAAGATATTTCTGTAGTACAATTTTCAAAATTGAAGACATTTTAAATGTTGATAGACACTCAAATTTGAGTTTAAAGGTCTGGTATTTTTCTTCTAATACAATACCTAAAGCTAATCCATTTGTATTTTTCTCTTGATCAGTAATCAAAGCAAGATTTAAAAGAAATGAAACATATCTTGTCATGGTCCTCCATTTTGCATTTTGTCCCTAATGTTTCTGTCTCTTATGAACAAGTCTGATTTTCCTCCCATATTTTCAACTCCTAGTTTCACTCTTTTCAGTTTGATCTCTGCCTCTGAAATAATGCCAGGTTCTTGAGGTCATTTTCACCTTAGAGATCTAAAAATCCCCCTGATTTTTTTCAAGTATCTCTATTCATTAGAAGTCTTTTGTCTCTACATTTTTAAAGGACATGATTTGTTGTGAAAGCTCAAAGGCCCTGCTAAAGGAATGTCAGCATTATGCATGAAACCATCACCTAGGCTCAGGTTGTAGGAGCCAGATTGAGCTGGCCATGTGGGATGTAAATTTCCCTAGGGAACCAAGAAGAATTTGTGCTGCTTGTGTCGGGCTAACTTCTAGAGAGGAAGAAGGTTTAAACTAAGTCAAACATGCCCCTCCTTTTTTTCACATGTTTACCAATTGTATAAGTCACTATATTCTTCCTGAGTAAAGTAAGTAAAAGTACAGAGGAAGGTCAGAAATTATGCTAATTCAGTTATTTCTAAGAGGAAAGAGATTTGTTTTCTCTGAGTCAACTAATAAGCAATTCATCTTTCAACATTATTTACATGTGTGGCTGTTGGTGCTGGCTGTCAGCTGGGTTGTTTACAGAGGTCTAGGCCGAGCTTTTTCACCCAGTGATCTAAGTTGCAAAAGCAAAAGAGTAGGGAGTAGAGAGAGAAAGAGAGAGAGAGAACATGAATGAGTCAGCCCCAGTGTGCAAGCATTTTTTAAGCCTCTGATTATGTCACATTTGCAAATATTCTGTGGACAAGTCACACGCCCAAGCCAGCCAATGTGACAGGAAACAATAAAAAGATGTATCCATCCATTTTAGCAGGGATATCAGAGCTATAAAGAAAACCTACTTCCATTATCAAATTCCCAGGGAGGATTTCAAGTAACTGAAAAAAATTAAATGACTTTTGACTTGATCATTAAAATTCAGAGAAATCATATTCCAAAATTCTTAAAAACAAAGTCAAATGCTCTCACTTCTGTGCATTAAAGTCTGAAGAAAATAGAGGTGCCTGGGTGGCTCAGTTGGTTAAGTGTCCAACTCTTGGTTTCAGCTCAGGTCATGATCTCAAGGTTGTGAGATTGAGCACCCTATCTGATTCAGAGCTCAGCAGGGAGTCTGCTTAAGATTCTTTCTCCTCCCTCCCACATTCTTTCTCGCTCTCTAAAATAAATAAATAAATCTTTAAAATCTGGGGAAAATAAACTTCTTTCACTTCTTTTCCACTTAATTTCAATCAGAGTCATCTCTGTCTGATGTCTAATCAAAGTTTGGTCATCTTTATGACTAAAAATTGGCCATTTTTCTCTATAGTTATTTTTAATTATGCAGGTTCTCATGAATTGAATTAGTCTCTATATCCTGCTTTTAAGGAGTCCAAAGTTAAGAAAACATAACATTTTACTACTATCAGCCTCAAGCCTATAGAATTTCAAAAACAAACCAGTCTGCCTTGTTATTTTTGTTGTCTATTAAAGATTCAGTTGTGACTATGGGAAAAACAATTGACTAAGTAAATCTTGGTTTCAACCTCACCAAATTTTTCTAATCGTACCAGGTATCTAGGACCTGTGGGACAAATTTCTCATCAACAGCATCATGTTGGCATTATGTGTGTACTGTATTTGGGAGGAAATCTACTTACGTACATTTCCCCTTTCTTTGAAGGTGGTTGTGCAGCTGTGGATTTTAAGCACTCTGGTTTTGCATTGAATGTGCTTACCTGGTACTTGAGGATATACTTGCTCTTGTGATCACATGTTTTTGTTTTATATCCTTGTCCTATGTCACTGCCTCTAGTACTGAACCTGAATAATAGTAATATTCCTGCAAATTGGTTTTTTAAAAAATCCATATTCTTTTTTAAAAAATATATATTTTTTAAATTTTAATTAGGCTCAACATCCAATGTGGGGCTTGAATTCACAATCCTGGGATTAAAAGTCACATGCCCTATCCAATGAGCCAGCCAAGTATCCCTAAAAAGTCCATCTTCTGAAGGATGATACATTATGGTCTCCAAAATCTAAAGCCAATATCATTTACATAAATCTTACATAACTGAAAAAGCCAGAACCAACTCAAAACCATATTGGAAGGGTGTATAATTATTGTACCTAAATGACTATTCCATCCACTGTTTCTTGACTATGAATGAAAATTAAAACAGCATAGAGAGGAATAAAATTTTGGGCTGCTGATCAAGTACTACCTATTGATGTTTGGAACCCAATTAACACACTGTACCTCTTATAGTAGCAGAGAACTTTACTGTGTCTAAAATTTAGAGCTGCAATATTTAGATGTGCCTGAGAAATACAATAAAACCAGCCAAATTATCTCACTTATCAGTGCCTTAAAGCTTATATATGCCTTGCCTGTTTTGAGGTAAGCCTTAGGAGAAAATATTTTTTGTCAACTTAAAGAAGCCAGCTGAGATAAAAGCTAGTCTGGAACGAGTCAGGTAAGATGAAGAGGCTCACAAACAAGCTTACAGTGAATTTTTGTTGTGTCTTCATGTGACATTCAACTACTACATTGTAAAGAGCATCAGCATGTTGTAGACTCTGCCAACCACATAAATTGTCAAACATAAGTACATGGATCCCCTTACTAAGGCTTAAAGTTTAATAAATGCACTGGGTGGAGGGAGGCAAGATGGTGGAAGAGTAGGGGACCTTGTTTTATCTGGCCCCCTGAATGTAGCTAGATAACTATCAAATTACTCTGAACACCTCTGAATTCAACCTGAGATATTAGAAAATAATTGCTGGAATTCTACAAATAGAAAAGCCACCATATTTTGCAAAGTAGGAGTGTGGAGAGGTGAAGCTGAGGGGATAAATCAGAAGATAAATGGCAGGGGGAGGGAGCCTGTGTACATTGACTTCTGGAAAGTGATACAGCCCTGGAGCGCAAAATCTGCTCCAGTGAGATTTTCAATGCTCCATCTGAAAGGTGCTCAGTGGTGAAGTGGGGCAGAAGCCTAGATGGGACAGTGTGGACTCAAGATCTCTAGGGTCACAGAGAGAACCTGGGTCCCTGAGTTGGGCGAGTTCCCAAGCATTGGAGCAGGGAAACCCCTTAATGTCTGCAAGCCCAAGAAGGTGCTCTCAGCTCAGTAAGTCACTGCATGATCTGCGGACAGCTCTCAGTGCAGGGAGAGGGGGACTTGCAAAGGACAAAAAAGCAGTAGCCCTCCACCTTCCCCTGGGAGGTGCAGCGCATGAATGTGCATGACTGGAAGACTGCTCTCCTTAGGGGTACTGCAAAGGTTAGAAACGTGATCCTCTGCCTTTGCCCGGGGAGGATCTGTGCAGATGCACACCACAAGAATCTGCAGAGTGTGGCACACACAAAAGTGAAGACAACTTATCCCTGAAGGTTTACTGAAGAAAGAAGACCACTATCTTTCAGCTTCAGGGCATGGCCATTTTAATTCTCATTTTCTAAAGAGGCACGGAAAGCCTTCAGGGAACAGAAACCACATGGGAAAACCAGAAACAGCTTACACTGAGCCCTGGTCCCTGGCAAGAGGTGGTACAACTCTGCCCAGATGAAGACACCTGAGAAAATGCAGCAGGCCTTTCCCCCGAACACCAGGTGGAAGAACAAGCAACACCAATTGATTAGAGCACACAGGACTGCAAAAGTTCAGCTCTAGGGGGAAATAGTACACAAAATTTGAGTTTTTTTTTTTTCTCATGATTCATTTATATTTCAGTTTAAAATTTTCCTTTTCTTTTTTCCTCTTTTCCTTTTCAAATAGTTTCTAATTTTATCAACTCTTTGTTTTTGAGTCTTTTTCAAAATTTCATTTTTACATTTAAATATTATAGATATATTCTTCATTTTTTTACTTCCTTTTACTGTTTTCAATTTTAGTTATATATATATATATATATATATATATATATATATATATATATATATATTTAAGTTTTGCTTTCTTTACAAAGAAAAATTGGATTTAGCATCTTCTAACACACAGACCAAAATACACTCAGGACCAAATGCATCATCCTGTTTTGTCCACCTGGCAAATTATATTCTCTCTTTCTCCCGCTCCTTTTTTCCCCCTTTCTTTTTCTTTTCTTACTTTGTTTCCAACCTCTTTGCATTTGTCTAGTGTGTATTTAGCTTGAGTTGGGATTGATATTTTAGATTTTGTTGACTTGTTCAAGTGTTCTTCTCTGGGAAAAATGACTAGAAGGAGGAATTCACAACAAAAGAAAGAAACAGAGGTTAATACTTTCTGTCACAGATCTAATTGATATGGTTATAAGTAAGATGTCAGAGCTGAAATTCAGGATAACAATTATAAAGATGCTAGCTGGGCTTGAAAGAAGCATAAAAGACATGAGAGAATCTTTTAGTGCAGACATTAAATCTAATCAGGCCAAAATTTAAAATGCTCTAACTGAGATTCAGGCTAAATTGGATGCTCTAAGCCCTAGGGTAAATGAGGCAGAAGAGAGAGTAAGTGACATGGAAGACAAGTTGATGGAAAGGAAGGAAGCTGAGGAAAAGAGAGAAAAACAAGTAATGAACCACAAGAGGAAGCTTTGAAAAATCAGTAATGCCATAAAACAAAACAATATGAGAATTATTGAGGGTCCCCAAGGGAGATGAGAGAGAGACAGAGGGATAAAAGGGATATTTGAGCAAACCATAGCTGAGAACTTCCCATCTGGAGAAGGAAATAGGCATTGAAGTCTAAGAGGTAGAGAGGATGCCTCCCAAAATCAATAAAGATAGATCAACACCCTGACATATAATAGTAAAGCTTGCAAATTTCAGAGATAAAGAGAAAATCCTGAAAGCAGCTTGAGATGAGAATTCCTTAACATATAGGGGTAAGAAATATTAGACTGGCAGCTGACCCATCCAGAGAGACCTGGCGGGCTAGAAAGGGCTGGATCATAGGGGAAGAGAGAGAAAACCTAATGGGAAGAAATCAGAGATGGGGACAAACCATGAGAGACTCTTAACTCTGAGAAACAAACTAAGGATTGTTAGAGAGGAGGTGGGTGATGGGTGGTTGGGGTAACTGGGTAATGGGCATTAAGGAGGGCACATAATGTGATGAGCACTGGGTGTTATATGCAACTAATACATTATTGAACACTACATTTGAAACTAATGATGTACTATATGTTGGCTAATTGAATTTAAATAAAAAATAAATAAATGCACTGGGGTCATACTAGTATTCTTAAACACTTTTTAGGTTGATCCATAAGGCTAACCCCCTTTCCCATATACCTAAGATTTGCTCAGATTTTTGGTTTAGGGTTTCAGGAGGCTATTAAATGATAGTCCTCTTCCTTCTGGACTTAGAAATCCATTGAGCATGAAGGCATAGCAACAGAGAAAATTGTAAATGAAATGACTAGATTTATTACTCATTTAAAAAATAAATCAGAAAATGTGATTTCAAAACTGTGAAAAACACTCCCCAGGATTAAACATACTCCCTAATCTTGCAATACTTTCCATTAGAGAACTTGAGTTTTCTTTAAATCTAATATTGCTAACCTTAGAACATGGAGGAAGAAATCATACATTTGTTCAGTTAACATGCTGGCTCCTCAAAAGAAGTACTCAGAACAAAGCCAAAACATGCTTAATTCCTTCTCCACAGAATATAAACTTCAAGTAGAGGGTGCCTGGGTAACTCAGTCAGTTAATCATCTTCCTTCTGCTCAGGTCATGACCTGGGGTCTTGGGATTGAACCCCATGTCTGGCTCCCTGCTCAGCAAAGTCTGCTTCTCCCTCCCTCTGCTCCTTCCCCTGCTCATGCTCTCTCTCTCTATTAAATAAATAAAATCTTTAAAAATAAAATAAAATAAACTTTGAGTAGAATGACTCAGAAACAAAAGGAGAGGGGAGTTGATTGATTTTGCTGCAGTATTCCAATGAGATCATTCAAGAGGTCCTGACTGAGATATCCAGTAATCCAGTAATCCAGATTTCAGGCCTACCCTAGACCTTGGTGATCAATTTTTCTCCCGAATTTGCCAATACCTTGTAAACGTTGTTATGTTACCCAGAGGTCATTTGATGACTTGAAACAAAATAAGTTTATTCATACATCTTGTGTGTTGTTTATTTTTACCTTGTTTTTATCTCTTTAATCAACTTAAAATAGCTTTAGTGAATGCTGTGAATTGAGCTTTAGATTCATATTTTTCAAGTAAACAATTTTCAGCACTACTCATTAAATATTTCTTCTCTCTGTCCCAATTTATAATAGATTTTAAAGGAATACACTACTGATAACTATTCTTATATCTTAATATTATGATGATACACTCCTGTAAATTTGAAGATGTGGAAAATAAGTTTGGATTCTGAGAATCAAACAGAAAATATAGTATCTAATGAATCTCCCTGTAGGCCTATGACTATGTAAACCCATTTGGAAGAGACACAATTTTTCCCAGACCAGTAAAATGTATCTAATCTTCTTTAATGTATTAAATATATTTAAATAAAAATCCTGATTCAGAGGGAGGTTTCCTTAGTGACACAATCTAGAAAAAGCAGTCATTGAAGCAAACATAAGCAATATTTATCCAAACACTGTTCAGAGACAGGGAAACTTGGACCACTGGACTAAATGTACTTCTGCTCCTGAAGGTGAAGCTGTCTCTTTGGTGGGGAGGTATATACCCGGCTGTGGTCAACAAAGTTGAGGCAAAAGCTCTTAAATATTTAAATATTCCTACTCCCCTGCATGAGCAAAACAATAATGTGATATTCTAAATTTAGGGTATCAAACTGATGGTGTTCTGATTCCTGGATCATCCACATAACTTCTGAATAGAATGTGCCCCCTTGTATGTCTACCCTCAATCAAAGCTTATTGATCAGAAGGGCTTTGACGACTCTCATTTTCTGATACAGTGATTCTCCTTATAAATAAAATGATTTCTTTTGGGGATATGTCCTTCCATACAGCTTGACTACATGCAGTTTAAAATAATATTTTTTTCTGCCAATCAACAGATGAAACAACCAACAAATAAACTCAACCCACTGGGGATTAAAAAAGAATCAAAGATGTAACTCAAAAATTTGAAACAAATAGGATATGATTCAGCTACAAAGATGGTAAATGGGTAAGGGTGTCACAACCAGAGATTATTTTGAAAAATTCTTATTTTCAAGTTATAACATTGTTTTATTCACTAAAAAACTATTGTATGTAACAGTAAGGCAGCATATCTTTCCTTTCCATATTTCTAAATACTACAGTATTGAGACTAAGTCATGCTAAAATGAAAATACACTAAAAAAATCAGAGTTTTAATGCAATCTGATGTAAATCAGGCACTTCAAGAAAATTCCTGGCCAAGATCAGTCAGGAATGTGGACATTAAAATCCTCAATGAAGTATTAGAAAATTGGGCAGCCCCGGTGGCACAGAGGTTTGGCACCGCCTGCAGCCCAGGGCGTGATCCTGGAGACCTGGGATCGAGTCCCACGTCGGGCTCCCTGCATGGAGCTTGCTTCTTCCTCTGCCTCTCTCTCTCTCTCTCTCTCTCTCTGTGTCGCTATGAATAAATAAATAAAATCTTAAAAAAAAAAAGTATTAGAAAATTGAATCTAGTAAACAATTAAAAATAATAACACATGGTAACCATATGAAATACATCCCAGGAATGTAGAGTTGATATAACACTAGATAAACAATTCCATGCAACATAATGATTGACCAAAGGAGAAAAATTGTGTAATAACCTTAATAGATAAAGACAAATGTAAGGAAGAGAAGCAGAGCAGTCAAATCACGGAAAATAGTGGAGCGTAGTTTATTTTTTACATTTTCATGACTGTCTAAAAGCTTTAAGAGACACGGAACTAGAAAATGACTCCTATTCATACTTCCTTATGAAAATTCAATAAATTTATTTAATTTCAATACATGCAGGAAATAACAGTTATCATGTTCAGGGAAAACAGACTAAACTGGAGAAGTTACTACCATAATAATGTTTTTCCCTGATACTGTCATCTACTGATGTCTTGGGCATATATCATGAAATTCTAAATCTATCCTTATAATGAAGAATTAAATGATTATAGAGGTCAATGCTGACATTGTCTGTTACTGTGCTTAGTATACACATATACATATATTTTTTTATCTTAAAAGATCCTAGTGTACTCTTTCAGACATGCTGATATAAGCAGAATCCAGGGCTGCCTGGTGGGGTTAGTTGGTAGAGCATACAACCCTTGAACTCAGGTTTGTAAGCTCGAGCCCCACAGTGGGTATAGAAATTACTTAAAAAATAAAAATCTTTAAAAGAAAAAAAAAGTAGAATTAATAATAACAGTATTTTATAAATAATGACAGTTATTTTATAAATAACATTATTTTTACTCATAGAAACACAACCTATGTACTATGTAACTATGTTCCCATGTAGCATGTTTTGACAGTAATGAAGAGATATGATGTGCCCTGAAATATCTTTCTTATAGGCTAGTCATTTTTTTTAACTTCTACTATAATGTCTAAATTCACCATTTAAAGACAATTTTCACAGGTGATGAAAGTTTGATCTGAGAGATATTCTGAAAATCATTCTCTTGTCTGTCCTCCTCCTTTCTCTGACTGAGCTCACTGGATACCCTTTTCTTCAGAACAATCATGAAATCTCAGTACAGTATTAAACTCTGAGTTTAATCTCTGAGTTGGTTAAAGCTTGGCTGACCCAGTTCTACTACACACAGTGGCACATAGCCTGGTTTTGCTTATCCCCTGTCAGTAGGTCAGCAGAACAGTTGGGCTCCACATGTCTAATATGATCAATATACTAACCGGACATGTTCCTGTAACAAGGGCAGACACAGAAGAAATCAAGCAAAGCCATACACAACTCTTAAGGCCTATGTTCATAAATAGTATGCTTTTCTACTCATATTCTCTTGGCTAAAGCAAGTCATGTAGCTAAGGCAACAGTCAAGACGCAGAGAAGTCCACAATGAGGCAATGACATGGGTGCAGATACAGGGGGACATGAGAACTGAGGCCAATAATTTATTCTGGGGAAATGAAAAACTCACTTCCCCAATACCACATAGACTGTAAAGACTAGAGTTTTATTTTGTTTTTTATTTTTTTCCAAATGGTCTATTGAAAATGCATGTCTTTAGGATTGCCTCATGGAGAGAAACTTACAGTGCCAGACTAGGGTACCATACTTTGAGAAATATTGATTTAAGAAATCCAAAAAGTGGATCGTTAATAACTATAATAATAAGTATAATAGTTTCTATTTTAGGAGGCTCCAAGATCTTTTCTCTTTATTTTCATTGCTTTCAATTTTGCAGGTAAATGGTTTTCCTCACCCTGTTTTACTTGCTCCATCTATTCACAGACATCAATAAATCCAAGGGATTTTGTACTTCAGCTGTCTTTGGGTGATTTGCAGTCGGCAGATTTGAAGCCTTTGTGAATATCAAATAAGCTTGTTTGCCTCATCAGCTAACTGAGCAAATTTAAGAGAAAGAGTCTGCCTCCATATTAATTAAAAGCTTCCAGTATTTAAATCCATCAATCTAAATGTGATTCAATTCAGCGAGCAAGTATTGAGTTCCCTAAGCAAGTATTTCAGTTCCCTAAGCTGAAAGTTGTTGGGAAAACAGGGAAGGTTAAGAAAAGGACTCTACTAATTTTATATCGATTAGTAAATTCCCTCAAGTGGCAGATATTAACTATCATAAACTATTGGAGATACAATGCCAAGAAAGAATTATTCATTTTTTTGAGGTGCATGTGAGGAATGGCAAAGGGTGAGCTGATGAGCATGATCATTTTCTAAAAAAAGAGTACAGAAATGCCTCCTGAAGAGTATGGATATAACAGTGATAGGAATCGATTCACATCTTGTTATTAATGTTGCTGAGAATAACAATTAACAACAAAAAGCCCAAGTTTTTCAGAGGCCCAACTATCCTCTAAATTAACAGGGTCTTTTCAAAAAGAGTATTTTCCATCATGATATTCTAATCTTCTTTGCATAGCATAACTAAATCTAATATTCAGGGACTGTAAAAGTAGCAAATATTATCCTTGTACAAATGAATAAATCAGGTCATTAAAAAATATATTCTCAAGGTCACAGACCAACTCAGCAAGGGACATGGAACTAAAATAATCAATTTGTGACTTTTTATCATTATTCGATTCATATGCTGAGCAAAATTTGTCATCTCTCTCCTTAGTGAAAAATGAAGATTATCTAAAATATTAATGCTCCTAAGTTCATTAATCAATCATACTAAGGAAAATAGAAGCAGCATTGGAAAGGGTCAATTTCTTTCTCTATAGCATTATTGTTATTCATAAAAGTAATCTGATTTTTGCCTCTTTTAGTTTTCCCTCTAGGCTCTGTTTTATTCCTGATGCACAAGTTTTCATGGTATTCACAGCTGATTGTTAAAAATAATAGTTTACATTTATAAGGCAAATTCATTCATGGAAAAGATAAGTGTTTTAGATATATGGAAATGTAAACTTTCTATACCCGCACTCTAATCCTGGGATGAAAAAGGAAAGATGTACAATGTTTTTTATAGTTAAAATAAAATATTTAAAACTTAAAATACTAGAGACTGAAGAGGCATTAAGGATATTTTAATTTAATACTATTAATTTACAGATGAGAGTAATAAAAGCCTACAAAAAGAAAAAAAATGACTCACTCAAGATCACACAATTTGTATTTTATTTGGTACTCAAATCAGAGGGTGTTGCATGAATTAAATTTCACAAAAAAATTACTTAATACTTTCTATGTTCTCAGGCCAGTAGGTGATGCAAATATAAAGAGAACAGCCTTTACTCTAGAACTTACTCTGCAATAGACAGTTAGCATTTACGTGTCCTTTTACAGTGAACATTACAAATGACTATAGCACAAGAAACAGTAAGAAAAATGTTTTACAAGAAGTTACAAACAATGTGTTATTTGTGTGAACTATAACTGAGATTCATTTTCTGGGTATGGAAGTGAGGGAAACAAGGAAATGTGGAGAAAAAGCTTTTGAGATACACTAAATGTGCATCAGATTTTAGGAAAGCATTTTAAAGGAAAACATGAGCAAAACTACTGAAGCAAAACTTTGGGGCTTGTACAGAAAAAAACAAGTATGTATTTAAAAGAGTTGTGGAAGATAGTTTTTAAAATGAAACAGAGGATAGATCTTGATGAGGGCCTGAAGAGCGGGTTTATGAGTCCATCTTTTGACTCTTTCCCTATCTCTGATTGCAAGTATGCTTAGAAATTGGGCTCGGGATGCCTGGATGGCATAGTTGGTTGAGCATCTGACCCTTGGTTTTGGCTCAGGTCATGATCTTAGGGTCATGAGATCAAGCCCCATGTCAGGCTCTGCACTCAGTATGGAGTTAAGATTCTCTCTCTCTCTCTCTCTTCCACTCATGTCCTCTTTCTCTCTCTCTCAAATAAATAAATAAATCTTTAAAAACGAAATAGGGCTCAAAAATCCCACTTGAATATTCATTCAACTCATCTTTCTTTAAGTTCTCATTTCATACCCATTACTATTTACTATTCAGTCATTTTATAAGCATTTTGTGAAATGAATTAGGTTAGGTTATGGGAATTTAGAGATAGTTCCTTTCTTCAAGGAACCCACAGTTAAGTGAGGTGGACAGCTGGGTAGGCAAGGAGTTAAAGTACAATTTAATAAAAGCTAAAATGTAGTTTTGTATAAGCTGTTGAGAAACTATTCTTTTTTTCTGAAAGCATTCCCAAGGAAACGGACATGTAATTTATTGCTTGAAGAAGAAAGAGAAGTTTTCCAGTTAGATAAAAGGGAGGAAGAGCATTTATACACAGCATTGATGGAGGGCATATGTTAGAGATTTAGTGAAATCAAGATATACTATTATGATGATCCTAAGTATTTAAATACTATTAGAGAAAGGGTGAATGCTAGGTCTGCCCTTCTGCATACCCTTTCTCCTTTTATGGTCCCTGAGGAAAAAAGAAATGCACAAAGGCCAGTAAATATGTATTTTCTTGTTAGCTAAGCCTTTGACCCCACACGCCATTACTCTATTAAGCTCTCTTTTATCACACAGAATGGTTACTTTATTTGGCCAGAGGCTGAAACTGTTTTGTTTTTTGTTTTTTTTTGTTTTTGTTTTTGTTTTTGTTTTCTACCAGTATGTTCAACTAAAATGCTAGAATTTACCACTTCAATGAGGCAAAAATAAAATAAAATAAAATAAAAAAATCCTGCTTTCTCTAGAGAAATAGAAGCAGAGAATTAACAGAGGGCCTAGAGGAGCCCCAGGACCCACAACTTAGCCCTGACCTGGTCCACACAACTTGCCTCTGTGCTTCTCCAGCAGGAGAGCTAGCATGGAGCCACAATGGGTACAAAAGAGAAAGGGAAACCCACTGGAAAAGAAACACAGCCTGGTATGCTAAGAGCCCAGGGATATTACCATAGCTACTTAAAAGGGAAGAACTAAACACCAATACAGGTGATAACCCTCCCTGGATCTGATATGTTCTGCATTTATTCTTCAATGATCAGATTTGTATTCCAGAAAGAAAACTTAGGTGCCAATGTCGAGATTGACTAATTTTAAAAGTAAGTAATTATAGGTATTTCTGTAAGAAATATTTCAGGTTTTCTGCAAGGTCCAAGTCTGGACACTTATGTCAAGGGAGTTGACTATATTGCTTACCAGGACAGAGGGCTATAGGCTGGCGTCTCTGGGTATCATTGACCCTATACAACCCCATGACTGTATTGGAAAATCCTGTACAAATTGCCATGGGGTCATAATGCCACAGCTCATTTACTGCTTTACACAAATTAAATAGCTGCAAAATCCATCAATATTTACTGTAAATATGACTTTGTAGAGAGCCTTAACATTTTTGGCTCCCTCTTCTACTTTATTGAAGTATAATTGCCAAATAAAGTTGTAAGATATTTAAAGTGTACAATGTGATGATTTTATATACACACATATTGTGGAAGATTCCACCCATCAAGTTAATTAACACATCCATCACCTCACATGGTTACGTTTGCGTGTGTGTATGAGAACAATTAGTTTCTACTCTCTTAGCAAATTTCAATTATTCAGTATACTATTTTCAAGCAGAGTCACATGATATACATTAGATTCTCAGAATGTCTTCATTTTATGATGGAAAGTTTATATCCTTTAACCAATCTCTCCCTATTTCCCCCACTCTCTAGGTCCTAGCAGCTATTTTTCTACTCTCTGAGGTTATGAGTTAGATTTTCCTTTTTTTGATCCCATGTTAAAGTGATACCATACAGTATTTGTTTTTTCTCGATCTTAACTTCACTTAGCATATTGCTAACTATACTTAGCATAATGCCCTCCAGTCTTATTCATGTTGTTGCAAATAGCAAGATTTCCTTCTTTCTTAAGGCTAAATAATGTTCCATTATGTATGTTATACTTTACATTTTAAAAAATATTTCTATTTATTTGAAAGAGAGAGAAAGAGAGAGACACCAAGGGGAGGGGCAGAAGAAGAGGGAGAGAATCTCCAGTAGATTGCCTGCTGAGCCAGAAGCCACTTCAGGGCTTGATCCTAGGACCCTGAGCTCATGACCTGAGCCAAAATCAATAGATGCTTAACCAACTGAGCCACCCAGTGACTCCATCTCTCACATTTTTTTATCCATAGGTTGTTGCTATACCTTGACTTTTGTGAAGAATGCTGCAATTCAATATACCAGTACACATCCCTCCTTAAGATAATGGTTTTACTTCCTCTGGATATATGCCTAGAAATGGGACTGCTGGATGATATGAGGAACCTCCACACTGTTTTCCATAGCAGCTGCATCCATTTGCATTCTCACTTATGGTGTACAAGGGTTCACTTTTCTTCATATCTTTGTTAACATTTGCTCTCTTGTCTTTTTGAAAGTAGACATCCTAACAGGTATGAGGTAATATCTCATTATGGTCTTAATTTACATTTCCCCAAGTATTAGTGATGTTGAGCAACTTTTCATGTACCTGTTGGTTACTTGTATGTCTTTTTGAGAAAAATATCTACTTAGGGTCCTTTGCCCATTTTTAAATTATTTGAATTTCTGCTATTGAGTTGTATGAGTACCTTGGATACTAATATATTTTGGATATTAACCTTTTAATAGTCTTGTGGTTGCAAAGAGTTTCTTCTATTTCATAGTTTCCTAGGTTCCCTAGGTTGTCTTTTTTTAATGGTTCTTTTTGCTATGCAAGAGTTTGACATAGCCCCATCTGCTTTTTTTCCTTTATTGTTTTGTATTGATGTCAAACCCAAAAACTCATTGCCAAGACCAATGTAAAAAAGCTTACAGTGTAATTTTTCTTCTAAGAGTTTTAGACTTTTGGGTCTTTTTTTTAAGATTATTTATTTATTTTTCATGAAAGACACAGAGAGAGAGAGGCAGAGACATAGGCAGAGGGAGAAGTAGGCTCCCTGTGGGGAGCTCGATGTGGGACTTGATCCTAGGACCCCGGGATCACGACCTGAGTCAAAGGCAGATGCTCCACCGTTGAACTACCCAGGTGCCCCTACAGTTTCAGGTATAATGTTCAAATCCTTATTTTATTTTATTACTTATTTTTGTTACACAAAGGAAACTTTATTTGCAGCAAATGAGATCATGGGGAATAACTTCCAAAACCATGACTCCCCCAAGCAAGGGTGAATGGGTTCTTTTGGTCTTTAATCTATTTTAAGTTGATTTTTGTATGTGGTGTACAAGGATACAACTTCATTCTTTTGCATGTGGCTGTCCCTTGACCTCTGTGTCTGTTTTTAAACTAATAATATAGTATTTTAATTACTATAAATTTGGAAATATTTACAATCAGGAAATGTGCTACCTCCAGCTTTGTTCTTCTTTCTCAAGATTCTTTACTTATTTGGGGTCTTTTGTGTTTCCACATATGTTTTAGGATTGTTTTTTTTCGGCGAAGAGGGAGAGTTTGACTTCTTCTCTGCCAATTTGAATGCCTTTAATGTCTTTTTGTTGTCTGATTGCTGAGGCTAGGACTTCCAGTACTATGTTGAACAGCAGTGGTGAGAGTGGACATCCCTGTCTTGTTCCTGATCTTAGGGGAAAGGCTCCCAGTGCTTCCCCATTGAGAATGATATTTGCTGTGGGCTTTTCATAGATGGCTTTTAAGATGTCGAGGAATGTTCCCTCTATCCCTACACTCTGAAGAGTTTTGATCAGGAATGGATGCTGTATTTTGTCAAATGCTTTCTCTGCATCCAATGAGAGGATCATATGGTTCTTGGTTTTTCTCTTGCTGATATGATGAATCACATTGATTGTTTTATGGGTGTTGAACCAGCCTTGTGTCTCAGGAATAAATCCTACTTGGTCACGGTGAATAATTTTCGTAATGTATTGTTGGATCCTATTGGCCAGTATCTTGTTGAGAATTTTTGCATCCATGTTCATCAGGGATATTGGTCTGTAATTCTCCTTTTTGGTGGGGTCTTTGTCTGGTTTTGGAATTAAGGTGATGCTGGCCTCATAGAACGAATTTGGAAGTACTCCATCTCTTTCTATCTTTCCAAACAGCTTTAGGAGAATAGGTATGGTTTCTTCTTTAAACGTTTGATAAAATTCCCCTGGGAAGCCATCTGGCCCTGGACTCTTGTGTCTTGGGAGGTTTTTGATGACTGCTTCAATTTCCTCCCTGGTTATTGGCCTGTTCAGGTTTTCTATTTCTTCCTGTTCCAGTTTTGGTAGTTTGTGGCTTTCCAGGAATGCGTCCATTTCTTCTAGATTGCCTAATTTATTGGCATATAGCTGTTCATAATATGTTTTTAAAATCGTTTGTATTTCCTTGGTGTTGGTAGTGATCTCTCCTTTCTCATTCATGATTTTATTAATTTGAGTCTTCTCTCTCTTCTTTTTAATAAGGCTGGCTAATGGTTTATCTATCTTATTAATTCTTTCAAAGAACCAACTCCTGGTTCTGTTGATCTGTTTCACAGTTCTTCTGGTCTCGATTTCGTTGTTTTTGTTAAAAATGCCATTGGAATTTTGATAGAAATTACATTGAATCTGTAGATTTCTTTGGGTTGTATGGGCATTTTAACAATATAATTATTCCAACCCATGAACATGGAATAGCTTTCCATATATGTGTCTTCTTCAATTTCTTTCACCATTATTTTATAGTTTTCATTGTACAGATCTTTCACTTCCTTGATTAAACTTATTTTTAAATATTTTATATTCTTTTTGATGTAATTATAAATGGTGGATGGGATATTTTCTTAACTTTTCTTTCAGATAGTTTGTTAGTGTCTAGAAATTCAATGGATTTTTGTATACAGATTTTATATCTTGCAGCTTTACTGAATTTGCTTATTAGTTCTAAGCATTTTTTGGTGTTTTCAGGATTTCTATATATAAGATTATCATGTCATCTATAAACAGACAATTTTACTATTTCTTTCTGATTTGGATATATATTTTTTCTTTTTGTTTTTTAATTGCTCTGGCTAGGACTTCTTAGAATAAAAGTAGCAAGAGCAGGCATCCTTGTCTTATGCCTGGTCTTAGAGGAAAAGTTTTCAATTTTTCAATGTTGAATACAATGCTAGCTGTGGGCTACCCATTTTGCTTATCCATTTATCAGTTAGTGAACATTTTGGCTATTTCCACTTTTGAGATATTATGGGTATCACAAATAACAAATAAACATTTGTATATCAGATTTTGTGTAGACCTACATTTTCGGTCCTCTTGGGTATATACTTAGGAGTGAAATTACCAGGCCATAGTTTAGATCCACATTTAATTTTCCAGAAGATATCCAGACTGTTCTCCATAGGGACTACACCATTTTTCAATCCCATATACAATGTTTGATGGTTCCAATTTATACACATCCTTCATGTTTTTTATTATAATCATCCTAGTGAATGTGAAGTAACATCTTATTGTAGTTTTTCTCTAATGTTGAACACCTTTTCATGTACTTATTGGCCTTTTGTCTATGTTCTTTGGAAATATGTCCATTCAAATCCTTTGCCCACTTTTTAATTAGGTTATATGTCTTTACGTGTTTGGTTCTTATATATTAGCCTCTTATTAGACACATGATTTAAAACTATGTTCTCCTCTGATTTCTTTTTTATGAGCAGATTTGTTGTTAAGTCTACTTTCAAATTTTATGGTGCCTCTCAGTTTTCAATATTTCTTGGCAAAGTTAATAACTTTTTATTAGATTTTAAAGTATCTATAAAAATTTTATCATTCTATAATATTCTATGGGTGTATACAAACATTTTTCTGTTATTAAGCCTCAAGATCTAGGAATAGTCAGTGGGCACAACTTGCACTGGAGAATTGAGAAAGTGGCACCTCATATTTATTCAAGAGTTTTTGTTGGTCAGAATTTCATGATCTTTATATGAAGCCAATTATAAGATCATTTCAGGAGATAATTGAATGTTAATGATCAATTAGAAAAACTAGAGTCAGCTTCAGTGAAGACTTATTTTAAAAATATTCAAATAAGTGTGAAGATTTTAGCAAAGTATCTAAATATCCACATCAACCATTAAATAATTATCTTTTCCAGAAATGTTCTAAATGGATTATTAATTGGCTTCTATCCTCATTCCCTTCTTCTAAAATAAAATTTTTGCTGTACTATAGTGTATACTGGATAATCTTGAATGTAGTGCTACACAGAGAAAGACTGTCAGGTCCAGAGGTTAAGAAAATACAAAAGTACCAAAGTGATATATTATAATCATTTTTCATTATCTTTATACCCTTTGAAAATTAGTTAAAAATAACACCTCAGGTATATTACTTAATTAAATATTTATCATATTTCTTGAACACCTGGAATAAGAAGTGAGATTGAGAGTCTACATGCTACACTTATGGATTTGGACTTTGTATGATTGTTTCTACTGGCATACCTTCATCTTTTGGTACTTGATTATGAACATATAAACATGACTTCTTTTAGAGGATAGAATCAATGCTCAAGTTAGAATAACTCAAATAATGTGACCAAGAGCAGGATGGAGAAAACTTATAAGAATACTTAGGTTGTATGAGACTTGTTTGGAACTATGTCTGTACTTGTAGTCATCATCATAAAACACAAGCTCCTGTTTCATAATGTGGACCCTACTTTGGAAAACACCTTCAGTATTAAATCAACCAACTGATCCTCCCTGATGTGAAGAAATAGCGGAAAGATTTCTATTGAAATGTTCTATTGTAATCTGTAATAAAATATTAAAATACTCATTAATGTTTGATCTGCTGATTATCTTATGGCCCATCAAATTTCATTCTTTTCCACAAAACCCATTGCTTTGATCCTGAATAATTAAAATTTCAAGATTCTCTCTCTCTCTCTCTTTTTTTTTCTACAATTGAATCAAAGACATCTTTGAAATCTACATAAGTAAAAGACAAGCTGTTACAGAATGAATATTCTTCAGTTAGCACAGAGATGTGTCAGTATTTTGTAAAGGCCAATTAAGAGAAGAAGATAAAGTAGGAAGATATTTTTTAAAATTATGTCATTGAATTAAATAGAATAGAAACTAGGCCTACATGTTTGGATAGCACAATTTATTTCAGCATATTTTAAATACATCATTTCTTTCCACATTTCTTTCTTCTCACTGCCCCCTTTACTACATGATTTTAATTATTTTTAATGTATCAATGTGTATACATATATGTGTGCATTGCCTCAGTAGAAGCAATAACTACAGTTCATGCCCTGAGTCTGGGATTACAGTAAACATTCACACTCTTATTTATCTTGAAACATCAGGTTTCTCAGGTTTTGCAACTTAAAGTCCAAAGGTCCTCCTCAACTCACTGTAGTGTAGGATTTTGGAAAGCAAATCTCAATGCTAGCAGTTTGGTAAGTTAAATAAAGGTTGTTACAAGTTTTTTGACCTTACAGAGGTTAATTCTGGTACTTCGTTACCTCATATATAATATTTGAAATTATAAAGGAATCCAGACAAGATAACTGGTCTATTCTTGACCTAAAATTGATCAACAAAGGATTCTTTTTACTTTCAGTGTTCCTAAGCAAGAAAGTGTGTCACATAAGTGTTTTTTTTTTTTTGGCTGTCATGAGGCCAAGGTAATTTTGAAAATCAGCAGAGTGAGGTCACAGAAAATTAGAATTTCACTGAAATTCAAGCTTTTTATTTTGATAACCATTTTTTAAAAAGATTTTATTTTATTTATTCATGAGACACACACACACACACACACACACACACACACACACACACACACAGAGGCAGAGACACAGAAGGCAGGCAGAGGGAGAAGCAGGTTCCATGCAGGGAGCCTGAAGTGGGACTCAATCCCGGGTTTCCATTATCACACCCCAGGCTGAACGAGGCATCAAACTGCTGAGCCACTGGGGCTGCCCAAACCTTTTATTTTGTATGATAGATTGCAAAGTACACAAATAGGAACCAGCAAGTTTGTAAATGGAGAACCCTAAGTTTTGAATTACTTTAGAAAAAAATCCTAAATCTCATGGCAATAACTAATTTCACTGACTTCTGTGACACAAAGATGGTTTATTTAAATCAATTTTTAAATTGCCTATAAATGCAAACGTTTTGTTTCCATGACTCCAAAGAGCCTGACTGAATGTCTTACTTGGATAAATTTTCCTTTGTTTTCTTACAAAGTTTTACCACATTTACAAGGAAAATAATTTTTCCATTTGATTCTGTGAAAATATAGGCAATAAGGATTCTCATTTCAATACTGATAAAACTAAAACATATTTGAAAAAATACTTAAACTCTTTCAGCAATGAGAACTAGAAAAATATGAATAAAATAACACTTTGGCATAATTTTATTATTAAAGTGATCTCTACGGAAATAAATGAGAAAAGTTATTCTCTCTAGACTTTTGTTGATGACAGAGTATAAGAAAAAATCTTACCTTTAGGGATCCCTGGGTGGCGCAGCGGTTTGGCGCCTGCCTTTGGCCCAGGGCGTGATCCCGGAGACCCGGGATCGAATCCCACATCGGGCTCCCGATGCATGGAGCCTGCTTCTCCCTCTGCCTGTGTCTCTGCCTCCCTCTCTCTCTCTCTGTAACTATCATAAATAAATAAAAATTAAAAAAAAAAAAATCTTACCTTTATAATGTCAAAAGTTCATATATGTTCATCTCAGCTTGTCTTCTGTTTTTTACACATCTAGAAACCAAAAGAGAGGTTATACTATAATCTGCATTCTCCAAGTATTAGTGCAAGTTAACTTTATATAATCATGATAAATCATTTTATAAATTAAAATAAAAGGTGATTATATCTACTTGATAAACAGAATTTTAAAATATCATATAGCAGGCATCATATTAATGATGAATTATTAAAATCTTTTACCATAAGATAATAATACCTGCCATAAGCACTATTTTTTAACACTGTACTGGAGATCTAGTGGTTACTAGAAAAGAAAAAGAAACATAGAAAAAGAGAAAAAAATTGTGATTATTTACAGATGATATTATTTTGTATGTAAGAAATATAAAAATTCAAAAATCTAAGCATTGGAATTGATAAAATGTAGTAAGGTTATGGGACATAATGTTAGAACTGTGCTGAAATACAGTAGCAACATTTTTTTTTTAATTTTAAAAAGGATACTATTTACACTAGCATATAAAATACTTAGGAATACACTTAACAAAAGATACTCAAGACTTTTACTGGATAAGTATGCAATATTATAGGGAAACAAACAAAACAAAAAACTAGAGAAATGTAATGAAATGTCACATTCATGGATTGGATGATACAATATATAAAAATGTCAATTTCCCACCAATTGATGTGTGAATCAAAAATGTAACATCGATCAGAAACCCCAAATCCCCAAAATTAGTTTTAGTAGGGGAGTGATTGAAAGCTGACTCTAAATTTATATGGAAACACAAACAGCAAAGAATTATAAGACAATTTGAGGACAAATAAATTTGGAAGATTTGCATTAATGGCTATTAACACTTATTAAAAGCTATAATAATAGTATTATATTGGTACAAGAATGGATAAATTGACAAAAAATAGAGTCCAAACCATACAAATATGGTCACCTGGCTTATTGCAAAGGTGATACTGCAGTGTAGTGGGGAAAGGTGATTTTTCTTAGTAAATAGTACTGGGACAATTCAATATCTCATGTCTTACACAGATTTTCACATAAGATAGACAAATTAAGACATAGATATAACATAAAAATAAAGCTTTTAGAAGAACACAGAGGAGAATTTATTAATGAATTGAGATAGGCTTGCATAAAGAGAACACACAAAAATTTATAGGCAAAGAAAGTAGATGAATTGGACAAATTAAAATTAAAACTTTTGTTCACTAAAAGACAGTTTTTTAGAGAACAAGATAACAGCGTCAGATAAATATTTATAATACATGTATATGTGTCAAAGGTTTATTGTGAGAATATACAAAACAAAACAATGGTAAAATGATAAACAAATCAATAGGAAAATGAGCAAAGACTTGAAAAGCATTTTCAAAAAGAAGATAGCCAAATGGAAAGATGCTAAATATCTACGTCATAAAAGAAACGCAGATCAAAGCCAAAATTCAATGCCACTACATTGCTGCCAAAATGAATTAAAAAATACTAAATTTAACTAGGTTATGAATTGTACCCTGCTGGTTTGAAGTATAAGTTTGTAAAAACACTTTGGGAAACTATTTGACACCCTATAATCCAGGGATTCCTTACCTAGGTATTGATCCAACAGAAATGTATATTGTGTTTATTTTTAAGTGTATATTGATACTTATAGCAGCACATTTTATTAGAATGTCCATTAACATTATTGTCTTTTTACATAGTAGAATATGAGACAGCCATGAAAATGACAAATTTCAATTAGATACAACAACATAGATCTCATAAACAAAATGTGGAGCAAAAGAACCCAGATGTAAGAGACAGCATATTATTTCATTTATAGAACATTAAAAACAGAGGAACCTCATTCTGTTGGAAGTCAAGGTAGCTGTTAATCTTGTACAATATTGTCACCAAAGAGGAAATAAAGGGTGCTTCTCAGATGCTTGTAATTCTGGGTGTCTTAATATATGTGCTGTGGCATCTGAGTGGCTCAGTCAGTTACGCATTCGATTCTTTTTTTTTTTATTAAGATTTTATTTATTTATTCATGAGAGACAGAGAGAGAGAGGCAGAGACACAGGCAGAGGGAGAAGCAGGGTCCACGCAGGGAGCCCAGTGTGAGACTCCATCCCAGGTCTCTAGGATCAGGCCCTGGGCTGAAGGTGGCGCTAAACCGCTGAGCTACCCAGGCTGAACTAGGCATTCGATTCTTGATCTCAGCTCAGGTCTTGATCTCTGGGTTGTGAATTCCAGCCCTGTGTAGACCCAGTGTGGAGTCTACTTGAAAGAAATATATATGCTAACTATATGTGTGTATTCAGTTTATGAAAAATTAATTGCATTTCATAGTCCTCTAGTTTCTACTTTTCTCTATTAGACTTCGACTTCAGGGGAAGTATAGAACAGAAACTGATCCAGCTGCATGAAAAAGATTTAGCCTAAATGTCACCACAACGCATACTTTTATCCATTGCTTAAATATTTTCAGTTATTTATTTATCAATTTATTATTCATTGATAGTAAATTTCTAGAAAGATACACAATGAAGCTGCAGTTTTCATTTCAATACTATCAGGATATTCTCCATAAAGAGATCCATATTTCTATCATGTTTATTCAGGAAAAAAATGATATGGTGGTATACCTGTCACCTAACTGTGTTTGATTTTATCATTCTTTGTTATTAAAAGGCAGCCATTATTATTTTAAAATGCTATTTCACTTTACTTTAAATATCAATGCACTGTTTTTCTTTTGCAATAATTATCTTTTCATGTTCTTTCACCAGAAATAGGCTAGGAATTTAGCTCTATGTCTAAATTTCAGTCTGCAAAAATATCCCTGCTCTCATCTTCAAACAGAAGGTGTATACTAGGCCACACAGTTACCAGATAGTCATCAACTGGGAAAGCAATCTAATACAGATTCTGTGCTGTGTAATTATTAGTCCCAACCAGCTGAGTCAGAGTTCATTAGAGAAAACATTAGGGGGCTGCACATCTCTCACTGATTGTATGAGCCTCGTCCATGAACTTTAATGGGATCTACATGCACACAGTCAGGAGAGTTCCAATAGTCAAACTTAAAAATAGCCATTTTCTAACTGCAGTAATACACTGCAGATTTTCCAGTTATATGGAACTCTTGGGGACTAGATTCATTTAGCCTTTGACTTCATTTAGCACAGAACACCCACAGGAAAACTTTATGGCATTTTAAGTGTGTTTGCTATCGTGTATTACTGCTTACACAAACACAGAGTTATGCTTGCATGCTCAATTTTTTAGGCCGTAGTATTTTTCAGTTCTCATCATCAGACTCTGGCTTTGGGTGGTTGCTTGGATCGGAGAAAAATTGACTTTGTATTTGAACTTGGTCTCAGTTTTGCCTGAGACTTTTATTTTTAATCAGAAGTTTTAATAAAAACGTTTAATTACAAGTTTTACATAAAAAAAAGAAAAGTATAGCACTTTTTCCTTAGTTATGTGTTTTTTTGCACATCCAAGTTTGGATGTCTAGAATTATCTAAGGAGCTGACCCATAAAATCTGGGCCTTTAATGCTATTAGGCTTATTAGCGGCAGGTTGTTTTCTAGTTTTCAGCATGACAGTGCCCACAAAAATCATGATTGCTATGTCCCTTCTCTTATTTTCCAGCAGTTCACTCTTGCAAAGTAAAGAACAGGGGACTTCTGTCATTTATAAAAAAAGAAGATGGTCTCTATATGGCTTTTAAGAAGCACATGTCAATCTTTTAAAGAGATAAAACTAATAGTCGTGTATGTTTAAATTTTTGGTATGAATTTGTAAGCATACTTTGTAAGCATGCTAATATTAAAAGCGTATCCATATTAAGCAATTATTGCAGACTTCCAGATCAGTGGTCCTCAAACATTTTAGTGTGCATCTGATCACCTGGCAGGTTTATTAGAATATAGATTGTTGATCCTCACTCCTAAAATTTCGGATTCATTAAGTCTGTCTGAGACTTTGCACTTCTAACAAGTCCCCTGGTAACGGTAATGCCATTAGTCTTTAGATCTCACTTTGAGATCCACTGATGTAGAGAAAAGCAATATTCCGGATATAACTTTAACTCTTCTTCTCCATTCTAGAAACGCTATTGGAAGGCAGATTTTTGAGTGTCATGTTATGTTAAGAACAATCCTGTATCTATTTATCTATTTAATAAGTATGATATTTTATTGGTAATAAATTTTGGCATATCCCAAGTGTATGTGAACATGGCGGTGGAGACTGACTTCTGGAATGGCTTCTGGAGGAACAAACCCCAGTTACCCCTCGCCATTGCCTTTCTCCAACATCTGTTTTTTTCTAGCCCCACTCTTTACTTCAACTACTCTCTGGCTCTTACTCTTCTACCTCACATATTCTCCATACACAGAATGTCAAAGTTTTACCAGTCCTGTCTTCATACTCCAGCACCCTCCCTGCAGTTTCTCCACCAAGTCAAGGCCAAATGGTATACATATTGTTTTTGATACATTCCTGTGCTAATAATCAAGGGACCACCATCACCACCACACACAAATCATTATCTTCTCAAACAGCTTTTGTGTCCTTTAATGACAGGTAATCTCTGAGTAACCATATTTCAGCAAAAGTGCTAGAGGTCACCTTGTCACAGTCTCTGAGTCTTTCAAATGCAATTTTTATGAATGAACTTGATGGGGGCATTCTGGAGCTGACACAGGAAGCTCACTGATCTTTCCTATGCAGCCCAACAGAACTGTTCTTTTGCTCAGCATAGAGTGAAATATATCCTTTTTGCTTCCTGGGCGGGGCATGTACTGAGGCTTCTCCAGGAAATCATAGAGATGCTTATCCACTCATTCTGAAGGATCTCAATACAACTTAAACAATAGAGTAAGGGAGAGACACATTCTACCCTCATAGAGGTGCCTACCTTAGATAGAGCTTAAAACAAGAAGTCAAGAATGGATCATAGTTCCCAATGCAGATAGTCAATTTAAGTTCTAACGATGATTCTGAATTATAAGTATAATTAATAACATAAATTCATCCAAAGGGTGATTGTATGCTCAGCTACTTGCTGTTTTAAATAGGAGAGGCTAAGGCAAGCCAACTCAATGCTATTCTGTTTTCTTTGACAACTTGTCTGAATTTTTGTACATTAAGTTAATTTCAAACTACACTGAATACATTTGGGCTCACAGAAGGTTGCCTCTGGTTTTAATCTACTTTAATTATTGTGCATTGTTTCTTTTAAAGTCATGCAGTTTTATTTACATTTAATGGAATTTACCTTTAACTCAATTCAGGAAAGCTTCCAGTGAAAACCTGCTGTTCCCTTAGCCTGGAATGACCTTGTCTCTTCTATCCCTCTCCCCATCCCCTTTTTGTCTATGGAGTTTCTCATATTTTGAAGCACAACTGAGGTTCCTTCCCCTATTATTTTTTCATCTTCATATCTCATGTCCTTTAAAGGAAGCTTTTATAGCAGTTAGCCTTATTTGAGTCATTTTTTTTTTATTCTCTATCAGTGCCTAATAAAGTAATTTGCCTAGAGAGGTGATATATATATATTCTGTTATTAAAAATCATCAATTCATTAAGCAGTTATTAACTGTTTCAGGTCCTATGGAAGAGGCTGGCACTATAGAGAAAAATAATATATGATTTCTTTTCTAGAGGAACTCACAATCTGTGGGAAGATACAGGCATATAATCCAAAAAATATAAAACATTATATCAATTTCATAATAAAAGTACTTCCAGAGTGCTTTGACAGCACTGAAAAGCCATAACTCTTTAATTCTCAGGAATTAGGGAGGATTATACATAGGAGGTGATAGAAAAACTGAGCATTAAAAAGAAAAGTGACTAAATAGATAGGGAAAAAAAACTTTCATCCAGTTACTGGCACACAATAATCACAGGGTGTTGCAGATCCACATGATGTGCTGGGACTACAGTTTGTCTATTTTATTTATTTATTTATTTATTTATTTATTTATTTATTTATTTATTTATTCATTTGCAAGAGAGAGAGAGCATGGGTAGGGTGGTGGGAGGCAGAGGAAGAGAGGGAATCTTATGCAGGCTCCATTGCCCAGCATGAAGCTTGATGCACGGTTGTGTCTCAGGACCCTGAGATCATGACCTGAGATGAAACCAAGAGTTGGACACTTAACCAAATAAGCCACCCAAGCGCTCCTATAGCAAGTAGTTTATTTGTTGGAGAGTGCCATACATGTAAAGGGTTTCAGGATATGCAACAGTTAAATACTTTTGCCTCTTGTCTTTCTTTCTTATCATGTGCATATGATGAGTAGGAAACAACACCCTTACCTGTCGAGAAAGTGCTCATTAATCCCTCCTAAATCTCATGACTAAAAACAGAGAGAAAAATCAGTTAGGGTAGTTGAGATTCAAGGCAATAGTAATACCTTCCAGAAGTATGATATCATATCTCATTTTCATTTATACAATAAGCCCTTATTGAGGCTTAACAATTTGCATGGTACTGGGCTGATTACTATGGAATGTACCAACATAATTCAATCAATAGAGTAAAGGAAAAAGCAGACACAAATAGTGATAAACATAATCTCTTATATGCAGGATAAGTGGAGTGTAGGAGTGCAGAGCAGAACTTGATGACTCATAACAGGGGTAATAGGGGAGTGCTTCAAGAGAAAAGCAGTAACTTTAGTGAATTTTACAAGAAGAGTAGCGTTTGGGATAGAGAAAGAGAATCTTAGCCAGAGAAACTGGAACAAAAATAGTCAGTGGGTTGTAAATGTGTGTAAGTTCAATATTCCAGGAGGCTCACCATGATTTGGGAGCTTCTTGCCTTGCCTTGCAGGGCTTGTACACACTAGTAAAAACACACTAGTAAAAACTAGTAAAAAATATATATTTGCCTCTAATTGTGAAACATCTGGATACTAAGGAAAGGAAGTACCTACAAGAAAGATTAAATTCAATAGAGTTTGTCCATAATGTCATTCAGCCAAAACTTAGACATTTAAAAAAAAACAGTTTATTTATTTAGCATGAGCAGGGGGAGAGGGAGAAACAGGCTCCTCATGGAGCTCAATGAGGGGCTCAATCGTGGGACCCTGAAATCATGACCTGAGCTGAAGGCAGACACTTAACTGACTGAGCCATTCAGGCTTCCCTAAGCAGCTTAGTAAAAAGAAATAGTTGCTGTGAACTTTTTCAGAGCAGCATATGAACTGTTCTCTGCTGCTGCCAATGAGATATAAATTATTTAAAATAAATTATGTAGATTTATCTTAATAAGAGTAAATAAGGACATCATTTTAATGGAGTGTGAGCTTCTTCCATAACTGGCTGCATCAGCATCTTTAGAGTTCCAGAGAGGCCATCCCTAGCGAAGCCATGTTGAGGATGTTATTTATTTATTTATGGGTAAGCTTCCTCAGATTTGGGAGCAGTGAGGCAATATGCTGACGTCACATCAACAAGAACACACTGAGTAAGCTGACCTTTGATATTTCTTGGAGTGAGAAAGTTATAAGGCTAAGTTTTCTCTGAGAGTGTGAAGCCTAGAGGAGAACCATTCCTTAGGCCCTGTCATTCAGTAGAAAGAATTAAGGATGTGGAATTGGAGTTAGAAGGTCTGACATCAAGCCGTAGTTCTATCACTTACAAGGCACCTGACTTTGACCAGGGTGCTCAATCTCTCTGGGGCTCCGTGTCTTCCTTCCAATACAGGGATAACCATTGCATTGTCTACAGGTTTGTTGTGAGGACAATGAGAAACAAAAATGGAAGTATTTCATATAATGTAGGTAGTTGCCAATTTTTGTTATTATTTTACAGCTGAAAATTTGGTAGGAAGTAGTGTGCTAAAAGTAGATTAGAATAAACCGGGAATCTTGTTTTCTTCCTACATGTTAAGATTACCTGCCCAGAGCTCTCAGGAGGTTTTGCTTGCTTATACTCAAATTTCCTTTTTTTTTTTTTTTTCTCCTAAGATTTCTTCTAAAGAAAGGCCTTTTAAAGTGACAGTTTCTCACTCTGAAGACTTTTGCCATTTCCTCAAACTGCAAGGCTTCTCACATTATCCCATCTGGTATTTGATGTAAAATATACACCCCCGTGATGTGCTAATTGTCTCCAGAGTATGGCCTCATAATTGTAATTAGTTCTTTTTGCACAGTTTCTTCCTGCCATGGATAGTATTTTTCTAAATGATAATATGGGATTGTCTGTGTCAGAGCAACAGTTCATTGTTTCCAAGAGCACGCATTTTAGAAGCCAGCAGAAGGTCTGTCTTCTGTAAAGGGCAGCAGCTCTCCTGTCACCCTATTGTCACACCCTTTGTGGCAGCAATGTACCCAGGCACGTGATGAGGGAGACTGCTCTGAAGTAGAAAGACATTAAGAATCCAAACTGTTCCTTTATTATCCCTAAAAAAGAACAACACAAGCCGAATACAAATAAATTATCCAAATATAAATGCAGAGGCAATTAGAATTGTGAATTTAGCAAACTGAATATAAGATATTTTAAATCTAGTAATCACAGATAATATGTATATGTGATAGGTCTTTGTGTAACACTTAAAATGTACCTTAAATTTATTATTTGTTACATACATCTCAGAAAGGAGAGGATTCTAGCAACAAGTATGATAAGATCTTAGCCCTATTTGGGATGAGAAAGAAAATGATGACCTGGGAGATACTTTTCCAGGGACAGTGAGAAACTCACCTCCAATGATAGCTCAACAGGGCTGATTAGTAAGGCAAAAAAGACAATGACACACAAAATCAAAATACGTTAAAACAAAGGGTGTTGAGATACAGAAACATCTCAGGAAGAATAAGAAATTGTCAATGAATATTGTGGCAGTGGAAATGGAGAGAATTAAATATATTAAAGAGAAATTGGGAAAGGGAAATTGATAAAATTGAGTAAATGTTTTGAAATGGTGGTAAGGAGTGAAAAGAGTAAATAAATAGTAAAGTATAATTTCTAGGCTTTGACTTTGGAGTACTAGGCAGTACCAGTAGTCCATATGACAACCATGGTGGAAATTGGTTTTTAGAAAAGGATAAGGAGTTTATTGATAATTTGAACATTCTGAAATGGATAGGTCTTTGGGGTATTCAGGTAGAAATATCCAAAAGGCAGTTGAGGTATATTCATGTAGATCCTGGGGGAATGTCAGGGCTAAATTTACAGATTCTGAAGTCATTTATTTATACATAGAGCTAATCAAAGCTATGTAATGGCAGAAAAGCCAGAAGAACATAGAAAATGGGAAATACATCTGAGTGAGACTAAGGTTAAGTAGAGGAAGAAAATTTAGTGATAGAAGGGATGTTATTGATTCAAAGGAGGCATGAGTTTTAGGGGAGAAAAACTGGTCTATAGCATAGAATACTACCACTGTAGACCAGGGTTCTAGGAAATTCACTGCATTTAGTACCTGAGATGCCACTGTTGACATATTGAAAGCTATTTGTTTCAATGGAGTAGTTTTGGTAAAAGCTACCAGTCACATGTGGAATGGTGGGGGGAAAATTATTAAAAATACACAATGTAGGCATGGCTAGCAAGAGAAAGAGAGAAAAGATGATGATTACATGGGGAGGAGGATGTGGGTTCAGAAAGCATTATGAATTTTTTGGCAGAGGAGGGAAAAATCTGGAGCTTTAGTATATCCAGAAGAAAACAGAACAACAAAAAGCTTGGAGGTAAAGGAAAGGAATGAGACAATGGGTGGAAAAAGAACCCCACAATAGCAAGACAGGTTGGCATTTGGGAATTGGTATTTAAAATCCCCCTTAACATAAAGAGAAGCACTGCTTCCTTAGAGAATACATTAAAGGAAATAAAGTCAGGGTCCAGTGCAGATAAGGTCAGGGAAGTGGATGGGACATTAAGGCAGTCCAAATAAGTTTACTCATATTCAGACAGAGATACATGAAAGAGAAGATCTTGTTTATGCACACCTATACATGTGCACACAATTGACTTTTGGAGTAAAATATGTACAAACTATGGTTGATTGCATAAAAAAAAAAAAAAAAAAAGAATGGCCCTGCTTACCATTTCCATTAAAGTTATCCATGAACTCTCTCCAAAGTACTTTCCTCCCCCATGCATCTATGATTCTGGACCTGAACTAAGCAAGTCACAAAATTATTACTTGTCTTTCATTTTTTCCCCTAAGGCTTTATGGAAACACTTTCCTTAACAAATAACATACATGGAGTAAAAAAATCCAATAGTTTCTGATTTAGAAGACCTCTCTAGCACATTAAAATGATATTGGCAGATAACTTTCTAGAGATAAATCTCAACATTTTAAAGAGGAGTAGAGATGTATTTGTTTTCATATCAAGAAGAATGGCCCTTCAGAGAGGCCTATTGATTTCATAGAAATTTCAAAAAGAGTAATGGCTGACTAAACATAGCAGTAGGGGTGAGAAATGATGCTGCTGTAACTCCTTAGTAAACATAAGAAATTAGATTAGGCAGTTAAAGTCAAACGGACCCAATTCTTGCATTCCCACAGAAGAAACAGTCCCCACAATGCACTCAGGGCTAAGATTGTACTTTGGTCATTTCTTAAAGCCTAGAACACTGTTTGGCATAAGGATAGAAGAAAAGTGTGGGAAAACAGATAGAAGCAAAGACATAATTTGCAATGAAGGTGTTGGAATGTATAACATAATAATAAAAGAAAACCCATAAAAGGGATTGAACTAGCAGTAAGAAAAAGAGTAGAAATGCTTGCCTCAATAAACAAGAAGTGTACAGACCAGATTACTGCTGGCCAAACCATGTCAGGAAATTATATATGGTTCTAGATGCCAAAGTACAGAAGAGATGCTGAAAAACTGTGAGCAGAGGAAGACTTTCCAGAAGAATAGAGTCTATAGGAGTAACAATGGGAGTTGATGCAATCACTGTTGTGTAAACAGAGGAAGACAAGAGCAAGTACCATTAGCAAGAATTAAAATTAGACTTGTTCTTGTGATTTCAGAGGGATAGAGCAGAATAGTTTTCTCTTTCCCTTTCCCCTTTCTTTCTTCCTCTTTTTTCCCTCCTCCTTCCTCCCCTCCCTTTCCTTTCCTTTCTTTTTTGGAAAACCATAACTTCAGGTCTTGGTTTATGGCAATTTTTCATCATTGGCATTTATAATAATTTAAGATATATGAAAATATATGAAACATAATATGAAGTGAACGTATAAAATTGTCATTCATATAATCATTAATGTAAATTATTGAAGTGCATAAATCACAGTGTTTAGAACTATATATTTTAGAAACAAATTGTTAGTAAAATTCCTCCAAATAATAGTGAAAAATATTTTTTAAAAAGAAAAAAGGATAAGAGGTAGTGATCTCACCCAGATGAAGTAGAAGATCTTAGCCTCCATTCCCCACAAAAGAAACTGCTCTGCAAGAGCTCAGGACTAATGGGTATATGATAAAGAAAAAAAAAATGTAAATGTGACATCAAAAACAAAAAATGTGTGTGGAGGAGCAAAAGGTGCGAGTTTTTGTATGCATTTGAAGTTCAGTTGTTATTAGCTTAAATATCAATAGTGTTTCAAGTAGGCCTCAGGGCAAGGTAACCACAAGCCAAAATCTATAGTAAATATATACAAGATAAAGAAAAGGGAATCAAAGTATACTACTATGGAAAATCATCATTTCAGAAAGGAAGACAGCAAAAGAAGAAAAGAACCACAAGATAGCCAGAAAACAATAACAAAATGGCAGTAGTAAGTTCTTATGTATCAATAATTACCCTAAATGTAAACGGCTTAAATTTTCTTATCAAAAGACTTAGAGTGCTGAATGGATAAAAAACAGGACCCAACCATATTATGCTTACATGACATTTACTCTGCCTTCAAGTACACTCATAGGATCAAAATGTAGGAATGAAGAAAGAAGGCAGGGGTAGCTATACTTACATCAGACAAAATAAACTTAAACTTTTAAAAAAATGTAAAGATGGGGCACCTAGGTGGCTCAGTTAAGTATCTGCCTTCAGTTCAGGTCATGATCCCAGGGTTCTGAGAGCCAGCCCCATATTAGGCTGCCTCCTTCTCCCTCTCTACCCCACTCATGTTCTCTCTTGCTATCACTGTTTCTATCTCTCAAATAAATAAAAATAATTTTTAAAAATGTTGAAGAAACCAAGGAAGTTATATAATTTTAAAGGAGTCAAATAATTAACAGAATAAAACAATTGTAATTATGTGTATCTAAACTTGGGGCTCCAAAATATATTAAGAAATACTAAAAGATCTGAAGGGAGTAATGGACAATAAAACAATAATAGCAGAGGACTTTAATACTCCACTTTTAACAATGGATAGATCAGGGTATCCCTGGGTGGCTCAGCAGTTTAGCGCCTGCCTTCAGCCCAGGGCACGATCCTGGAGACCCGGGATCAACTCCCACATCAGGCTCCCTGGATGGAGCCTGCTTCTCCCTCTGCCTGTGTCTCTGCCTCTCTCTCTCTCTCTCTCTGTGACTATCATAAATAAATAAAAATTAAAAAAAAATTAAAAAAAAAATAAAGTCAATAACAGAAGAAACCTGGAAAATTCACAAATAGGTGAAAATTAAACACATATTAAAATAAAACACTCTCCTGAATAACCAAGAGGTCAAATATGTAATTAAAAGGGAATTTAAAAGGTATCCTGAAATAAATAAAAATGGAAACATAAAACCCCAAAATTTATGGAAAGTAGCAAAGCAGTGCTGAGAGGGAAGTTTATAGCAATAAATGCCTATATTAAAAAAAAAATAATAAAACCCTCAACTAATCTACCTAACTTCATACCTCAAGGAACTAGAAGAACAAATATAAACTAAGCTCAAAGTTAGCAGAAGGAAGAAGATAACAAAGATCAATATGGAAATAAATGAAATTGAGATGAGAAAAACAATAGAAAAGATTAACAGAGGTGCCTGGCTGGCTCAAGTTAAGCGCCTGACTCTTGACCTCAGCTCAGTCTTTATCTGAGTCATGAGTTCAAGCCCTACATTGGGCTCCATACTGAGCATGAAACCTAACTTAAAAAAAAAAATTAAAAAGATAAACAAAAGTAGGAATTGTTTTTGAAGAGATAAACAGAATTGACAAATCTTTAGGTAGATTAACCAAGAAAGAGAGGATTCAAATAACTAACATAAATGGAAGAGAAAAATGTTTTAGCTGATAACCACAGAAATTATAAAACATTATAGGAGACTTAGTATAAATAATTATATGTCAAAAACTGGACAATCTAGAAGAAATTGATAAACTTGGGATCCCTGGGTGGCGCAGCGGTTTGGCGTCTGCCTTTGGCCCAGGGCGCGATCCTGGATACCCGGGATCGAATCCCATGTCGGGCTCCCGGTGCATGGAGCCTGCTTCTCCCTCTGCCTGTGTCTCTGCCTCTCTCTCTCTCTCTGTGTGTGACTATCATAAATAAATAAAAATTAAAAAAAAAATTGATAAACTTTTAGAAAAAATACAAGCCACCATAACTGAATCATGAAGAAATATAAAATCTGAACAGATCACTAACAAGTAAAGAAACTGACTAAATAATTAAAAACCTCCAAAAATAGAAAGACCAAGAATCAGACGGTTTCACTGGTCAATAGGATCAAACATTTAGAGACTAGTAATTAATAACAATTCTTTTCAAAATCTCCCAAAAAACCTCAAGAGTTGGAAACACATCTAAATTCATTCAATGTGGCCAGGATTGTCCTGATACCAAATAACACAAGAAAGAAAACCACAGGCCATATCCCTATTGAGAGTAGATGTAAAAATTCTCAACAAAATACTAGTAAACTGAATTCAACAACATTAAAAGGATCTTACCCTCATCAAATGGGATTTATGCCAGTGATGCAAAGATGGTTCAACATCTGCATATCAATCACTGTGATTCACCACATTAACAAAATGAAGGATACAGATCATATGATCACCTCAATAGATGTAGAAAAAGCGTTTTACAAAATTCAATATATTTTCATGATAAAAACATTCAACCAATAAGGTATAGAAGGAACATGTCTGAATATGATAAAGGCATATATGACAAGCCAACAGCTAATATCATATTCAACAGTTTTAATGTTCTTACTGTTTATATGAGATGAGGGGTATGTTAACTAACCTTATTGGCGGTAAACATTTCACTATATATACATGTATCATCAAATCATCACATTGTACACCTTAAACTTACACAATGTTTTATATCAGTTACATCTTGATAAAGCTGGGTGGAGGAAGAATGGGGAGCTGAAATATCTGATTAAAAGGAGAAATTTGAAGCAAGTAAGGCAAAATGTTAATCATTGTTAAATTGCAGGAGAAACCTCTACACATGTCTCTAGTATATTTTCTGTGCTTTTCTACAGGTTTAAAGATATTTTTAAATTAAAGTTTTCACAGGGAAAACATTGAAAACTGTCTCAAATTTGTTGAAACACTATGTTTTAGAAATTGAGATTTATTGAAATGCAAGTGTTTAGGAGATGCAGCTGTCTTACTGAATTCAGCTGTTTGACTCACTTTTAAATGAGTGTCTGTGTTCAGCCTCATGAAAGTTATAGCAGAGCCAGGTTGATGATGTGGAGGATTTCAACCAGCCTAAATTATTCTTTGGGGTATATAAGAAGATTAGGTGCATTAACAAGAATATTTGAAAAAAGCCTCAATTATTAAAAACTCTTCTTCCAAAATATGCAGAAAGAGCTATAAGATGCCTCAAGAGGCAGCCTGAGCTTCATAGTAGGAGGCAATTAGACATATAATTGAATGTTACAGAACCAGATGAGTTTTCTAAAATGATAGGGGAAAAATATCTAAAATGTTGTCAGTTCTAGAAACCTACAGACTGAGAACACTACAAAGATAATTTTGCATCCTATCATCCCACAGATCCTTAGACCCTCATTCACTGCCATATATCCAAGTCCTTCAGTATCTGAAACCTTGAGAGCATCTGTTCTTCAAAATTATCACCACAACCCTATACACTCAAGATGATTCATTGACATCTCAGTTATCCACAGATTTCTTCCCCCTCCCAAACATTTCTGCTAAATCTTTTGAATTCATCATCTATAATCACCAATAGCCCTGAATTTCTTTAAACATACTCCTAATATCACTATTTTCTATGCAGTTCTTTGGAGAGGAGACTTTATTTTCTTAAATTTTACGCACCTCAGGGTCTAGACAGGAGTCAATGTTCTTTTCCATTTTCTCTCCTACTTCAAAACTGTTTCCAAACTCTTTTCTTCTTAGCTTCTTTAAAGCCAATGCCACCAGAATAAATCACCTGCTATTTCCCCTGGTCACTTTCACCTTCTCACCCTCTGGCCACTCCTATTCATTACTGATGGCTTCAGTTCCGGATGTATCATCTTTTCTAACACTGCACATGATTTTCAATGTTTAATACTTGTATCTCTCTGTTCCTAAATTTCCTTGTCACCAATAGTTCAATTTTTTTCAGCCACTTTTGCCATTTAGTCTTTTGGTAATTCCTAAAAGCTTGGGATCACCAATAGGTTCACTACTTAAAAACTGAAATTCATAACTTCCATACTGTGATCCACACCCTCTAAGCTTCAGGCATATAGCATTATTTTCAACTTTTAAAAAGCTCCAAACAACAACACAATAGCAAAAAACTCCATTGAGGCCTTCATTCAATTAGTCCTACCATTTCCTCATGCCATAAATTGAATGTTTGTATCCTCCGTAAAATTCTTATGTTGTGGGACACCCAGGTGGCTCAATCAGTTGAGCATCTAACTCTTGATTTTGGCTCAGGTTATGATCTTGGGGGTCCTAGATTCAAGCCCCGAGTCAGGTTCCATGTTCAGTGGGGAATCTGCTTGGATTCTCCCTCCCCCTGTTCACACATACATACTCTCTCGCTAAAATAAATACATAAATCTTTAAAAAAAATTCTTCCATTGAACTCCTAACTCCCAAGGTGAGGATATAAGGAATTGGGGCCTTTGGGAGGTGACAGGTCATGAAGACAGAGTAATCATGAATGGTATTAGAGCCCTTACAGAAGAGGTCTCAAAATGCCCTCTCATCTACTTCCGCCATATGGTTACAGTGAAAAGATGGACATCAGAGAGGAAGTTAGCCTTCACCAGATACTGAATCTGCCGGCACCATGATCTTGGACTTCCCAGAACCGTGAAAAACAAATGTTTGCTGTTTAGAAGTCAGCCAGTTTACACTAATTTTGTTATAGCAGCCTGAATGGACTAAGGCACCTCAGTATTGTTCACCATCCTTAATCCCTTCCTTCTTTTCTTAGAATATGTTATAGAAAATTACAAACACTGCTTTACAAATATTTCTAATGCTTTATTTTCCTTCCTCTGTTTCACAAACCTGGAAAACAAAACCTATGACTGTCATTAAACTTAGCCATTCATTAGCTGCAGGAAAAGTAGACATTGATGAATGAAAAACACAAAACCAAGTTGACTATTAGTTCTTGATGACAAATCTCAGATGAGTCTTTAACACTACCTGGAAATTCTGGTACACTTACCTAAACATTTTTTTATTATTCCTTTAAATAGCTAATTTATATCATCTTCTCTTTCTTTAGATTTCTATTTTGTTTTTTTTTTTTTTTTTAAATTTTTATTTATTTATGATAGTCAGAGAGAGAGAGAGAGAGAGAGGCAGAGACACAGGCAGAGGGAGAAGCAGGCTCCATGCACCGGGAGCTCCACGTGGGATTCGATCCTGGGTCCTCAGGATCATGCCCTGGGCCAAAGGCAGGCACCAAACTGCTGTGCCACCCAGGGATCCCTAGATTTCTATTTTGAAGAAATCCCCTAACAGTCAGCTATTGTCATATCGTATACTTTGTTATTTTGCTACAAATGTACAAGCAACAGATAAATCTTCCATGTCACCACAACCAACATATAATACTGCCTTCCATCTGTTATGAAAAAAAAAATCTTTTTGTCCTTATAAAGGGTCTACCCCTCCCTCATGTGCTGTAGATCCACTATCAGCATCTCAATATAAGCCATGATTTTTTATCGCCTGGACTACTGCAGTAGCTTCTTAACTGCTTGTGTGCCTTGTTTGTCTTCCTCTTGCCTGAAGATAATACTCTACAATAATACATTTGCTAGTTAATGGCCAGTATTCTTTCACAAACATATATCATATTAATCATATCTGCTTAAAACTATCTAATAGTTTTCTACCATAATTGGCATAAAACACAAAATCATTATTCTGGTTTTTCAAAAACAAAGACAGAGAGGTGGTCCCTGATTGCCAATTTTTCTTCATCTCTCACTCCTCAAGCCAGCCTTCTCCAGTGATGCATTCCAGGCTGGTCCTTGATTTATAGCTCTTGTATTTATTATTACCTGTGCCTGGTATGCTCTTCTCCTTCACATTCATATAGATAGCCCCTTCTTTTCCTTCAGATACTTGTTTCAAAAATCACCCATTTAAAAAAGGCCTTTATTGGGCAGAGAGAAGAAGGAAATGGCCCATGACACAGAAATTTAAAGAAAAAAAAGGCCCTCGTTGACTACTCATATTCTAAATAACTCTATTTTTTTTTGTTATAAGACTTATTTTTTATCTCTTTATGGAAAAACTACTATCTGAAATCTAAAGGAAGAAGATAAGGAAAGATGTCTAACGAATTGCAAACTGCTGCCTGGTGCAGAGTTGCAAACAATACACAGCACTCACAAAACAGGAGCAAGAAATAAATTTTTGTTTTTGTTTTTTGTTTTTTTGTAAGAATAAGGTATCGGGTGGTTTATTTCATAGCAAAGCTGACTCATAATGGTATTCATAGAAATTTCATAAAAAGCCACAGGAGTTATTCTGCTTCAGAGCCCTAGCAGGGTCTTAACTACAGAGGAGAGAATATTTGTGTAAGCTTTAGAGGAAAGGCAGTTTACTGGTTAGAGAAGTAGAATATAATATCTAAGCAGAGGGCCATTTTATTCAAAGACCTGGAAACTAGAAAGAATGTGAAATGTTTGAGGAATTTTAAATGGTTCAGTGGGACTAAGATGTGAGGAGATTCAAACAGTGAATGATGAATAAAAAGGTAAGCTGGACCACACTGTGAAGGGATCCCAAGAGCAATCTGATTTATCTGAAGGCTGAGTAAAGCAAACGTTAAGTTAGGTCTGGTTTGAGCAGACCTGGATTGTATAAAGCTCACTCAGGAGGCAGTTTGGAATACCCAGTAAACAGTGAAAAAGGTTGCAAGCAGGTAGAAGTTTACTGTTGTAATACCAGTAAGACATTTATAGAATCTGGAATAAGATGATCAGATATTTGGTCATTTCTAAAGGAAGCACATGTAGAAAGGGATAGATTTTTTTCCTCACATTTCTTTTTATTTTAAACTCAGTGGGTCAAAGGCTCTTGCACTTTCCTATATTGTAGGTAATGAATGACATTAAAAACATGAGAAAAAATAGATCAAGGTGGCAAAAAGAAAGATATATGTCACTGCATTTGTTTTACATATGATTTGATACCTTGCCCAACCCTCTCTCTCTTTCTTCTGATAATCTCTGGTGGAGATGTAGTATTATTTTAGAATAGTAGTAGGCATCACAGAAAGCCACAAGTAATTCCAGTGCAATCCTCGGTTTACTCTGTTTCTCTGTCCCCTGCCTATTTACTATTAGCTACCTCAAATGCTTTTGGGACAAGTTATCAGTCAGTCTGTCCACAAGTCACTCACTCATTCTCCCCTTAATAACCTCCCTTAATAATTTCTGTAACATGAGCTTTTCATTCTGTTTCCCAAATCTATATCTCTAGCTCACACTTCTCTCTTGACTTTTAGATTTACAAACACACACACACACACACACTCACACACTCTGCCCTTATGTATTTCCAAATACGTTTGGCTTTCAAAAAATCTGTTGCAAAAAATCTGTTGCAGAATGAATTGGGATTATTTTCATTAAAGATTTAATTTATTTATTCATGAGAGACACACACACACACACAGAGGCAGAGACATAGGAAGAGGGAGAAGCAGGCTCCCCGCAGGGAGCCTGATGTGGAACTTGATCCCGGGATCCTGGGATCACAACCTGAGCCACAAGCAGATGCTCAACTGCTGAGCTACCCAGGTGTCCTGAATTGTGATTATTTTTAACCCACTTTCATGAGACTGACATCTAAAAGAAAGTATGGAAATAATTTCATTCACACAGGTGAGAAAATATGTTCCTATTGGATTATCTAGGTAAATGGAAGAAAAAACCTTAGCAATTATTTATATTAGTATTTTTCTTCATAATTTACACAATATATATCAACCTCCGATTTGAACATCGTAAGAATTCCAAAGCTCAGGCTAGGTACATAGAGTCCCAGTGATTTTATAAATAAAGACCATACATCTAGGGATGCCTGATGGCTCAGAGGTTAAGGGTCTGCCTTTGGCTCTGGGCGTGATCCTGGAGTCCTGGAATTGAGTCCCGCATCAGGCTCCCTACATGGAGCCTGCTTTTCCCTCTGTCTGTGTCTCTGCCTCTCTCTCTCTCTCTCTCTCTCTCTGTGTGTCTCTCATGAATAAATAAATAAAATCTTTATTAAAAATATAAAAAGACCATACATCTGAGGTAGGGCAAGCTTCAGGGCATACCGTCGGAGTAACCACACAAGACCTGTGTTGAGACCAGTCCTGAATTCGATTTAGCACTCTGACATTGCCATCTTAAAACTGTTAATGATTTTTAATCATAGAGTTCTATGTTTTCATTTAGCATTGAGCCTGTTAATGATACAGAAAGTCTTGGGTTTTTTAAAAAAGGTATTTATGCAAGGATACACAAAACATAATTGACAGATTTAAGAAAAGAACATCGAGGTACCTTACTTGCATTTCAATGTCCTTTTCATAACTCAGTGCTGCCTAAAAGCACACAGTGGATCTGTCTCTTCTGAGCTAGCTTTCCCAAGTTTTATAGCTCACCAAATGTAAGCTTTTTAACACTATATCTAACATTATATAAGAGACAGTGACAGACGCAAACTTTATTTTCCTCTTCATTGAAAACAATATCCTCTCAAACTTTTGCCAAGTGTTTTTGCGTTAGAATAAACCAGTAGTCGGAACAACCAGTCCAGGGCATACACATTCCCATAGAAAGTGGCCTTGTGCTATTAAAACAGATGGAATCTTTGAGCCTGACTGCTTTGCTCTGAAATCACAGCCATTATTAAAAAAGCAGAGAGCACATGGACATGTAGAGCAGTGACCAGGTTGCTTATCTGTGTAAATAAAAATTGTAAAGGCCATTAAGAGCCCATATCTTGGCATTGTGCCCCTTCTAAACTCCATCAGAAATTAACTGACAACTTATATACTGGGAAGATAGGAAAGAAATGATATTAGTTTGCCTTTAGCTCTTTAAAATAACCATTCCAGCAAATGACATGTCATAATCCTCCAGAGATGCATCATTTTACCGCATTCAGTTAGAGAAACTCTTCAGGCACTGCGTATAAAAAATATGTTTGAGAAGATTTGTATGCTTTCAACAATATCAGGGACATACAAAGTTTAGACAGTGTAGATTTTAACTATATACACAAGCTTTTAGAATGTAGGCACAGATTAAACAAAACAGGGCAAAAGTAAAGTCACAACTGTTTTCCAATTTTCCATTTAACTTGAGAGCTTCAGTAGCAACTCTGAGTTTCTTTTGGTATGTATAACATCAGTGATTTGTAATATTTTTTCATGTTGAAAAAAATGCCTCACAGGGGAAAAAAAGCTACTTTAATTATGTAGCATATGTAAAATTATATTTTAGTGATTACATTCACATGTAAATACTAGTAAAGGTAGGACCTGTCTCTTTTGTTCATAGTATATCCTTATCAGGTAGACCAGTGATTTCAATACAGAATTTATTCAGTAAATCTCTACTGAATTAGTAAAAAGGATTAGGTCAAAAATACAATGGTATTAAGAAGTCATATTTGTTTTAACATGAAAAAATTAGTGATCAATACAAAAAGCTCATTTAGAATGGTAATATTTGGAGGCTTTGGAAAGCAAAATTCTGATTAATTATAAAGGTACACATAGCACACTAAATTTTCAATTTTACTAGATCTGTTTGTTTTGGTTAAATAAAGTCAGTTAATGAAGCTGTTTAAACCTGAAGAATTCAGCTACTATCCCATGCATTGTGTTAGACTGTTGGATATCTTTATGCATGTGGTATGTGTGTGTTTTAATTGAGCCCATATCTTAAAAGTAATCACACAAAAATATGGCTTCTCTAGAGGGGCACCTGGGCAGCTCAGTGGGTTAAGTGTCTGCCTTCAGTTCCGGTCATGATTTTAGAGTCCTGGAATCTAGGCCTGCGGCAGGCTCCTCACTCAACAGGGAGTCTGCTTCTCCTTCTCCCTCTGCTTTTCCTCCCTACTCATGTTCTCTCCCTCTTTCTCTCTCTCTCTCAAATAAAGAAATAAAATATTTTAAAAATATATGACTTCTCTAGAAAAATCTGAAAATCTTCAGTACTAGATCTGCATTGCCAGATGGATACAATATACTAAAATGCAAATGCTGCTGCTCCCAATAAAAGAGATCATAAATACAGTTTTCCATGGTCCCTAGCAATGACTGTTGCCTCTCTGACATTTTGTTTGGCCTTATCATTAATTTGGGGTCTCTGTCTAGTCCCTATATTAACTTAAATTGTTGATCCTGCTTCAAGTGATCTGATAATTGATTAACGTACTTGTTAACCAACCTTTATTTTTAAGTTCCAGTTCTGTCTGCCAATGCTTTCTGTAGGGAAGGACAAAGCTGTCTCCTTTGATAAAGTAGCAGATTCCAAGTGTATTAAAATTAAATATTTTTCTGCCACTGCAATGACATCAAATGCCAAAAGAGGCATTGTCAAGCACTGGCTACTTATTATTTAAAGGAATCTCTAATACAGAGAATGATCCTTTTTATAGAATAATTCAAATAAAAGTATTGAACATTCAATAAAAAATCTTATCTAAAAGGATAGGACTATATCAAACAGGCTAGAAGATAGACTTCTGAGAGTTCAATAGCTTGACTCCAAAAGCTTTAATAAATTTTGCTTTCACACAAAAAGACTCATAAAAATACACTTAAGCCTAGAATACCACTAACCCATAGTCAGAAATACATTTGATAAGATCTGAAATAAATCAAATAAACAAAAAGACTAAAGTTTTTGGTGCATCAAAGCAGCTGACGGCGAGTGTTCCCTGAATTGGAAAAGATACTAGTGAAAAAGAATCAAAATATTAAATATACCTTCTAGAAGAACAGAGTCTATGTAATCTACATAAACATGTGCTTTGAAAAGAGTACCACTGATATATAGACATAAATAAACATATAAATATAAACATAAAACATATAAGCATAAAAACATCCTCATAGGCATCTTCAGTGATGGCCTTCTTGAGGATAGGACCTGCTTTCAGGAGCTCCCCAGGTCATCTAATTCAGCATTATGTTCATTAGGTGCGTGTTGCCTATTATGTAAAGCTTACTTTAAAAAACTGCTTTTGAAGACTTTAGACAGTAGGCACAAGAAGGAAAACAAACCTACAGAGATACAGAGTAGAGAGACCTCCTCTTCTGCCTAGGATGTCAGAGATCACAGGAGATAGAAACCAAATGAAACATGAAACCAAAATAGGCTAATAAATGACAAGATTTAGAGTTTTAGAGCATTAGCAGGTTTTAGGAGCAAGTACAAGATGTATTACAATTTCACAGAAAAAGAGCCCTTCTAGAGTAAATCAACCCCAGGTACTCTCTGGACTCATTTTCTGATTCTAGCTAAGGGCTAAGGGATTGGGCTTGACCCTGCCAGAAAGATTCAACTCTGTGAGAGAAGAACTAGTCAACCTTTCAGTGGCAATGCTGGGCTGCCGTGACTCACCAGAGAGCCCCGGATGAATGGCAAGCTCAGAATAGGAGGCATTCACTGAGTTTTGGGACTGCTCATGGGAGACTGTGGTGAGAAGCACTTCTAAACAACCCCCCTGCAGTTTTTGATACTCAGGAGACAAAGATTGTTAGAGGAGGGGTAAATACTTGGCTAATTTTCCCTTCAAGAAATTTGATAAAACTTACCTTCTGTGGGGTAAAGGGCTAAAGAAATAAACTCAAAACCTCTTGAGTGGAAGAACTAAAGCTTTCAGGGAGTAGGAAAGGGGCCCTTTCATTTCAAGGGTCAAAAAATCCAGCCTGGCCATTTGTAAAGAATACTTTCGAATGAGAGTTGGATTGAATCCTATTAAAATTATGACCTAGCCCACGCCCAGAACAACCTTGATTGAATGGAGATGATCAGCCCATCAGATGCAATGCTGCATAGCCTAAGGAGTTAAACCTCCTGCAGTCCTCATGGGTTTTTTTTAGAATTAACTGAAGAATTGGGTAGGTTTGAACCTGCAGTTTGAGAACAGGAGTGACTCTAGGAAGGAACTTAAGAAAGGTAACAATCAACAGATTTACCCTTTAAGAACCTGCTCAGACCTCTTAGGTAAGAATGAGTGTATTCCAAGAGGTCTTTTTAAACAAACTGTCTCAAATAGTCTTTATTAAATTCCATCAGGGTAATCCTCTGCTTGTCTACCCTGCTAAGGTTTAAAGGTAAGATTTCTCTCTTAACCTCCAATGACAAAATAAAGGAGTTCTTGGCATGGGATCCATGAATGAAGTTCAGAAAGCCAAAATACTTGGGTGCAATTTTTAAAAACTGTGCATCTTCATTAACTACTATGTGAAATATAGAATTTTCTTCCACCAGAAATATAGGTAACTCATCATGGTAAAAGTAGCACATCTATAACTTTGCCACCAGCAGAAATCACATAGAGTTTCATATCACATACAATTATTGCAGATATTTGGAAATATCAGTCTTACTTCTCAGCACTTCAAAGTTATGGTAGTTATTCAACCCACTACTAGATCCCATTAAACACACACACACATACACACATATATTTCATTCAATCACACATGTACTTTTTAAAGTATTTGGTGACTTGTTCCCCACATCATTGGTTTCCTTTTTTTATGTTATATTATTTTAAAATATTTTAAGGAGGTATCCAAAAGCTTCATCACCCTACCAAACAGTTTGTATCAGTTTGACATAGATACTATAATGAATTACCACAAACTTAGTGGTAAAAAGAACACAAAGTTATTATCTCACAGTTCTATAGGTGAGAAATTCAACAGGGGTCCCACTAGCAAAAATGAACGTATCAATAGGGCTGCATATTTCTGAAGGTTCTAGAAGAGAATCTTTTTCCTTGCCTCTTCCAGCCTCTAAAGCCACTTGTATATCTTGGCTCATAATCCCCTCCATCATCTTCAAAGCCAGCAGCATTGTATCTTCCTGACCATTCTTCCATAACCACATTTCCCTCTGACTCTGACCTCAGCCAAGAAAAGGTTCTCTGCTTTTAAGGATCCATGTGGTTAGATTGGGCCCCTTGTGTGATCCAGAATAATCCCCATCTCCGGTCCATTTTGCCACATAAGTAAGCATATTCACAGGTTAGGATTTTAAAACATGGACAACTTTTGGGGAGCATACATTGTTCTTCCTACCATACGGTCCTTGGTACATAAAGAATAAGAACATCTAGACACTTAGTAGACTACAGTAAGGAAACAGAATAATAATCAGTGATGAAAGATCCCCTGAAGAGATGTTTATCTAATACAAGAAGCTCTACATTATGTGTCTAGCCTCTAATATATGTGAAATATTGTTCTAGAAAACATATCATCACAGGTTACACTGATCCTGTCAGAGGTTGATGTCAGGCCTGATTGAATAGGTTTATTCCAGTTTGGCCTCAAATCTTAGGTTGTAACCCTTATTTTTAAGGCAACATTCTTAGAACATAGGCTGTCTGGTGTCTTATTTGAGAGTGTGGGTATCTCCTCTTTAGGTATGGCCTTTGAAATCTTTGATCAGTCTTATAGCCTCTCAGCAGATGTTATATGACAAGCTTTCTAGAATCTTGCCTTGCTTGTGTTCACTTTAGTAGTTGGAAGATACAGTGAGAAATCTCAGCAAATACCTTGGAATTCTCTTTTATGGCTTTTTACCCTAACATATCCTGCCTCTTGAATTATATTTACCCAGTGAGCTCTGAAGTATGATTTCTATTTTCTCAATTAATGGAGATCATCACACTTAGGCTCTACATTCCTGCATCACATTTCAAAATGCCACCAGGAAGAAGGCAGGGATGAAAGTGGGCTCCCTATGCCTGACTCCTTTCTCTCAATGATTCCAACCACATATTGCTTGCTGTCCAGGGTCTGCATCATTGCAATGAAGTGTGGTACCCATTTACTCCCTTACCAAAGTTCTCTAGATATTCTATTTGACTTATCTTTGAGTGTATTAATCTTAATATATCCAAACTGCTATAAAATATATTCATTAAGTTATCAATTTTTAGATTTTGCATTTTTCTATTCTAAAATGTTCAGTGGTTACATTTATAGATCCCATCCCTCTCTTGATATTTTCTACAATTTCATCTATTTTACCCATCTTTCCCCCATTCTGTAACACATTAATCATAATTATTTTGAAGTCTTTCTTATTCTATGTTCTTGAAAAGATTGTGTAGAATCACTATTCTTTCTTCATTAAAGGTTTGATGAATTTTCCATTGAAAACACTTATGCTTGGTGTTTTCTTTTATAAACTATCTTAAACTATATGTTCAATTCCCTTAATAAATATAATTCAGATGTGTTCTTGCACAAATATTGATAGTTTGTGACATTCAATAAGTTTGGAAATTTTATAAAGATTTTAGAATTTATAAGCAAAAGTTGTTTACACTATTTCCATATTTTCCTCTTAATAGTTATAGGATCGGGGGTGTCTGAGTGGCTTAGTGGTTGAACATCTGCCTTTGGCTCAAGTCATGATCCAGGGGTCCTGAGATCAAGTCCCAGATCAGGTTCCTCACAGGGAGCCTGCTTCTCCCGCTATGTCTCTGCCTCTCTCTGTGTGTCTCTCATGAATAAATAAGTAAAATATTTTTTTAAAAAATAGCTATAGTATCAGTATTGAAATCCACTCATTTTTTATAGTGATTATTGATATTATATCTATTTTTTGATATTATTATCTATTTTTTCTTAGTAGACCTAGCTAAAGTTTACCAACTTTATTAATTTATTCAAAAAGCTAGCTTTTGGCTTCACGGACTTTACTTGTTGTTTTTTAAATTTCATTGATATCTGCTGTAATATTTATAATTTTCTCCCTTCTGCTTGTGCCAGGCTTAATTTGCTCTTCCTTTTTTTTTTTTTTTTTTTTAAGATTTTATTTATCATTCATGAGAGACAGAGAAAGAGAGGCAGAGACACAGGCAGAGGGAGAAGCAGGCTCTATGCAGGGAGCCCGATGTGGGACTCGATCCCGGGTCTCCAGGATCACGCCCTGGGCTGAAGGCAGGCGCTCAACTGCTGAGCCACCCAGGTGTCCCAATTTGCTCTTCTTTTACTGGTTTCTTGAGATTGAATCTTAGATCACTGACTTTAGATATTTCTTCTTTGCCAATGTAATCACTGAATGCTAAAATTTTTCCTCCAGGCAGTGTTTTAGTGGCATTCGAGGAATTTCCATTTGTTGTATTATCTTCATTTAGTACAAACTATATTTTTTTTGTAAGCTTCTTTAATGCTTGGGATATTTATAAGTATGTTGTTTAACATCCAGATATTTGAGAATTTCCCTGTATCTTTCTGTTACTGATCTTTAATGTAATTCCATCATGGTCTGAGAGCACACTCTGCATGATTTCTATCCTTCTACATTCATTAAAGTTTGTCTATGTGGTCTATCTTTGTTAATGTACAGTATATATTTGGAAATAGCTCATATTCTACAGTTGCTGGTGGATTATTCTATATATCTCAATTAGATCCTGTTGGTTGATTATACCATTCAGATCATCACTGAATTTCTGTCCACTTGTTTTATCAGTTATTCAGAGGATTGTTGAAGAATTAAACTATAATTGGATCTGTTTCTCCTTTCATATCAGTTACTGGTTTATGTATACTCTAGCTCTGTTATTTCATGAATATCCATTTACCATTATTATGATCTTTAGACAATTGACCTCTTTAGAATTTTGTAGCATCTTTCTTTATCCCTGATAATGTTTCTTGTTCTGCAGTCTACCTTGTCTAAAATTGCTATAGCTATTTGATTTTCTTTTGATTAGTGTTTGCATGACATAAATTTCTCCACCCTTGTACTTCTAAGGTATTTGTATTTATATTTAAATTGTATTCTTCTATGTAGCACATAGTCAGGTTTACTTTAGTATACAGTCTTTAAATCTTTGCATCTGGTATGTTTAAACAATTACCATTTAAAGTAATTTTTGATATGGCTGGATTAAAATCTTCCATCTTGCTAGTTGTTCTGTATTTTTTCCCTTTTCTTTTTCATTTTTTTATGTTGTCTAAATTTAATTGAGCATTTTTATGATTGCATTTAAACTCATCTATAAAAATATTATTCATGCATCATTTAAAAATCTTTTTTACTGCTTTCCCTGGAATTTACAATATACATAATATACAAAACTGAGCCAGCCATCAAATAATATTACTACATCACATATAATGTAAGATACTTATAATATCATTCCAATTCCTCCTCCCATCCCTTGTGCCTTTTTAATTAAACATCTCATTTTTATATATACTATAAACACATCTCATTTTATATGTACTATTTTATATATACTATAAACACATAATGCATTGTGTAATTTAAAGAAAAAACAATCAGTTATCCTTGAGAGCACTTATAAATAAGCCAAAAAAATATTTTTCATTTGTTCCATTTTAGATGGTCATAGTTTCTTTGCAGCAGCAAACAAATCCAAGATTCTCAGTTGCTAAGTCAAAGCCTACAAATATAATTCCCTCCTTAGAATAGTCTCAGAAAGAGGTTATTACTGGGTAGTAGTTGAAGGCAGTGGCTATTTTGAGAAAGCATTATTGAAATTGAGAATGCATGGGTTATGAAAGGAACAGTGTAAAATAAGATTGGAGAGATTATTTGGAATCAGAATATAGAGAGTCATTAATATTTATGATGGTTTTTTTTTTTTTCAGTGCACAATTGAGTGATTTTCCACCCAATTATGTTTAGGGAAAATTTGTTTGACGATATTTTTAGGATGAATTAGATGGTTGCAGAAATGACTGTATTCAGAGAATAAAGTTAGAGCACCAGTCTAAGATGGTAGCAGTAAAAATGAAAAAAAAAAAAAAGTAGATAAGCAATAAAAGAATTAACATACCTTGTTAACTAAAGGTAAGGAGAGATACAAGCGATAAAAATGATTCAAAGGTTTATAACCTGAATGACTGAGAGAATAGAGTCTGAATTGAGTTATTTTGGGGGGGAAAGATAGTTAAATTGCTTTTAGATTTTATTAAAATGCATGAGTGAAAACTAAAAGAAGCTATTCAAAGAGGTAAAGGGGGAAGAATAAAGAGTATTCAGAGGTTGCACAGCCAGGATATCTCAAAAAGTACAAAACAAAACTAAATTTAAGTTAAAAATTCCATAGGAAGGATATTTTATATATAAGTCTAAAAAGCTAACACTTTGTTAACTAGATTTTGAACTGGGGTGAATGAAACTGATTTTTAAAAGGTCCCTGAACCAGCTTGTTTCACAGAAGCTGACAAGGTAGGTGTAGACAAAATAGAAATACAGAGGAGTTGTATTTGTCAAAAGAGTGCCCCAACTCTGCTGTTCTTTATAGGAATTTCATGCAAGCAGCTGATCAAAAAAAAAAAAAAAAAAATCTAATCCACTCTTGAGGGGGGAGAAAATCTGGCATACATCAATACAAAGACATCATAAGAAAGCAAGAAGGCAGAGCATGAAGGCTTGCTAAGAAATAAAAAGCGTATACTAGAAAAATGAAATTGCAAAAAGATTTTAAAATCATAAACAAATATTTCATTACAAATCAAGATCAAAATAAATAAATCTTAATTATCATAACCAAAATAAATAAAAATAGAAAACCTAGCTTGTCATGTATTTATTATATATTTAAAATTTCTTAAAAAAAAAAAAAAACCCTCAATCTCACAGGAGTTCCCTGATGAATTCCTTTAAATATTTAAGGAAGTAATATAAATAATAAAGAATCACTTCCAGAGAATAGAGAAGCCTGAACACACCATTCCATTTTTAAGGCCATCATAACCTTTATTCTAAAACCTGACAGGGCCTTTGTGGGAAAAACAAAACAAAACAAACAAACAAACAAAAAACCTCTTGAATGGAAATGCAAAAATATCATTTGAAAACTATTGTAGTACTCAGCAATTTATATAAAAATAATGCATTACCTACCAAATTATATTTATTCTAAAGAGTGCTAAATTATGAATATGAATCATCACATTTCCTTCCAAGTGGAGAAAATCATGACTATCTTAATAGATGAAGTAAAAGCATGTGATAAGATTTAAAACCACCATGATAAAAAAAAAAAAAAAGTTTCAGACAGCTAGGGATATAAAGGAACTCCTTTTGACATGTGGAATCTTAAAAAATAAAACCATAGCAAATATCATATTTAATGACAGTATATCAAAAGCCTTATTCATTAGTGGACAAAACAGGGGTCCCTACTTGGGATGAAGATCCCAGTCAATGCAACTCTAAAATATAAAGGATACAAATATTTATAAAAGTACATATAAAATATAAGTGTATGGGAGGAAGAAATGCAATTGCTCTTTTCCACATATAATTTTTTTAAAGATTTTATTTATTTATTCATGAGAGACACACAGAGAAAGAGAGAGAGGCAGAGACACAGGCAGAGAGAGAAGCAGGCTCTGTGCAGGGATCTTGATGTGGAACTCGATCCCAGGTCTCCAGCATCACTCCCTGGGCTGAAGGCAGAAGCTCAACCGCTGAGTCACCCTGGCGTCCCTCACATATAACTTGATACACAAAAAGTTCAAATGAATCTACAGATACACTACTAGAATTAAAAAGTTAATTTAAGTTTGCTAAATACAAGGTTAATATGAGCAAGTTAATTTCATTTTATATACCATACCAAATTTATTAAAAAATTATTTTTCAAGTGATGTCATTCACAGTTGTGCATGTGTGCAATCAAAATCTAGTGAAAATATGCACAAGTATAAAATATTGAGAAAAATCAAATAAGTCTTAAATGTCAATATAAAAACATCAGTGGAATAAAACATTCAATATTCTAATCTGTTCAAATTTCTTCAGATTCAATAAAATCCTTGTCAAAACTTCAGCACTTTCTTTTTAGGGGGAGATGGAAGGATTAAAGTTGATTGTAAAATTTACATGGATATGCAAAGGACCTAAAATAAATGAAACAATTCGAGGAAAAAAGAAGATATTACTAGACATCAAGAGTTAGAAAGCAACCATAATTAAGAAAATGTGGTTTCAGTGTAAAGCTCATCAAGTAAGTAAATAGAACAAAACAGGGTTTCTAAATGCCAACCCATATACATATAAACCTCTGGTTTATGACAAAATTGTCCTTGCAGAACAGTGGGGGAAGGATAAGCTTTTCAATCAACATTGCTTGTTCAGTTGGATAGCTGTACGAAAAACAGCAGTTATGACCTCTAGTTTACGCTATATTTAAAAATCAGTATCAAAGGACGTCTGGGAAGCTCAGTGGTTGAGTGTCGGCTTTTGGCTCAGGGCATGATCCTGGGGTCCTGAGATCAAGTCCCACATTGGGCTCCCCATGAGGAGCCAGGTTCTCCCTCTGCCTGTGTCTCTGCCTCTCTCTGTGTATCTAAAATCTTTAAAAAAATCAGTATCAGGTAGTTTATAGTTTTTTATGTGGGACCTATAATAGTAAAGTTTCTAGAAGATAAAATAGGTGAATATCATCATGACCTTGGGGTTGAGAAATAGTATTTAAGCAGAAAAAAATAGGTAATCATTTATAAATTGGACTATATTAAATTTAAGAGCTTCTGTTTATCAAAAGACAGCATTTTCAGGTAACAAGAAGGTAAGTTACAGTGTGACATATATATCTTAGAAATAATTAGATTTAAAATATATAGAACTTGGTAAATAATAACTTTAAAAACTCAGACAAGTCAATATAAAAATGGGAAAAATCTCAAACAGGCATTCACAAAAGATGACATCCAAATAGCCAATAGGTACATGGGGAAGCAATCAACCTCACCAAGGAAATGCAAATTAAAATGACAATGAGATAATATTATACAGCACCCACTAATATGTCAGAGGTCCAAAATGAAAAAAAATGGACAAAAAAGTATTAAAACAAACATGAAGAAACTGCAACTTACATATACTTTTAATAGAAGTGCAAATTGGTACAACCACTTTGGAAACTCTAGGATAGTATTTATAAAAGCTGATATAGGCATGCTCTCTTTCTATAAGCAGGTTTCATAATGGATCAATGATCCCTGCCTCATGGTACTCACTCTACATAGTTGTTTCCTCCCACAGTGAATAGAACTCACCTCTGTAACCAGCAGGATATGGAAGAAATAATAGTGTCTGACTTCCAAGACAAGGTCATAAGAGACACTGCCTTTTGCCTTACTCTTTTTTTGATCACTTACTCTTAGGGAAGTGAGCTACAATATCATGAGGGCGTTCAAGCAGCTGCCTTGGAGAGCCCCACATTATGAGGGATTGAACCTCCTGCCAATAGCCCTATGAGGAACCCATCCTGAAAGTGGATCCTCTAATCTCAGTCAGGGCCAACATCTTGACTATAGTTTCACGAAAGACCCTTGAGCCAGGAATACACAGAGCCAAACTGCTCCTGGATTTCTAACTAACTGAACCTCCATGAGATTACAAATGTTCATTTTTATTTTAAGCCACTAAGTTTGGAATAATACACTCTCCAACCAAGCAATTCCACCCTTCTGTGAAAACCTCAAAAAAGTATGCATATATATGTGTGCACAAAGAGACAAGTAAAACATTGCTTATAACAATACTGTTTGTTATTGTCTGAAATGGAAACAAACCAAATGTTCTTTAATATTAGAATACTATAACGAGAATGAAAATAAACTTCTGCTACAAGCAAAACCACAGATGAATCTCATAGGTATTGTATTGAGAAGAGGAAGGTGAATACACAAGAGTAAAAATTGTATGTTTCCATCAAATACTTTTTAATAGCAGATAGAAAGAATCATGGAGACAGAAATAAGAAGTCAGTTCCTCTTCAAAGGGGATATAACTGGAAGAAAATGTGAGAGGACACTGGCATGCAGCCATGTTCTATTTCCTGATCTGATCTGTGCTCACATGGGCAGGTTAATCTCATGAAAACTCATCAGCTGATTTGTGCATTATCTGAGTTTGTGTTATGCTCCAATAAATTATTTCCCTTGCAAATGATTTCTAAGAAATTCATCTTTTCATCACTCACAGTAATTCATAAAAAGTAGCTACTCTGAATATGTATTAAGTAGATAAGTTAAAGAATAGAACATTTTAGATTAAATGACAAATAAGTCATGCTTCCTATTAAATTGTTAAAAACAATATTTCAAATGAACATTATCTGGTTCTCTATGAAGAAAACAAGTTGAATAAGTATGTCTACATACAAGCTTATATACATACACACACTCTCATATGTAGTTAAGTTAACCTTCTGGTAATACAAATGAAAACAAAAAACCTTCAGATTCAATGAACTCTCTGAGCCCCAAAGGGATGCTTTCTTTCTCACATTCTCCATCATCTCATCTTCTACTAAAGGAGATGCTCCAATCTTGTGAATTTTACATTCACGTGCTCACATATTCTGCATATGAACAATATCTCTGTGATGACAAAAAAAATCAAATAATAAATGGAGATTGCACCAGCATCATTAATCAGTTAAATTTTAATTATGTTTATTGCTAAAGTTAATTCCCTTAAGAGGGCACTCTACTTGCTTGTATTCCATAAGCACTGTAGCAGACTCACATAGTACTTATAAACTGGCATGTACAATTAGCATTTGATTATATAAACAATGACACTCCACTTATCTAAAAATTATGTGACCATAATCCGCTTTCATCCAGGATGATTGCAATCTTGAGTTGCTGAAGGAGACAGCTGATCAGGGACCCACTGGGAAAGTTTGAAACAGGACTAGCCATGTCAACAAGAAGTGTACATTAATTCACTAGATAGCAGAGCAAGTGAAACTCATTGATCAATCACTGCCTGATCATACAATAAATATTTATGACTGCCTTTTATGAATCAGACACTGATGAGAACATGGGAATTAACAATGGAATAAAATGTCAGTCTTTGGCAGAGCTAGCAGAGAAAACGCACACACACACAGCTGTGTTAAACAGCACCATAACAAGGGCAACAGAATTCTCTGGAGACAAAATAAATAAGGGAGGAGAAAGCTAAGTGAAACAAGGTGCATCATTGGTGTTTTCCAGAGGCTGGAGGGAAACATTTTAGGAGTAGTAAAAAACCATTATAAGGGATGGATGCTTGAAACATCATGACATAGTAAGGCATATGCTAGCAATCCAGTATTCCAAAGAGGTAGTTTACAAGGATCAACTGTGACAGAGGAAGAGCATTAGGCAAGTTCTATGCCATCAACGATTTTATATGCCTCATGCTAGGGAGCCTGGACTATAACCCAAAGGAAATGGGCCATTGAAGGCTTTAAGGAAGGCCAAAATCATAACTTTATTTTTCAGAAACCTTCTGTTAGCTTGGTTTTCTACTAAAATGGAGCCTTAGAGAAATACTTGTGGTGCTTCATTTTCAAGATGGTCTCAAGAGCCAGAGTGGGATTCCTGAGAAAATGAAGCAGGAAATGAGGAAAAAAGAACATAAAGACTTAGTGTTGAGGTCACCACTATGGGCAATGGGAGCTTGTTTCTGCTTCGGCCTTTTGAGAAATGTAAATATTTCCCAGAATTATCTGCCCAAATGATAGGAGGCAGGGGCATTTATTCTTTAGCTCCTGTTCACGATGTGCCAGGGGCTTCCCCTGGGAATCTTCAGTCTCTCCAATTTTTTTTTTTTATTTTAGTTTAAGATTTTATGTATATATTTGAGAGAGAGAGATCATGAGCAGAGGGGAGGGGCAGAGGGAGAAGCAGGCTCTTCACTGAACAGAGAGCCTGAGATCATGAACTGAGCGGAAGGCAGATGCTTAACTGACTGAGTCACCCAGGCACCCCAGTCTCTCCAACTTCTAAGCCCCACTTGCACTCCCTGAGTGAGCCCTCAGGCACAGCCATAGAGCAGAAAGTAAAGATGTACCTGTGGAAGGCTGGTAGGAGAGAACTGCTTTCCAGAGGCTGAGACTAGGGATACCAAAGGCATCTAATACAACTCTCTTTGGAGCACAGATTATTGGATGTCTGAGTAGCAATCAGCATAGTACCTTACGATAGAAATGTGAGGGGAAAGTGGTAGGTCCCAAAGAAGACAGCAGCCTTCCTGACTGTCTTTGTGACATGTCAATAGGCAAGCTTCACTTTTTTTTTCTTTTTAGCTTTACCAAATGTTGGTTTTTCTTGGCTTGGGTACTATACATTGCAAATTCCAACAGATAGTATTATTTGTCTTAAGCAATATCTTAAATATTTTTTAATGAAGGAATCCAGGACAGAAGTTAGATGGTGTCTGGTGGACAAAATACATGGTTAATTTCAACTTCATTTGCATTATAGCTCAGAACATAATTCTAGATGTGCTGAAACTTTAACAGTTTTAGAAGTTTTATGTCTGGTGATCTTATTCATTTGTCAATAGCTTTGTCCAAAACAACAATGGTTTCCTAGAGTTGAATGTTTATATCAGCATTTCTTACCACTCCATGCAAAGCTTTTATATGGCACTTTGACTTATTTATTTTTATGGCTCATTTCCCTTATTTTATAAGCACCAATATGGACAATCCTTCAGAATTTGCCAAAAAGATATTCAAACACAGAAGGACATGTTTATCTTTTGATGGTGGATATTTACTCATTTGAGATGGAATTTTGATAAGAATCTTCATTGTGCAAATATTAATAATGAAACATAGCCAAGGTAATGAAGAAGTCTCTATACTGGCAGTGACTCAGGTCTCTAGTATTATGAATATTGAATATTGGTAATGCTTGATTCCCCTGTCCCGAAGGTGAATCATCAGAATATTAAAAAACTTGTCAAGGCAATGAACAGATATTTCAACACTCAGTATGTTGTTCCAGTTCCCTCTCTCTTATTCCTTCACTATTCATTTTGAATTTGGAGTCAGTCTTCTGTGCCTGCCTATACATAAAGGATTTTATGAAAATAGAACATTGTGCTGTGTTATAATTAGCCAATTATCTTAAAGCCTTTTCTTTAGACAATGGATCCTTGAAACAATTCTTACCAAATCCTACTTTGGATTAAAACAAATCAGAAATATGTCCATTTCTTCTAGATTGCCTTATTAGCATATAGCTGTTCATAATATGTTTTTAAAATCGTTTGTATTTCCTTGGTGTTGGTAGTGATTTTTCTCATTCATGATTTTATTAATTTGAGTCTTCTCTCTCTTCTTTTTAATAAGGCTGGCTAATGGTTTATCTATCTTATTAATTCTTTCAAAGAACCAACTCCCGGTTTTGTTGATCTGTTCCATAGTTCTTCTGGTCTCGATTTTGTTGAGTTCTGCTCAAATCTTTATTAACTCTCTTCTTCTGCTGGGTGTAGGATCTATTTGCTGTTTTTTCTCTAGCTCCTTTAGGTGTAAGGTTAGCTTTTCTCTATGATCTATAATTTAAAGATGTCTTGGAATATCAAGATTCTCCTTGACACAGCTTTATTGAATTATTTTCCACTGTTTGTCTGAGTTTCTTATCACATGTACCATCTACTCACTATTCCTTATAAATCATATTCAATATCACTACTTTCATGCCTAACATGTCCTTTCACCACCAACTTAAGTGCTCTTGCTTAGGTCTCAGTATTATATATCCTAGAGAGCAAGACAGGATTCGGTCTACACTCCTTCATTACTCTCAACATCTAATACTATGTTCAGGACCTGGAAGTTGGCTTTGTTCTAATACTTTCTCTTCCTATCTGACATATGTGATATCTTTTAAATGTGCATATCTTCTGACATATACGTATCTTCTTTTTTTAAAAATTTTTTAAAATTTATTTATGATAGTCACACAGAGAGAGAGAGAGGCAGAGACACAGGCAGAGGGAGAAGCAGGCTCCATGCACCGGGAACCCGATGTGGGATTTGATCCCGGGTCTCCAGGATCGTGCCCTGTGCCAAAGGCAGGTGCTAAACCGCTGTGCCACCCAGGGATCCCCATATCTTCTTTATGTAAAGAAAAATACACAAAAAGCCTTAACAGTTGTGGGTTGTGTCTTATTATTTCTATACTCCAAACTGCAACATTTGCTATACCACCTATAGGCATGCCTGATAAATACTCACTGAACAAAGGAATGGATGGAGGAATGGCCCTATAACCTCCTAGTATATATTCCAACTTTGAAAAAAAAAGGGGGGGGCTCATAAGATATTGATGTTTGGAAGCTCTGGTCAAACTAGATTTTATAAGTAAGTGCCCAGATGGTTTAGGAGAAGGTTCAGAAGCCTAAGGCTAGTCAAGCAAAGGATCTTTTCCCGGAGGAAATGGTATTCTTTCTCTTATCAAACACCAATACTCGTTTTGATTCTACATTTAATTCCCTCTTGCCTCTTAAATATCCAACTCACACTGCTTCTTTGTCTTTTGAGACATCAAGAATTTCTAACTTTCTAGTTCTTTTTAATTCAGCAAACATGATCATACTTCCACTGCTGTAAAAAAAAAAAAAATCATCTAGAACGGCATTCCTGTTATCTATAACTTCTGGATGGATCTAGATTTTGTGAGATTTAAAGCTTATTACAATTTATGGGGCCTCTTTGAGAAGAAAAAAAAAACAAAACAGAAAAGTATAAATACAGATTAGGTAAAAAGAAATGTTTATTATGAAAAACAGAAATTTCCACAACAGACAAGGATTAGAATAACCAGGCCCTTTCTTCTGAGATCTCTTTGGGAACTTATCAGCAGTGTTTACATGGAAATGCTTCCATTGCAGCTGGGTGTAGAACATTCCATACCTCTCAGCAATGCCCTGCACTCAGGGGACCCATGCAGACGATTGTCCCTGAAGCCTAAGCTCATTACCTTCAGGGAAAGTCAGCATTTGCTATTCCTTGTTTTTGTCCCTGTGCTCAGAGCTGGGCCTCTAAAAGGAATATTTGATACTCTGCTTCCATTCCCTCCTGTTATATTCAGTCTGCTACTCACTGCAAGCGGAGTCCATCTCTGCTGCCCCATTGTAATTTTGCTTGAAAGTCATTTGTAATTTCTTTCTTGTCAAATCATGTTGATAATTTTCAGTATTAGTTGCCTAAACTTTATTTATTTATTTATTTATTTATTTATTTATTTATTTATTTATTTATTCATTTATGCCTAAGCACTTATATTTGTTCTTGCCCATCAGTTCTTTTTCCTTGACTTCTAATGGTTCAGGTTCTTTTCTTACTTTCCTTAACTGCTCTTTTTAATGTTGTTCTTAGGATCTTTAAGTGTAATTTTACCCTAAGTTCTCCCTGCAACCCTATTTTAATTCTATAGAGTGTATTTTTATTTTCCTACAAAACATCTTATTTTTTCAAATATCTTCCTCTTCTGTCAAATCTGATCCTCAGAATTTAGGTATTTCTTCCTAAATTCCCAGGGTGTATGTCCAAATACTTGTGTAAAGTTCCTGAGGTGAGAACATAATTGATTTATTTGTTCAAGGATCAACATGGAGGCTAGTATGCCAAAACTAATGAATGAGTAGAGAGGAGGAGGAGATGAATTAGGAATGTTAGTGACTATAGTATATATCAATGGAGTACTTGCAGCAGAGTTGTTAACAAATTGCTTTGAGTTGTTTATTGTTTATATCACTTCACCTCTAGACTGAACTCCTTGAAAGAAGAAACTATATTCTCTTTGCCTCTGATTTCTCCATACCTTTTTACTTGTACACAATTTATTGATTGAATATATGAATGAATAGAAAGATTACTGTGAAACTTGCTCTATGTGAGTAAAAAATAAATGACTCTTGGTAAAATACCCATACATTTATCTTATAAGAACACAAGAGAGAATTCTTATAAAATTTCAAGTGGAATTGCATATCTTCTTTTGATTTTAAATAAGTTTATGACCAAGCTAAGTGAGATATTGACCTTTAAAAAGTATTCTATTTGCTTTCTGAATTTCATTAAACTTAAAATTGATTTGTGAAACTATATAAAAAATATGTAAACTTTCTCAAATTGCCTATAATATTAAATTGGTAAACTGAAAATTTCAGCAATAAATTGGCTTCATGTCTAGAGTACTAAGTAAATAATTTTCTTTCAATAGTCATTTATATTTGATCAGTTCAGTGGTTACGATGAATGACTAGATACTGTCTACATGTTTTACATTTCCAATAGAGAAATAGAGACACTAAAGTTCCATAATAATTTACAGATGATATAAACATTTCTAAAATTATTTAAGTGTTATAAAGCTATCACTTATACTATGATTACCTTTAACATAACTAAAAAACAATTGAACACCAATAATTCCCACCTCCTACATTTTTTTTATGAATTCTGGCAAAATGAAAATAAAATAGCAATGTGATTATACTATCACTTTTGGATTTACAGATACTAAACTCGTCCTGAAAATGAAGAAGTATGGATCACATAGTAAAAGTAAAAAAAAAAAAAAAAAAAAATCCATGAATACTATCTTTAGCAATCTAGGAGTCAGAATATCCCACAAAAACCTAGAATAAAAATAAGTATGGCCAAATCATAAATAGCAGCAGGATTGATGCAAAATGAGTAACTATATAGTGGAAGCAGCTGAAAGGGGAGGAAAGCACTCAAATTCAGCTTCCAGATCATTTAATTCAGTAGATGGGTGCAAGCCAAAAATGGATGGCAAATTCCATGAGGTGGAGCTGTAGTAGTGCCCCTAGTCATTTACTTTCTGTAGAAGAAAAACAACTCGAAGTGAGAATGTGCATAAGTTCATGGGTAGTGGCTGATGGCCTGGTCATATGTTGGAAAGCTGGAAGGAAAAGGGCTGAATGATCAAAGACAGAGAAGTCAAAGGATAGAGACATGTGGATGGAATCAAGAGGGTGAGCATAAAGAGTAAAATTGTCACACTACCTCTTAACACCCACCATGACAGCGTTGCTGGAGTCAATGAACTATCAAGTGGATAAAATGATTTGCCCAATTGGTAGTATCCAACAGTTGCCACTAGCCATTCGAGAACTGGTATGACTGATAATTAAATGGAAGGAGTGGCTAAAGGGGCAGAGAAAGAAGCTACACATGAGTCCAAAAGCATGGACTCTTATTTAAAAAGTACATCTAGCTACACTTGCCTCTGAATATTCAACTTGTCACCAACAAAGACTTATATTGAGCCTGTAATATGACACAAATCTTTCAGGAGATAAAATCAGCCACTTGGAAATAATTTCCACTGAAACTTAGGTGTCTTTTATGTTGGTGGCATGTGTAGAGATCCCAGTGATCTAGGACATATTGAGATATCCTTTTCCAAGTGATTTCTTCTTTGGATTTTTATATCAAATATATCTCATTAGGCATGCTATTTAGACTGATAAGGTCACTAATCCAAAGAGCTGCCAGTTTTGAGTAGGGTTCATAACAGGAGAAATATCTGCAGTAAGTCTAGGCTACCATGCAAGCTCCTCTGCCATATGGGCCACGTTGCCCTGTAAATCTGATAGTTCTTGAATTGTCTGTGGCAGATATGAATGAAGTATGGATTATTTGACAGGCATTTACAAGTGACTCGTAGTACAAACCTCAGAGTTTTAGAGAAAAGCAATTTTCTACCAATAACTATTCTCCTTTTGAAAAATAGCTTTTGGATTACTATAGGGCTTACTTTAGACAAAACGCCTGATTATAGGCCAAGATATTGTTGCATTACTTGAAATGCTCTTTATGAATTGGGCATTTTCTGACCTACCCAGCCATCAAGTTATGTATGCACCATAGCGTTTCATCACCAAATGAAAGTGGAAGATACTTTCACATATGTGAGATAGGCTTCAAGAGTTCTAAAAATATAAGTAAGCTTTATGAATAAATGGCAGATATGCCAATGACACATGATCATGTCCTATCCTCTCTCCTTGAGACCTGAATCTGCGGTCTCAAGTGGAATTCCCTATGGCCAATGACTCAGAGAGAAAAAATCTAGCCTGGGCAGCATATCTACCATTACAATCCCATAGAGTATCCCTGAAGGAGTATCCCTGCCTCTTAAGTAGGCACTTGTCTTTTATTAATAGGAAATTTTTAGAACAGTTTTAGGTTTACAGAAAATTGAAGATAGTATAAAGTTCCCATAGAACAATTCTCTCCCCACCCCTCATCTCTTCTCACACTCTACCCTATAATTAACATCTTGCTTTTGGGTATTAACTTTGTTACAACTAATGAATTGATATTGATACATTATTTTTAACTGAAGTCCATAGTTTACATTAAGCTTCAGTATTTGCATTTACGCTTCTGTGGTTTTGAGAAATGTATAAGGTCATGAATTCATCACTATGGTATTATATAGAACAGTTTAACTGCCCCAACAATCTTTTTTTTTTTTAAGATTTATTTATTTATTTATGATAGACATAGAGAGAGAGAGAGGCAGAGACAAAGGAGGAGGGAGAAGCAGGCTCCATGCTGGGACCCTGATGTGGGACTTGATCCCGGGACTCCAGGTTCGCGCCCTGGGCCAAAGGCAGGCGCCAAACCGCTGAGCCACCCAGGGATCCCTCTGCTCCAACAATCTTAATCTCCACCTATTCACCTACAATCCCTGAAAAACATTTATATTTTACTGTCTCTACAGTTTTGCCCTTTCCAGAATACCCAAATAGTTGAAATCGTACACTATGTCCACAGCCTTTTAAGATGGGTTTCTTTTACTAAGCAGCATGTCAAGAGCTGAGCTGGAGAAAGCTGAGCTGTCAGGTGTTAAAGTGGCCATTTAAGGTAATAATCCAAAATGAAAGTTAACAGTCAAGCCTTTAACCACTTACAACAATGGATAAACAAGAGGCTCACTAGGATAAAGCACTAGTTCCCTCGTTCCACTGGAACATCTTCTCCATGGAATGGTGCCAGAGGAAAGTCATATGTATCAGTACAGATGGGAGAATCTACCAAGGGAGCCTTGAATAAAAGGCTCCTGCTGTTTTATGGACCTGGTTGGGGGAAAAGGAGAAGGAAAAGGCTAGAAGTGGAAAAGTACTGAATATGGAGTCAGAATGGAGAAAAATATTTCAAGTCCCTCAAATAAGGTGGTCATGGCAGTGGCACCTGAGAAAGGCTTCAGTAAAGGGCTCCTAAAATGAGGCATTGGATATCTAGGAATGTAGATATGCCTAAGAGCATGGCTTGTGGGGGCGGGGGGAATGGGGAGGCTCCGAGTACTTGACTGTGATACTTTTTAGATTGTGTATTAAGTCGGGTGTGGGAAAGGCAGCTTTCCCTCACGAGGCCTGCCAGATAAGGGCTTTGTAACTGTCTACAGTCAAGACTGAAAGGTAGCACGTAGAATTTTGGCCAGGAAATGGACTCTTCAATATATCTTTAGATTTCTTCCAATATCTTTTCTTGGCTTGATAATTCTTTATTTTTAATTAATGAATAATATTGTTGGATGGGTATACCAGTTGTTTATCCATTCACCTTTTAGAGAACCTCCAGGGTGTTTCTAATTCTGTGGAATTATGACTAAAGTTGTTCTAAACATGCAATGCAAGTTTTTGTGTCAACTAATCCAAGTAAATACCTAGGAGGGTGATTACTGGATCACATATGTTGAGACTACACTTGGCTTATAAGAAACTGCCAAACTCTCTTCCACAGTGGTTGTGCCATTCCACATTTCCACCAGCAATGAATGAGAGTTCCTGTTGGTCCTCATCCTTGCCAATATTTGAAATTGTCACTGTTTTGGATTTTCACCATTTAGTCATTGTTTCAATTTGCAACTCCCTAGTTACATGTTGTCATAAATTGAATGTTTGAATCCCCATAAAATTAATATATCAAAACCCTGTCCCCCAATGTGATGGTATTAGAAGGTGGGTCTTTGGGAAATAAATTAAGATTATATGATCTCGTAAGGGTGGAATCCTCATGAATGGGATTAGTGCCCCCATAAGAGTAATAAAACCTGCTTCCTCTCTCTGTGATATGTCATGTGAGGTTATGAGGAGAAGTTAGTAGTCTGCAACCTGAAAGGTTTGTCACCAGAACACACCCTCACTGGTACCTTAATCTCAGTGTCCAACCCCCAGCACTGTGAGAAATAAATTTCAGTTGTTTATCAGTCACCCAGTCTAAAATTCTTTATCTTAGTAGCCTAAAAAGACATATGTGATATTAAGCACTTTTTCATATGCCTATTTGCATGTGTATATCTTCTTCTGTGAGGTGTCCGTTCAGGTTTTTTTTGTCCATTTTTTTTATTATTGTTGTGTTTTAAGAGGTCTCTTTATTTGTTTATTTGTTTGTACTTTTTATATAGCAGTGCTTTGTCAGACATGTGTTTTGTAAAAAATTTGTCCCAATATATGGCTTTTTTTTTCTCTTGACAGTGTCTTTTATAGTGTTAAAGATTGCAATTTCATTTTATTTATTTTTTATTTTATTTTTTTTAATTTATGATAGTTACAGAGAGAGAGAGAGGGAGGCAGAGACACAGGCAGAGGGAGAAGCAGGCTCCATGCACCGGGAGCCCGATGTGGGATTCGATCCCGGGTCTCCGGGATCACGCCCTGGGCCAAAGGCAGGCGCCAAACCGCTGCGCCACCCAGGGATCCCATAAAGATTGCAATTTTAATGAAATCCAAATTATCAATTTTTTTTCAAGAATTATACTTTTGGTGTTGTACCTAAAAGCATATCACCAAACCCACAGCCACCTAGATTTTTTCTTATATTATCCTCTGTAAATTTTATTATTTTACATTTTACATTTAGGTCTGTGATCAACTTAGAGTTAATTTTTGTGAAAGGTGTAATGTAAGGTCAAGATTCAATTTTATGCATATGAATCTCTAGTTATTTCAGCACTTTTGTTGAAAAGACTATCCTTTCTCCATTGTATTGCCTTTGCTCCTTTGTCAAATATCAGACTATATTTGTGAGGTCTATTTCTCCTGGACTCTCAATTCTGTTGCATCTATCTGTTTGTCTGCCTTTTCACCAATTCCACACTGTCTTGATTAACATAACTTTGAAATAATTATTTAAGTCATGTGATATTATTTCTGATGATGTTCTCATTTTTCAGCGATGCATTGTTTATTCTGGGTCCTTTGCCTTTAAGCATAAACTTTAAAAAAATTTTATATATAAACTTTAGAATCAAGTTGTTGATACCTACAAAATAATCTGCTGGGGTTTTGTTATCATTTTGATTCACATATTGAATTGAGAATAGCAAGTATAATATTAAGCAATGCACTGGATTTTGCATTTTGCTTGGAAAATTAGAGACATGAATTTACTGAATAATCAGCAATTGCTAATAATTTAGCTGATAGTTGGGAACTTGGAAGAAACACGAGAGGGAAATTAGTTAAAAGATCCATGAAAAAGAGTATATAAGTGGGTACAGGGTTTGAAGATATTTGTGCCCATGAAAATTCTCATCAAAAAATAACTTCAGCAAAGAAAGATTTTAATAATGAAATGGTTAGAATGACTTATTCTGTAGATATGTCAATCATCTAACCTCGCCTTGCTTGGGACTTATGATGAAGTGGCCATGTTTGTAAAGATGGAGGTTTTACATGGTCTTAGCAATATAGACTTTCACTCACCAAAGACCAATCTAGTTTCAGTCACTACTGTGTGAAACAATCAACCAATTCTGAGCTCCTCATATGACACCATACCAGCCAGACAGCTGGTGTCAGATTGATCACATAGGACTACTTCCATCAAGAAAGTTGAAATCTTTGCAACTTTTGGTTCTCTCTGCTAGAATAGACATATCCTGTAGATATGGATCTACTTTCCCTGCCCACAATGCTTCTGCCAAAACCATTATCTGTGGATTTATGGGATGCTTTATTTTGTTGTCATATTTTTCACATAGCACTGATTACAACCAAAACCAAAGCAAAACAATGAAGCAAGCTTCATCTGATAGCAAGTAAAGTGAAACATTGAACTCATGCTCATGGAATTTATTAGTCTTACCACATGTCCCATCATCCCAAAACTTCAGCTTTACAGAACATTGCAATGGACTTTTGAAGATTCAGTTATGGTGCTAGGTAGAGGACACTACTTGTAGGGCTAGAGTAATATCCTCTAAGATGTAGTATATGGTTTAAATTTGAAACTAACAAATACACTGTTTATCCCATATCCAGGATTCATGGGTATAATAATCAAGGGGGTAGAAATGGTAGTGACTCTACTCACTAATACCCTACTGAGACATTAACAAAATTCGGCCTTCTTGTTACCACTACTTCAGATTCTACATGGCCAGAAATCTTAGTTTCCAAAGGAAGAAAGTTTCATTAGGGAACATAGCATGCTTCTACCAGGGCACATGGCAGTGGTTCTAATAAGCTGGAAGATGACAGTGCTACCTGACAACTCTGTGCTCCTCTTCCAGTACATCTAGAGGGAAAAGGTAGGGAGGTGGCCCTGAATCCTCTGCAATAATTGGTCCTGACTACCAAGGAGAGATTAGGTTGTTACAGCACAGTGAACATGAGGGGGAATTCATCTGGGATGGAGAAGTCCCCCGGCCTGCTTCTTATTATTCATTGGATCTTGTGATTAAAATCAATGAATAACTGCAAGAATCGACAGGAAAAATGTTAATGGTCCAGACTTTCCAGAAATTAAAGTTGTGTTACCCCATCAGGCAAGGAACTAAGACTAGCCAAAGTGCTTGCTAAAGGCAAGGTATAAAATACAGATAGTGGCAAAAATGGTAATTTTAAATATCAGCTACAACCATGTGATTGGTTGTAGGAATGAATATTGTCACAGTTATGAGAAACTGCTTCTTTTATTTTAATATGAATATATGCATGCATATACTAACCATTTTTTCATCTTATTTTTTCCCATTCCCATACCATAAAATATAAACTGTGGTAATGGTAATTAAATTATATCTAAATACTTAAGTTGTAGGATATCAAATCTAAATACTTAAGTTGTAGGTGAATGTGACTCAACTAGAACAGGAATGAGCATCTCCCAAAGATCAAAAAAGGATGGTGGACCCTCTGCTGAGGAGAAAGTTGCATATTTGGGGTTGTAAGAAATATATATACATTATGTTTGGCAAGGATATGATTTTTCTCTTGTCTTTTTTGGAAATGAAATTAACTGTAGTTTACTTTTTATATACTTTTATAGTTTTACATCTAATGTTACTTTCTAAACAATTTCTTCTTCTTTCTACTATTTAGTGTCCCCACCCATCTTTTCACACATACATGCACTGTAATATCAGAGAGACACACACACATACAGCCTACAGGTTCTATTTTCCAGGAGCACCTTAGCTATAACATTTATCAATACCTAGTTTCACCGCTATATTCCCTCCAAAAGACAAATAACCTAGCTTGCTTTCACTTCCCTTCAAATTCCTCCTATCTGACCTAACCATTGCAGCCCTTCCACCTACCACAATACCAGCACTGACTGAGATCCAACTTTCTTTCAATTCAAACATTTCTCTACTGTTATTTGTTAGTTTATTAGATTAATTTATACCAACCCCCTTTTAAATCTTTAATATTTCCTGAGTTGGGATTTCAGAAGGGAGCTTGTAGATTTCATTAATTCACCATCTTAGCAAGACCCCTAATTTCTTTTCTGATGCAGACATTCTTTGTGATGTTTAAAAATGGTACCATCAAATTTTGAAACTCTTTCTGCATTATTTTATTCGGTTAAATATGTGACCAATGCTACTGCTTATCAACAATCAGGTCAATGTGATTAGGGTGAAAAAGTAGTAAAATAATACTATGTAAATGCAAAGTACAGGTCAAATTCTATTAAAATCATATAGACTTGCCAAATTTGTTGTGTTCTTGAATGTTAGAAAATAAGTAAGCAGAAAATATTAAGTACAAAAGTAAAACATATGAAAGTGTCATTTTTTAGAAGTTTTAAATGTGATATATAAATTAGGGTAATACGTGTCACAGAATGTTTAATTCATCATTCAAAGAACATTGGAGGAACAAAAATTTATATAGTCTTTTGGGAAAATCATATCAATTAATTTTGCAAGTTAGAATCTTATAGGGCAGTAAATATATGGAACTAACTTTTCTACAAGACAGAACTCATTTTCATCTCTACCTGATTAAAAAAATAGTAGGTAATGTCTCAGAATTAGAGTCCTAATCAAAAGGTCTCCTGCATAGTTAAATAATTTCTAGGAAGTCCTGTCTGACAATGTTCTGGTATCACAATGGAAGGACATGCAATAATATTTACCTTGTTTCCAAATTTTGGATATTTATTTCAACAATATAAAATTATTCCATAGTCTTATAAATCAATCATATTCCACTTCTATCTATTCTTTCCAATCCCTGACATTTTTAATTATTTAATTTAATATTATATAATAAGAATCTAATAAATAAGGCTACTAATTTTATCCCTCACAAATCCTGACAGTTAGAGATAGAGTTTTTTCTAAGCCCTAGTCCCTGATCTTATCAAGAGTTATTTGTGTTTTAAAAACAATTTCTTCACTCTCTTTATAGTTCTCTCTCTTACTTTTCCTGCAACTTAGGGCATTGTCTCCTGAATAATTTTTGCACTATCAAGGTAAGTTTTCCTTTTTCCTATATTGAGCTAATTTATTTTTTCAAGACACTAATATTACTAACAATTATGTTTTATCTTACTTTACCTTAATATTGTCTCTTTAAAATGAACTGCATGAAAAATTTAGTCACATATTTAACATTTAATTATCTTAAGATAAATGTTCAGTGCCTTTTTACTTTTTTACTCTTATTACTAAATGAAAAATTATAGTCCCTTATGTAGCTTTAAAGAAATGATGATGATGATGTTTAACCTGAGTACAGTGCTCAGAGTTTACCAATGTTTTCACTTTTCGTGTCCAATTTTCCCTACAATACTGATAGGTAGACTAGACCGATAGATGATCCTCTCACAAAGATATTAACACTGAAATTTATGGAATAAGTGAATTTACTACTTTACTAGTGAACTCTAGAACCACTAATCACAGATCCTTTACATCTGAATTCTATCCTTTTTCCAATATGTCACATTCTGTGAAAATATTTTCTCAACTGCAAACTGCTACACAAATATGCAGAGTTATCATTACAACATTTATTATTCCTTCCCTTTTGTCTAACTCTATACTACAGTGTATATTCATTCACCCAGTAGAAAGAGGTTAGATATATGAAGCTAAAAGTGAAGCTTTCCCCCTAGTTTGTTAAACAAATAAACCAGACTCCAATTTATGAAACCATTACTGAAAATGCAAGCCCTGATGCTTGCTGATACCTATCCCAAGTTTATACAAGGAATAAAATAGGTCTATATAAAAATGCACTCCCTATATAATAAACACTCCCTGGAGAGACCTTAATATGAAAAAGCTGTTCCCACTAGACAGCATGCCCCTCTTTGTAAGATTAGGGATGGATTACAAAATTTCTGAGTGATTTAATGGATTACGTAAGAAGAAACCTAAGTGCTGTTTAACTGTAAGGAAAACAAAACAAACAAATAAAATGCGAAGTCATTCTAAATTGTAATCAGCATAGTAATCACTAGCATCTTCAACTGCAGGAACAATTTGACTGTAAAAATGAGAATCTGACTGATTCTCCAAACATGGTGTTCCATAGCCCATCTTTAGCTTGGCATTTACTGCTGGGATTACCATAGGCAATCACTGCTCTCTACTATAGGGAAGGAGGTCAAGACTCAGTTGGAAAGAATCAAAGGCTAAAATCCTGCCGTTTAAGAATAAATGAGAATCAGAGAATCAAGAAAACTTCAAAGAGTTGCTGGGAATCAATAAGGACAGTTTTGAGTGAACAACTGGGTTTTTATCCTCCTTTCTTTTGTATTTTTTTTTAACAAATTAGGCGTTGACATTTATAAAAGCTATTTTGTAATAACTTTGGAAGCATAAGAAAATTCTATTACTTATTTTTCAAAGAAAAATTAAACTTGCACTTTTTTCAGATTTTAAAGTATAAAGTGAACACAATCCAGTTGTAACAAATTTTTACTCCCTATTTATGCTCTGACTGTCCCATTTTTTGTTTTTGCTCACCTTCTTCTGCCAACCTCAATAGTTCTTAACTTTTAATTGTGACATTGGCAAATTTGAAAATGTGATGAAAACTATGGTCCCTAACCTTGGGATCAAATGCAAAAACATATAAAATTACATAACCAGGTTATGAGTCTCTAGAATCCTATCTCTTAAGCCCAGCTGAAGAACCTTTACTGCTCCTGTAGTGTTCTTTTATCCTTTGCCTGTCAAACTCTGATTCAACTTTCAACTCAATCCAAAATTCCACCCCTGAGAAGTCTTCTCTATTTCTCTCTCTATGCAAATTGACATTTATTATTCTCTCCATTATGCTTATACCTTTATTATAACCACTTAATCATTTTCCTTTCCTTCCTTCCTTCCTTCCTTCCTTCCTTCCTTCCTTCCTTCCTGCCTTCCTTCCTTCCTTCCACAATTATTAAATAGGCACCATAAATACAAAATGAATAAAACGATTTCTGTTCTCAAGGAACTCTTGCTGTGCTGATGAGACTTACACTAACGTGTGACCATGTGAGATAAGAGCTAATATATAGCCCAGGAAATGCCATGGAAGTACAGGGAAAAGGATGCTCAGAGTTTCTTACTGGTATACCGAACCTTATTTATAGAGTTCTATAATTTACCAAAAATTTATCTTCATTTGATATCCCCAATTTTTCCAGTTGCATCAGTATTAATAACAAACTTATAGTTGATGAAGTAAATTAAGAGAAGTGAAAATATTGTACAGAATGATCTAGCAAGTAAATAATGAAACTAGAATTCAAAATAATGTCTTCTGACTCCAAAGTCAATACTTTCTTTCATACTGTGGAAGGTTTTTCCTAGCATGATGTAAGTGGATGTAAATTTGTGTCCATTTTCTAACTACATTTTAAGGTTCTTGGGCTAAGATATCACATCATTTTCATTTCATAGTGGGAGGCAGTAATAGGTGATAAGGACTGAGGTTAGGGTTGGGAAAAAGCCAAGAAGGACATTTTGGTCTATTTGGTGGGCTTTAGTTTTTTATCTCGAGTTGATCAAAAGCCATTCATGGGTTTTGAACAAATGAGCAAAAGTCTTGATTTGTAACTTAAAAGGGTCACTGACTCTCTGTGGAGACTAGACCACAAGAAGTCTAATTAAAAGATTTTATAATACCCTATGTGAAATTTGGTGGCAGTCAGATCTAGGTATCATTACTAAATAAGATAAGAAGTGACCAAAGTCAAAATATATTTTACAAATAGAGATGAGATCATTTGTTTATAAATTTGATGTTGAAAGAGAGGAGTGAAGACTATCTTTAAGGTTAAGGCTATTTATTTGAAATGGGAACCCTGAGCATTGCAGTTTGAATGGAATAGCAAAAGAGTTTGTTTTTAGATATGTTAATTTTGACCTGCTTACTGGACAACCAAATGGAGATTCCAAGTAGTTGGATATAAGACATTGGAGTTCTGGAGAGAGATTAAGACTCCATTTAAAAGTTGGGAAGTCATTAACATAGAGATGGCATATAGAGGAATTTTAGGGATAGGAGTGATGAGGTCAGGGAAAAGCAGGAAGAAGGAAATAAACTGAAATTAGAAGTGACATAAGACACAGATGGGTCAATGCCTAGCAAAAGGAAGAAATTATTCCAAGAAGCAGATAACCCATTGTTTCAAATGTTTAGTATGTTGAATTTTATGAAGACTGTTGCATTACCAACAGGTATCATTGGATACCATGACCTGAGCAGTTTCACCGAAGTGAAGTGAATAAAAGCCTACTAGGAATAGTTCAGGGGAAAATGGGAGGAGAAAGATTGGAGATGGTGACTCTGTTAAATGATGATGCTTGACCCTCAGGCAATTCTAGCACTTGGTGACCAGAAAGTCCATTAAAATGTGGTAGAGCTGAAAGACTAAGATGATAAGATAGAAGCTATTTCTCCTTCAGTCTTGACCACAGAGAACTCATTCATCTAACTACATTTATAGGCTGCATGTTCTGTGCAAGACTCTGTTTGGTTATAGATTTACATAAACGAATTTAAAGGAATTTAAAAACTTAGCAGAAAATGTATATTTGAATACTAACTAAAGCTAGTTGGAAATTTTTCAAAAAGTTCAGACACGAGAGCCAATGAACTTTACTGACTAGAGATCCTTTTGGAATCTCAAGTAGAAATATTTCAATTTTACTTTACATACAATGCTAAAAGCCTTAATTATTTGGTTTTCCAGCTCATAAAAGATTAGAAACAGATTATTAGACTGAGGTTGCCAATAAGAGAATGAATAAAATGTGAGAGTTTGATTGCAAAAGTGGCAAGATATTTTAAAATTAAGTGTTAGTTGTAAGGAATCAAAGAGTAGAACAATTGGACCCATTTGGGGGAGGAAAAAAACTAATCTATATTCCTTAGAAAGTCCTAAAAAGGCGTGAAATTAATACTACCAAAAATTATCAGTTACTATGTCATCTCTTCAAAGGAGTCAAAGAATATCTAAAACGGGATGATCCATGTTAGATGATTTTATATTGAAATGTATTGGTTGGCTTTCCTTTCTTCTTCCTTCCTTAATTTCTTTTCAAAGTTGTATAGATGAGCTATTCAAAAAATTATTTAAAACTCATATTACAGCTGTCTGGGATATTTGAAGAATTACTATACTATTCCTTACAAGTATCACCTCATTTTCTCAAAAACGTTCTCCATAACTCAGTGTAAAATTCCATTCTTGAAAACGAGTATTACTTATATCCATATTTTAAAATTCTCTATTTAAAACATATTTATTGTTCTTACAATAAATATGTTTTAAATAAATCATATAATTTTATAACTTACAGTTCAGTATCAGTAGGATTTTTAGAAGACTAAATAATGTGAAAAATTTAATAAATGCAGTTATTCAAAATGATTAAAAGAAAGGTTTTTCCTTAAAAGAAAACAGAGGAAATGATCATTTATTGAGTACTTACCACGGGTCAGATTAAGCTGTCATATGTCTTTCTTACATATTATTTGCTTTCCTTATCATTCAATTTTATATGTTTTCTATACTGCAAAATGCACAAAGACTGTGGTTTTACAAGAGCACATGTGGTTTTATGTGGAAAAGCTAAAATCTGTGCCCAAATCTACTTCCAAAGCCCCAGTCATTTCACATTGCTGAAATAAGTTTTTGCCATGTGAGAAATTCATACACATGAAACTTCATTTCCAAATAAAGTCAGAAATACAGACATTGCTGTTTCATTCATCTATTTACAGTGGTTCCCAAACTTTAGAATTCTTCAAAATAACCTTGAGTGCTTATTTAACACAGGTTGCTGCTCCCTCTCCAAGTTTTTTATTCACTAGATCTGTGGTAGGGATGAAAATGTAGACTTCTAACAACTCCAAGATGATATTTATGTTGCTGGTCTGGGGACCACACTTTGAGACCACTGGCCTATTAATTCCTTCAGTACCTCAACCGTGAACAAACACTTGTTTTGTGTGTTCAGTGAGATGACCAGTATGTTAATGTAATGGAGGAAATCTTTACACAATGGATAGTATGTCATAAAATCACATTATAGGCTTGAAAGATCTTACAATTTTGTCAATGTTATCTCATTAAAGCTGGGGGGAGAAAGTTCGGTGTTCATACTGTGGCCTACACCTATAGAATCAGTCTCCTGAGGGAGGACCCAGGAGTAAAGGCAGTAGAGGGAGGTACTGTGGCCTCATTTCACAGAGGAGGGAGTTATGAGACTCTGAGGACAATCTAGTGATAGAATAAAGGTTGGAATCGAGTCAGAATCCAATTCCCATTGGTCAAAGTCCTTTCCTGTCTCACAGTTTCTCCCATTCCTTCCCAGCTCATCTGTTTTCCTTAAATTTTGACCATGTTACTCTCAATAGCATCTTTGCTTATTTCTCTTTAACTTAAAATTCCTGAAGGAGATAGTTTCCACTAACATAAAATAGACCAATGAGAGATGTTCTTTAGAGTTCAAAATAAAGTCAAAAGGTCAGAATCCATATTCCCTATTTTAGTTAATTTATCAAAACCTTCCATCTCAAAACCTCTCTATTCAGATGCAAATCTCAGACACAGACACTGGGATGAGAATTTCCCATGCAAGTGAATGTTAAAGAAGCCATTCTAGAAAAACAGTGAGTAAGGGAGTGGGAGAAGCAACATAGGGAAGAGGAAAGATCAGACAAGGATGTAGTTTTAGGCAAAGTACCAGCTTCATCTTGTTCCCACACAGGAGCTAAGACAATAAGTTATCCTTCAGTGTTTGTCCCTCTTTGAGTCAGGTAAGCTGGCTTTTTTTTTTTTTTAAAGATTTTATTTATTTATTCATGATAGTCACACACACACACACACACACACACACAGAGAGAGAGAGAGGCAGAGACACAGGCAGAGGGAGAAGCAGGCTCCATGCACCGGGAGCCCGACGTGGGATTCGATCCCGGGTCTCCAGGATCACTCCCTGGGCCAAAGGCAGGCGCTAAACCGCGGCGCCACCCAGGGATCCCAGGGAAGCTGGCTTTTCAAATTTCACACCAGTTAGTTTCTTTAGAGGGCATCCTACAGGGATATATGTTACCAGGCATTTCAGACTCTCACTCCTGAAAAGAAGGAGGAGAAACAGAATTATGTGGGTCCTGGGGAAAGTGCACATAAATCTGGTACAGAGATCAGAGGAATGCAGGCAGAGTGCTACTAGTGTGTGCCTTTAGCTGCCCTTATATCCACTGCTCTGAAATCTGATGGTCATAAGATGATCGTTTTTATTTCTAAAATGTCTTTACTTTTTATTCCCATTGCCACTGCTGTAGTTAAATATCCATTTGCCTCTAACATGGTAACTCTAGAAGCCTACAAATTTTGGACATAAATCTACCTGTTTCTAAATTTTTTTTCTATAATCACCCACCCATTTTGCATCACCATATGAGTGATTTCCATGAGGTGTAGTTGCATTGTTGCTTCTCTTCATATAATAAAATTTTGATTGTGTCATTTACTTACTCAGAACTTTTTATTTCTCACCACAGCTGACAGAATGAACTCCAACTGTCCCAGGTGTGCCTGCAAATCCTCCACAATCTCAATCCAGTTTATCTTTCATGTAAAGTATCTCTCCATCTCAACTAAGATGCTATATGCAAGCCATTCGGAAGGTTACCATTCTCTGAAAATGTCTATGCAATATTAGACCTCCATGCCTTTAATCATTCTATTTGTTTTCTTTGATGTATCCCTACTCACACCCCATCTCTATTCATTGAAATTTCACCTATTTTTCATGGTCCAAATGAAATACTAACTCCTCTATGAACCCTTGGTTATTCTCCAGTCAGGATTAAATACTACCCACCCCCCACTTTGGTATTTCTATAGCACATTCTACATTACACTTCTTATGACATGTTCATCTTTATTTTACAGTGTTGCTAAATATAAATCTGTTCCATAAATTTAAGGCAGGAAATGACTTATTTGTTCTATGCCCTAGCACCCACAAAGCATTGCTTGATGTATAATAAAATCTAGTAAGTCAGTCAAATCATTATGCTGTGTACCTTAAATTTATACAGTATCGTATGTCAATTGTATCTCAATAAAACTGGAAAAAAAAGATAAAAGATCATAGAATTCAATAAATTAAATATGCTCCCAATAGTTTGTGTAGAAATATTCTATGTACTTGAAACAAAGGATAGTAAGGGAAAATAAATGTAGGAAACACGTCAACTAAAGAAAAATAGTGTACATTCAAAATACGTTTGTATATAGGTATTCTTTCGCCTGGTTAAGGTCAAGGAATACATGATTTATGGGCTTCTCATCTCAATGTGCTCTCAAACCTAACTTTGTATTACAGAGTGTCATATGGTGGATCAGATGTTCTCACAGAAGCAATACTCTTTTTCTTTTTAGTTGGCAGAGATACTGAAAAATCATTATTTTACTTTGGTGTTTTGATTGTACGGTTTTCCTTTTGGGTTATTTTACTCTAGTAGCCATGTGAGAGTAAAGTCTTATTTCTGGGAAGGAAAATATAAATTAAGCAACCACAAATGGAAAAAGAAGTAACTCTCTGTGTTATATATGATCACTAAATGTGACAATGTTTTAACCTCTACTAATATTTTGTTCTCACTATTTAAACTATGGAATGAATACATTGAGTAGATGTACCCTGATTAATATAGATAGATAAATAGATATATAGATACAATTCCTGATGGAAAGGTAATAGGAGTAGCAGTATTGTAATGTCTTCTAACAACATCTAACTATATTGAAAATAGGAAAACAGAAAATCCCACACAATTCCATAGCAAATGTATTTGCACTCCAGCCTCTGATGCTTACCCTTCCAGAGATCTCCTACAAATAGTACCCATTCAAGCTGCCAACTTCCTGAGTGAGTTCTCTGGCCACGATAACATGGTCAGCTCACACCTCATGGATCTGTTGGAAATTCAATACCGCAAAAGTAACCCTCAACCTTTGAGAGATGGATGTTGGTGGATAAATACCCCAGAACATTTGCCTTTTGGCTGAACAGTTCTGAGGTATAGTCCACACAGTATCTTAGAGTGTCCCAGAGAAACTGAACCCCAGGTGACCATAGTGGCAACCTACCATGACTGTCTTATTAACTTGCCTACTTTTCTTGACTAATTCTCACTCCCTTCAGTGCTTCCTGAGATCACCTTACAAATAAGCTACATTACCTGAACTCTATTTCAAAGTCAATTTTTGAGGGAGTCAAAACCTAAGTTCCCATAAAAATACTTTTTTAAAAAATGTGGGAAATATGTTTTTTTAATTTATTTTTTAGGATTACATGTTTCTCATGCATGTCACTTATTTTTAAAGTCACTGTTTCACTCATGAAACAAATGCCAATATATATAAAAACTATTTTTCCAAATAAAGCTACATATATACAAACATTTAAATTTTAAATTAGCTTTTATTAATTTAGTAAATTTTATTTTATTTTTTTAATTTATTTTTTATTGGTGTTCAATTTACTAACATACAGAATAACCCCCAGTGCCCGTCACCCATTCACTCCCACCCCCCGCCCTCCTCCCCTTCCACCACCCCTAGTTCGTTTCCCAGAGTTAGCAGTCTTTACGTTCTGTCTCCCTTTCTGATATTTCCCACACATTTCTTCTCCCTTCCCTTATATTCCCTTTCACTATTATTTATATTCCCCAAATGAATGAGAACATATAATGTTTGTCCTTCTCCGACTGACTTACTTCACTCAGCATAATACCCTCAAGTTCCATCCACGTTGAAGCAAATGGTGGGTATTTGTCATTTCTAATAGCTGAGTAATATTCCATTGTATACATAAACCACATCTTCTTTATCCATTCATCTTTCGTTGGACACCGAGGCTCCTTCCACAGTTTGGCTATCGTGGCCATTGCTGCTATAAACATCGGGGTGCAGGTGTCCCGGCGTTTCACTGCATCTGTATCTTTGGGGTAAATCCCCAACAGTGCAATTGCTGGGTCGTAGGGCAGGTCTATTTTTAACTCTTTGAGGAACCTCCACACAGTTTTCCAGAGTGGCTGCACCAGTTCACATTCCCACCAACAGTGTAAGAGGGTTCCCTTTCTCCGCATCCCCTCCAACATTTGTTGTTTCCTGCCTTGTTACTTTGCCCCATTCTCACTGGTGTGAGGTGGTATCTCATTGTGGTTTTGATTTGTATTTCCCTGATGGCAAGTGATGCAGAGCATTTTCTCATATGCATGTTGGCCATGTCTATGTCTTCCTCTGTGAGATTTCTCTTCATGTCTTTTGCCCATTTCATGATTGGATTGTTTGTTTCTTTGCTATTGAGTTTAATAAGTTCTTTATAGATCTTGGAAACTAGCCCTTTATCTGATATGTGATTTGCGAGTATCTTCTCCCATTCTGTAGGTTGTCTTTTAGTTTAGTTGACTGTATCCTTTGCTGTGCAAAAGCTTCTTATCTTGATGAAGTCCCAATAGTTCATTTTTGCTTTTGTTTCTTTTGCCTTCGTGGATGTATCTTGCAAGAAGTTACTGTGGCCGAGTTCAAAAAGGGTGTTGCCTGTGTTCTTCTCTAGGATTTTGATGGAATCTTGTCTCACATTTAGATCTTTCATCCATTTTGAGTTTATCTTTGTGTATGGTGAGAGAGAGTGGTCTAGTTTCATTCTTCTGCATGTGGATGTCCAATTTTCCCAGCACCATTTATTGAAGAGACTGTCTTTCTTCCAATGGATAGTCTTTCCTCCTTTATTGAATATTAGTTCACCATAAAGTTCAGGGTCCACTTCTGGGTTCTCTATTCTGTTTCTATACACTAACAATGAGACTGAAGAAAGAGAAATTAAGGAGTCAATCCCATTTACAATTGCACCCAAAAGCATAAGATACCTAGGAATAAACCTAACCAAAGATGTGAAGGATCTATACCCTCAAAACTATAGAACACTTGTGAAAGAAATTGAGGAAGACACAAAGAGATGGAAAAATATTCCATGCTCATGGATTGGCAGAATTAATATTGTGAAAATGTCAATGTTACCCAGGGCAATATACACGTTTAATGCAATCCCTATCAAAATACCATGGACTTTCTTCAGAGAGTTAGAACAAATTATTTTAAGATTTGTGTGGAATCAGAAAAGACCCCGAATAGCCAGGGGAATTTTAAAAAAGAAAACCATATCTGGGGGCATCACAATGCCAGATTCAGGTTGTACTACAAAGCTGTGGTCATCAAGACAGTGTGGTACTGGCACAAAAACAGACACATAGATCAGTGGAACAGAATAATTTAGTAAATTTTAAATTAGTTTTTATTTAATAACTTATTTTACTAGTATTTACCTTTCTTTTCATCTTACCACTTTATCTTTTCATAAAGATCATTTTCTCATATATATTTTATCACTTTTGGTTATATTCTTCTGAAATTTACTATGGCAGTTACCATTTGTAACTTCAAAAGCAGATTTAAATAAGAACTGTCTATTATAAATTTTCATGTACTTATAATTCAATTACATTAAATTAAACCATTTCATCTAGATGCCCCTTTGATATTTACTTTATCATTTTCACTGACTCAGCTATATAACATAAAATTTTATACAAATATAACTATTACAATTGGATTCTGCTCTAATCATAATAGCTTGTCTTTCCCTAAATCTATACACAAAATTTGTAATGATGCAAAGTGAGAAAAATATGGAAGAATATCACCAAGGAGTTTCAGTCTTAAACATTTGGATTTCAAAACTATTACAATGAAAGCGTTTTGCAGTGAAATTCTAAATAAGAGATTATTTTCTAGTTTCCATTATTTTGATAGAAACATTCTTCTGGTAATTCTAGAATCCCAAATTGAGATCTTGCTAAGCATTGATTGACACAGATGCATTTGCACCTATTTTTTAAAGGAAGAAATTTGCTGTCGAAAAATAAATAAATTAAAAAACCTTCAGTCCTTCTGAAATCATCTAAAAATTTCTAAAAATTCAATTTAGGCTTGTTTTTATTTTTTTCTTCTGGGAATTTTAAAATAATTCTAAAACGCGATTTGAAAATTCCTTCAAACACACATTCTAACCACAATTGTCTAGGCATTTACTTGCTTCGTTGTACATAAATTGAGCACATTTATATACAACCCCTTTGGGCCATATAAGAAGAATGAAATGTGATCCCTGCTCCTTTGCAAGTTATGATGCAGTAAGATTGATAAACCAGCACATGAAAAACCATAAGTCCTGCCATAAAAGCTGTACAAGCAAAGGAATCTGAGGGTGCAAAGAAGGTACTGGGTTAAGAAATAATTCACAGAAGAGGAGGCATTTGTGCTGGCATTGAAAAATCCAGAGAATTTTATAAAGCAGTGTTGAGGAGGGCATAATACACAGATATTAGCAGATGCTGAGGCACAGAGGTGAAAGGAAACAGCCCAAAGAAAAGAGTGAGCATTTAGATGTGGTTTGGGCCTAGGTATTTAATTGGAGGGAAGTATGCACAATGAGTTGTGGCCCAGTGTATAGTGTGATATAATATGAGGGATCTTTGAGGACCTTAATTTTAGTATCAATCCATCAAAGTCAGACGACTGCCTGAATAGGTCAAACATATTTCCAGGGTGTGAGACAGTTGGAGTGATTCTCAAGATTGCTGGAATCATGTGCAACACTGCTAATGGGTGGATGAGATACACTGCTTCCCTGAGGCTTTTGCCAGCTGAAGTTAACCCTTCCTTCCCTGGGAGAGAGTGTGCAGACCATAAATTTACCAGATGTCATGGAAATCAAATGAAATCATTTGTTTCAAAGTAATTACAATATTCTAGCCATTCCAGTGGTCTCTGAGCAACCTGTATGTGCATACATTTATACCTACATATATAAAACATACACAAGCATATATGTGTAACTGCCAAAATTCATCATATTGACTCTGCTGAGTCAAGGTCTACTTCAAATCACTACAAACATAATGCTAAAAAAAGAATTTATGCAATAAGACATAAAATAGAAATCTTTAATTTTTTTTTCATTTTTAGAAAAAAAACATCCAGAAAAAGATATTTAAGTGTTCCATTAGTTCTTAGTAGTTTTGTTGTGGCACATTACCCTATGGCAAATCCTTCTCAAGTATTCTGAAAAATTTAGATTAGTGTGCAAAATTCATTTGTGCAACTAAATATAACTGACAATATCTGACATACAGAATGCCCAGTTTAGCAAGTTGTGTCCCACAAACTGTTCTACAATCAGTGAGTAAGGAACACATCACAAATGAAGCTGGCGCTCTGGAATTCAAAACAAAGCATCGGTTTACTGAAACATGAAAAGTGCTAAGGGAAGCTTGAAAGTAATAAGGAATTTTATTCAAACAGTGGTATAATACTGATGAGCAGATAAGTAAAGTGGTGACTGAAAGAGCTTTTGTAGCTCTTGAAAGACATTGTTATTTGTTACAGCGATTGAATCATAATAACTGCTGACTTGCTTGGTCCCGAATGAGTGAGTCTTTTAACAAGTGTGTGCTGCCACAAAATCCAGTAGTAGAAAGTGTGTCACCACATCCAAAATGTTGATGACACCTTTCTTTTATCATTTGGGATTAAGGCATGATTTATTTATCTCTTGAGAGATCCAACAAGCAGAGATGAAGAAAAAGAAGTTTGTCAATTAATGTATCACTTGAAGTATTGTCATAATTATTTCCTAGTTATTACTCTATCTTATGTATTAATGTGAGGTCTCTGTACTCAGACCATCTAAGTTCAAATTTCACAAGCATATAAATTCCTAATATTTTGTATTTCTCTGTAGCCACTATGAAAAATGGTATGGAAGTTCCTCAAAAAACTTAAAAATAGGACACCATATAATCCAGCTATTCCACCTCTGGGTATTTATCCAAAGCAAAAAGAAACCCTAACTGAAAAAGATATTGTATTCGCAAGTTAATTGCAGCATTATTTATAATAGCCGAGATATGGAAGCAACTTAAGTTCCCATGGATGGATGAATGGATAAAGAAAATGTAGTATATAATTTAGTGGAAAAGTACTTAGCCATAATAAAGAAGGAAATCTTGCCATTTTGAGACATGGACAGACCTTGAGAGTATTTTGCTTAAAAAAAAAAAACAAAAAAGAAAGAAAGAAATCAGACAGAGAAAGATACCACACGATTCCACTTATGTATGAAAACTAAAAAAATAAAACTCATAGATACAGAAACCATACTGGTAGTTATCAGAGGTTTAAAGGGGTTGGGGTGGGCAAAATGAGTGAAGGGGGTCAATTGTATGGTGATGAATGGTAACTAGATTTATTGTGATAACTACTTAGTAGTGTATATGAATATCAAATTATTGTGTTGTACACCTAAAACTAATGTATTGTTATTTACCAATCTTACCTCAATTAAAAAATATATATTTCTAGTTCCTTTAATAGTCTAATGAGAATAGGCAGTGAGCTTGGGAATCTCTTCTGCAAAACTTTATTAAGCAATTTAGATTCATTCCATTTCATATCTTTTTCCCCTACTGGACTTCTGAGTACTCCACTTGATGCCTTCCACTAAACAAGAAATGAGAGACAGAGAATGTACAGAGAATCTCATGGAATAGTTCTAGCAGTTTTAGGCCAGACTGAGAAGTGAATATATGACTTCTACACAGATTCTATGGGCCAGATGTTGGTCACATGGCTCTACCTAACTGTAGAGCAGTCCAAGAAATGTCTAATTAGGTGCTGATGAGAGAAACAGTAATGAGATTTGGTTGAACCCATTGCATTGTTTTTGTTCCAAGTGGGAGTATGGCCACTTTCATGTAACTCTGATATCTGGAATAGTAGGACTAAAATATTATTTATGTTGTACTAGTCAAAGAGTTTTTTTAAATTATGGCTAGGCTTCTGTAAGATGGATGCTAATAACCTAGAAAGGGACCTCAGGAAATCTAGTAGAGTAGTGAGAGCCATAAAAAAGTACAATGTACATGATGAATTGCGAGTAGACTGAGGATTCTTAGCACAGAGAAAAGAAAACGAGAAAGGCCAGCACATAGATGAGGTACTGGATTGAATATATAAGACTTTTAATTCTAGTTATAAACAATGGGTAAAAGCTCCAGAAAAAATATATTTGATGAAAGTTGCATAAAACTCAGGGATTCATAAAGGTCAATGTAATGCTGTGGGGCTTATAAACTCTACGTAATTGCAGGTTGGAATTTGCCATCAAACACCAGGGCCTGTGGTGAATGTGGCACTAGATGGAATATTGGAACAACTAACCTTTGAAGTCTCTTCTAGGCTGAAATTCTAGATTCTGTGGCTGATTTTTAAACTATGGTTCCTTACTGTGAATCTTAACCAAAGAAGCTATCTGCAAACATCTACCCTTCCCCTTAAATCTGAAAATTATTTGAACACATTATCCCCTACCTCATACCATTTATTTAATATTATCATAAAGATGTCCAATTTTATTTGAAATGTTTTAAAGTTATTTTAAAATGTCAGCCAAATCATTGTCCTTTCTTTAATTTTATATTTGGAATCACAGAAGGAAGAATTTGGCTTCCTGTAATAAATAATGGTCCTATGTTTCATTTTAAGAGGCAATTCATTTGTGGGTTGGCTGTCAGTATTCTGCAGCTGGATATTTAGTGCTTCCAGTATTACGGGAGAGACTAGGGAACTCAGAATGACCTGGCAAGATTCAGGGCAATCTGTTATTTCAGTGAGGTTGTGTTTAATCTAGTAGCTGTTTTCAAAAATCTTTCTAACTAGTTGACTTTTCAAGGTTTGATTCCATATCCCAAAATCTTATACTTTGGAAAGTTTCTGATAAACATGTTTTTTTTTTCTTCCCAGATATTGCATTATCTTTGTGAAATTGAATATTGATCCCTTTCACTCAGTCAGTTTTGAAGTCAAAGATAATTCTGAGCCTTGGGTCCTGATTTAAAGACATAGCATATAATTTTACATGTATTCTTAATGGCTCTTTCCAGTGAAGTTAATTTTTGTAATCAGGGTACCTTGTTTGCAATAGAGTATGGAGACTGAGTTGTCATATGTTTCATTTGCAAATATAAACTCCTATGGGCTAAATAGCTTCTTACAAGGCAAATTGGAATGGCTTGGACTTTTTGACTTTTATTCAGGTATTAGAAATTCTTAGACTTTGACCAGCTTTCTAATTAATATCACATATCTTTAATTCCTTTTGAGAATCCTAAATTCATGAAATCAGAACAAATAAGGTGGTATTGGTAGAAGTGCAAGGTTCAAGGGTCTAGTGCTCATTTTTACATTAACAAGGAGAATACTGCATTATAAAGTACTAAGGCATGGGGCTGGAGAAGGGAGTGCTAAATTTTAAATTGTAATTGTGGCTGAGTTGTGGTATTTCTCTGAATGTTAGACAATCATGGAATTATTCATAAGACCTTGGAGGAAAGGTATCTCTGGTACCTACTGTAGAAAGCCTACAGCATACTTCATGACATCAGTTTTTAGTTAGAGTTATAAATATCCCTAATGGTGGCAGTCTCACAGCTTCCAAGGTAGCTCATTACTATGTCAGAGGACTACAGTCTTAGAAGGCTATTCTACATATTAATGAAAATTCCACTTGCAGCTAGTTCTGTCCCCTAAGGCCACATAAGACAATTTATAATTTTACATTTAAGTAATAGATTTGCAGAAACTGGAAGGTGGTAATCAATGTAGATTAGTGCAATTCATTTAAAATAGTCACTTCATTATGAATTCATTATGGATACCCTATTTAAAAGTTTTCTTAAAAAAAAAACTGGGTAGAAAAAAATAGCTTGAAAACATCTTTGCAGCCTACATGATGGGGTTGCATGTTCTGTAAGCTTTAAAGATGGTTTAGAAATTAAATTCATGGGTGATGTGACTGTTACATTTCTGCTGAGGGTTTAAAGAGCAAAATCTGGATATGAATGCCTCTGTAAAACTAGAGTAATTTTTCTTTTACTTTCAGTACATTTCTTTACGACACTAAAGGTTTACTGTTTTTAAGCCTTTCTATATCTCTCTCTCTACCTCTCTCTCTTCTATTTTCGAGTCATAGCTCTGCTCTTTTTCCTTCTATGATTGGCCCAAATGTAATCAGAACCAGAAATTCTGCTTCTCCTATGGTCTACATTCTGAATCGATGAATGGATAAATAAATGAATCATTAAATAACTAAGTCCCACGAAGGTCCTAAACATCAGTTTCATAGTAGAGTCCTCTTCACTTGTGTTTTATTCATTTTTGTTCCAGAATAGTTTGTCTTTTTATCCAAATACAGTATACTGGCAACTCACATCTGTTTCATTTGGAGATTGCCAACTTTGAAACTTGAGTACTAAGAGATTCCCAGTTGTAAGAGTGTCCTCTTGGTGGAAAGCCCCTTGCTGGGAAAACTTTTGAGCCAAGCATTCTCAGAATTTTGACTAAAATGTTTTTTATTTTATTTTTACAATATTATTTCTACACTAGGTATGTCTTCTGGGACACTAGTCCTAGGCAGGATTAGCTTCTGTAGCTAGATTAGGCCACTGTTTGACCATCAGCTTCTAGTAGGTACAGATTCCTCAAGATATTAAATGTGCTTGATCTTTATGATGGAAATCATGAATTGGGTATAAGGCCATTTGAGTTACGTGGTGACTCAGCCTCAACTGTTCTGGATAATTTTTATTCTTTGGAAATTTCAAAATTAAAATTATAACAGTCATCATTTACCTGCCACAATATATCGTTATTATACCTTTTTATTTGAAAGGGAAGGGACTATATATGTGAGACTTCTCACATAAAATCTCTGATTATAAACTTTGTCTTGGATTTTTAAAAACATTTTCTTTCCTGAAAAAACTTCAGGCAGAAGAGTTCATATTACTACCAAATTCATAACATTTAATCTATATCTCTTTGTGGTGGTCAGTATCTCACCGATATAGTTATATAAGATATCTGGCTGTCATCTTGTATAGCACATTATGTGATAATCAAATTTGAGCTTTCCTTCTGGGGACACTGTCTCCTGAGACATTTTATGTATCCTGTCAAGACTGTTAAGCACTGACATTTCATATTTATTCTGAAGAGTGATACTTCCAATTCTGCTTATTCTTTTGTTTGAGAATTTATTACAGCACACATAGAACAGTTGATTGTCATCAAATATCTTGCAAAAGAATTGATGTGAAAGTTAGAGAGAAGGGCATGGAAAAATAGATCAATGTGACTCTGTATGAAAATAACACCTGCCAAAATTCTCAACATCTTAATAAAGGAAATACAGTTAGTTAAATATGTTTTTAGAACTCATTTTAAACCCCCCCATGAAAAAAGAAATACACTATTAAAATAAAAATTTTATTTAATTTTACACCCAGAAACCAATCCCAAGGCATCTCGATCCTTTAGTAGCTCAAATTATATGATCCTTTTTGAGCAATAAAGGCTCCAAATTGCACATAATAACCTCTGACAAGGTAGTCTTTAGAAGTGGAAAATTATATTCACATTCAGATACTGGCACAAAGGTAGATCATAGATCAAAAAGACTTCTGAGCTGAAATCCTAGATGTAGGACTAGATGCTAACCTTTAAGTTTTTAATTGTATAGAAGATATTTATCATTTATAAAATCTATCAAAAATTAGGTGGTTCTTCTATCTGGATGCAATTTAAAGCTGCTAAAATTATTTCCATAGTGATAAAAGGGCACAGGCCTTTTTAAGATCAAGTATTTATACCTCATAATATTATCAGTGAACTTATGTGGGTATACCTTTAACTTTTATTATAAAAATGGATTTATTTAGCATCTATTATGGACATGTTTTTATTATGGACATTTTTAAACATAAAAAAGTAAACAGATAATCCAGCTTCATCTATTATCAACTCCTGGACAACAGTATTTTACCTCTAGTCCACTTTCCATTTGTCTAATTCTCATTTGTCCAGCTAGATTATTTTGAAGCAAATCCTTGCAGGTAGTTCTTCTTTGTTTATAGAGAATAAGTTGCTATCCTTTAACAATGAATATCATATAAATAAGTTTAATCGTTATAGATTTTTTTTTAAATGTGTGTTTCTTAGGTGTTGAAGAAAAAAATAGATGGTCTTGCTCTAGTTTAACACCTGTCCCTGATTAAGGTAATAGACATCAAAATTGTCTCCTTATTCCCATCAGTGAATGAGTAAATAAAAATGTGGCAGCTGCTAGAAATCATACTTAGAACAAACACGGAGACTTCATCAACGTATTAATCAGGAGACTTGAATGCTAGGGATGGTGAGAGTTAAAATCTGAAGATGTGATTAAAATAAGCATATCTTAAAAATTAAGATATTCTTGGAAAAGTAAGTAAGAAAGCTTTCCACTTGATCCTGAGAAAATGTGGAAACTACAATTAAGATGTGCATTGTGTTCTATTGGCAGTAATTTGGTAGAGAAACAGTCTGGCTCTGGCAGCAGCAGGGAATTCACAATCTAATGGGAATTGTAGCTTCTTGAATTCTAACCTTCTAGCTTTGGCTAACCTGCTGTTTGACCTCCAGAGAGGCTTTGAGCCTGTTTTCTTCAGTCTTCTCTGGGGAAAGAGGCATACTAATGATGATGGTGGTAAAGATCATGCTTGTGTATTTATATACACTTAAAATGGAACAGGTTATTACACTTGGTAGTAATTTGTATTATTTTTTATAATTCACAAAATACATTCATTTCATTTTCAAAACAACCCCCAACGAGTAAGGCATGCATTTTCCCTCTCTGGCTGGGTAACCAAGGCTGATAGGGTATATAATTTATTAAAGGTCAACAAGGAGGAGGGCTGCAGAGCCAGTGCTTGAATTTACTTCTAATTCCAGTTCAAGGTTATGAGAGCAGATTGCTGCTGTCTCTACAATGGAAAGATAGTGCATATTCTCTTTCTACTATAAAAAGATATTAAACCTATGATTTTCACTTCTGTCTACCCCTCTACTGCTTTTGTTCAGTCCCATAAGACCAACATGTTACTTTTTGAAAGGTTTGTAGGGTCAGTGACACATAGGAGCAAAATGACTCCACCAAAATAAGAAATTCTCCTCTAGAATGTACAAATAGGATTTTAGCAAGACAGCAATGAAAAAGGAAAAGAAAAAAAAATTCTTTAGGTTACAGTCAGGTTGGTAAATTAAGGTAGCACCTAGAAACACAAGGGGGTTTGTTGGGACTTGAGTGTGATTGCTCACCAAACCATTTAGTAGGAGAGAGTGTCAGATCACTCAGCTCTGATTACAGACAAATCAAGATTTTAAAAGGCCATCACATAAATCTGTCTACTCTTCTTGCACTGAAAAAAAAAATGTTTCCTTAAAATATAATAAAAACAACTGTGTCTGTAAATGATGCACAATTCTTGGAGAAGGGACGATCGTTGGGGGCTTGCAAAAGAAGTGTAACATACTCATGTTTTCTCTTATATTGGGTCTCTTCTTATCTATCAAAGGAAACTTCATAGTGCCATGCTTAGCATTTGTACATGCGTCCAAAATATTTGTGTTTATGGAGACAAACTTGAGACAAAGGAACAAGGCACAGCCAAGTTAGATAGTTTATTATTGAAGAGAAAATGCTAGACTAGGAGTCCTATTCTAGCTCTGGTTCTAGCCCCATCTGCCATTACTGTTGGACTTTGCTTATTCCACTCAATTCATCCAATTTCCTTGGTTTGTCAGCTCTATAAGATACTAGCAGAGTACAAACTGAATAACCACCATCAGAATTGAATAAGAAAATTAAGGCAGTTAGGTAAATAACTTTTACATTAGTGGATTAAAGTAAGTGTGTTACGACAGGTACCAAGAAAGATACAGTTTCTAATGCAGGTGAATTTGCCCTGGATGATTTTCAGGAAAGGATTTGTGGTAGGCAGAATTTTGGCCCAATAACTACCACCCTCCTTGTCATGCCTATAAAAATGACACATTATGTGAACAAAAGGGACTTAGCAGACATAATTTAAGGTGGCCAGTCAAATAACATTAAACTAGGGAGAATTATTTTGGGTTTATTTGGGTGGACCCAATGTATACACATGAGCTCTTGAAAGTAGAGCTTTCTCTCAGCTGAGGGTAAGAGAGGAAGTCAGAGAGACACAGCTGAGATGGGGGTGGGGTGGAAGTCAAAGAGATGTGAAGTATGAGAGACTCAGCCAGCCATGGAGGTGGAAGTGACTTGAAAGTCATGAATGTGAGTGTGTGTGTGTGTGTGTGTGTGTGCGTGTGTGGCTTCTAGCAGCAAGAATGGGCACCTGGCTAATAGCAAGAAAATGAAAACCTCAGTCCTCAAGAAAATGAATTCTATCAACCTGAATGATTTTAGAAGTGCGTTCTTCCCCTAGAGACTCCAGTGATGAACATGGCCTTGCCAACACTTTGATTTTGGCCATGTGAAACCTGGAGCAGGGGACCAAGCTCAACCTGCCAAGACTTCTGACCTACAGAACTGTGAGATTAAAATTTTTCATTGCTTTAAGCATCTTAATTTATGATAACTTGTTATAACATCATGGAAACTAGTATAAGCTATATGGCTATGGGCTTTAATCTATGGTTCAGATTTTATTTATTTATTTATTTATTTATTTATTTATTTTAATTAATTAATTAATTAATTTATAATAGTCACAGAGAGAGAGAGAGAGGCAGAGACATAGGCAGAGGGAGAAGCAGGCTCCATGCACCGAGAGCCCGACGTGGGATTCAATCCCGGGTTTCCAAGATCACGCCCTTGGCCAAAGGCAGGCGCTAAACCACTGCGCCACCCAGGGATCCCTATGGTTCAGATTTTAAAAAGAAGAGACTAAGGGAGGCATCCCAGGTGGAGGGAAAAGTATAGGTAAGAGCACAAAGGCAGAATAACTCAAGTGTAATACAAAATCAATTCAGTTTGCCTCATAAAACTGAGTCTCACAGCTTCTGTTAGATCATCTGTAGTATGTTATACACATTTTTCTTTGGAGGTCTGGGGTAAAGGTAAGTGTCCCAGGGGAAACTGTGGGGGAAAGAACCTCAAACTATTCTGGACCATCCTATTCCCAACATCCTCACCCTAACATTGCTTCAATCATTAATATGTTATCTTTAGTCATCCTCTGTATAGGACTCAATGTGTCATTTAAAGAAAGGATTCAGCAGTTTAAAACTTTAAAACAATGGAAGCCAAGGCTTCCTTCAGATCAACAGTCTACAATTATTTCTCAAGCATGTTTTGAGGATCAAATTAGATAATCGTGAAATGTTATAGTTTCAGATTACTAGTAGATTTCCTCCAGTGATATGCATTGATATAAGTATGACTCAGAAGGACTACCACTCAAGATTGGCATTGTCATTAGAAGTAATCATGCTCTAGCACAAGTCTAATGATTTCATTACAACAGAACTCTTTCCCCCTCCTTTTAAAATAGTTCGGGATGTCTGTTCAGGGTCTAGAAGAAGAGGATACTCTGTTCTACATAGTCATTTAGGATCCTAATTGAAGCTTGGCAGTCTTCAGTATGTGACTTCTAAGTCTTCTCAGGTCAAATCATTATCATTCTGCCAAAGAGAGGGGAAAAGCAGGGCGGGGCACAGCTTAAGGGAAATTTTATGATCCAGGCCAGGAAGTGGCATATATACCATCTACTCTCATTTCATTAATAAGCACTGAGTTAGTTACGAGAACACAATCTAATTATCTGGTAGGCTGGGACATGCAGTATTGCCAGGAGTCTAATGACAAGCCACCATAGAAGGAGTAAGGTTGAAGATTTTGACTGATGGTTGTCTCTGCCTTAGCATCATGTGCAAATAAAAAACAAACGAGCAAAAAATCCCTCCAGGATAAGGAAGAAATGTAATTTTTTCAGTAGCAAAAATCCATAAGGCTGATGGAGAGATGGAGTGTATAGGCAGAAGGAGAAGAGAGGATCCAATGTTGGTACCAGGATTAGCAAGAAGAGAAAGGTACTATGAGTTTTTACTTATAATTTATCTATGTGCATTCCACTTATGATAAGATGTTGTGATATTTCACAATAACAGAGAAATGTACAAGTATTCAAGTATCCTAAAGAAGTTCCAGGGCCACAGGTGGGCACAGACATCAAAGGAATACCAAGTAGTAAACCTAAATGAGGCTCTATGAGATAGGAGAGAGAATCAGTATGGAAGCTATGCAGTGGTATGATGCAAATGCAATGAGGTACAAAAATTTTTACCATTATGAAGGAAGTGAAGGACAATGAGGGTTTGGGAATTTGATGGCAAGGAGCAGATTCTTATTGAGGTCATCTATGGGTAAGTGAATTACTTTTTAATGTATTTTTTACTGTGCAATAAATTTGTGAGTATAACTATGCCAAGAGTGCTTTTAACATATGTTTCATGCCAGAATAAAAGACACAGTCCTTTTATGACATAAAAGATGACACCTGTATCTTATAGCAAACAGTAAGAGATTCATGGAAAAAGAGATTCTTTGGTGAAAGACAGTTATCAAAGTTAAGAAATAACACCAGATGTATAATGGTTACTGGTGAGTGCAATGGAAAGGAAAGCAAATTGTGTTTTTAAGGACGTGAAAACCCTCATATAGGGGAGAAATTACATTTTTTTTCCAACTGCAAAGGACAGAACCACCAAGAAAAAGTGGAAATTTAGAAGATTCAAATTCATTGTTTTAGAAGCAACTTTATTTTGTCCTTAAAGACAAAATGGAAGGCCTTGAGAGAAAACTCACACTCTTAACTAGAAGGTTGCAAGCAAAGTCTAGTTGATCAGTTAGAAGGAATAAAGCAGGGAGAGGACATGGATGCTAGGTGTTAGCTCTAAATGGCCTTTAGACGGGTTCCTTCTATCTTGAGATTATTACTTCATGACAGGAATGCAACAAAGATAAAATTCCTCTACACCTTAAAAATAATGCAGTTGTGCTGGATCATATTTCTTTTTTGTGGGATGGATGTTTTGTTTGTTTGATTTTCCTCTCTACTTTTTGAGTTTGTGCAAAGATGGTTCAATATGAAACAACCTATTTTAAGGACATTAGATACTATAATTTTATGTTCACCCCTTACTTCCTAAGAAGAGGTGGGGGAAAAGACATTTCTTAGAGAGAGAGAGAGAGAGAGAGAGAGAGAGATGCCTACAGGCGTTACTTAGTTCCCAAAGCTCCCAAGAAATAGAGGTGAGACTATATGTATAAGACACAAAACTATTTGCTTAAGACAGGACACCAGGTCAATGCAGGAAGCAGAAAATACCTCACTTTTGACTCTACTTTAGTATTTTGAGCTCTCATTTCAGCTGTTTCCTAAAAATGTGAACTTTATGTTGATTAATGTTATTTTAAACGTCCCATTATGAGTTCAAAATTATTGGCCTGAAGCTTCAACCCAAAGCATAACAAACAAACAAAAACAAAGACAACTTTTACTGTCCAAAGAAAGAAAATTGTTAAAGAAAACAGATTAGGACTTACAAAACAACAACAAAAAAAAAATCACTGAATTACATATCATATTGATGAAAGACACCACCTTTGCTTTTGTTATTCCATAGTACAAAAAAGCTTTTTCACAAGATTTTTATTTATATTTATTTCAAAAGTTTAGTGAGCTCAATTATTGTTATTTTTATGCTACCAGCTCTGCTTATACTAAGTTTTCAACTTCTGCTGAAAGCTATCATCTGCCCACTGGACTATTGTAACACTCTCCTAAAAACTCCTGAAGTCCAGCTCTTCAATGTCAATGAATGCTAATGGAGAAACACTCTAAATTATAGACTAGGGTAAGTGACTCTGTCCAAGAAGTATGCATGGCATTCCACTAAATACAAGATAGTCAAAATTGCTTAGCCTGATACTAAGATTAACAAGTTAGCAGTAAAATACTTTCTAAAATCTTATCATCTAGTAATTTCTCATACTTTCAAGTCCAATCCTACTGAGCCACTTAATATCACTTTTAAAGAGTCATGTATTTTTCTAGCTTCTTCTGAAAGTCCTTTGCATATCACAAGCTTCATACCTGCTTAACCCATGTTATATGCATGAAACCCAATTTAAACCTAAAGTCTTTTTTAAAAAATTAATTACTTACTTATTTTTAAAGTTTTTATTTTTAACTAATCTCTACACCCAACATGGGACTCAAACTTACAATCACAAGATCAAAAGTTACATGGTCTACCAATTATGCTAGCTAGGTGCCCCCAAATCTAACATCTTCTTATAGGCCTTTCTGGGACTGTTAAATAGGCATGAACTTAGCTTTCTCTTATTTTCATTGTATGTATGATCAATATTATATGTCATTTATTATTTAATTACTTTATACTAGAATCATTTTATATTAATATCAGTGGCTCTTTATCCATCAGGATCCATTCAAGAAAATGCAAAATATACCAAATATTTTAATAAAAATATGATACATTTGGTTATATAAATATTTAGAAGACTGAAAAGGCAAAAGAAGATACAATGAGATAACAAAGAGCTATTGCCTGCAAGAAGTAGCTACAATCTCCATAGATGAGGTTTAAAAAATGGGAAGAGGTGTTTTTATATTTTATTTTTAATGATTTATTTTATTTTATTTTATTTTATTTTATTTTATTTTATTTTATTTTATTTATTTGAGAAAGAAAGAGAGCATGATCAGGGGGAGGGGCAGAGGGAAAGAATCTCAGAGTCCTTGCTGAGCACAGGCCCCTGCATGGGGCTTGATCTCATGCCCTCCAAGATCATTACTTGAACTCAACTCAAGAGTCAGATGCCCAATCTACTGAGCTACCCAGGTGCCCCAAAAGGCAGGAGAAAGTGTTTTTAAGCTGTAACTTGGAAGAGGCTCCCTCAGAGCTGGAGCCCAGACTTCTTTCCAGAGGACACTGACTAGCTATGCTGAGACCTCAGCATCTCAGGGAAAGCTGTGGAGCTGGTGCTCAGATCTTTCAGGAGAGGCAGTATTTCTCAGGGAGCATAATGAGGTTGGTTGTAGAGAGAAGCAAAAACAAAACAAAACAAAACAAAACAAAACCTGAAAATGCTATCAACTGCTACTCACTGCTAGAATAAAGAGTAACTGCTGGGATATGTGGACAGGAAGAGAAAACAGTACATTATGGAACTCAGCTTCTAATATTTCTCTAGCATTCCTTCTTAGCAGAACTATCAGGAGGCAACAGGCAATGTAAGAACATGGCAGTTTTCATAACTAAGTGAAAGCATCACAAAGACAGCATAGAAGGGTAGGATTGTCACTGAGAGACAACATAATGGCCAACATATTTCCCTGAGGTCCTGAGTTCCCAGAGAGCTGAGACCATGTATGGATGTCCTTATTTCTCCTACAGAGTGTATTATAGCACTTCTCATGTAATAGAAAATCAGTAAATAATTTATTTAAAATATGCATGAATCCTTGATTAACCCTGAGCCACAGATATCTCAAAAGTAAAATAAAAAGTATATCAAAGCCTAGAAGTAAAATGTAGAGTGATATAAGATATGTCAAGGATAGCAAATTTTAAATAAAGTTTTACACTTTATTATCTGTTACATTATCTTCAGGAGATCATTCCAGAAATAGTGCAATAAGCCTTTTCTGCTGTTAAGGATACTCTGGTTTTCTAGTTAAAACAGATTCAAAGGGCATTCCAATATCTCACCAAGCCTTTCAGCATTGTTTTGTTTTGTTTTGTTTTTGTTTTTGTTTTTGCAACTTTGAAAATAAAAGAAATATCTCTCAAAATTAAAATAGTATTTTTGGGTAGATAAGATAACTTAGGGGGAGGATAAAGTAGACAAAATATCTTAAGTATAAATATCCAAATTTGGCATTAGCCTTACAAATCACTGTTTATTATAGCAAAGTGAAGGACATATTTGACATCCGAGGCCTTCAAAAAAAGAGACAGTGGGACGGAGACAGAGTAAATAAAAAAATGCGTGTGTGCACATATATACATGGTAGGCATTTGGTATAGAGGTGTTGTGATTGGTAAATTAATGCTTCTAAATTCTTCAAGGAGATCAACATAGAAAACATCTTTAATTTCCTTTACTGACTTTCCATAAACTTTAATAAATAAATCATCAAACAAATCTATATATACAAAAATTGCCAGCAATAAAATAATTGTGAATATTTATTATCTTTTTTTAGTTTTAGTTTTAGTTTTTTAGAGGGAAAAAGATGTGCACGAGAATCTTAAGCAGGTTCCAAGCTCAAAGTGGAGTCCAACATGAGCTCTATCTCATGAACCTGAGATCATGACCTGAACTGATATCAAGAGTCTGATGACACTTAACTGACTGAGCCACCCAGGTGCCCCAATTGTGAAAGTTTATTAAGAATGTAATGCCAGTCACTGAGGCAAATGGTATACATAGTTATTTATTTTGCTTCTCACAGTAACCCTACAATGAAAGTACTGTTCTGTTACTACCCAAATATCTGGTTCATAAAGGTCCTCTGTTAATATTTGTTGAGTGAATAGATACATGAATCACTAAATTTTCCATTTTACTGATAAGATGCTGAGCTATGAAGAAAAAGATTGCTGAATGTTTTTTTATTCAACATGTTCTGAAGATTTTTTTAAAAACCACAAATTAAAAAAACTATTATCAGTTTTTGAGATAAAGTTTTGGTATGATTAAAATAGTAATGTTTAAATTCACATGTACATTGTTGAAATTAGAGAAAATTTTCACTCTGTGAGATAATGCCTCACAGGATCATAGCAATATTCTTTAAATTAACAACAGCAAAATTATAAAAACTTGCATTAGAAAAAAAAAATCAGAAAACCAGTATTTCCTATTTCTTACTTGATCACAACAAAGTACATCTGTTCCCAAAAATAATCTCTGCTTATCTACAAAAAAAAGGAGGTATTATAATAAAACACATATTTCTGTATGTTTTTAAAGGCATTAGGTCAATTTCAAGAGGGCCTTTTTTTTTAAGTCCATTTTCTGACTCCTTATCTCTTCTCTCATTGCTCACTCTATTGCTCTCAGCTACATATGTTAAACTCTTAACTATTCATACAGATCACAAAGTTTACCTCTTTCACAAAAATGTTACAAATAATTCTTCCCCAAATAGGGGTGCTTTCCTTTGCATACTATATAAACTCTGAGTTTTGTGGGGGCACATTATACCATCTGCTTACATAATGGAAAATTGCATTTGAAGTCCAGCTATAAGCCAATTCAATTACTGAATGGCACAAACTATCTTGCAGAAAGAAAAGCAAATCATATATGAAGAAAGTTAACAAAATCCTGAACCTCAAATTAGCTATTTAATTTTATTCCACAATTTCTGGCACTCTATCAAAAATAGCCACACAGAGAAGAATTCAGTGAAAATCAAGAGAAAATAACAATGGAAAGGGACAAGAATTTAGTTTTTTTTAAAATTCAGAGCTACAAAAATGATCATATGTGATTAATACTTAATCAATTAAATGGGATATAACTGGAAATTATAAAAAAGTATTACTCAGAAATTCTAATTTATACATTACTTAAAATATAATGATTTGAACCTCAACACATGATTATAATAGCATATTAGGTCTAGATGAAGAGAGAATTTGGGAAGTGGAAGATAAGACAGTAGAAATATTTGGAAGGAAGCATGGAGAGGCAAAAAATTATGCAGATCAGAAGATAAAGTGGATATAGGGAAGAGGTCATGTATTTGAATTTTAAAAGAGAGAATAGGTTTATAAGTCATGAGTTTTCAAAACTGACAAAAGATATATCAAGCCAAAGATGTGAGGAGTGAATCTTAATCAGGATAGGTACAAAGAAAATCACACCTAGATATATCACAGTAGAATTCTGAAAAAAAAAAAAAAAAAATATATATATATATATATAAAATCTGAAAGCAGCTGAAGAGAAGAAAATTAAAATCATTGTTTTCATCATTTCATCATTTAAATGAAAACAATAAAAATTTTGGGGTGCCTGGGTGGCTTATTCAGTTAAGCATTGGACTCTAGCTTTCAGTTCCAATCATAAACTCAGGGTCGTTAAGAGCAAGCCCTGAACCCCATGTCTGGCTCCACGCTCAGCAGACTGCTTGAGATTCTCTCTATCCCCTTCTACCCTTCCCTCTACCCACACATACACACATTCTGTCTCTCTAAAAATAAATAAATACAATCTTTAAAAAAAATCAGAAGATAGTAGATTATCTTTAATGGGTAAAAGAAAATGCCTGCCCAACTATAATTCTTTACATAATAATAATAATAATTAATAATAATAATAATTCTTTACCTAATGGAAGTATCCCTTAAAAAAATGAAGGTGATATCAAAGATATTTTTCAGGGCAGCCCAGGTGGCTCAGCAGTTTAGTGCCACCTTCAGCCCAGGACCTGATCCTGGGGACCCAGGATCAAGTCTCACTTCAGGATCCCTGCATAGAGCCTGCTTCTCCCTCTGCCTGTGTCTCTGCTTCTCCCCTCTCTCTCTCTCTCTCTCTCTCTGTCTCTCATGAATAAATAAATAAAATCTTTTTTAAAAAGTGCTGACAGTACCTCTTGGCCTCTCTCCCTGAGCTGCTTAAGAAAAAAAAAAAGAAAAAAAAAGATATTTTTCAGACAATGAAGAATTCATCACCAAAAGACTTCACTAAAGGAAATGGCAATAAGATTCATACATCATTACAAAAATAACAGATTAGTCAAAAATGGTATAATTTGTTATTCAAATAAAAATAATGGGAATGTCTATTTTATACAGAAATAAATTTAAAATGATTAAAAACCTAATGTGGAAAAAAAGAAACTTTTTTCAGCTCTGGTCTGATCTCAGGGTCCTGGGATCAAGCCCTGAGTCTGGCTTCTGCAGGAAGTCTCCTTGAGTTTCTCTCTCTCCCTTTCCCTCTGCTCCTCTCCCAACTTGCTTTCTCTCTCAAGCTCTGTCTATAATAAATAAAATCTTTAAAAAAATAAAACCACTGGAAAAAAGACATACTCCTCGATAGAAAAATCAAAATAGTAAATGAAGAGGCAATTCAAAGCAAGAAAATCTGAATAGTCAAAGCAAAGAAACAAAAGAAAAGGAGAAACTAAAATATGCCAAACTTTATGAGATATCAAAGGAATTTAATTTAAAACAATGAGGTACCAGAGCTTTTTGTATTTAGCCAAGATAGAGTAACAGAGGTTGGATTCACTCTTACCCATGTGAAAACAACAACAACAACAAAACAGATAAATATAGGAAATCACAATGTAAAGGACACTAAATATGAGCCAATAAAAGACTCCAAATCCTTAGAGATGAGAGAGAGCAACAGAGATACTCTCTCTAATTGCCCTCATCATTGACATGAGGAAGTTTGTAGGTCTTATTGCAGTGATGAGGAACCTGGATATAGTAATAAAATAATGGTCCTCCAAAGATGTCCACTTCTGATTCCCTTGAAACTGAATATATTACCTTACACGGTATAGACTCTGTATGTGTTGATTAAATCAATAACCTTGATATGGGGAGATTATGCAGGGTTATCTGTATGAGCCCAAACTAATCACATAATTCCTTAAAATCAGGGAAAATTTCCCAGTTCAGTTCAGAGTTAGAGAGAGATGTAACTATAGTAAAATCATTAGAGAAATGGAATTTTGTTAGTGTTAAAGGATGGGCACAATTAAAATAATTGGCCATTCTCTAGAAGCTAGAACAATTAAGGACATGGATTCTCCCCCTGAGCATTTTTAAAGGAACTCAGCCCTGCTTAATCCTTGGTTTTAGCACAGTAAAACCCATATTGAGCTTTTATCCTATAGTACTATAGGATCATAAATTTGTGTTGGATTAAGCCACTAAGTTTGTGGTGATTTGCAACAGTAGCAATAGGGAATTAATATACCAGGAGAAGCCTGGCAGACTTCCTGGGATCCTAGGAAGACCAACGTGGCTGGACTTCCTAGATAGGAGAAAGCTGCATACAGAGATTTCCAGATACCTTAGAGTCACCCTTATACATTCAGATGAGTGCTGATCAATGCATGCATGTAACAGAAATATCTGAGACTCAGGAAGCAGTATTCACAAGGATTGGAGGTAACAATACCCAATACTCAACACAGCTATGAATAGTGCTTGCTCCCATCAGCTAGAATGGAAAAAAATCTATGATTCATGGGACATTAGGTGATTATACAAATGGATCTTACCTTAATAATGGGTAATTAATAGCACTAGAATGAGCCCTGCTCAAAACTGGTATAATATCCTTTGAAATTAGAGGGTAATAAGTTAAATATATATTCTATCTACAGAAGGCATAAAGTAACAAAATGGAAGGGAGAAAATAAATTATAAATAATTTATTGAAAAGCAGACAGAAAATGAGGAAATAGGAAAAATAATAGATGGTGCAAAGAATAAACAAATATTAGCTGACTGATTTAGATGTAACTATGTAAATGATCACATTAAATGCAAATGTCCTACATATCCCAAATAAAAGGTAGAAATTATCATACTGGAAGAAAAAGCAGAACCCAACTATATGATTCCTACAAGAAACACACTTCATATATAAAGACATAATAAATTAAAAGTAAAAGGTTAGGAAAAGTATGCTGGCACTAATTAAGAGAAAGCATTAATATCAGACAGATTAGATTCTACAAAAATGGGATCCCTGGGTGGCGCAACGGTTTAGCACGTGCCTTTGGTCCAGGGTGCGATCCTGGAGACCAGGGATCGAATCCCACGTCGGGCTCCCGGTGCATGGAGCCTGCTTCTCCCTCTGCCTATGTCTCTGCCTCTCTCTCTCTCTCTCTCTGTGTGTCTATCATAAATAAATAAAAATTTAAAAAAAAAGATTCTACAAAAATCGTATTACCAGGAACATAGATTATATAGGTAAATTTATCAAGATGAACTCTAAATAAACACCTATAAAAGAGCTTCCAAATAAATGGAGTTTCCTTTGATGGAAACTCAAGGAGAAATAGACAAACCCACAACTATTGTTGATATTTTAATTCCCCTCTCAGTCATTCATGGAACATATAAACAGAAAATAACAAAATGCTATTGAATCAAATCCAAGAACATATATTAACAAAAATAGGTAATGACCAAGTGAGTTTATGCCATGGATGCAATATTTATTTAGTACTTCAAAGTCAGTCAGTGTATTTAACCCTAGTAAAGCCTAAGAAGAAAAAGCATGGAATAATCCCCAAAATATGCAGAAAATGTTTTTAACAAAATCCAATATAGTCCCCAATGAACACTTTCTGCAAACATAGAATAGAAAATGTGTAAGACAGTTAACTCAGCAGGCCCGAGTTGCTCAAGCCTTACATATTCCCAATTTTCAGGAATGGCCATTAGCCAAGGTCTCAGAATGAGGTCTTGGAATGTTCCAACTGGTAAGAGTGTTTTGAATGCTTATGGCCTTGAACCATACTATACTAGCTAGTTTAGATCATTTGGGCAAACAATGTGATTTATGTGAACACCTGCTTTCCTTCTCAGGGTCTGGAGTTTCAGTAACTATGATCAGTAACGTAGATATTATGTGCTTATATGGTCAACTTCCAATAAAAACTCTGGACATCTAGACTCAGTCAAGCATCCCTAGTAAACAGCACTTTGTATGTATTGTTACAACCCATTACTAGATTAATTAAATGTGTCCTACACAAGAGTTGTGGTGGAGGACTACCAGAAGCTTATCGATGGTTTCCTTCAGACTGTGTCCTATGTGCCTTTTCCCTTTGATGATTTTTCCCTTTGATTATCCTTATACTGTGATAATCTGTAATAGTGAATATAATGACAAGTAAATCACTAATCTTCAGAGTAGTCTTGATGACCTGGACACAGAAGATAACTAATATAACCTTATAAAGAGAATCTCTGAAAAACTTACAGCTAACATCAAGTGACGAGATACTGAATACTTTGCGCTAAGATCAGATACAAGGCAAGGATGTACAGTCTTCTAGTCAATAGCCTAATATAAATTCTGGCTAGTGTAGGAGAAAATAGTAAAAACCAATTCCTTTGTAAAAGAAGTAAAATCTGTCTATTCACTGACATGATTGTCTATAGAGCTCAATACAGTCTACAAAAAAAAGCTATTAAAACTAAAAGATGAGTTCTGCAAGGTTGCAGTATGCATAAATCAACTAAGCACTAGCAAAAAAAAGTTGGAAATTGAAATTCAAAAAATTCTATATATAATAGCATAAAATTTTGAAACACTTTAAAATAAATCTGATAAGATATGCAGAAGATTTGCACACTGAAAACTACCAAACAGTGATGAAAGAAATTAAAGACCCAAATATATGAAGAAATAAACCACGGTCATGAGTCGAAACATTCACTATTACTAAAATATCAATTTTCCCAAAATTTATTTATGGATTCAATGCATTCCCTATTAAAATACCAGCAGTCTTTTCTTTTTTAAAACAAAACAAAACATAAATTGACAAGTCCTTTCTAAAATTAATGAAGAAATATAAAGGATGTAGGAAACTAATCCAGGAAAAAAAAAAAAAAAACTTTGGAAAAAAAAAGTTTCAATGTCATTTTCTGATTTTGCTTTTTATTAAGTATGTCAGTAAAGATAGTTTGATATTGGTTTAAAAATAGATAAACAGGACTCATTAAATGAAAAAGAGAGTCCAGAAATAGACCCATATACATGGATACATGATTTTTGATAAAAATGCAAAAATAATTCAGCAGTAAAAAAAGAATCTGTTCAACAATAATGTTGTAGCTTCTAGGTGTCTATACTGAAGAAGAAGAAGAAGAAGAAGAAGAAGAAGAAGAAGAAGAAGAAGAAGAAGAAGAAGAAGAAGGAGGAGGAGGAGGAGGAGGAGGAGGAGGAGGAGGAGGAGGAGGAGAGGAGGAGGAGGAGGAGGAGAGGAGGAGGAGGAGGAGGAGGGGAGGAGGGGGAGGAGGAGGAGGAGGAAGAAGAACCTTGATTTATTCCTTGCTTCATATATAAATCTAATCTAAAATGGCTCACAGAACTAAGTGTACACTCTAAAACTATAAGATCACAATAATAAAATACTTGAGAAAACTTCTGTAACTTTGTGTTGGAAAGAGTTTTGAGGGTACCTGAGTGGCTCAGTTGGTTAAGCGTCTGCCTGCAGCTCAGGTCATGGTCCCAGGGCCCTGGGATCAAGCTCCACACTGGGCTCCCTGCTCAGTGGGGAGCCTGCTTCTTCCTCTCCTCCCCATCTCTGTCTGTCTTTCAAATAAATGAATAAAATATTTTTTAAAGAGTTTTAAACTTATAAAATAAAACCTGTGATCCATAAAAGAGCAAGGTAAAGACTGACTTCATTAAAATTAAAAACTTTGCTCTCTGAAGGTCACTGTAAAGTGAATGAAAAAGCAAGCCAAAGACTAAAAGAAAACACCTGATCTTCACATATTTTATAAAGAGATTATATTCAAAAAAAGAGATTATATTCAGAACATATAAAGAAACTTCAAAATTCTCATTCATTCTTAATGAATTTGTAAAATGGTAAAATCCATTTGGAAAATAAAGCTTAAACAAAAACCTGCCATATTAGTCAGCCATTTCATTTCTAAGAATTTTCCCCAGCAAAATAAAAGTATACATCCATACAAGATTTGTACATGAATGTTTAGAGCATATTTATAGTAACCAAAAACTGGAAATAACCCAAATGTCTATCAATAGCTAACATGTAAACAAACTGTGGTCTATCCAGACAATGAAATATCTTTCCACAATAAAAGGGGATGAATATTCAGACTACAACAAAGACGAAACTCCAAATAATCAAACTGAGTGAAAGAAGCCAGGCAAGCCCTCTAAATGCATACAGTGTTATTTCATTTGTATACAGTCTTAGAAAATTTCAAGTAAAGTATAAATGGCATAACTGATCAGTGGTTGCCTGGGCATGGTGGTGAGGCACAGGGAAATGAGGAGGGAGGGCATACAGAGTGGCATAAGGAAATGTTTGGGGTGATAAATATATCAGGGTGATTGTTTCATGGCATATTTGTGTGTACGTGTGTATATGTTGTGTGTGTACACATAAACACATATACATTTATATACATATATATTTACCAAAACCTACCAAGTTGTATAATTTTAAAATATGCCATTTATTGTAAGTCAATAATACTTCAGTAATTATGTCAAATTTTTAGAAAATGAAATATTGATGTGTCATCTTACATTCTAAACCAAGTGTCAATAAGCATTTAGAACGATGGGACTGCTCATTGTGGTGAGAATATAAATTGATACAAAAAATGTGGAGAACAACCTGGCAAATTTGACTAAAGTTGCAATTCATGCATACCCTGCCACCCATCAGTTGTACTGATGATTTGCTGCTCAAAATTCTTGCACATATTCACAGGGAGATGTGATATACGAAAATATTTACTTCCATATCGTAATAACAACATTAAAATAAATAAACCATGAATGTAGAGCAAACTATATTGTTTAAAAATTTATGCATTTTTATATACAATTAAAAGCATGCATATGAATGATCTACACAAAATGAATCTAAAGATTCTTCCTGGGGATAAGTGGGAGGGAATTGATTTCAGGGGGATTCTATAAAATCTAGAATCTGCAATATTTCCTTTTTTTTTTTGAATCTGCAATATTTCTAAGTTCTTATTTAAGTAGGTGGTAAATAGATTGGTACCTATGATGTTATTCTCTATGCCTGTATATTTGAAAAATATCTCTAACATATAAGTGAGCAATTCTATATAATTTACAGATATGATTATTGACAATGAGAAGAACTATAGAGTTTACGCAGAGTCACATAAGTAGTAAAGAGAAAGTTCCATGTAGGATTTAAACCTTCCTTCTTCTGGTTCATTTATACCACAGTTTTTATCTAAATTAAAAAGAAAGAGAAAGAGAGAGAAAGAAGCTAATTACTTGCATATCAGATCACATAAAGATAGTAACTTGGTTTCTGCCATCATAAGGCATTAAAATGCCTACTTAGAAAAAAAAAATAAGTGGAAAAGATAAAAGAGCCTGCATAAGCATACTCTGGTACTTGGGTATTGTAAACGTGATAGAACAACATAACCTACGTAAGCATGAACCGCCAGGAGCTTATGGGAGCAAGAAAAGGGAATATGGGACACATAGGTAATAATAAAGATATTTGATTTTAAAAATGAGGAAAGACATAATTAAACAAAGGAGACTTCCATGGCACTATGCAGAAATATTTCAAAGGAACATATAACAGTTAAAACATTCCCTTGTGCCGCTGCCAAAAATTAAATAATTTTTAAAAGTCCATATCTGTAAAGTGTTGATGGTATTTGCTAAAATGGACTTATATGCACTCATGCATATGCAGATATTTATATGTGCATAATATTAATAAACATAAAATACAAAGCTATAACATAAAACATATATCATTTAGCTAAGCATGATCTTAGGTTGAACAAATTTAGTTTTTGACACAAATGTCATTACAAAAGCGGTCACATTATTTGATAAAGTTTGTAAACTTCAGCTAAATCTTGATCACCAGATATATTCAGTTCAGATATTAACAATTAGAGGAACATGCTCTGAAATGCTGACTTTAATTGTCACTATTTATTTCTTTGATATGGATAAATTATTAGGAATTATTTATTCAAGATGTATTCATTATCAGTAAACATAGTTTAACATAGGTGGGTGCCAGGTACTACCCAAGCATTGCTGATAGAGAGATGCACCTGCATGTAATGACAAATATTGAGTGGATTATCAAAATACACTCCTTTGAATGCTGTAACAGGAGTATCTTTAAAATGTTTCTGAGATAGGAGAGGAAGACAGGTCAGGAGAGTCAGCAAGACTTCGCAGATATCAATATAAATAAATGGAATAATGCCTGGGAAGGTATTTTTCAAGACTGAAGATTTTTATCACTTAGGATATTATTACTTGTTATTATAAATCTCCCCCCTTCAATCCTCAATAAAAAGGACATTTCACAGCATGATGAAACTTTGTACATAAAAGCGTTCAAATATTTCATGAACTGCCAAACCTCATAATCTTTTTTATACAATTTTATTTTTTTAATTTTTAATTTTTATTTATTTATTCATGAGAAACACACACACAGAGGCAGAGACACAGGCAGAGGGAGAAGCAGGCTCCATGCAGGGAGCCTGACCTGGGACTCGATCCTGGTACTCCAGGATCATGCCCTAGCCGATCGCAGATGCACTCAACCACTGAGCCCCCAGGCATCCCAAGCTCATAATCTTTTCAAACATTTATTTTTTTCTAGAAAAAAAAAATACTCATAAGTAAACATCAGATCTATAAGTGAAAATACAGTTAATACTTTACCAAGGACAGTTTCTGCACAATTCACTGCCTAACCAGCATATGGTTTTGTTTTTTTTTTTTTTCCTAAAATCTGCAGGCAGAATGTTGACCTCCTAAAGATGTCCACTTTCTACTCCCTAGAACCTACGAGAATATATTAGGTTACATGCCAAAGAATAATTCAGGCAACAGAGGGAACTAAGGTTGCTAATCAGCTGATTTGAAATGGAGAGATTATTCTGTACTATTCAGGTAGGCCCAAGTAATCGTGTGGGTTCTAAAATGTGGGAGAGGGAGATGGAAGTGTCAGGGTCCAAATGATAAAATGTGAGAAAGACTTGAGAGGCTATTGCTGGCTTTGAAGAAGGAGGAAGGGGTCCTAGGGCCAAAAATGCAACAGCCACTAGAAGCTGGAAAATTCAAAGAAGTAGATTGTCCTCTAAAGCTTTCAGAAAGAAGCACAGCTCTGCCTTACTTTAGCTCATTGAAAACCAATTTTGACTTCTGAGTTCAGAATGGCTAAGATAATCAATGCATGTTATTTTAAGCCACTAAGTTTGTGGTAATTTGTTACAGCAGCTAAAGGAACTACAACAATTAACATCTATTTTATTCTCAAAAAAACAAGTTCTATGAAGCCTTCATTGAAAACTCCAGCCACTGCTATTACAGTTTTCTATCACCACATTTTCCACAAATGGAGTTAATGGCTTAAAACAACACTCATTTATTAGGTCATGGTTCTGTAGGTCAAAGGTATGGATGGACTAGATTGGATTCCACACTAAGGATCTCACATGGCAAAATTAAGATGTCAGCTAGCTTGGCCTCTTAACTGGAGACTGAGAAATTATCTGCTTTCAGACTTATTTCAGCTTCTCAATAAATTCACTTCCTTTCAGTTCTAGGCCAAGGTCTCCATTTCCTCCCTGGCTATCAACCTGCAACCTCAACCAGCAATGGTGCATCAACTCCTTTTCAAATTTCTCACTCCCTCTTCTGTCATCAGCTGGAGAAAGGTCTTTACTTTTAATGCCACATGTGATTACATCAGACCCACTTCTCTCTTAAGGGCACATAACATAATTTTGGGAGTGATGTCTCACCATTTCCACAGATTCTAAGGATAAAAGTAGGACATTTTCAGAGGTTGATTATAGAATTCTGCTTCCCACAACTATTCAATTGCCTTTTTAATTTTTAATATATTTAAATATTAATGAATTTATATATATTTTATATATTTTTATATTTTTTTATATATATTTTATATATTTATATATATGGCTAGCTTATAGCTCTGTATTCTGTTGTATTTTTTTATGGAAACATATTTACAATAAAAGATAGGAAACTCCTAAGCACAGGAATAATATGCTGCATTTATTCATTAATTGGCACTATGTTAGAGCTAAGCATACAGACATAAATAGGATTATCAGGAAAAAGCCTAATGGAATAGTATTTGGGAAAACTCGAAGAAGTATAGACAACTTTGAAGAATATTTAAAAATCTAATGGTATTGATATAATACTTGTAGGATTTAAAGACTGTGGAATCTTAGATAAGAATCTCTAATCATGTTTATTAGAGAGGTTTTTTCTAAATGCATTCAAAACCTATTAGGTAAGCACCAACTATGAGCTAAAATGGAGAGAGAAAAAAAGAAAAAAACAAAAAACAAGTAATAGCCTACCAACCAAAAGAATGTTTTGAGGATCAAATGAAATAACCTAGGTCCAAATGTTTGTAAAGTTCTCAAATTACTATTCAAATATGAATTATTAAAATTATTAGTGCAGGTTTTATTTTGCGTCACTGAGTACCACTGTCATCAATAACTAAATATATGTATTATATTTCATTTCTCTTTTTAACTTTCAAAATTTTCTCTAGGAAGTCAAAGTAATTCCCTATTTCTCACTTCTTCATCCATTTTCTTCCTGGTCTGCCCTAAGGCTGTACAAGGACTTAGCTTTACAAGTGCTTAAATATTTCCTATATCAGGAAATCTTCCTGATGGGTGAGGTGATTCAAGGCCAGACAAGGGTGGCAAATGCTACAACACTGATGAGAAATGGCTGAGCTTGCTGCAGCCAGCTTGGGAAGTTCCCTGGAGTAGCTAATATATTTTATCATGGGGGAAAACTTAAAATGCTGCTGCAGGAATTGGCTGCCATACTCAAGGGACCAGTGTAGCACCTTGGAAGCTGCCCCAAATCTACTATCCAACAAGCTCATTAACGAAGTGTTTGAAAGTGACATTAGCTGGAGGCAGTCACAGTGAGGCTTTCAAATTTACTGTGGACAAGAATTATCTAGGGTTGCTTATTAAAAAATGCATGTTCCAGAGGTATACCCTGAGAAATTCTGGTTTAGATGGTCCAGTGGAAGAGAAACACAAGGGGACCTAGGAATCAGTACCTTTTAATAAAATACTCTAGGGAATTCTGAAATATAAAGGCAAATAAAATATATCCATATTACTCTTCATATGACCAACAACACTTTGCAAAGAAAAAAAAAAAAGAACTGAGTTCTTGCCTCTCTTCTAATATAATAGCTTTACTTAAAAGTCTTTCTTGCCTGTTTAACTTTATCCAATGCTATGGTTTTTATTAATGAAAAGTTTTAGTTTTGTAGATTCACTTAATGTTGCAAGCCATAATATGAAGAGATTCTCTGTTTTTCATAGCATTTGGTTCTTCTTTATGTGTTTCTTCTCTCTTCTTCGAGAAGAGAGAGTCTTCTCCGAGACTTCCTATTTTTCATTTATTTCATGCATTTCATAATTACTCACTGAAGCATTTTATGATGACTACTTTGATAATTTTGTCTGGCTAATTCTATCATTCCTGTCATTATTTTGGCATCTATTGGTTGTCTTTTCATGCAGGGTGAGATCTTTTGTTTCTCAGTATGATGTGTGATTTTCAATTAAAATCTAGATAACTAAAAAAAAAAAAAATCTAGATAACTTGCATCTTATGTTATCAGAACCTGGTCCTTGTTTCGACATTCTCTTTCCATTGACCTCCTCTGTTACTGCTTCATCCAGAGGGGAAGGGAAGGTATCACTGCCTTGGTACTGCCAGGTGGTGGTGGAAATCCAGGATCCCTAGTCAGCCTTTTTTGGCCACAACCATGGGGGAAATGCCTCTTACTGTGTCAGTGAATTTATATTACTCAGTAGGCCTTTGCTGATACTTTTTTCCTGGCTGGAAGTATAAGAGTGCCTCATCACTGCTCCATCCATGGCCTCTACTGTCACCCCAGAGTAGAGAGTGGCCTCCTTAATGCAGGCAGTAAGAAAACCTCACCGGAACCCCAGTCTATACCTCCTCAGTGTGAAAAGGATGGAATGCTTCATTACTGGAGGGTAGGGTCAATTTCTGACTCCCTTGTAGTCTCTCCTGACACCTGTGGGCGGGGTGGGCCTCTTTATTGCTTAGCCAGGGTGAAAGTCCTGATTGATTCCCTGTTGATCTCCTCTGCACCACACCATCAGTTGTATTACCTTGTTGCAGCTCTGTAAGGATGGAAGTCCAGGCTCCATACTTGGCATTTGCAGGAGGGGTTGGAGTAGAGCCACATTTTGCCTGTGATGTTAAGCTGGAGGAGAGTGGTTATTGTCTATAAGGATTATGTCTTGACAGCTTGCCCCTTTCCTGGTCCTTTTGCTAGACGGAACAGACTTTTGGGCAGGCTTTTTCTTTTGGCAAGCACTGGCAGTTCTGAGTTGCCAACTTCTGGGATAAAGGTTTCAAAAATAAAACCCAAGAAACTTACCACATCATTCATAACAGGGCCAGGTCTAGCTATCTCCCTTCTTTTCTCCTTTCAGAATCTTCACATATTTACTTTATATAGAATCTTCAGTGTTTGCAGTTAAACTTAGAGGAATAAGGAAAAGTATGTCTACTCCATCTCCCCAGAAGCAGAATTCTTGGAGAAGCATTTTTTTAAATCAATGGAAAAATATATGAACTAAAGATTTTATATCCAGCCACATCTCCTTTATCTATATATCCATGGACAGACACTTAAGTTATTTCCATATCTTGGCTATTTTAAATAATGTTACAACGATCATTAAGATAAATATAGATATATCTTTCCAAATTAATATTTTTGTTTACTTCAGATAGATACCCAGAAGTGGAACTGCTGGATTATATGGCAGTTCTACTTTTAATTTTCTGAGGAACCTCCATACTGTCTTCCATATAGTGGCTGCATCAATTTACATTCCCATCAACAGTATATGAGATTCTTTTTTCTCCACATCCTTGCCAACACTTGTTATTTCTTGCCTTTTTTATAACAGCCATTTTGACAGGTGGAAGGTGATATCTATAGTGACTGTCAATTTTGTTTATCTTTTCAAAAAACCAAGTCTTTGTTTTATTAATTTTTCTATCATTTTTCTATTTTCTATTTCATGTATTTCTGCTCTGATCATTGTTATTTATTCCTTCTGCTAACTGTAGGTATAGTTTTTTTTTTTTTTTTTTTCCTAGCTCCTTAAGGTGTAAGGTTAGGTTTTTATTTGAGATATATTTCTTCTTTTTTAATGTAGGTGTTTATCACAATAAACTTCCCTCAGTACTAGTGCTGCCTCTGATAAATTTTGGTAGGTTGTGCTTTCACTTTTTGTCTCAGTTATTTTCTAATTTCCTTTTTGATTTTTTGCACCCAATTATTCAAGAGTGTGTTATTCGATTTCTAGATATTTGTGAGTTTTCCATTTTTTCCCTTCTACTGTGGTCAGAAAATATGCTTTATAACAATCTCCATCTTCCATCAAATTTGCTAAGACTTGATATGACCGAACATGATCTATCCAGGAGAAAGTTCCATATGTGCTTGAGAGGAATATGTATTCTGTACTCTGCTGCTGTTGGGCAGAATGTTCTGTATATCTCTTATAGGTGCATCTATAGATCTTCAGGTGTTCTGTTTCCTTATTGATCTTTCGTTTGGATGTTCTATCCATTATTGAAAGTGGAGTAATTGCTATCTATTTCTCCCTTCAGTTCTGTCAGTGGTTTCTCCATATATTTATGTGCTCTGATGTTAAGTGCATAGGTATGTATAACTGTTTTATCTTCCTGGTGGATTGGCCCTTGTGTAATTATACAAAGTTCTTTATCTCTTGTGACAGTTGTTGAATTAAAGTTTGTATATTCTAATATGAACACAGGCACTCTTGCTTTCTTGTTAACATTCACACAGAATATCTTTTTTCCATTCCTTCATCTTTAGCCTATGTGTGTACTTAAATCTAAAGCGAGTATCTTGTAGGCAATATATGGCTAAGTATTGTTGTTGTTGTTGTTTTATCCATTCAGCCATTCTATGTTTTTTAATTAGGGTGTTTAATCTATTTCTATTTATGTTATTATTGATAGGGAAGGACTTACTACAATTAACAATTATATACAACACTGGGCAACCTAGAAGAAATGGATAGATTCCTAGAAACACACCTACCAAGACTGAATTATGAAGAAACAGTAAGTCTGAACAGACCTGTAACCAGTGTGGAAATTGAATTAGCAATTAAAAATTTCCCAATTAAAAAAAAAAAAAACAGGACTAGATGACTAGTAAGTTTTGCCAAACATTAAAAAAGAATTGATATCAACTGTTATCAAACTTTTCCACAAAACTGAAGAAGGAGGCAGTAAATGGCTAACGTAATTCTGAAGCCAGTGTTACCCTTATAACGTAGCCAGACAAAGACCCCACAAGAAAAGATAAAGAGAGATCAATATTCCTAATAAATACAGATGCAAAAAATTTTGAAATCCAACAGCATATTAAAATGGTCATACACCACAACTGAGGTGGATTTAGCCCTGGGATACAAGGATAGTTCAACATGCACAAATCAATGAATGTGATATACCACATCAATAAAATGAAATATAAAAATTGCATGATCATCTTAATAGATGCAAAATAAGTTTGTGAAAAATTTCAGCACCCTTTCCAATTAAAAATTCTCAACAAACTAGGCTAGGAAAGGTATGTCAACACAATATAGGCCATATATGAAGCTCACAGCTAACATCATACTTAAAACTGAAAGCTTCTCCTCTAAAATCATGAATAAAGCAAGGATGCCTACTTCTATTCAAAATGGTACCAAAGGCCTTAGACCTAGCTAGAAAATGAAATAGAAGGCCTCCAAATGGAAAGAAAAAAAGTTAAATACAGTCTCTATTTGCTGATGGCATGATCTTATATACAGAAAACCCTAAAGACTCCATATAAAAATTGTCAGAATAAATAAATTCAGTAAAGTTGCAGAATACAAAATCAAGAAAGAAAAATCAGTTTCATTTCTATACATGAAAAACTATCTGAAAAGGAAATCAGGAAAACAATCCTATTTATAATCCCTTCAAAAGTAACAAAATACTCAGGGATAAACTTAACTAAGAGAGTAAAAATCTAGAAATGACAAGAAAACTTGCACTAAAAACTACCAAATACTGATGAAAGAATTTAAAGACACAAAAAAATAGAAGGACACCCTATGTTCATGGATTGTAAGACTTAATGTTCTCAACAAACCAGGCTAGGAAATGTTAAAATGTCCTTACTGCCCAAAACAATCTATGTATTTAATGCAATTTCTATCAAAATCCCAGTATCATTTTTTATAGAAAGAGAAAAAAATTCTACAATTCATGTAGAACCACAAAAGACTATGAATATCCAAATCAGTCTTGGGAAATAACAAAGAATTATACTCCCTGATTTCAAAACATACTTCAAATCTACAGTAACCAAAACAGTATGTCACTGGCATAAAGACAGGTATATAGGTCAACAGAACAGAATAAAGAGCTCCCCCCAAAATCCATATATAGTCAACTGATCTTGACAAAGGTGCAAAGAGTACACAAATGAGAAAAAGATAGTCTCTTCAACAGATGCTTTTGGAAAAACTATGTACTTACTGCAAAAGAATGAAACTAGACCCTTATTTTATATCATACACAAAAATAAATTCAAAACAAATCAAAGCCTTAAATATAAGACCTGAAACTGTAAAACTCCTGGAACACATAGGACAAAGCTTCATGATATTGGTCTTGGACTGTAATTTCATGGATATGACACTAAAAGTACAGGCAACAAAAACAAAAGTAGACAAGATCCAGCAATCTCAAAAATCCAGCAATCTCACTTCTGGCTATTCACTCAAAAAAGTAGACAAGTGGGACTATATCAAATTGAAAAGGTTCTATTTAGTAAGAGACATAATCAACAGAATGAAAAGGCAACCTATGGAATGAGATATATTTACAAATCACTTATCTGATAAGAGGGTAATTTCCAAAAAATATAAGGAACTTCTACAACTCAATAGGTAAAAATATTAACAACTCAATTTAAAAAATGGGTAAGGACTTGAATAGCTATTTCTCTAATAATTATGTACAATGACCAATAAATATATGAAAAACCATTCAATGTCACATAGGTAAATGCAATTCAAAACCATAATGAGATACCACCTCATACCATTTAGAATGTCTATTCTCAAAAAAGAAAAGAAAAGAGAGAAAAAGATAACAAGTGTTGACAACTATGTATCAAAATGAAAACACTTGTACACTGTTGATAGAAATGCAAGATGCTGCATCTGCTATGGAAAACAGTATGAGGTTCCTCAAAAATTAAAAATAGAACCACCATGTAATCCAGCAATCTCACTTCTGGCTATTCACTCAAAAAAGTTAAAATCAGGATCATAAAATGTTAGCATCTCCATGTTCCTTACAACAATATACACACTATCAAAATGTGGAAACAACTTAAATATCCATTGATGGATTAATAGATAAAGATAACATGATATATACATGCAATGAAATATTATTATTCAGCCTTTTAATAAAAAGGAGATTTTGCAATATGCAACAACAGAGTTGAACCTTGAGGATATTGGGCTAAATAAAGTATGATCAGTCATATAGAAAGACAAATACTCCATAATTCCACCACCATGAGGTATCTAAAATAGTTAAATTCATAGACTCAAAGAATGGAATGGTGGTTTTCAGGGCCTAGAAGGAGGAGGAAATAGGAAGCTACTAATCAATAAACATAAAGTTTCAGTTATGCAAGATGAATAAATTCTAGAGATCTATTCTACAACATGGCTCCTATGTACTGCACTGTACTCTTAAAATTTTGTTAAGAGAGTAGGTTGTATGTTAAGTACTCCTACCACAATAAAATAAAATTTTGAAAAAAGACCAAAAGTTAGCATCCTAACTGAGGTATGCTTTAAGCATAAAACACATTGTGGATTTTGAACATTTCAGACTTAAAATCATAAGGGACAATATTTCATTAATAACAAAATATTTTAATATCACCTGCAAATTGAAGTGACAGATATATTGAGTTAAATAAAATACTTTATTAATACTTAAAAAAGAAATCTTTTTTTAGATATCTTAAAATTCAATAATAATATTACTGAAAAAATATGAACAAAATGTTTGAGTGGACATTTATCAGCAGAAGATATATGAATGGTTAATAAGTACATGAAAACATGCTCAAAAATATCTTTATTCTTCAGAGATGTGCAAATTAAATCCATAATGTGATAATACCATATATTGGTAAGAATGACTAAGATTAAAGACAGAAAACACTAATTGCTGACTAGAAGATGGAACAAGAACTTTCATGCATTCCTGGTGGAGATCTAAAATTATATCCCTACTTTGGACAATAGTTTAACAGCTTCTTATAAAGTTATATATGCATCTGCCACATGACTCAGCAATTCCATGACTAGATATTAACCCAAAGAAATAAAAATCTAAACCTGTACAAAATCTTGAACAATCTACAAAAAAAAATTTCATAATAACTTTATTCATAACTATCAAAAATTGGAAATAACCCAAATGTTAATTCAACATGTAAATATATCCTAAGATGGTCATATAGCAGGATAATACTCAGAGACAAAAAGAGATAAACTGTGGATACATACAAGAACAGGATAAATTTTTTTAAGAAAGTTTAAATAGAGTAAAAGCGGTCAGATCAAAGAGTCCATACTGCTTGGTTCATTTACTTGAAATTATAGAGTAGGCTAAATTATTGAATAATGACAGAAAAAACACCAATAGTAGCCTGAAGCAAAAGTAGGAGGGATTATCTACAAAGAACCCAAGGAAACATTTTAGGTGAGGTAAATATTCTATATGTTGATGGGGGTAATGGTTATATGACGAGACATATTTATCAAAACATACTATGCACTTAAAATGGGGGCATTTGTTATTTATAAATTACACTGCAATAAGTTGATTTAAAATCATGACATACTTTCTTGGTTGTGCTGTGGGTATTTAGGAAAATATTTATGCCCATTGAAGCCTCCCTCCAAGGTCAGAGCAGTTGTACCTTTGTGGGCTACTGGTAGAGACCTGATCCTAATTAAATTTCACATGGGTCATTTATAAGAGTAGAGCCATACACCTGTACTATAAGGACACTGGCATGAAAGAACCTAAAAATAAATAGATCCTGAACTTGAGTCACTCCCATAGGAAACTCATAGAGAAAAAAAATTTGAGAGTGCCCGATCTCTTACAACAAATATGTTCAATGGTCATTCCAATGTAGTTCATGTTTTATTAGGATATGCTGATGGAAGGTGGGATACAGCAAGCATTTTGATTACCCATTATAGTCAGCATTGCTGAGCTACAAAGATGACTCAAACAAACTGTAGCACAGGAACTTTAAATATAAAGGGGGAAAACAAGCACAAAAGTTACTCTAAGACAAGTGCTTTCCTACAAAGATGTGGTAATAAAGAAATATTCCAGGAAGTAACACATTTATGATGCAGACACAACTTTAACAGCCATCCTGAAAAGGCATACTTGGCAGACAAATTAACATGTTAAAAAGACACCATCAATCTAAACTTTTTAAAGCCATAAAATAAAGAGCATTCTCTGTGTTAGCATTTGCAAATGCATCCTTCCAGCAAAGCTCAAATAGCACATAGAATTAGCTGAAGCATTCAGTTCAAAATTAGTACTGAAATGGAGTCCTGGAAACTCAAATAACCACCCACACATCTGAGCCATGAAAGAGTAATTTAGCTCCGCCTAAGGGGCAATATGTTTCATAAAACCCCTATCTTTTTTTCTATGATATAATGCAACCAATCTTAATGGGTTTTGCCTTAAAAATCTCTTAAAGTCTGCAGCCAAATAACCCAGAATTACCATATCTTCAATTAAACATATTGTGCTGCTCTAGGGGGATTGGATTTGAATACAATGTTTATCAAGATTGCAAAGTCTAAGAGCTGCTACTACTCTATTAACTGGCTAATCTGAGCCCTAAATGAGGACATTAAAAGGGGGATATAGATCTCTTTCAATAATGGAGATAATTCTTTATCTGATAAATTTCTTTCTTTCTGCATTGCAGGTTCTATACATCCTAACCTACCCTTCATTTCTCATATCCCAAAGGCAGCCCATTTTTTAACATTCTGTTCAATCGTCGACTTCTGCATGCCATCCTTGATTTCCCTAGAAAAATGAGAAATCTTCCCTTGAATTTCTTTAACACTTCCTATTCCTCAATTTTTAAATACATCACTACTTTTCACACATTATATTCTGTGTGTCACCTCGTTCTGGATTTTGGGTTCTTGGACCCCAAAATACATCTTATTTACATTGACAAATTAAGTATCTTCAATGCATCTGTATTATGCCTGATAAAGAGTAAGGTAAGAAATTTTTAATTAAAGTGATACAGCAACAACAAAAAGTTATTCATAACAGAGTTCTATTTGAAAAACCTATTAGTGTAATTTCATGTGAAAGCAAAATTTGGTCCTATTATAGGACAAACATATGTCTTGGGATTCCAAACAGCTCTGTTCTAATTTCATAATTTTACTTGAGGAGCACCCAAGAACATATTTGAAGAAAAAGATGGAGGAAGAAAACAATAGGGAAAAGAGAAGATAAGAACTCATATGGTGTAAGGGAAACCAAAGAAAACACTGGCAAAGGGATGACACAACCTCTTTGAAGAGATATGAACTCACAATTGACAAGTATATTTAAAATTCACTAATGTGAATTTGTCAATTCTTTTACACAAATGATCTGATCTTACTGAATTGCACCATCATCAAAGATCTGAACTGATAAATCCATCTCTCTGTTTGGAATGTTCAGATTTCACTTGAACTGTGTAACATCCATTTTATTCTTTCACTATAAAGAAGAAGCATGTGTCTCAGTTGGATGGTAGGCAAAGAGATCCTAATTTAGGTAAATTGAGCTATCCAATAAGGAAATGGTAGAAATTAATTAAAAATGTGGCTATGGAGGTGTGTCTCTAAGATATCCTTTTAGATTTATGGCTCTCAAGATCATGGCTGATGGAAGACTCACTGGATCTACCTGGACATGAATTTGGAAGCCATACTTCCTCAGATTGCTCTAGCCAATAATTGAGCATGGTGGTAGTAGTAGCTGGATCATACTGCCTGCATAAGCAACTTTTGCTTGAGGATTTCCTTTGGCTAAGGCATTTTTAGCATTGGACTGAGGATTATCCCAAGTCTTTGTGGGTTTTTTTTTTTCTCTTTTTGTTTCTTTAGTGTCAGACTTGCATTGTTGTTTGAAGCCTTATAACTGCTTACTTTGCTCCCTTCTTCCATGATTTGCAGGCATTTCTCTCAATAAATCTCTTAGATTCCCAGCCCTATCTTGGCTTCTACTGCTAAAAAGACCTGAACTGAATAAAAAGAGCATCTCTTTAGATTTATTTGTCCCATAGTAGAGGCTCAGACTTAAGCCATTCACATGAATATACTTGGGATTTTCCCCAGGCCCCCTCACTCCAACTTATGATTCACTATAAGAGACTTTCCTCTTTGTAGTATCTACAAAGTACCACTGATTTTCAAATACTATTCTGAGAATTATTCTAAATAATGCTTTATTTAAAAAAATTTTACAGCATGGTCCTATCTCAAGATCATGATTATATATAATAAATAAATGCACAAGAATACATATGTTTAACTATCTCCTCTAGGTTAATTTTATAAATAACCATGTGTATTCAATTTCTATTGATGCATAAACAATTAACCTGAATTTAGTAGGTTATAAAAAAACACATTATTATCACGCAGTTTCAATGGGTCAGGAGCCCAGCCATGGCTTACTTAGGTTCTCTGCTCAGGGTCTCACAAGGCTGTACTCAAATTGTTGCCTGGGCTTTATTTTCATCTAGGGGCTCAAGTACAAAATAATATGCTTCCAAATTCATTAAGATTGTTGGTAGAATTAATTTCTATGCTGCTGTTTACTGAGATTCCCCAGCATTTTGCTGACTGGATGCCACTTGTTGGTCCCTAGAGTCTCCTCATGAGTTCATTAATGTGTGTGGTTCTCTTCATAGGCAATTGACAACATTGTTATCTACTTCTTAAGACCAGTAGGGTAATCTCTTTTTCCAGTCTACTAAAACAGCATCTTGTACAACCAAATATAATCATAGGAGTGACATCCCATCACACTTGCCATATATTATATAAAACAAGTTAGATACAATCATGGATCCTACCCACAGTCAAAGGGAACGGATGACATAAGGGTTTGGATCATTATAGGTGGGTCGCTTTAGGGTGTTTCACCATACTAGGTTTGGAAACCATATCAGCCTAGTTGATAAGGAGATGGTATATCTCAAAAAGTGGAACTAAAATGACAAGATTACATGATAAATATTAAGAACTGTATATCACCCTTTTCTTCAGCTTTGAAGTTTGCTATCCTGCTAGACATAAAGAGAACTATGAAGCAGCTGATATTCAGACAATGTCACTGTTCCCTATTTCCAGATTTTTTTATAGCCAAGTGAATAAACAGAAGGAAAACATATTTCAGACCTCTAGATGTTTCTGTAGCAGAAGAGGACAGACATCAAAGAAAAATTCTTCCTCTGAACTGAATTCACTACAAAATAAATAACATTTTGGAAGGCTGTTGAACCTAGTTGGGAGAAATTTAGACCCTGATGTGCAATTAACCAGAATTTGAAAACCTGATTTAATTATTACTAATTATGTGACTTTGACTGAATGAATTTCTCTTGTCTTTCTTTCCTCATTTGTAATGGGAGTAAGAGAACCTACATTAATAGCTGCTCTTGAAGATTCAATGTGATAATATACATAAGGACATGGTTGTGGCTATAGTCAAATGTGAGAAGAGACCTTATGGAATGCAAAATGGAGTGGTGTGATACAAGAGCATATTTCAGGCAAGAAATAGATGATATTATAGCAGAAAAACAAGGGATTAGATGACAATATTGAAAATAATCCAAATTTCAAAAGCAAATTCTTAAAGGATAAAAATTAAGAAAAAATGTAAGTGACATATATATATAAAAGTATTTTTTAAAAGACCAATCTGGAAAGTAATAAATAATAGCTTATTAACTTTTAAAAACAAATCCTAGACTTTTTGTCCACAATCTAAATATTAGATTACCAGTATATCTATCTGAAATGTATTAAGGGAAAGAGGCTGTAACTCTGGATTTTCTACTCCACCAAGTTGTTGCTCAGAAAACAGTTAATAAAAATAACTATTTATTTTTGTTATTTACATTCATATAAATAAAAATAAATAAATAAATAAATAAATAAATAAAACTATTTATTTATATATGGAAGGCCTAGAAAAAATATTACTTAGGTGTGTTATTCCTGAAAAATTTATCCAAACACCTGACCTGGATAACCAAGATATGACTCCAAAAATTTAAACCAAAAAGTGTGAAAAATAAGAAAGGAAAGAACTGGCATTTGTGACCATTGAAATAACTAAAAGTATAAGGATATGTATAAATAACTGCTAAAAATCTGATGACTATAGATGAAACAATGAGATTAAAGATATAGAGTTACTTTTGTTTTTAATTCTGGAAATTACAACTCAGATTTTCAAACAAGTAAATTGATTAATGAAACAAATATTCTCCCTCATCCTTCATAATTATCATACTTACTGTTTGAAAATTAGGCAAGAATTAGTTGAATTATATGTTAAAACAAAATTTTGCATATATATGTATGAATAAGCTTAACAGTCAAGAAAATCTAAGATATTCTACTTTTCTATGAAAAGTCATTTTTTATTTTGTATTTGAGAAAAATAAAACTTGCTTATGTGCTTTAAAACAACATGACAGTAAAAATTAAAATTAAAGGCATAAACAAATATATCAAGGAGCCACAAACAAGCAATAGATCAATGTTATCATAAAATATATAATTTAAGGGGAAAAGCAACCAAAAAGACATAAAGCTTCATTCATTTTATGGTAAAGAAGTAAACACATTAAAATAACCACAGTTAGATTTACTTCTTTTTTTTATTTATTTTTTTATTTATGATAGTCACAGAGAGAGAGAGAGAGGCAGAGACACAGGCAGAGGGAGAAGCAGGCTCCATGCACCGGGAGCCCGATGTGGGATTCGATCCCAGGTCTCCAGGATCGCGCCCTGGGCCAAAGGCAGGCGCCAAACCGCTGCGCCACCCAGGGATCCCAACACAGTTAGATTTAATAAAAGTAATAAAATAGTACTAGAACACAGAAAAAATGAAAATTAAAAAATGGCCATATTTGGCTCCATAGAAAACTTTTAGACATAGAAACATGGGAATTTATTAAAAATGCATTCACTTTCTAACTAAAATTGAACCAAATTTGACATTAAATCAACTTAAATAATTTTTAAAATCTGAATTCTTGAATATTCAAAAATATTTTCTTACATAAATATTGGATCAATGTGGGATTTCAAAATACAGTAAGTCAACATATAAAAATAAAGACAAACAGACAAAAATCAATTGCATTTGAATGAAAATAAATTCACAACCTAAATGCTTTCATTATTGGAAAACAGAGAGAAAATAAATTAGCTGAGCTGAATAAATAAAACGGTAGAGAAAAAGTAAACCAAAAATATTAAACTGAAAAACCGCAGAATCAAAAAATATAGAGGTCATGTTTCTTAAAACATGTAATATTAGAAAACATCAGTAAAATTCAGTCAAGAAAAAAGGCAGAAATGAACTTATACATACAAAAGAAAGGAGCTTTAGTAATACATTGGATTTGATGAAATTTATACACTATGGAAACAATTTAATCTTAATGGCAATTATAATGGCTTTTACAACCCATATATTTAATGCAATCCCTATGAAAACACCCAGACCATTTTTCACAGAACTAGAAAAAAGAATCTTATAATTTTGTATGGAACCACAGAAGACCATGAATAGTCAAAGCAATCTTGAAATAGAAAAGCAAAGCTGAAGGAATGATAATTCTGGACCTCAAATTATATTACAAATTTGTAGTAATCAAAACAGTATGGTATTGGCACAGAAATAGACACATAGATGAATAGAACAGAATAGAAAATCCAGAAATAAACCCACAATTACATGGACAATTTATCTTCCATAAAGCAGGAAATAATATCCAATGGGAAAAAAGGACAGTCTTCTTCAACAAATGGTGTTGGGAAAACTGGACAGCAACATTCTATCCAGTTCTTTCGTTTCTTTTCTTTTTTCTTCTTTTCTTTTCTTTTCTTCTTTTCTTTTCTTTTCTTTTCTTTTCTTTTCTTTTCTTTTCTTTTCTTTTTTCTTTTCTTTTCCTTTTCTTTTCTTTTCTTTTCTTTTTTTCTTTTCTTTTCTTTTTTCTCTTTTCTTTTCTTCTCTTTTCTTCTCTTTTTCTTTTCTTTCTTTTCTTTTCTTCTTTTCTTTTTTTGAAACTGTACCACTTTCTTACACCATACACAAATTCAAATGGATTAAAGACCTAAATGTGAGACTTAAAACCATAATCCTAGAAGAGAATATAGGCAGTAACTTCTTTAATATTAACTGTAGCAACTTATTTCTAGATATGTCTCCTGAGGCAAGGAACAAAAAAAGCAAAAATAAATTATTAGGACTTCATCAGAATAAAAAGCTTCTGCACAGTGAAGAAAACAATCAACAAAACTCAAAGGCAACCTACAGAATGGGAAAAGATATTTGCAAGTAACATATAAGATAAAGGACTAATATCCAAAATATATAAAGAACTTATAAAATTCAACATTCATAGAACAAATATTCCAATTCAAAAATGGGCAGAAGACATGAATAGACATTTCTCCAAAGTAGACATCCAGTGGCCAATAGAAGTGAAAAGATACTCATCATTACATATCATCAGGTAAATGCAAACCAAAACTATAGTAAGTGGTTCCTGAATGGCTCAGTTGGTTAAGTGTCTGTCTTCAGCTCAGGTCATGATCTCAGGGTCCTGAGACTGAGCCCCACATCGGGCTCCTTGCTCAGTAGGGAGTCTGCTATTCCCCCTCCCTCTGTCTCTCTCTCAAATAAAAAGTAAGATAGCTCTCCCTCAAATATCTTAGTAAGATATCACCTCACACCTGTAATAATGGCTAAAATCAACAACACAAGAAATAACAGATGTTGGCAAAAATGTGGGAAAAAAAGAACACTAATGCACTGTTATTGGAAATGCAAACTGGTGCAGCCACTGTGGAAAACAGTGTGGAGGTGGCTCAGAAAGTTAAAATAGAACTATCATATTATCCAGCAGTCATATTACTATATATTTACTCAAAGAATACAAAAACAGAATTCAAAAGTATACATGCATCCTATGTTTATGGCAGCATTATTTACAATAGCCAAATTATGGAAACTACCCAAGTGTCCATTGATTGATGAATGGGTAAAGAAGTGATGTGTGTGTGTGTGTGTGTATTCCACATAATGGAATATTATTCAGCCATAAAAATGAACTCTTGCCATTTGTGATGAAATGGAGTCAGAGAGTATAATGCTAAGCAAAGTAAGTCAGTCAGAGAGATACAAATACTAATGATTTCACTCATACATGGAATTTAAGAAACAAAACAAGTAAAGGAAAAAAAATGAGACAGAAAGAGAGAAAGTCAAAGCAAGAAACAGACTTTTAATTATAAAGTACAATCTGATGGTTACTTGAGGGAAGGGTGGTGGGGGGAGAGGTTAAATATGTGACAGAAATTAAGGAGTACACTTGTTGTGATGAGCACAGGATGATGTATGGAACTGTTGAATCAGTATATTGTACACCTGAAGTTAATATAACACTGCTAATTAACTTGAATTAAAATAAAAACTTTTAAAAAAGTAAATCATTAAAAAAAAGAAAAGGTAAATTTGCTTTAACATAATTTAAAATGATAATTACAACTTTACCAATGAATACGGAGAGGATGATATTTATTAATTAATAAAATATTTGTGCTAAGATTTCATACAAATAATGTCATCCTAAAAAAAATAATGTCATCCTGGTTTGACATTAAGTTAGAATCAAGGAATAATCTTCAGCCCTTTAAGATGCTTATGAAGACTTTATAACGACATAAAAAATGCTTATAGAATAGGGACAAATAAAATAGTTGAATAAAAGAATTAAAAATCGGTATACCTACTCTTAATGTAAAATTCAAAATCTATCATAAATTCTAAAGACTAACAATAATGCTCAAGTGTGAACAGTGTAATTGTAGGACCTATGGGCAATTTTTCTTATATTTTAGAATTTCTTCTGAGTGTTCTTGGTCACATTTTGTTACAGACATTATTCTACTTGGGTGCATAAAACAGAAAAAGAGTAAAACAGAAAAAAGGGAGGAAGTAAAAAATAAAAGAGGGAGGAGGAAGGAAAGGGAAAAGGGAAGGAGGAATGAAGGGAGAAGAAAAGAAAAGAGAAGAAAAAGAAAAAGAAAGAAAGAAAGAAAGAAAGAAAGAAAGAAAGAAAGAAAGAAAAGAAAGAAAGAAGAAAGAAAGAGAGAAAGAGAGAGGATGGGAGAAGGAGAGAAAGAAAGGGGGAGAGGAAGAAAGGGAGAAAGAAAAAAGATGAGAGGAAGGAAGAAAATGATGGAGGCAGGTAGGCAGACAGACATACCCTTCTTGGGCCTTCTAGCGAGGGAAATGTGTGTGTGTGTGTGTGTGTGTGTGTGTGTGAATCTGCACACATGGGTTTTGAGATAAGTCCTATGACTTCATAAAATGAAATTGGGATGAAGAGTGATATGAAGGTTCATCATAAATAAATTTTCTCTGATTTGCTATTTAAGCAGAAAACTGAATAAAGAAAAGGAATGAGCCATATACATATGTAGGTGGCTTCATTAGTCTGAGAGAATATTAAATACAAGTCTCTGAGGGGTGAATGTGCAAGGAGGTTCCAGGAAAGGAAAGAAATCCAATAAGGGTTGAGTGGATTGACTGAGGAGTTCTAAGAGATGAGTGTAAGATCACACAGAGACTTGGAATTATATAAAGGACTTTGGATTTTACTCTACATGTGGTGGGAAGTGACTTGATATAATTGGTTTTAAAATTATAATAAATAATAAAAATTATTATTTTGGCTGCTAAGTGGAGAGCTATAGCATGTAAAACAGAAAGCAAAAAAGTAAAAAAAAGAAGAAAAGAAAGATCAATTATGAGGGAATAGCACAAATAAAGGATTATACTGGTTAGGGGTGATTTTAATGGAATATGTATCACTCTAATAAATGTATGATTCAGCAATAAATAACTGAGAAAATTACTTGGATTTATAAACGACTAAGGTTATCACATTAATCTTACAAAACCACATACAAACTAATGAGAATAATACTAAGAGCACAGTAGTTAATTAACACAACTTAATCATATTAATTAAACCAATCTGAAAATGTGCATACTCACCAGTGATCACAAAACGCAGATAGAAATAATATAACAACTCCAATCACTAATTATAGTAACACCCTCTTTTAAAAAAAACTGTACAAATTTAATATGGTACAGTGAAAAAGCATTTACATACATTGCTATTTTTTTGTTATTATGAGTCCTAAATATATTTATGTCCTTGACCCAGAAATTGTATCTATAAAATATCCTATGGAAATAATACTTAATTTAAATTGGCTTTATAAATAAAACTGGTCCAGGAAAATTTATAAAAATATAAAACTTAGGAAGAAAAAATTAAAATAAAAGGAAATGGTCAAATGAGCTTTATAGAATATTACAAAACCATTAAAAAAGTAACTGTTTCATGTGGAGGACTACTCATAACATTTATAAGTAAGAGGGACAGGTTACAACATTGAATGGATTATTTTCAGCTTGCATTTAAAAGTGCTATAGTTATAAAAATAAAATGGAAGATACAAAATATTAGCATTGATATTTAGTTCTTGTGAATACATATTTTCATTCTTTCCTTAATTTCTACATTATCTTCATAAGGATATATTACTTAAGTATAGACTTTAGGATTTTGTTAAATTCATTGATTGCACTATTTAGTAGCAATCATTAAAGAGTGCTCAGTAGAACAATATTAAAATGGGGTTATAACTAGTTGGTGTGGCACATAGAGGATTCAAGGAGAATGCATCTGTCTTACTGGGTTGGTGAGTCAGATATACCCTTTAAATCCTTGGGTAACTCCTAAAGTATAGGTGTCTGAGTCAGGGTCCCAAGGAAAGCAGAACCTGGAAGCCTGACACAGCCAAGAAAAGATATCAGCAACAGTAGGGTTCTATAAAAACAGAGGTGTAAATTCAAGTTTTACCAAATTATGAAGAATAAAGAAGGTTATTATCAACTCAGCAAATTCCAGAAAAGACCAAATAACTTCCTATCTATTTAATTTCAGAGGAGATTAAATAAAAAAATTTTCCATGCAATTTCTGGTTATATGCATTAAGGTAATTTATCTAGATTTTTTGGACAAGAATAATGTCTTCCCTCTTCATAAACAATGCCTCTATCTTGGAGGAATATCCTAAAGCGCTCCACTCCCAACTTCAGTGTAATATTAACATATCCCCAGCCTGCTTACTTAACCTAAAATGGAAGCCTATATCACCATGACCCACAACTTATGTAGGGATTCTAATCAGTCTTTATCCAAGGAGGAAATCCTTTGATATAGATACCATTCTGTGGAAGAAACTAGTCACAAAATATGTGGATGGATAACCATGACTTACGAAGAACAAATAGTGTGAAAGAGAACTAAAATAAAGAGATGAACATTAACATGCTTCTGAAATATTTGGAAATATTAGAGAGACAATTTCATTTATTGAAAAAAATATACTGCTATGGAAAGACAATCAATTCTAAAATTGTTTTTATCTGAACTTGGTGCAACCAGCCATCGTGTTCCCCATGATGTGATACAATATGACATACACAGTACCAGCTGTAAAGTACATTTGCCAAGACTATCAGACCTGAAGATAATCAAGCCTTCATCTCTACTTTCTAATTCATAGAGAACACAGAGGACAGAAAAATAATTTAAATTATACCATAAGGAGGCAATCAGACAAAAGAGACTCTATTTTATTTGAAGTTTGATTCAAACAAACCACATATAAGAAGTTATTCAAGGGCAACTGGGAAAAAAATTTAAAATGGATTAAGTATTATAATGTTAATATGTATTTTAAAATTTTGATGGCATAATAATAGGATTGTTATGTATGAAAATATACTTATATTTTTTTCGATGGAAGTATAGTAATTAGAATTAACTTGTAGTGAAATTACCAAAATACTTATTTAAAAAGAGACATTTCAAAATGATAAAAAAGTTTAAAAAGATAAAGAATATACAATGAAATATTGATGATTATCAAAACTAGAGGGTCATTATTGCATGTTAATTATTCTTTTTTTAAGATTTTATTTATTTATTCATGAGACACACAGAGAGAGAGAGAGAGAGAGAGAGAGAGAGAGAGGCAGAGACACAGGCAGAGGGAGAAGCAGTCTCCATGCAAGGAACCTGATGTGGGACTCGATCCAGGGACTCCAAGATCATGCCCTGGGCAGAAGGCAGGTGCTCAACCACTGAGCCACCCAGGCATCCCATTATGTTAAACTATTCTATTCTAACCTTTCATGCAATGTGTATTGTCAAATCCTAGATGCTAGCCAGTATACCAGTAAAGAGGAAAAAGGCCAAGAATTACACTTTAGCACACCATGGATTGTGAGATGCATTCCAGCCTCAGGGGTGTTAAGAGCTGAAATACTATGTGTGCTTTAGAATCAATGAAACATTGTATGTTTGGAATTTTTCATAAAAAAGAAAAAAGATGAGGTTTTCGAAGTTAAAAATGTGTATAAGTAGTGGAAATGAGGTGGGAATCAAAGAGGCAAATGACCCCAATTCTTTTAGAAGTGATTCCACCTGATTAAAGAGATAACTGTCTGTTCCTAGTAGAGAAGGTAGGTTAATCCATAAGTATTTTGGTTTGTGTATTCATCCGGGGAACTGAGACCAAGTGCATCTCCCACATGGCTCATTGTGGTACTTACAAGGAGGCAGTTAGAAATTACTATCCCGGTGAAATATGGTCAAGAATGCCATGATTCCAACATTTTGGGGGAGGAAAAACCCTAAGATAAGAAGTAATTTTCTTTGGAAGTATGCAAAAGTTTAGTAGGGAAGGCTGTGTAACAAAGTTACAACTCAAAATATGAATCTAGTTTTTCTCTGTCAATTCCCTTCTTTTTTCTCTTTCTTATTCACAGAAGAGCATTCTTTCTTCAAGTCACTCCAAAGCAAAGACAAAGAAACTAACCTCTCACCTCAAACACAAACATCTAGGTTACAGTAAAAATCTAGCTTGTAATAAATGTGTATGTTCTTGTAATAGAAACTGGATAAGCCTAGACCTAGAGGGAAGGAAAGAGGTGGAGGGTGGCTTTTAGTGGAAATTGGAAGCTAAAAGTTGTTCTGGAAAAAAAAAAAAAAAAGTTGTTCTGGGCAAAAGGGGCCCAGTGTAGAAGGAACTCAGAACTGTTCTTAGATGTGGGCTTTCTCCACACAAGTCTGGTACATAAGGACAACCTTTTATTGAAGAGTCCTAGATACTTGTTCAAAAGGAGTTTGAGTCTCTAAACTGCTGGTAGATACCAATGATTTATGCCCGAGTTAAGTCAGAGAAATCTAAAACAGTGTGGTTGTGGTTATGACTTCTTCCTGGGAAATATTTTTTTTTTAAGATTTATTTATTTATTTTAGAGAGCAGGGGAAAGAGCAGAGGGAGAGTATGAGGGAGAGAGATAATCTCAAGCACATTCCTGCTGAGCTTCCAGACTGATGCAGGGCTCATGACCCTGAGATCATGACCTGAGTTCAAATCAAGAGTCAGAAGCTTAACCAAGTGAGCCACTCAGGCACCCCCTCTTCCTGGGAAATCTTGAAGGCAAGGAATAGGTTTATTACATGTTTTGGTGGCAAAGCCAAAGAGTATGATTGTGAAGACTTTGATCTTCATACCCAGAGGTTGTTTGGTAAGTAATGCAGAATTGGAGGCTGACCAGAGTCCTGTCCAATGTGACTCTAGAAGACCTAAAGAAAAGTAACTTTTATTCGCCCAGATGTACCTAGTTGCAGAAGGAAATTACTGCAAACTACTGCTGGAAAGAAGACACATCAAGGAATTGAAGGCAAAGGACCTCAGCAGGAAACTTGGGAAGAGCCATTAAAATGTACCAGGAGAAGAAGAATCATCTCTAAACATCTGGCACACCCAATGAACTCAAAGCTAGCATATAATAGCCTAAGTTCAAGTAAAAACTCTCGCCTCTACCTTTTCTCCACTTCAATCTTAAGTGGGAAATCTAAACACAAGGAGTGAATAGGGAGGAAGTGAACACAGAGAAAAGGAGAAACCAGCTATGCCCTGATTTCCCACTAAAGTCTGCAGTGTTTTAACTGGAATGGAGAGCAGATTTAGCACAAGTAAGGATCAGTGTCTCAAGATGACAGTAGGATTGTCTACTAGCTAAAACTGAGAAAATTCATTACTTTGCTGGAGTTTTATCCAGGGACATGATGAAAATAAGATTTTGGCCTTATTCTCTGAATGAAGTAGTTATCAAGGTAATGCCTTGATAATACTGTGTGTCTCAGTAATCCTCAGGACTTCTGAAAAGTGAGGCACATCAGAGACTAAGCATGGAACTAACACAAAACCTCTGAGATCCTGAAGCTAATGAGAGGCAGCCTGAAAGTTGTTGCTAAAGGAAAAATCACCTTTCCACAAGCATTAAGGAAGGATACTTCTAGATGAGACTGAGCAGGATAAAGAATTCAAGAGTATGAAATTTCTTTGGGCATTTAATTCAGTAGGGCAAAATAATTTTATTTGAGACTTTATTTTTAATTTTGATGTTTTTGCCTTTAATTTCTGGAGAATTTTAATCATTAGACTTTTATTTCCCCCAGGAGAGGCAGATTCTGGTGTTTAAGCTAGAATTCTCCTTGTTGAGTGGGTTGTTAAGAGACTAGAACCATACATGAACTGTCCATTTTTGTCTCATCACAATCACCCTTGCAGTTTTGAGAAGTCACCCACAGAATGAGGAAGGCATTGAGGGCAACAGAAATACAAGCAGAAAAACCAAGTGGAAGGCTGCTGCATAATCTCTGTGGGATGATGAAAATTGGAACTGGAGCCAAATGGAATGGAGGGTGGGAAAAAAGAGAGAGGGGCAGGCAAACATCTGGGATTCAAATTTAGTGACAGACTGGATTTTGGTGATACGAGATAAAGGATAGAGAAGACCAAGGTGATGCCCATATTTCCATCTTGCAAAACTAGGTGGATGATGATATCATTCATTTAAATGCAGACTATTAGATATAAATTTGGGTGGAGAGAAAGCTAATTTGGTCGGCTTGGGACTTACTGAATTTGAGCTGTCTGAAGTATCAATGAGGCTTTGGTGTAAAGATCTCACTCAAGAGTCCTTGGGGGCAGCCCCAGTGGCCCAGCGGTTTAGCACCGCCTTCAGCCCAGGGCATGATCCTGGAGATATGGGATCGAGTCCCACGTCGGGCTCGCTGTATGGAGCCTGCTTCTCCGTCTGCCTGTGTCTCTGCCTCTCTCTCTCTCTCTGTCATGAATAAAAGAATAAATAGAATCTTAAAAAAAAGGAGTTCTTGGGTTTTGGATATAGATGGCAAGTATTCAAGGGAGAGATTTATTTTGGTATTAATTTGGAACCTAGATAACTGAAGCCATAGCAGCCATGAGTATGAACGGGTCTGAAAGCATAAAATGATAAGAAAAAGGAGGTCTCAGGTAGACTTATCAGGAAACAAATGGTTAAGAGAAGGGAAAAGGAAAATTGTTAAAGTAAACAGGAGGAATGATCAGAAAAGAATGTATTTCCCATGTGGCTTGATAAAGCTTCATCTCCAACTTCTCCCTCAATGCTCTTGCAGAGCCCACTCCTAGAGTTAATTACTCCCTAACCTCTAGAAAGGATCTCTTCAGCTCTTTCATGAAGAATATGAATCAACATAAAACTTAGTTGCTAAGTGTTTTGTGCAATCTATTCTTTGATTAATTTATTTTAAACCTCCTCCTGCCCACCCATCATAATCTCCTAGAAAGCAGAGACAGGGTCTTCATCATTACCACTAAACTTTCCCTGTCTTGTCTTTTATGATTTACACAGTGCTTTTATACTCACTATCTAATTTTCCAGTCCCGAGCTCATGCAAGGTAGTCAGAAAAGTGATTCAAGGTATATTAACAGCAAATGTTTCGGGTTTTTGTTTGTTTGTTTGTTTGTTTTTTATTGAGATTATGATAAATCTACTGTGGATGCCGAAATGGCTTCCAACTATGCTTTTGGGGATACTAAGTCCTACTGGGTACTGAGATATGTACAAACTTAGTTACTGTAAAGCCAAAATTGGATTAATGCTGTAACAGAAAAATAGTAAGTATAGAAGGATTCAGATTCAACACCAACTATATCGCAGGCACTATCAAGGCTTTCCATATATAATTTCAATGAATGCTCATAACAATCCTGGGTGGAAAGATATTGTTATCTTCAGTCTATATAGATGGGAGAATTTGAATTAAGAAATGAAGAAAGGACTCATCCAAGATTATAGTTAGAAGAGAAGTTCTACCACAAACCCATTTCTACTGGTCCCAAATATGCCACGTCTTCTCTGTCTATACTGAAGAGCAAAATGCCTGACCTTCTTAAATTCTCTGAACTATTTCTGAGAATTTAACAAGTGTTCAATTATTTAAAATTATGCAAGTTTCTGAAATTGAAACAAGAACCCTATTTAAGCATATTTTGTAAAACTTTTCTATTTCTACTCTCTCTGAATTAATTGTATATAATTAGTGGGTGGGGAAACAACTACAAGCAGGTGCTACATTTTCCCTTTACTGATAAGGTTATGCATCTAGATTGTTTAAAAGTACTTAACTTCATCTGTCTTCTGGTGAGTGGGTGGGGAGCGAACTAAGAAAGAATACCAGGATTCAAATCTTAAAAGGAGCAAAACTTATAAGAGCAAATCCTCGTGAGCTTCAAATTAATATTCTCAACCTTAGAATTTATATAGGCTACTAGATAAATTTATTTAAAATATGAGGCAGGCTATTTCCATAAGTCAGGCCATTATACTTTGGAAGTCAAAGCTTTGAAGTGAGTTTGCTTGTATTTGTAATCAGAATTTTAGGGTTGAAACAGAATTCTTTATAATGTTATCCAAACTTCTCTTTTGCACATGAAATTATCAAAATCTACAATGTGCCTAAGCAATAATCCAGAGAAATAAAATGAAATTCCTGATCTCTTACTATTTAATCCAAATTTCTGTTCATTGTAGTGTTTTCCCATCATATTTCACATGCACAAACACATGCACACATATGTGCACACACACACAGTTAAAAGTTAAAGAGGCCAGGAAATGAATCCAGAATGTGTTGGTATCCTTAAATGAACCTTGAATTAATATAATAAAATTATACTAAATATAACATCCCCGTGTTATGTATTGACAATATAATTTTAAAAGCTTAAAAATGTAACACAATGGAATAATCATAAACCTATTTATTCAGTGAATTTTAATGAAGTGAGTATTTCCCAAGATAATTTGACCAGGCAGCAAACTGTTTCTTTTTTTGTTTTGTTTTTTGTTTTGGTTTGGTTTGGTTTGCTTTGGTTTGTCTGCTTGCTTTTTATAGGATTAGGTATAATGATGTACTACAATATCCTTTTTTGCTTCATATTGTCCTAAATGTCAGCATAGTAGATATAGACAGGCATAGAAAATATTTCCCAACAGATGAATAAAACTCAAATAAAAATTACTTGTAAGACTCATGGGTTCAGGTTCTACTTATGCTTAAGATATAGAAAGCTACAAGATAATGTCCTTCCCATTCTAACAATGAGAAACATCCAAACTATCTAACAATGTTTAATTTTTCATGGGTCTGTCACAGATCACAAGTCAACCAAGTCAACCCAAATGAAATAAATTCCAAACAGTTATAGATCCTAAGCGGAGATGGGGTCATGAACACTTTTATCCTTGGCAGTAATTGATGTCACAGAAGCAGGTAAGAGGAAATCCACCTAACTTTAAAGCATTCATAAAGACTGGGTGTGGAGTCCCAGAAATAAAGCTCTCTTCAATAAGAAAAAAAAAAAAAAATCAGAGGTAGTGTAGGAGACTGAAGAAAACTCTGTCGATGTCATAGACATATAGAGGTAGATGGCTATATTGGAGAGTAGACACAAAACATGCCTACATATAAAATTTAAAAATAAAACAAATTTAAAACATAGAGAAGGAACACCGAATATTCTTTCCTCAAGTACAAAGTAAAGACCCATTGCTTCTGATGAAGAGTAAAAACAAAATCTGTTGAGGAGTAGGGAATCTTCCTGCTTACCTCCAGGAACTAGGCAAATGTTTACTGCTTCTGAGTAGATGTGCATAAGCAAAAACTGTTATTACCAGGATAATGCACTAGTGCAAAGCACAAGTCTGCCACTACTGAGGGAAAGGAAGGAAACTCTCCAGCCACAGACATAGCACAGTCTTGGATGCCGCGGGTAGATGGGATAAAAACACTGAGAGGTCCTAACTATAAAATCCAGGTACACAGGCCCTCTTTAAGAGTGAAGTGGACTAAGAGAACTGAGAACACTCACTGTTCCCACTGTAGGCCTATTGCCGATTAATAATCAACAATAATCTACCACTGGAGCATGGGGCAAAAGCAAGGAAAGAAACCCATTCTTTGAGTCAGATGAGCAGAGAATCTACTCATTTTTTTGTGTTCTTGGAATCTGAAGATGGTCCAAGAACACACACACACAAAAAAAGTGCCAACACTCCAAGTCCCACCTAAGCAAAAGGAAATGGCAGGCCTCCTCAAGAGGAATTCAAAGCCTGTAGAAACTGGATAAATAAAACCTTACTCAAGTATTGACTAGATTGACTAAACCCTCCATGCTATCGTGAAAGAGAAAATATGTGTCCATTTCTGGCATAAATATTATTTACTGTAATTTCAATGACTCTTCACTATACACTGTCTCAGATTCAATCACTAATCATATGACACTCTAAAAAGCAGGAAAAAAAAAAAAAACAAATCCATTGTTAAGAGATAATGTGATCAGGGGCTCCTGGGTGGCTCAGTTTGTTGGGCATCTGCCTTCAGCTCAGGTCATAGTCCTGGAGTCCCAGGATTGAGCCTGGCATTGGGCTCCCTGCTCAGTGAGGAGTCTGCTTCTCCATTTGCTCCTCACCCCACTTGTGCTCTCTCTCTCTCTTTCTCTCAAATGGGTAAGATCTTAAAAAAAAAAAAAAAAAAAAAAGATCATGTGATCAACAGATTCTGACTCAGAAATGAACTGATTTGAATTGAACTATCACACATGGACTTGTATAACAGTCTAAAACATAAACAGGGAATTTCAGCAGAGATATAGCAATTATAAAATATAGCCAAATAGAAAAGCTAGATATAAAAACCATGGTGTCAGAGGTGTTTGCCTGAGGACAGAATTAGTGAAACCTAATTTCACTAATTATTTATATATTCAATAGAAATATTTATAATGAAAAAAAATATTCATAATGAAAAACAAAATGAAAAATGAGTAGGAGTAATTGGATCATCCAGAAGCCATAGGAAATTATCAAATAGTCTTACACAGTGTAAGTGGACTTTGGCAAAAAGAAGAAAGAAGTGGACTGAAGGAATATTTGAACAGATAACAATAGGAAATTTTCTAAAATTACTGAATTTTCAGAAATTGGCAAAATCAAGAAACTTTAGACAAGTAAAAACTGTGATTATTCATTACCATCATTCTTAACTATAAGAAATGTTAGAGGACATTCTTTGGTCAGAAGTATAATAGCAATAAAAATTTGTATCTGCACAAAGGGAGAACACCAAAAGTAATAAAGAGTGTTCTAGTTTTTTAAATATATCTGCCTCAAAGGTAAAAGTTGTTTGCTTTATAACATGTATATATAACATACTATATATGTATAACATATATATATATATATATATATATTTTAAGAGAACTTCAGTTTAATAAATAAAGCTAAGTGGGGGGAATTTAAGTTTGCACTTGACATGATATTTAAACAAAACCAAAGGGCTGAAACTCAGTATTTAAACAAAGAACACAGTTCACTCATCACTAGGCAAAGAAAATGGTCCACAGCAGGTGGCACATAGAACTCCCATAGAAAACAAAGGTCACAAATATTTTGCTTTAAGGAAACATAAAACAATGGGTTGATGTGTCTTTTACAAATATATAATATAAAAATGCACAGCGCCCCTCCCTTGAACAGAAATCCATCACTTTTTTTTTTTTTTATGTGACTTCCCTATTCCCACCACCCCTTTACTAAAATAGGCCATTCTGGTGAATTATTAGCATCTGCCATTTTGTCTTTTAAAATTAAAAGAGTGATGGGCCCACGTGCTGTGCAGGCTGTAAGAGAAGTGTCTTATAAAAAAGAGGGCCAGAGATGGCCGAAAACACCTGGACAAGTGGGTCTCAAAACGGGTTTGAGTTTCACTTCTGTTTCTCACTCTATAAGACACAAAAATATCTTAAGAAACTACACGCTGGGCCCAACCCATGGAGTGATCAATTTTCCTCCTATTGCCCTCAATATGAGGGAGCACTTCAAGCCTCTTTACTATATATATATATATATATAGTATAGTCTATATATACATATATAGTATAGTACATACACACAAAAGAAGTTGTAACAGAAGTCACACAAAGGATGGGAGAAATAAAACAGTGTTTCCTTTAAAGTCCTTATGCTATACAAAAAATAATATAATACTCTCTGAACTTAGAGTAAATTAAGCAAATATATTATAAATCTTAGAGCAACCACTAAAAATCTTTCAATTCTCAATAATCTGAAAAACATCAGCAAGAAATTTGACTTAATTGACATTTAAAAGACACACCACTCCATCAGTAAGTGTATATGGAATTCTCACAAAGAATGAAGGTAGATATCCTGCATCATAAAACAAACCATAACAAATTTCAAATAATGGAAATAATATAAACTACCTTCTTTCACTAGAATGTAATTAAACTAGACAATAATAACAGAAAGACATCTGGAAAACACTCAAATATTTGGAAGCATAAAAGAAATAACACCAACTCCACACAATTTTTTCCTGAAAATAGAAAAAGGAACATTTCCCAATTATTTTTATATGCCAGTGCTAACCGGTTTCTAAAACCAGCCTTAGATAGTAAGGTAGAAACTGCATTCAGAAATCCCTAAGAAACATGTAACAAGAACCTATAATAAGATACTAGTAAATCAAATAAAGGGAAATATAAAAAGGATAATTACTCATGAACAAATAGTGTTATCTAAGAAATCAAGATTTAGTATAGCATTAAGAAAAATCAATGAATCTCACCATATTAACCGATGAAAAAGAGAAAAACTGTATGATTGTCTCAATAGATGCCGAAAAGGCATGTATTATTGGGCATTATTCATTTCTGATAAAAACTCTAAGGAGGCTAAAAATAAAAGGGAGCCAGGATAAAGAATACCTATTAAAAAATTTGCAACTAATATATTTAATGGAGAAAACCTGAATGTTTTTCCCCTAAGATTGTGAAAAATGAAAGAATCTATCTTCTCTTCACTGCCGTTTGGTACCACTAAAGGTCATGGCCAACACAACAAGGTAAGAAAAACAAAACAAAACAGAGATTTATAGTAAGACAAAAACTATATTTTCATTTATAGTATGGTATGATTGAAACTCTAAGAAATCTACAAAAAAAGAAAATAGAAAAGCTACTGGATCCAGTGAGTTTAATAGTTAACAGAATAAAAATCAATGTATTCAATTTAGTTGTATAATTACTTATATTTGAAATTAGATTAAAAATAAAATATTACTTAAAATAGCACCAAACCATAAATACTTAAGAAAAAATATAATAAAATATGTGCCATATTTGTATACTGAATACTACAGGACATCAATGAGAGAAATTTTACAAAAATATAAAATAATTCAGAGATATGTCATGATCAAAGATCAGAGGGCTCCTTACTTTAAATTTAAATTCTTTCCAAATTGATCTATAGGTTCAAAATCATTCAAATCATAATCTTCACTGGTTTTCTTTTTTGTAGGAATTCACAAACATTTCAAATTTATATGAAAATGCTAGTGATCTTAAATAGGCAAAATAATATTTAAATTGAAGAAAAAAGCTAGAAAACTCATTCTGCCCAATGCCAAGTAGTCAAAGCAACAGTTTTTTCTTTTTTTTTTAAAGCAACAGTTTTCAAGGGAATGTGATACTACTATAAAAATACACATCAATCAAACAGAATAGACAATATAAAAATAGATTCATATATATGTGATATGTGGTCAACTGATTTTTCTTTTTCTTTCTTTCTTTCTTTCTTTCTTTCTCTTTCTTTCTTTCTTTTCTTTTCTTTTTTTTTTTTTTTTTTTTTTTTTGTGCCAAAGTTAAGTCAGTGGAAAAGAAAGCCTTTGAGTAAAAGATGCTGGAACACTTGGGCAGCATATCAAAAATAATGAAATACTGTGAAACCATTTCTCTTACTATACTAAAAAAGCAATTTGAAATAGATTACAGGTCTAAATATAAGAGCTAAAAGTTTTTAAAAATCTCCTAGAAGAAAACAGAGGAGAGAATATTTAGGACTCAACATCAGGCAAAATTTCTTAGGACATAGAAAGCACTAACCATAGAAGAAGTAGATATATTGGGCTTAATCAAAATTAAGATCAGAAGACACATGAAAATGTAAAGATAAGCCAAATACTGGAGGAGAGTATTTGCAAGACATACTTAATAAAGAGCTTGTGTACATATCCTTAAAAAGACTCTTAAAACTACATAATAACTACCAGATAAACCAATAGGTTGGTCGGTCACAGACAAAGATCTGAAAAAGACAGGCATAAACGACAAGCTTATTTATTTATTTTTTTTTTGCGGGGGGAGTTGTTTGCTTTTTGGGTTTTCTTTTTATTTAGATTACAGTTAGTTAACTGTATACAGTGTAATATTAGTTTCAGGTGTACAATTTAGTGATTCAACATATACACACAACACTTGGTGCTCATCACAAGTGCACTCCTTAATTCCATTCACCTATTTAACCCATCATCCCACTCACCTCCACTCTGATAACCATCAGTTTGTTCTCTATAGTTAAGACGGTCAGAGAAAGACTCTCAAAGTTCTATATGATTTCACTCATATGACGAATTTAAGAAACCAAACAAATGACTGTAGGGGGGAAAAAAACGACAGGAAAACCAAAGAACAGACTCTTAATTCTAGAGAACAAATAAGCTTATTTGAAGAGATGCTCAACATCATTTGTCATCAGACAAAAAATTAAATTTAAACTAAACCAAGATGTATACCTAATACAATGGCTAAAACTGAAAAAGAAAAGACAATACAAGGTGCTAACAAAGATGTAGAGCTGTTGGACATTTCATACATGTTAATAGGAATGCAACCTATAAAGCCAATTTAGAAAATAGTTTGGCAAGTTTTTATAAAATTAAATCCTAAAATGGAGCAATCCCACTCTTCAATATGTACACAGAAGTTATGAGATACATGTCCACATAAAGTGCTATACAGAATGTTTTGCTCATAAGAGGCAAAAGCTGAAAAAAATGAATACAAATACAAAAGATTTCCAAACCTAAATATCCATCAACTGGTGAACAGATAAACAAACTGTAGTATATCCTTACAATGGAATACTACTCATCATTTAACAAGGACTCAACTACTAATATATATAACTCATTCATAGCAAAATAATTATGCTGAATAAAGACATTAACACAAAATTCTATATAGTATGTGATTTAATTTATATAGCATTCTGAAGAAGGCAAAATTATATCTTTATGTGGAAATAAGATGAAAAGTGGCCAAGGAACAAGAGTGAGGAACCGAATTTTGATTCAAAAGGGGCAAAATAGGGAAGCCCGTGTAGTTCAGCGGTTTAGCGCCACCTTCAGCCCAGGGCGTGACCCACATCGGGCTCCCGCGTGGAGCCTGCTTCTCCCTCTGCCTGTGTCCCTGCCTCTCTCTCTCTCTGTGTCTATCATGAATAAATAAAATTAAAAAATAATAATAAAATAAAATCTTAAAAAAGTGGCAATATAGAACTATGCGGTGATGTAAATATTCTGTGTATTTAGATTTATTTTTACATATTCTAAATATTCCATATATTGATTATGATGGTGGTGATTGTACATGCTTTTCTTTGAACTGAACACCTACTTAAAGAGCAGTGAATTTATATGGATAAGTTAAACTTTAATACATATGACTGATTAAAAAAGAATCATGATTTCAAGTTTTTATTTTCGTTTATCCAGCACTCTGGCCCTGAAAAAAAACTACTATTTTAAAAATGTCTCTGAATCTTAGATTTCTCACCAATAAAATAATGGTTTTAAACTTTGCTAAAAACCCATTATGTTCCTTTTGACTAAATCTTATAATAACAATGAACTCTTAGTGAATAAGCCAGATAATTTCAATGAATTTGACTGATTTTTTTAACTCATTGATTGAAGATTTTCATCCAAGACTTCCACCATCCCTCTGAACTTCAGTGACATCTGTAAAAGAAACATCTTGAGGGTAATCCCCGATTGATGAATTATTGGGATCATCTAGAATATGAAAAGTTCATATTTCCATAATTAGATGCCCCCCCAACCATGCTTTTCTATAACGATGTCTTTTTCAGAGGTTGAGTGACATACTTATTATGAATAGAAAGTGTCCAGAGTTTAGCTAATTCTGTACCTTTTAAGTATTAAAAGTATACTTTTAAGTATATCACCAAGTTTGGATCAGCTATTTGATCTCTATGATTCCATAATACTCTGTGCATGTCTCTATCATTACACTTTCCTTGTAGTACTATCATCTTTTCGTTTTTGTTTCTCCTTTCCCCTTTGTATTGGAACATCAAGATTAGAGATTTTGCCTTACTAGCCTTAGACCCACAGTGCCTAGAATCGTGTTTGGCACATGGCAGGAACTCAATAAACTTTTGTTCAATGGAGAAATGAATGTGTATTGAAAGCATCAGTTAGCTGCTTAGGGAATTAATTTGTTTTACATGCTATTTTATGAATTTCTTTTAACTAGAACACATAAAAGGAGTGACATTTAGATATCTGAGACAATACAATAGAATGTACTGACTTGTAGTTCCTAGAATAGCCTCCTATTACACTATAAGAGAGCAATTATATTTAATTACATATGATAAACTAGAATAACAAAATAATCTATATTTATATAAGAAATTAAATTTTATATACTAGAGCATCAGTGAGAATTTTAATGCTTTCTTTGGATAAAAGTAATAATTAATTGATTTAAAATTGATTACCTGATGAATTAATTAATTAAATGGAAACTTTCCCTGACTCTAAATTGCTCTTGTGATCCCTTGTCTTGATTTCTGAAAGGAGCTTTTGTGTACAGCAAAGAAAATAGTCACAGAAAAAGATGTGTAGAAAATCCCTAAATTTGCCCTTAATTCACAAGTTTTTATACTACCCCACAAAAATTGTGTTATTCCAGGTCAAATTATTTATAAAGAAGAAAACTGCTGCAAGCAATTTTTAAAGGTACAAATTAGCTATAGCATGTGCTGTGTTAATTACATCTAAAAATATTCCTAACATTTTTTTCCATCAGCACTTAAACATCTGTTGGTATATGCAAAGATTCTCTTAGATTCCACAATAAATTAAATGATGTTTTCCTTGAAGAGAGTCTAGAATATGACAATAAACTACTAAGATAATTGCCTAAAATATGATAATGTCAAACAGCTAACTGCTTTGGTATTAACCAATGTTTTGAAACTTGTGGGGTCGTTCCCTCTTGACGTAAATATGAATTCTTAAAAGATCTATAAAGGAAAATATTATCAAAAGAAAAATCATTTGAGGTTTAATCTTAATATCCACAATTTTCAGACTGACCAAAATTCTTATGTAGCCCTAATAAGCAATGGATTATGTTATAGTCAATCATCATAACATATAATTTATGCACCAAGCAGCTACTTGGTCAGACAGTATTTTAAGCAATGAAGAAACAGAGGTGATTCTCAAGTGATCCCTGCCCAAGGAAACTCAGAGTCTTTGCAGACTGAGTTACAAGAGAAATAATTTTGAAGAACATTAATACTAACTCAGCCAATACAATATGTAAGTATTCAGAGCAACTAAAATAAAAAAGTAACTGTAAAAAATGAAAAGGGACAAAATAATTTAAAAAGTGACTATATAAAAATGGGACAATATCATTAAAATGTCTATAAACCACAATGTATTAAAAACAAGTATTTCTAAAGTAAGTAATAAACCAAATATATAACCAGAATGATCAGTGTTATAGTACATCAGTTTTCTGGGAGAAACCTTCCTGTTTTTGAGGTAAGAATGCTTAAAAAAGTAATAGGTACTTCATGTAGTGTTGAGGAGAAACTCGTGAAAAGGCCTATGCTCATCTTGGGATATCCAAGACCCTTATTTTCAGCCTTAAAGATATATTCCCTTGGAACAAACACTATACTTCAAATACACTTTTATAAACTATATATACAGGGAGGAAGGAAGAGCTAAGGAGGAACATCACAAATTTGTCTTATAGGATTTTTTTTTTCCCCTCAATGTAAAATGCGGGAGTGAGCCCTGGGCCCTATCAGAGTAGCTTAACAGTGATAAAGGAGAAATAGACTTCTGGTTTTGTGTGTTATTACTGGCTCCAGTCTAACCTTCAGAAAGGTATTGTATCTACATACAATTTGTCAGGTTTCAAATTGAAGAAGCTGTTGATTTAGACCATGAATTGAAGTTCTGGTAGGAATTTCAAGCTCTGATTGCTTTATCTTTCGTGTCAATCCTGCTATGAAGCTAGCATTATGTGTCTGTTTTGTGGATATTATGTTAGTTTCTTCCTTTTTTGTACCTATATGTAAATTTTTGAGAAAACTTTGGAAAATATAAATTGTAGCTGGCAGAAATCATTCTGAACTTGAGGTTTTTTTTATTGTATTTTTAATTGTATTTTTCAGCATGTCCATATTCTTACAATTTTTGTCTATTAATAGAGATCTTAAAATCTTCCACTGATTGTTGGTATGCCTATTAAAACTTTTATTTCGTCCATTTCATGAAGCTATCTTTTTAAGTATATAATATTTAAAATTGTTATAACTGTCTCGTGTATTTAATCTTCTATCATTAGAAGCATCCCTATTTATCTCTTCATTTCTCTTCTTATTAGAGGTTTATCATAACTTTTGATTCTATTAATTTCTTTCACCATGTTTGGAATATTCTCAGTCATTATCTATTCAATTGTGTCTGCAACACTCTCTCTCCTCTCCTGGGATTTCCAATGACACCCATTCTGCCATTAATTTCATGTCCTATGAAATATACTTTTTTTTTCCATTCTTTTATCTCGGTATCCATCAATCTAGTTACTTTTTCTAACTCTACTTCTAAATAAATGTTGCTCAACAGAAATAAATGCAAGCCATATATATAATCTTAAATTTTCTACAATTTGCATTTTAAAAGTAAAAAAGAAATAGTTAATTTTGGTAATTTATTTAATCTGAAAGTTTCATTTTAATACTTAAGAAGATATTTTGTTATTTTTTTGTACTTGGTCTTTGAAATCCAATGTATACTTTATTCTAACTACATCTCAGTGTGGATTAACCACTTTCCAAGTGTTAAGTAGGCATATATGTCTAGTGCCCACCATTTTGGACAGTGCTTTCTAGATTAATGCTCTTCTCATTAAGAATGTCCCTACTCAGGACACCTGGGTGGTTCAGCGGTTGAGCGTCTGCCTTTGGCTCAGGGTGTGATCCCGGGGTTCCGAGATCGAGTCCCACATAGGGCTCCCTGCATGGAGCCTGCTTCTCCCTCTGCCTGTGTCTCTGCCTGTGTGTGTGTGTGTGTCTCATGAATAAAGAAATAAATTTTTTAAAAAAAGAATGTTCCTACTATTGAATTATTACTTTCAATATATGTATTGATATATATTTTTTAAGTGTAATTTCCATGTGTTTCTTTTAAGAACCTTTGGTTTACTGGCAAAGGTTTCTATCTTACCATCTCTTTTCTTGAGCATACTAATCACAGCTAATCTAAAATCATTATCTGATGCCTTTTACAGATCACCTGTTTCTCTTGTCCTTTTTTATTAATTTTGGTCCATTTCCCTGACATGCCTGATGACCTTTTACTAAATTCCAGACAATATGGGTGACAAACTGTACAGGTTCCTCATGGCAGATTTCCCTTGTCCTCTAGCACATTGCTAGAACAGGAGTATCTCTTCAATTCCATCACTTGTTAGAGTGAAGTATCCTTTCTAGCTTTTATGATTCTAAATACCTTAGGTTTATCACCCACTTCTGATATATAGTCTCCCAGGAATGGTGCAGGAGTATGCATGGGATTTTTTTTTTTTACCATAATCCCCAACTTTTGTAAGGCCAGAACTCCACATATAGTTCCCTTAGCACTCCAAAGTCTTTCAAAAGCTTTTCTGAGTTTTCTATTTCTTCATGGCTTTACATCTTATCGGCCAGTACAATTTAAGAAGTGACAAAAGCTTCAAAAAAGAATATGGCTCAGGGACACCTGGATGGCTCAGCGACACCTGGATGGCTCAGCGTTTGAGCGTCTGCCTTCCACTGGGGTCCTGATTGGGAGATCCGGGATCGAGTTCCCTATCCGGCTTCTTGTGGGGAGCCTGCTTCTCTCTCTCTCTATGTCTCTGCCTCTCTGTGTCTCTTATGAATAAATAAATAAAATCTTTAAAAAAATAAAAGAATATGGCTCAGAATTTTAGGCTCATTTCTACATAGTTCCTTGGTTTCCAAATCTTTCATTCTTCTAAGAGCCAACTGCCAATTTCTGTCTCTAGTCCAATAAAATCACAGAGGTCTCTGCTGCCTCTCCAGTCCCTTATCAGGCCCTCTCTCTTCAGTGTCATAGGCTGTCACTACCTATAGTCTTAAACTTAACCAGTGACAAGGAGACATTGGGCTCACAGTGAAATATCCTTCTTATAAGATTCATCACCCTTTAAGACCTGGATGCCTCCAAAACCCACCCATCTGTTCACACAATTGTTGCTAATGTTGTTTTCCTAGTTGAGCTTGGTGTGCATGTTGGTCTATTATGAACTACTCTCTCATAAATGGAAACATATATTCCAAAATTTTTATTTCACTTTTTATTGTGTCACATGGGGAAACCATTAAATTCCCAATAATATTGGGAAATCCAAAGATGATAAACTTCTTTGCAGTTTTGATAAATGTTTTGTTATAACTTCTAATATTATTTTATTTCATTTAGGGAATTATAGTTTTATAAGTTCTACTTCAGAGAATTAATCAAATTAAGAAAGGAAGCATTTCTGTCTTTATAGAAGGAAAGGAAAGAAAGTCCTTCATAAAAGGAAAGGAAAAAAGTAGAAAAGTAAGTTTCAGATGTAGTCAGAAGTAAGTAAGTTCCTATTGGGTGGCTCCTATTTTGTGGAGAAAGTAGGAAGAAAGAGTATTTTTTGAGAGTCAATGACTTATGGACACACATTAGTTTTCTACTGCTCTGCAACAAATTACCACAAGTTTAACAGCTTGAAACAATATACATTTATCATCTCAAAATTTCTATGAGTTAGGAATATGAACATAGCTTAACTGGGCCCTCTACTCAAGATCTTAGTAGGCTGATCAAGGTGTTCTCACCTAGAGGCTTTCCAAGGGAAGATTTTACTTCTAGGCTCATTCAAGTGGTTAGCAAATTTATCCCATTACTTCTGGAGAACTTATGGATACTTACTTCTCGAAGCAGGAAAATTTCTCTGATCTCTAGATGTTCTTTTAATGAACTCACCTGATTAAGTCAGGCTCACCCAGGATAATTTCCCTTTTGATTAATGATTAGGGACTTAATTGGATCTGGAAAAGCCCTTCAAGTTGGCTATATCCTATTGGTTAGAAGCAAGTTACAGGTCCTATCCACATTCAGAGGGATAAATTACACAAATGTATAGATCACTTTAATATTCTGGCTACTGAAAGTGATATAGGGGTATTAAGGCAAGGGAAAAGCTTTGAATCAGTCACTCCGAATAATGTTAGGGAGAGTTAACTATTCAGTATGACTTTAGGACAATGTTACATATTCATCTAAGAAAGAAGACCACAGATTTAGAATGGCATTAAAATGATTTGTTTTGTTTTGTTTTTAATTATTCAAATTCTCCCATTAAGAGATAAGACTTTTCTCTCTTCACTTGAATACAAATGTATGACCCACCTGCAACTAATAGAATTTGGCTGATGATACTCTGTGATTCCAAGATTAGGCCAGAACAAGTAATATAGATCTGCTTTGTTGGCTAGGCACCCACTTTTGGAACATTGATCTGCTATGGAAGAAATTCAACTTTTTGCAGGTTTCCATACTGTGAGGAATCCCAGACTATATGAAGAAACAACTTACAGATTCTATGGCCAAAGACTCTAGTTGAGGTCCCACTCAATAGCTAGCATGAATCACCAGACATATATGTGAAAGTATCTCCATATGATTCCAGTGCCTACAGTAAAATGACCCCTTGGGTTGTTTTCCTGCTGAGTTCCTAGGTTTTAAAGGATGGAGATAAGCCATTCCTCCTGTGCCTTGTCTGAATGCCTGACCTACAGACTTATGAATATAATAAAATAGTGGTATTAGGATGCTGAACTGTCATAATTTATTATATAACAATGACACTGTAATAGGCATCAATTTCAAGATGGTGTGATTTTCTCCACATTATCCAGGAGTCTTTATTTAATCAGCACTAAGTTACCCAATATGAGGACATATTTTGAGAAAAATCATGGAATTAGTAATGGGGGGGAAATCAGAATTTTTCTGGATGCTTTACATTTATTTTACGATTTAAAATTGTGTTATTTTGAATTCCATATGACAGAGTATGAAGGGAAGTATTTTAACTTTAGTGCCTGTAAATATTTTTATCCATTTTAGAATATAGCAAGTATGAAGCTGACATATGGATGCATGTGGAGTGAATGTGTTACAGGTAAAAGCAATGGATGAATATGGAGTTGAGGACTTGACAAACAAATGAAGTGGTCAGCACTGGAATATAGGTTGAATGACAGTTTACTGACTTGGTCAGTGTAGCAGTGACTAGGGGGTGATAAAAACAGGTAGAAGACAGAAGACTTGAAGATCATGCCTCAAAGGAACAGTGTTTTTAAATGAGTAAAATAGCAATGGCCTAGAAATACCACTGTGCTTATAGGAACATGCAGATACCACTTCCTTACTCTGGTTGGTATGGGGTGTGAGAGAAATGAGCACCATCTGTTTAAGACAGATGCAGTGGAAATAGTGTTCTTAAAAGAGAAACTATTTTCAGTGAAGGGCAAGAAGTAGCAGAGTTGGTTACCAAACACATAGGGCCCAGAGGATACTGTGGTAATATTTGAAAGATTAAGAGATTAGTGAGAGGTTGAGTCAAAAGTAAAGAAGATTACACTGATGAGAATACAACACAAAAAGAAAACTAGTTTTAGTGTGGTGGACCTAAAATAACTAGTTAGTCGCCAAAATAATTAAGATAGCAAATTTCTGGTTGGTGGATAAGATTGGGGATTCTCAGGAAGCTGGCCAGAGTCTAGATTACTTACACTTGCAAGAAATTCTAGAATAAGTGTGGAGAAACCATAAATGTGGTGCCAGGACTTTCACCTTGTGTTGAAAAAACATTTGCCTTTGTTGAATAGTGAAATGTTAGGTTTCTTGGATAAATATTTATTACTAATTATTTTTTTATTAATATGAGATGACTATCTCTGTCACAAGAGCTTTTGCTATGAATCCTTCTTTTTAGTATTAGTATCATTATACCTTGCATGCACGGCTTGCTTTGAGAGAATAATGCCCAATTTTTACATATCACATTCATAAAACTTTCATTTTAGCATGACTCACATAAACCACAAGTAATTTTAATCCAATTCAAGAGTCTTTGCTTTAAGATTAATTATATTTTCATTTATATCATGAAATAAAATATTTAGCTTTCATTTATGCCACCATGTCCTCTTCTTCCTATTTGTTTACACATTCTTACTATTTTCTTTGTGTTTTTCTTTGTGTTCTAATCTCCTGTAGTCTTTGGAAGCTAAACATTCTGTTTATATCTGCTAAAAGTCTGATTAAATTTCTCTAAAAATATTATCCAATTGATTTTTCTTATGAGTTCATGTATGAGAAAACACATGGGACAATGATTAAAATAGTTAGCATTACATACATTTGTTGGAGAACAGAGAATCTCACTGGAATCAAGTATACATGAGTTTGTCAGACACATAGATCAATGGAACAGAATAGGGAACCCAGAAATGGGCCCTCAACTCTCTATGGTCAACTAATATTCGACAAAGCATGAAAGAATATCCACTGGAAAAAGGACAGTCTCTACTGTGCTGGGAAAATTGGACAGCCACATCCAAAAGAATAAAACTAGACCATTCTCTTACACTATACACAAAGATAAACTCAAAATGGATGAAAAATCTAAATGTGAGAAAAGAATCCATCAAAATCCTAGAGGAGAACACAGGCAACACCCTTTTTGAACTTGGCCACAACAACTTCTTACAAGATACAGCTATGAAGGCAAAAGCAAAAATGAACTATTGGGACTTCATCAAGATAAGAAGCTTTTGCACAGCAAAAGAAACAGTCTCAAAACTAAAAGACAGCCTACAGAATGGGAGAAGATATTTGCAAATGACCTATCAGATAAAGGGCTAGTTTCCAAGATCTATAAAGAACTTATTAAACTCAACAGCAAAGAAACAAACAATCCAATCGAAATGGGCAAAAGTCATGAACAGAAATTTAATAGAGGAAGACAGACATGGCCAACAAGCACATGAGAAAATGCTCCGCATCACTGGCCATCAGGAAAATACAAATCAAATCACAATGAAATACCACCTCACACCAGTGAGAATGAGGAAAATTAACAAGACAGGAAACAACAAATGTTGGAGAGGATGTGGAGAAAAGGGAACCCTCCTGCACTGTTGGTGGGAATGTGAACTGGTGCAGCCACTCTGGAAAACTGTGTGGAGGTTCCTCAAAGAGTTAAAAATAGAACTACCCTCTTTGGGATTTACCCCAAAGATACAGATGCAGTGAAGCGCCGGGACACCTGCACCCCGATGTTTCTAGCAGCAATGTCCACAATAGCCAGACTGTGGAAGGAGCCTTGGTCTCCATCGAAAGATAAATGGATAAAGAAGATGTGGTCTATGTATACAATGGAATATTACTCAGCCATTAGAAATGACAAATACCCACCATTTGCTTCGATGTGGATGGAACTGGAGGGTATTACGCTGAGTGAAGTAAGTCAGTTGGAGAAGGACAATCATCATATGGTTTCACTCATACGGGGAATATAAGAAATAGTGAAAGGGATTATAAGGGAAAGGAGGGAAAATGAGTGGGAAAAATCAGAGAGGGTGGCAAAACATGAGAAACTCCTAACTCTGGGGGAAATGAACAAAAGGTAGTGGAAGGGGAGGTGGGTGGGGGATGGGGTAACTGGGTGATGGGCACTGAGGGGGCTCTTGATGCAATGAGCACTAGGTGTTATACTATATGTTGGCAAATCGAACTCCAATAAAAAAATGGAAAAAAAAAAGTATACATGAGTTTCTTCTTTTAGCTCTCCTTTATTTCAGCAGTTGGTTGATTAAAATGGTCACTTCTTCTTTACCCTCATTTGGTTTCAAATATTTGTTTTTAAAATGATATTATAAATTTCATTCCTGTAGTTATTCTAATCTGTGCATGTATCTGTGCATGTAATTAGAGCTTATACCATAAGTGTCACTCTATCAGGCTCTTAAATTTGCTTTATCAGTTATTTGGAGGACATTTTCAAAAAGTTTTTTGGTTTTTGTTCGTTTGGTTGTTTATTTTAAAAGAAGAAGGATATGTACATGGCATATTTTCTGAGCCAATAAATGTTGAGGTCTTCTGTTTTCTTCTGTTTTCTGAGCCAATAAATGTTGAGGTTTTTGTTTGTTTGGTTGTTTATTTTAAAAGAAGAAGGATATGTAGATGGCATATTTTCTGAGCCAATAAATGTTGAGGTCTTCTGTTTTCTTCAAAAATGACTTGGCAGCATGTAAAAGTCTCGGATGATAATTTCCTTCAAAATGGATATTTTCTTTTAGTACTCCGTATTGCTGAAAATCAAAGTATACACTATATTCTTCATGTTTTATCCCTTTTTGATTATCAGTGTAGTTAAAATGTTTTGCCTGAAGATGTCTTGGTGCTAATATCTTTCCCATTATCTAACTGTGAAGATATTAAGTTCTTTTTGATTTTCATTGTCATGTCTTATGTCAAAGAAATGTTCTTCTGCTATTGCTTCTGATGCATTTATTACAGTCTTTCATTTGAAAGTGCCCCAAATCTGTGTGTTAGCATTACATTGTAAATTTTCCATAATTATCATCTTCTCTCTCATAACTTTAATGTTCTATTCATTTCTATAGAATACTTTAGAAGATATTCTCAAATTTGGATCTTCTGTTACTAATATATATGCCCTCAGAATAAGTTCTGATTTTTATCATGTTCAATGCTGATTTATTTTTGCTATGGCATTTTTGTTTCTTCAAAATATTTTCCTATCTCATCCATTTCCATTCTGTATAGCATTTAGTTGCCTTTTTATCTTACACCATTCTTTCTTTATGACTCTACTCCAAATCCATGGAGTTCCATATCTTTGTGCCTTGTTCTGGGAAGATCAAAGAACTTTCTTAAAATTTCTTCTGCCTTATACACTCTTTTCAGAGGAATTCTGTATTTCTCAATATTCCTCTCTCTTGTTCTGCAGAAATTGTCTATTGGTCCCTCCAAACAATCTTTATATATCCTCAGATGACACAGCATCTCCATAAACTTGAATTTGTTAACAGGGTAGTGGATTGCTTTTATCTCACTCTCTGTCTATTGATGCGACTGACTGTTAAGTGCCATCTACAGACCTCAAATGGAGAACAGATTAAAATGAACACTTCCATGTTTCCATTAGTTTCCATTAGTCTTCCATGCAGGATATATCTGCTCTTTAGTAGTACTATCTCCTTCTTTTCTTCACAGTATAACTACCTAGTACTCTTGAATACCTATAATTCCTAGGGGTTAGTGCTGGTGCTTGTTCAATATCCAATAAATATTCCACAAATATTTAATTGCTTAGTATGTGCCAAGTGTTCTGCTTTGTGCCAACATGCAGTGGTAACCAAAATAGACAGTCATGTCTTCAGCCTCAGACAGTCTCCACAGCCTCATGGAGCTTATTGATTAAATAAGAAAACAAAATAAAAAACACATACAAAAAAGTATAACATTCTGATTAATGACATTTAATAATTAACTTGGAGATCCCTGGATCCCTGGGTGGCTCAGCGGATTAGCGCCTGCCTTCAGCCCAGGGCATGATCCCATGGAGTCTCAGGATCAAGTCCCACATTGGGCTCCCTGCATGGAGCCTGCTTCTCCCTCTGCCTGTGTCTCTGCCTTTCTCTCTATGTCTCTCATGAATAAATGAATAAAATCTAAATAAATAAATAAATAAATAAATAAATAAATAAATCATTTAGTCAACAAATATTCACTGAGCACTTTGTGCCAACCTCTTTTCCAGATTCTGTAGATACATATCTGTGAGGAAAAACAAATTCCCTGCTCCCATTAAGTATCTTTTACTCTAGTAGGCTAGTGTATTGTCAAAAGAAAATATAAAAGGGAATCTGACCTAATATAGTCTTCAGCAAAGGCTTTCTGAGGATGTGACATTTGTAGAGAGGTATGAAGAATCAATAGGAGTCAATCTACTGACTTGCTAGAGGTCAGTGGGATGAATATTCTAAGCAGAAGAAAGAGCAAATGCAAAGGTCCTGAGGCAGGTTGGAGCAGAAATATATATAGCAATTTTTTAAATAACAGTGAAAGCATCTTTTAATTATTTTCTCCCTGCTTAGTTTTCTATCAATCTTTGTTTTCAGTATTACAAAAGGCTTTTCTTTATGACCATTTGGCAAAATCTATTAGATTCTTCTAGCCAGATGACATTTTCAAACCAGGGTTACTAAACGCCTTTATAATAGCAATATCAGTTTCTTCACACTATTTCTTATCTCGTGTGGTTCTCTCTTTATTGCTGCCTCTAAGCCAGCTGCCTTTTCATTTCAGTCTGTTGTCTCAGATTGTTGTTTTGTCTCATCTTTGGACTTACTTCATAGATTCTATGTTTTACTGAATTATCTTGAGAGCAAAAACCAGAAGCTATGTTAAATTGATTTGTTTCCTAATATAAATCTACAAATAAATGTTCTTGTTTTTTCTTTAATATTATATGCATGTCATTCCTTTAGGTTGTAGAATTTTTTCATAGATCCCATATCAGGTGTACCAGCTTAATCTTTAAACATTTAGAAAAACAAATAACTCAACCTGGAGTTGAATTATTCATGATCAGGGAATTAGACGCTCTTAGATGCTGAGTTTCAGTCTAGTCCCTGATCCCATACCATGAGCTAGAGTCAAACAAGCAAGCAAGGTGAATATCATGCCTCCCCTGATGAACTAGATTGGAATATTTCACAGTGGTTTTGACAAACGCATATATGCATGTATGCATATGTGTGTATTTTTTATGTATTGTGTGTATATATAATGTGTGTATGTCTTGTGTGTATGCTCACATATATATTTGCTTACATACACATACATATTGGAAATGGATTTTAATTATTTACAGTTCTCAAGTGATTACAATAACCCTAGGCACTAGAATGAGGTACTTGAAATTTTGCATCATTTTACATGACAAACAGTAAACCATGTCAAATCATTTTGAATAAAAACAATGCAAAATAAATGTAGAAACACACATAATAAAATGTGTGCACTTAAATAAAGCATCTATATAATTTGTACTTTAATTGGTTTCATTCTTTTCAATCTATCAAATCTAGAAGGACTATCTTCAAGCCATCACCATGCAAATACTCTAAACCACAATCAAAAAGCTAGTATTATTATGACTATTCTTATTTCTCATGTGCCTTGAATATCAAATCTTAAATATAAAAAAAAAGGATCTTTTAGTCACTGGAAAATTAATTTCACCACATGAATTTGATTTTTCTCAATTTCAAGTAATTTTGATTAATGCAAATCAATCTCCAAAAGTTAGGGAAGCCTATAAACCAACTATCTGTACTTGCAAAACTAAAGCTAAAACTCTGAGCCATGATGACATCACAGAAGAATTGCCCCCTTAGAAGGCAGCGAGCTTTTCTCTATATTCATTTGTTTAGTTATAACACCTTTAATCATAGCCAAAATAGACATCAGGTGGCAGCTTCCAATGCAGTAACAACCCTTTTAATTCATGAATCTTCCTCCCTTTAAAATAATTGTATTCAAAATGCCACTTTGTAAAATCAATTGATTATACTACCAAGTATCCATTTATCAAAAAGAGAATAGAAAAAAAAATATGTGGGGATACTCTAAATCAATTTCATTTAATATCTAGAGCACATCCATTCAATAATTCCAGTGAGTAGAGATGCTTAACTCAAAATAATAGACCCTCATCAAATAATTTTAGGAATGGTAGGATGATATAAATGCCCAATATGTTTCATTTAAAAATTGTTAAAGCATTTTATTTATTTTGAGGGAGAGAGACACACATACAACATGATGTGGAAACTGGGGGAGGGGCAGAAGATGAGGGGGAGAGGAAAAGAGAGGAGGGGAGAGAGAGAGAGAGAGAGAGAGAGAGAGAGAGAGAATGAATCTCGAGAAGACTTTGCACTGAGCACAAAGCCCAACAAAAGGCTCAATTCCATGATCCTGAGATCATGACCTGAGCTGAAATCAAGAGTTGGACACTCAACTGACTGAGCCAGCCAGGTGTCCCTAAAATGTTTCTTGAGTGAATTTTTGGAGAAGGAAATATTTTAGTCTGAGGTTATATGTGAATCATTTCTCCAATAATATTCAGGGAAAGGGGCACAGATTGATCATTTCCATCCATACACAGCTTCCAATTAAGCAGGTAAAATACATGAGTTTCTTAATAATCACAGTAAATCATTTAGTAAATCTCAGTGTGGAAGTTTCCACCTTTAGATATAGAATATTAATTTATAGGGGATAAAATAAGCTCTTCTTTCAGTCACAGAAAGAATAATATTAGGAGTGCTTGATTGAAATGAGGCTGGACTTTCTCATGATCATATAACCCTCCACTTATTGAACCATGTTTCATAAAGTCAGAAGGATATGGATCTTTGTAAATCCTCATTTTATATCATGTTAACATTTATATTCCATTCTATTTATCTCTTTTATCAATGACATTCTTCTCTACAATGTAATAAATACGCTTTAGAAACATTAAGGCATTATTTTATTTATCGATCATACTAACAAAATCATTTTAATACATCAAATTCATTAACATTTTCCTTTTTTAGGTCTTTAAGACTATGAATACTCTGTTGATATACGATATTTGGGGACACCTGGGTGGCTCAGTGGTTGAGTATCTGCCTTTGGTTCAGGGCATGATCCCGGGGTCCCTGCAGGGAGCCTGCTTCTCCCTCTGCCTATGTCTCTTCCTCTCTCTGTGTTTCTCATGAATAAATAAATAAAATCATTTTAAAAATGATACATTTGGTTAAGGTGATTATAAGAATTTTCCTACACACAAATAAAATACTTTGTGTGTTTATGCAATGCATTCTATTTCCATTTTGATGACTAAAATATTAAGATAAAAAAGAAAGAGCTATCTTTATCTAATTTGCAAAATTTGCAGATATAGGAGAAAATATAATTTAATATAGTATACTATTTTGTTTAACATAGAGTATATTAAATAAACTATACTGAATTTCTAAATCATAAACATGGGAGTGGAGGGCTGAGAGAAGGATGAGGAGATTTTATCAGAGGAAAGACTTTCTCTTCATCACAACTGCCAACCTAGGTAATCTTTCGAATTCTATTTAGCAATTCCCTTCTGAATCACCATCACTCCAAATCACTTCAGTAATATTTCTCACCAAGCTGATTCTCCTTGATGAGATTCTCCTGCGGTGTGAAGGCATCTTGCTGCTACACCACCTGGGGCAGCTATTTTTTTGTCATACTTCAAAGCTGCAGTGAGGAGAGCTTGCTTGGATGACTGCCCAGAAAACTGAATAGGAATTGTCCTTGTTTCATTGTGAATCACAGCCTACTTGACCCTTACAGTTGGGGCTGGGTAGGTGTAGGGGAACAAGAAGTCTAAATTTCTAATTACTTGTACAGCAAGACAGAAGATTTTCTTCTTTGGTACATCAACTATAATATGTAAAAAAATATCTTTCATATTAAATTCCATAGGTAATGTCTACTGGATAAATGCTCAGTTTCCTAAAACTTAATGAATGAACAATATGGCCAAGATTTTGACCACTGCTTATCTGCTACTAAAGACTAGAGAATATTAATGTTGATTTCTTTTCAATTTTACGGTTTGCTCATTTTACTTGGTATTATCATCTTGAGTGGGCTTTCTTAGCAAAAATAGCCTTCAAAAACCCAAACAGCCTTAAACCAGTAGAATAATTATAGTGTACCATCTTACCAGAGCATATAAATGCATACAGTTAGGACAGAATGTCTCTGGTTAAAAAACAAAGCAATGAGTTGTACACAGAAATGTTAACAATTATACATTACTGGTACATCCTGCCTTTCCTCCTAATGAATAGCTATAACTGGTAGTTGAGAATACATGCTCAGTGTGTCTATGTATATACATGTAGGTATTTATATACCCTTTAATGCCTATATCTGCTCATGTTCACTCGTGGGTGATACAGCATTTCAATTTACCTTCTTAGTTTTACCTGTGTAGCTATACCCAGCAGACTCCAAGCCAAGTGTGGATGATGGCCCAGTGAAGCAAAAACAAAAACAAAAACAAAAACAAAAACAAAAACAAAAACCCAGAGACAGCAATTAAGATGTTGATTCTTTGGGACAACTTATAGACAGGGAGTCTAGAAGCAACCAACTGGACAAAGTATCTGCTGCTGGGATCTACATGCAGAAAGATTTTATAGCATACAGCTTATCCTAGCAACTATCTGTAGTCCTTCTCCTTTTGGAGGCCAGCATCCCAAGGAGACCAAGTCCTGCCATCCTGACACTTTATTATAAGAGACACACTCCAGGTTGGCCACCCCCAAAGTCCCTGACCTTGAAATCCTGAGCAATACATTTCACTACACATTCTTTTTGGTGAGAATATAGAGGGAGAATGGGATCTCTACATTCTCAAGAAAATGATTAACAGGGGCATTCAGGGTGTGCTGGTATAAAGTAGCTAACTGGCACATACTATGCATACCTTCACAGGCATATGGACATTTTCACAAAATATATCATCAGATAAGCTTTTTCAGTCATGGCAACATAACCAGAGGAAGGAAAATAGGACTGGTTCAACTTATTGTTATTACTATTATTAACAATATGTAAAAAAAGCAAGGAAACTCATTGTATGGATCATCAATGCACAAGGTATACCAATGGTGATAGAACAAAGAGATATTATATTTCCCCTCCTATAAACACTTCAGATAGAAAGTCTTCCTGGCTACAAAGGTCCACTCATCTCTGCTGGTTCTAGTACTTCTGGTAGAAATCATCTTCATTTTCTAACATGAGACCTAGAATATTCTTTTCAGAAGAGAACAGCATCTACCAGCCTAAATAGGGATTTGGCTGTACTCCTTTATTGCACTCTACCTTGTTAAGGATGTGTTAGTCTTCTGCAAAACAATTCAAGTCTTTGAGAAATGATTCAGCTCTCTTAGTAACAGAGTTACCAGAAACTTCCTGAATGATGTCACCCATTTAAAGGAATAGTGACTCTGAGAGTTTGGTGATTTTGTCCCAAAGTTAAACTTGAACTGGAATTGAGATCTCCTCACCTAATACTCTTTCATTTAAACTTAGCTGCTGTCCAGGAAATTTCTCTGAGTTGGGAACAGAAGTCTAACACACTGGGATTCTGAGAACTTTGTGTTTAATCCTTAAACCTTAAATCCTATGGGACTCCAGAGAGAGGCGATAAGAGCAGAGGAAGAAGGTACAACCAAAAGTCTTAGCTTCTCCATTAATTTATGACATATCACTTTATATCTAGACATATCATTTATATTTAGACATATCTCTGCATTAGTTGCCTCACCTATATAATGGGAACAATAATCCCTGCTTTATCTGCCTGATGGAATTATTGAAAGATGAAAGATTTTAAAAAAAGGATTATATGAAGGAATCTTGTACACTTAGCAAACATTATCTAAATATTGTGGGAACCAAGAGGAGGGCCACCCCAAAACGTGCCACTATAACATATTGATTACTTTGGATTAAAGTTACTTAAGAAATAGCCAGCACACCCTACCTCTCCTTTGTCTCCAAAACATAGGAAGTAAATCTTTCATATGAAAAATACCCTCCCAGTGTGAGGAGGTAAAGACAACTTCCTTATCCTCAGAGATAGGGGATTCAGAGCAGAGATGAGTGTATAAACAAATCTTGTTACTTTTACTAATTTACCAGCCCAAATTCTGTTTAGAATTCCTTATTGAAGTTCTGAACATAAGTTCTCTTTATCCTGTAAATTTCTCACAGATTTATGTCTCTTTGCCTAAATAGTATAAAAACTGCTTACTTGGGTCACTTCTTTGGGTCTTGATTTTACTGTTGGGCCTCTGATTAAATAATTAAACATTGGCTATTTTCTCTTTTTAATCTGTCTCATGTCAGTTTAATTATTAGAACAGTTAGGAGAATCTTGAAAGGTATAAAAGTTATTCCTCCCCAACAATATGATGAACTGTTGTCTTGCAGGAAATACTACAAATGACTAGTGACTGTTTTGTCAGCAGATATTTTTTCCCCCTATGTCTGGTTATAAGTTGTTTTCCATTAAAGAAAACTGAAAGATAAAGAAAAACACTTATTGTAAACAAAGCTTGATTCATTATCTACCTTTCTAATCCATGATGCCCAAAGGCAATTATAAAATTATAATAGTCTGTATCTGCATTCATGCTCTTTTTATCCTGCTTCTCTGTAGTAACTGTTAATATGGTTAATGTACCAGTTAATTTTTGACACAAAACTTATTTACTTGAATTTTTTAGAGAGAGAGAAAGAAGAAATGAGAAAGAGATAGAGGAGGGAGGGGTAGAGAGAGGGGCAGGGAGAGAATCTTAAGCAGGCTCATGTCTAGCAGGACCCTGAGATCTTGGTCTGAGCCAAAATCAAGAGTCGGATGCTTAACTGACTGAGCCCACCCAGGCGTCCCTAAAAATATTTTTTTAATGGAAATTCTGGGCAGCCTGGGTGGCTCAGTGGTTTAGCGCTGCCTTCAGCTCAGGTCACGATCCTGGGGTCCCCGAATTGAGTCCCAAGTTGGGCTTCCTGCATGGAGCTTGCTTCTCCCTCTGCCTGTGTCTCTGCCTCTGTTTCTCTCTCTGTCTCTCATGAAAAAAAAAAATAAAATCTTAAAAAAAAAATAAATGGAAGTTCTTTTTCAAGGTTGAGCATAAAGATATGTCTCATCATTCAATACAACCATTGTAATACAACAGATGTGTACAAACTTAGACCATTAGAATTAGTAGCACAAAAGAGGGCCTGTGGGGAGAGGGGGGGCTGCAATTAAGTCCCTAATCAAGATGCATTTCACAGAGATGGCCAGGTGTTATGTGTTTTCCTCACTACTTTTCAAGGAAAGGTGTTCTTGTTATTTTATGAAATAAAATGTATCATCAAAGGAATAACTAATATCTGTACTTTTAGTAGCATTAAATTCCTTGGAAGATTTCTAAACATCTCTTCCTTTACTGAAATACAAACTATGATATTCTGAGATCAGATTTCTGAAGAAAATGCAAACTTTCTAAGGAAACAAGGAGAAATCAGAGCAAATGAGTCTTACGAACAACATCAGAGCTGATTCTTATCCTGACATACCACCAACTTGCTATATGACCTTTAGAAAATCCTATCATTTATGAATACTATTTGCCTCATTTGTAAAATGGGCAGCTCAAAATCAATGATTCTAAATTAAGTGAGTTCTAACATGAATTAAAGTTCCAAGTTTTACTTTCCATGATTCTAAACTATTTGGGGAAAAGTATGCAAAATACTTAAAATTATTCTGCATACATTGTGTATGAAAATGCAGAAGAAAGGGTTTTTTTCTTCCTTTTTAGACAACTATCCTGGTAGTTTCAGTAGGTTTTTTTTCCCCCACCTGTCAGTGCTTAGGCATGAAGATTAATAGTTGCATTATTTTTCTTGTGCAAGAGCTAATAGCCTCTTAATTGGTTTTAATGAGACACTTTAGAGGAGTCCTGTATTTCCCACACTACAGCATATTTTTTAGTATAAAGCCACTGATTTAATACAGAGCTCAGCATCAGCTGGTAAAAGAGATTATTTTTTAAATGGTGAATAGTTTTACTCAGGCAAATGTGTAATTATTTTCACTATACAATTTTGGCTCAACTGTGGGTAACATTCAGATTACAGTTGAAATATTTGTGTCCTTCCCAAGGGGACAATTTCATACCAGAACTGGAATAAATTTTTCTCATGTATGTAGGTCCAAATATTGCTGCCTGATTTTTAGTGAATATCCAATAAGATAGAATGAAAGGAAATGATACCATAGTGAAGCCTACCAAAAATTCAAAAATGGGCAATACAGATTGACAATCAGATCATTTATTTTCTGCAATTTTAAACATAAATGTGCTCCCTGTCAATGAGCCACAGCAGTGGATGAAGGTCAGGGAGCACAGTGGAGAGATCTAAGAAAACTATGGTCATATTTGAGTTACCCATTATGAGGATTGTGCTAGGTAAAGAATAAGAGCTAATGTTAAGGAGCCCAATTTACAGCCTTGTTTCATTTATATAAAGAGTATTATGGGAAATTATTTCCTTTTGCAAAGCTCTCTCCTCTCATCTGTTATGAGAATTATAGTAGACCTCCTTATCCATGGTTTCACTTTCTTTGGTTTCATTTACCCTCAATCAATCAAGATCTCAAAGCTGATGCTCCTCCTTCTGAATATTCGTCAGAGGACATTAGTAACCTCACATTATGTCACAATGCCTACATCATTTACCTCACTTCATCCCATCATGTGGGCATTTTTTCAGCTGACACCATCATCAGAAGAAGGGTGGGTTACAGTGCCAGAAGATATTTTGAGATATAGAAAAAGACCACATATACATAACTTTTATTACAGTATATTGTTACAATTGTTCTATTTATTATTAGTTCTTATTGTTAATCTCTTACTGTGCCTAGTTTATAAATTAAACTTAAACATAGTATGTAGGTATAGAAAGTATATAGTACAGGGTTAAATCATGGAGATGTAAGGTACAGTATATGGATTACATTATGTAAGGTAATATACTATTATCGCTAATAATACTATATTGCATAATTGAAAGTTGCTTAGAGAGTAGATCTTAAAAGTTCTCATCACAAGAAAAAAGTTTTGTAACTATGTATGGTGATGGATGTTAACTAGACTTATTGTGGTGTTCCTTTGCAATTTACACAAGTACCAAAGCATTACATTGTACACCGGAAACTAACATGTTATATGTTAATTAATCTCAATATTTTTTTTAAAAAAAACTGTTTAAAGTATATGCTCCATGAGGGTTCAAACTTTTTCTGTCTTGTTCACTACAATGTCCCAAAGCTGAAGAACACTACTCAACATACAGTAGGAAATCAATACATATTTTTGATTCACTAAGGGAACAGAGTAACTTATAAGGTTTTCTTTGTTTATAAAATAAACATTTTATAAGTGTTTGCTATTTATATGAGAAGGGAAAAATCATGTAAATGGCAGTGCCTTTTCTATACCCTTTTAATCTATAAGTGAACTTCTTAAGGTGGCATTCAGCTCTGAAGTTCTATAATTATGAAAATATTTGCTGTTTGTCTTTTTTTCTACAGTTACGCATATTCCATTTTATCATTGTTTTCATAAATAAATCCAATCAATGCCATAGCATAAAGGGTAAGGAGACTAAGAGGAAGTAAGATATCAAGAGATAAAATGTAGATGAGAAGCATTTCATCCCAAGGGCAGGGGCTGAGGAAAGAAAACAGAATTAATGACCATGTCAAGATGGCAGCCACTGGTGAAAGGACTATCTTTCATGTTATATTTAAAGAGAGTTACTATTCTGTTGAACCTAATATTGATATGCCTTGGAGAAACAGAGGTAACTAGGTATTAACTGATAGCTGGTAGCTTTTACAAGATTAAAAAAAATGAATCAAAGACAGTTTGGGAAACAAAGAGGCTGGGTTAGAATTGATTATTTGACTGCAACAGAGCTGAAAGTCACATCCTACCTCATTCCTAGTTATATCATAAAGCATAAAGTCCTGGAGAAACTGTAGAAAGCCTAAACTCTGGAGCTAGTGCATCCCAAAACTTTAAAGCCATAAACAACAAATAAATAAAATGATAGTACTCTAGCTTAGGTGAATAGATTCAAAGCCCAGGCATACACTGAATCATCACTGTGTATATATGCAAACCTCATAATTCAAGTTGGTGTTTGTGTCTTTTCTGCTCATCAAAATTACTATATCATTGAGTTAAGTGAACTTAGAGAAAGAGGGGTTATGCTACCTGACAGTACCCCCAGAAGCCTCCGCAAGGAATTATCAAGTGTAACGGGAGTTGGTAAGTTACCTTGTTAAAGAAATCTTAAAGACAGTGTGTCACAAGGTTGCAGGCAGATCTACAGACAGATCATCAAACACTAATCATAGAGGGCTTTCCTGAGAGAAGAACAAAAATAACAGTTTGCTGAGGAGTAAAAAGAAATATGGGTCACATTTTATCCTTTAGGCTTAAGATTCTATTTTAAGCTTGGGAGCTTTCATGTTTCCACTGTCAAAATGTTCTATGCTTTGTATAGAAACATCTCTGTCTTCCAGAAGCTTACATCTTCATAACCCATTGGAGGTCCCAAAACAATTATAATGCTGAATGTTTGTATGTTTCTTTAATAAGAACTAGCAGCTACTGGGAGTCTAGTATATATGAGAATTTTTAAAAATATCATATACACACTAACCCATTTAATTCTAAAGCAACCCTTATATGTAGGAATATTATTTCCTCTGCATTATGGATGAAGACACTCAAGCTAAAGAAGGTGAATTATCTACTCAGATTTACATAGCTCTCCAAGGCCTCCTTTCTTTTAACTCTTAACTACTGTACCATATTTCCTAACAGATTTTATAATTATATTTTTCTCATTTTATATATTTTCTAATACATAAATATATATACATGTGCATGATAATATTTTCCTATAATCCTTGCAACATCCCTTAAGGGAATCAAAGCAGATTTATTCCCATTTTACGGCTAAGAAAATGAAAACATATTTTGGAGAATATTGACCTTCCTCCCCCAGGTAGTTACTGGCAGAGCTAGGAATCAGGAGTCCTAACTAAATAGTTTAAGTCTTTCTTTTTCCACAACATTAAGCTATAATATCTAGAAATCTGCTTTTCCCATTAAGAAAGTCAGCTAGGTCAATGTCATGGGATTTAGTCAGGAAAAACTAATAAAATGTGATTGTAAAATCCTAGAGAATTGCTGAAGGATGCAGTCTGCAGTGCTTTCCCTTGCTGGCATGCAATCTAGAAATAAATAAATCAGAGAGGCATCCTGTGTTTGTTTGTGGAAGGGAAGGGAGGGAGGTAAAAATGGTGATTCATTATGCATTGTTTCCCAGAGTAGGACACAGATCAGCCAGCAGAGCCAGGGCCAGATTTTAAATATTCATGAGGATGTGGGTGGCTGCCCAGAATAGGCTGCACTCCAGGGAAAGGCCTCCCACACTGCCTTGTCACAAGGTGCCCTATAACTGCACAGAGACACAGAGACTACAACACCCTCCAAGGGGGAAGCCCTGGCCCCCCTCAACACAATCTTTGATAGTTTCTGCTCAAGAATGGCATTAAAGCTTTGGAGAGATAATGGAATTACTGTTTAACACTGGGCTTTTTTCCTATGATTCTCAACATTTGCTTTGCCTGTAAGTCTGATTGCAGCTTTTTCAAAACAGCTTCAGTAATAAGACCAATGTTCATGATAGTTGCTCAAACATTGCTGTAGATATAACTTTTTGTGATTATTGTGATTTTGTTATTTTTCCTAAAGGAAATTGCATTTCCAAAAAAAAAAAAAAAATGCATCTGGAAAAAAAAAGTGCATTTGGTTCCAAATAACAAAATTTATAACTCCATGAAAAGAAGCCTTATGGGTATTTTATAGGAACTCACAGAATTCCAGTTTGCTCAAGTACAGTGGATTATTCTTAAAGAAACACTTATATTCAAAGACCATGCAAACAAAGATCAAAAAAAGATCCTACAATACACTAACTACCCAAAGGTGATTAGGTATCCTAAATGTGTTTTTAAATTTATTGATTGCAGCACACACTTAAACCAGAACAACAGTGAGAGAGAGGGAGGGAGGAAGAGGCAGTAAGAGAAAGAAGAGAAGGTAGAGAGGAGAGAAAAACAATTTTATTTCAGAAAATATTACTATTATATGTAATGCACCCTGATATTTTTTATTCTATTCCATTCCATTTTATTCTCTTGAACTCTATTTTCAAAGTGTTGGTCATGACCCAAACTGATTGCATGACCCACCATTCAGTATCAACCTGCTATTTGAAAGAGATATAAAGAATTTGTTCAACTAAAGAAACTAAAATACTGAATCGCATATTAAAGATATGTACATACTTCTGCATGTGATATGTATTCCTTGAAAAGAAGCAAGTATCAAAGTTTACTTCTACCTTGAGTATATCTGTCTAACCCCTCAGAATTAAGGTTTTATTTATATAATTTTTCAGAGTATAGATATCACCGAATAAAGCCAAGTTCTGGTAACAAGGGGCAATAGAAGTTAAAATAAACCCAAAAGAACTTTGGATATTGGGTTTTTTTCTTTTTTTTTTTTTTTGGATCTGGAAAGTATAAAATATATGATCAAAGACATGAAAAAAAAAACAGTTAAAAATGAGCAGATAAAGGAAGAACTGAAAAATAATCATTCAAAATTTCTGTTAGTTAAATATATATAATAAATGTAATTTGTAAATTTACTGCGTAATATATTCAGAATATTAGGCAAAGCTGAAGACAGAATTGGTGAACTATCTGATCCAAAGAAAGGAGCCAGAATGTTCCAGAATGCAGGCAGGGTGTAAACACTGAGATGGGAAATATGAAATATTAAGAGATATAAATGTGAAAATGAAGAGATGAATATATATAATCAATTTCGATAAACAGGAAATGGGAAAGAGGCAGTTTTTGAAAAATTAACCGCTGATAATTTTCTACTGATGTAAAGTATCAATCCACAGATTCAAGAGTCTGAAAGAAGATACATAAATAAAATCCATCCCTAGACAGAGGAAAGTAAAATTTTTTAATAGGAAGACAAGTGTACTGATAAATAAGTTGTCATATTTTAAAGAAATAATTTATAAGCTATACTGTGAAAATTAAAAACCTAGAATCATAAGGCAAAATTTTTTTTTTTTTTTATAAGGCAAAATTTTTAACACAGATATTTTAGAAATGTCTATATATCAAGCAGCGAGCAATTTAGTAAAACAATGTTTGAAAGCACACACACAAAAATTAAACTTTATATAATTCACATATATATAATATTGCACCAAACAAACTGGAAATTATGCATTCTTGTCAAGCTTATTTTAAACATAATAGAAGTTGACCATGTGTTAGGCAACAAACTTCAAAAACTTGGTAATATTCAGATAGTATTCTCTGACCACACTGCAATAAAGACAGAAATCAATAGCATAAACATAACTAGGAAAAAAAAATCTAACGCACTTGGCCAATCTTATTCATGATCAGAGAAGCAAAATCCTTTAACGAAATTAGCAAACTGAATCCAACAATGTACTAAAATTAATACATTTAAGAGCAAGCTGGATTTATCACCAGAATACAAAATTGGTTTTATGCGTGATCTCATTCCATTGGGTTAATGTAACCATTATATAATCTTATTAAACTGACTTAAAGTCTCTAATCACCTGACTTCTCATTTATAAAATGGTGAGTTAGCTCTCTTGTACCTCTATCTCAGATGATAAAGATGATCAAATGACAAGAAGTTCAATGATTGCAAATGTGGTCTGCAAACTGAAAAACACTATAACAAGATAAATATTTTATTATGCCCCAAATTGTTATTAATATTTCTTTTTTTCATCTCAGCTCATGTCAAAATAGTTCGTAAACTATATAAAACACTATGGCTAATATAAGGGGTACCATGTCCTTAAAACAAGTAAGTGAAATGCACATGTGAAATGGTTTATAGATTGATATGCATAATCTAAAAATAATAAGAAACAGCTTTTATGCATTGCCCAGGTTATGAAACAATGACTTTGTTGGAAACCTACCCGGAAACTTCCTTGATCATAGCCCCTTGCCTTCCACCCAAAGTCAGTTATAATTCTGAAATTTGTGTTAATTATTTGCTTGGTCTTTTCCATGGTTATATTCCATAAGTATAAATATGTATGTACAGTTTTACTTGTTTTGAAATTTAAATTTGCAAAATTGAATACACATGTATCTACGTGACTTGCTTCCTTTGTTCAACCTCATCTTAAGATTATTCAATTGTGATAGCAATAGATGTAATTAATATTTTCTGCTTTTTAAGAGTTCCACAAATATACTGTTGTGATATCTATTTTAATGGTAATGAACATTTGGGTTATATCAAAAATTTTATTTAATTGCTTGAGGCAGTATAACTATGAGCATTGCTATCTGCGTCTCATTGGTGTACAAGGGTAAAATGTCATCTAGATTTTACTTCTAGGAGTGAAAACATTGCATCAAATTTACATACATCTATTTTCATTTATTTATCTTTAAGGTACATACATTTAAAGTATACTAAGAAATTCCCTATTAAGGAGCTTAAGTCTATTTGCATTCCCAACTGCAGTGGATATAGCTTCCTGTTATATTACATGCTCAAAATTCAAGATATAATTCATCTTGCCAATTTTTGTTGCTGTGATTGACCTGAAATGAGTGTTTTGTTACTTTGCATTTCCCTGGTTACCAGTAAGATTAAGTATATTTCCTTTTTATATATTATTCATTTATTTTATTTTCTGTGAAATACCTCATGTCTTAAGCCCATTTTATTTTTAATCATTTCTTATTAAATATTGATAGGTACAAAATAATACTTAAATGATACACCTGAGATATAAAGAATGACAATACAATGGACTCTGGTACACTTTAAAGAAAAATAAGTTACCTTTCTGTGTATCCTTCCTTATCCCATTAACCCTTCCTCACCAATGAATGTACCCACAATACCAAATTGTGTGCTTATCAGGTTGTTTTTGTTTGATCACTTTTCTGTATGGTTTTACATTGTTTTGCTGCATATATATGAGTTATAAACTTTTCTTCTCATCCTCATGCTCAATAGCACTTCCTTATTAGCACTAACTGGACTAATCAGCATTACCCAGAAGAGTGATTCAATAGGATTAAATAAAATGCAGCTGCTACTCACCTTCAGACAGGTTACATAGAGCTGCCTTTGTGAGTAGCCCCTTAATTGCAAATCAAAAAAAAAAAATTGCAAATCATATTTGCAAATCAAAACACTGGCCCCTTTGACTTTCAACTTTTGGGTTATGTTTGAACTGACTAGGTGTTTTATTCTCTATTCCCTTTGGATTTTTTTTAAGATTTTATTTATTTATTCATGAGACATACAGAGAGAGGCAGAGACATAGGCATAGGGAGAAGGCTCCCATAAGAAGGATGAGGAAAAAAAAAAAAAAGGATGAGGGACTCAATTCCCAGATCCAGGGATCACGATTTGAGCTGAAGGCAGATGCTCAACCACTGAGCCACCCAGGTGCCACTTCTATTTGGATTTAAGAGGAGATGAAGCATCATATCTATCATCTGATTAGTATATACTCACTCTAAGTTTATCTCAGGTTCATCTGAGCCGTATCCAGATGGTGTTTCATTCGTGTTCCTTTATATTATGGTTGCATGTATATTTTTACAGAAACAATTTACAATATTACCTCATTAATTTACAATATTACCTCATAATTTACACAGTTTCATAAAATATATATGAGCTAATACTGCCTCATCCTTTAGTTTCCTGTAATCATTCTGTGATTTTACTTTCATTATTCTGTGATAATTCTGGTGACACTGAGAAAACTCTTAAAAAGTCTTCCAGTAGGTTTTATTCACAAAACAATCTCAATCAAGGAATCTAAACTTCTAGGAGTTCTAGTGCCACTAAGGCATAATAAATATCCTCCAGCCTACCCCTCTTGTCAAATACAGCTCAAAACTCTAGAAAAAATCTGATTAGCTAATTGAGGATGAGGAAAAATAAAAACAGGACGACCACAGAATAAGGGTAAAATTTGAAGAAGTCACCTGCATCAAAAAGACTTTCTTGTTTTGTTGCCCTTTGTTTTCTCTCATGGCTTTGCCCTGAATTTTGAGCCCAAGTCACAGAGCTCTTTGGTGGCACTGAAGGAAAACTCAGAAACCTAACTTCCTGGCCAGGGAACTAGGAGTAGGATGTGAGGCAGAGAGTAAGGAGAGGAAGAGAACTAGAAAAGGAAAGACCCTAATCCTGGGTATCAACCCTCTCAATTCTCAGTCTAATTCCTGGGTCATATGTGCATTGGACACTCAGAATTCAGTGAAGCAACGACTTAAAAACTGAACCAAGTTTTGTGTCACAAAAAGATAGAAATTATGACCTCTATATAACTGGCTAAAATTTAAAAAAAAAATTCTTCAGAGAATTCTAACCACCACATATTTACAATGTCCAAGACTAATCCCAATTATTTAACAAAGAACCAAAAAAATATGATCCATTCTAAGACAAAAGATAACAAGTGCCAACTGACAGGTTGTAGATGTTGGAATGATCAGATAAAGACTTGAAGGCAGCTGTTATAAGTATGCTCCAAGAAGTAAGAGAAAATACACTTGAAGTAAATGAAAAGATAGACCATATTAGCGGAGAAAAAGAAAATAAAAGAACCAAATGGAAAATACTACTGTATTTTCTGATATAAAAGGATGGATTATCTCACTAGCAGAATACAAATGAGAGAGAGGAATCTCTGAACTTGCAAATAAACAAAAAGTATTGATCATTTTCTTCCTTTCAGAGGACTTTAATATTTTGCATAGTGTAGATCTGCTAGTGATGAGTTCTTTCAACTTTTAAATGTCTGAAAAAGGCCTTTATTTTGTCTTCCTTAAACATGATTTGCTAGCTATAGACTTTCAGGTGATGGCTTTTTTCTTTCAGTAGTTAAAAGACAGTGATCCACAGCCTTCTAATCTGCTTTATTTCCAATATGAAATTTTCTATTATCCTTATTATTGTTCTTTTGTAACTAAAGAAACACATGTTTCCTTGTCTGGCTGTTTTTAAGATTTGTCTCTTCATTAGTGGTTTTGAACAATTAGATTATAATGTGACATTTTTCCCCTAAAGGGTTTGTTGAAACTCTTGGGTTTGTGGGCTTATAGTTTCCATCAAATTTTGAAGATGTTTGGCCATTATTTCTTCAAGTATTTTTTCTTTGCCCACTTCTCATTTTTTCTTATTCAGGGATTCAAATTAAATGTATGTTAGGATGATTGAAGCTGTCCAACAGCTCACTGCTGCTCCATTCTTCTATTATTTTTATTCTGTATCTATGTTTTCATTTTGATAGCTTCTATTGCTATTGCTATGTCTTCAAGTTCAGTGATACTTTTTTTCAGTGTCCAATTAGCTGTTTATTATCTCTAGTATAGGTTTCATCTCTAGAAGTTTGATTTGGGTCTTAAAAAAACAAAAACAAACAAACAAAAAAAAGAAATCTTCCATGTTTCTACTTAACTTTTTGAACATGTGGAATACAGTTGTAAAAACCATTTTAATCTCCTTGTCTTCTAATTCTAACATCTCTAATTCTAACACCTGTGCTGCTTTCAAATAAGCTTCAATTGATTAAGTTTTTCCCACATTATGGATTATATCTTTCTGCTCTCTTTGACCAGCAACCAGACATAAGGAATGTCAGTTATCTTATTGAGTGGCTGTAGTTTTGTATTTCTATAAATATTCTTGATACTGGCCTAAGATGCTGTTAAATTTCTCTCACACTGAATATACTTTCAGGGCTTGCTTTGATAATATGTGAGGCCTGTCAAAACAAGGCTCAACAAGGCTAAGTCTAAAGCTAAATGTTCCCCACATTGAGGCAAGAGCTTCCTCAGCACTCTACCTAATTCCCAGGGAATTATGATTTTCTGGCAGGTGAGAAAAGACATTCTTCCTACCTTGTCTGAAGGCTGGACACAATTCCATCTAATATTTAATCTAGCTTTTTCCCCAATCTTGAATAGTTTCCTCACACACATGTGCTAATCAATACTCTGTCTAATATTGGATGGGGACATTCCTCAGATCTCCAAGGTTCTCTGTATGTATGGCATTCTCTGGCACTCTGTCCCATAAACTAATAGCCTTGATCTTCCTGGACTCTCAGCACTCCCTGCTCAACTCAGGGTGTCTGTTGGGCTCTACCTCAGTTCCTTTTCATTGCACTGTGGCCTCAAAACTCTCTCAAGGCAGTAAGTGGGCCCAAAGTAGGGCTCATCTCATTTGTTTCCCATATTTTTGTCATTTGGTGTCCAATATGTTGAAACTTTTTTTATATATTTATTTTGTGTGTATTTTAAACTTTGTGGGTAAATTCAGTTCCTGTTATTCCATCTTTACCAGAAGCAGATAATCTTCCTGTTCTCTATTTATATTTTAAATATGCATATTTAGAAATCTCTTTCAGACAGTTATATTTTCTCTATATCCTATAGTACAATATTATTTTTTACTCCATATCTGTAATTCTCCCTATTGTTAGTACTTCATATAGTCAGTCCTTCTTACTACTGCTTCTCTTTGTTTTAAATAGGAATTCTATAGACCTTAAGGTGTAGAAGTGTGATATTTCAGTAACATGCTAATACCAATGTTTCATATGTACCTCTGCTGGGTTTCTATTAATTTCATTCATATAATAGTTATGTCCATTTCTAAGTCTGAAATTTATGTAACTTTGCTGTAATAAATCATGCATTTGGACTTCACCTTCATCTGCAGTGGAGGCCTGTGCTCCATATTTGACTGATGAGTCTTCTCCCATCCAAGTCTCTCCCTCCCTCCTCTCCCTCTCCATTTCTTTTTCTGTAATTCCAAACTACCTTTTTAATGTGATAATCTAGTACTTCCTTCTTTAATGCAAGTGTTTTATCCCTCATGCTGAGAGTTAAATGGGTTGCTAAGCTGTAATAGTTCTTTATATACTCTGGGTACAAGTCTTTTATTAATTACAGGATTTGCAAATAACCTTTCCCCTTTCTGTGGACTGTTTTTCCACTTTTTTCATCATGTCATATGAAACACAAGTTTTCCATTTTGGTGTGGACAAATTTATCTTTTATTTTTATTTCTTTATTATGTATCACTTGTACTTTTGGAGTCATAACTAAGAAATCACTGCTTAATCTAAAGTCATAAATATTTACTCTTGTTTTTAAAGATTTTATTTATTTATTCACAAGAGACACAGAATGAAGTCAGAGATATAGGCAGAGGGAGAAGCAGGATCCCTGCTTGGAGCCTGATGTGGGACTCCATCCTCATACCCCAGGATCATGCCCTAAGCTGAAGGCAGATGCTCCCCACTGAGCCACCTAGGCATCCCACAAATATTTACTCTTATGTTTCATTGTAAGAGTCTTAGCTTTTATACTAGGGTCTACCACCCATTTTAAGTTACTTTTTATATACAATGTGAGACAGGGGTCTCACTTCCTTTTTTTGAAAGTGTATATCCAATTGTACTAGCACCATTTGTTGAAAAGGTTATTTTATCCAAAATTGAATTGTTGGCACCCTTGTCAAAAAACAATTGACCATAAAATATAACTCTATTTCTAGACTTTCAATTATATTCCATTGATTCATATGTCTGCCCTTATGTCAGTACCATACAGTCTTGATTACTGCAGCTTCACAGTTAAGTTTTGAAATCAGTAAGTGTGAATGTTTAATGTTCTTCTTTTTCAATATTTATTTGCTTATTCTGGAACCCTTGCATTTCCTTATGAGGTGTGAGATTAGTCTTTCTCACACCTTTCCTGAACTGATGAACAACCTTGATCATGCAAGTGGCCTTCAAGTTTCCCAAGAATACAGCAAAGATTTTCAAAGCATGTTATGGACATCTCATTCCTCAGCTTTTTTTCTATTTTCAGTCAACCTCTTGTCAGCCCCAACTGGTAATACCACCACAGGCAGCTGCGATGTTGAAAAACTGCCACTAATTGTTTCTGAAAAATGCCCTGGGAATAGGGCTGTGCACACAGAGTGAGTTCTGACTGAGGTCAACTAAGGAGAAAATACCTGGAAATGAAACTTTTTGTGAGCTTCCAGGCAGGTCAAATAGTGACACTTCTCTGGGGATCTCCCAACCTGTTCTGTTCCTTCCAGCTGCTGCTAGGCTGCTAGTAATGCTATTGTTTTCAAGGCAGCCATAGATTTGAGAAAAAGGGATAGAATTGGGGCAAGTTAAAAGCATCACAAAACAGTGTTATCACTATGATACAGCTTTTTTAAAATAATACTTTTTAAAATATTTCAAGGATTTGGTTAATTTCCAGACTTCTGAAACCATGATTTTGACAGATTTTGCTAGTATTCTCATTGCTTTTATAAAGAAGCGGATTTTCTGAGGTCCTTAATCTGCCATTCCAGAGTGCTTCTATCCGTGGTACAATTTAAAATCTCAGTTTCAGGATGCCTGGGTGGCTCAAGTTTGAGCATCTGCCTTCGGTGCAGGGCGTGATCCCAGAGTCTGGGGGAGTCCCACATCAGGCTCTCTGTATTTTAAAAAAAATAATGAAAAAAATAAAATCTCAATTTCTATGGTGCCTGTGTGGCTCAGTAGGTTGGGTATCTGACTCCTGGTTTTAACTTAGGTCGGGACCTCAGGCCTTGAGATCAAACCCGGTCAGGCTCTGCGCTGAGCACAGAGTCTGTCTCTGCCCCTCCCACCTGTGTTCTCTCTCTCTCTCAAATAAATAATAAATCTGTAAAAAAAAAATAAAGTCCCAATTTCCATCTAGTTTTGGCTATATATAATTTAGATTTCCCATAAGCTTTCTTCCTTTAGGTTCTCCCTGCTAATCTTATGCTCCTTCATTCTAGGATTTTCTTCAAGGTAGAAATTTGGTTGATTGGTTTCATGGTAGAGGGGGTTTTTCTTTTTTGTTTGGTTATTATTTTTCTTCTTAATTTAACCCTTTAACCTACAAGTCTATGTATTTCAGATGGGAAAGGTACTTTTCTACATGAATACTATACACAATATTGGGCGAAAATATAAAAATACTTTTTTTTTTAATAAAAATACTTTTTAAAATGATGGCAAGAATCAGTAAAGTGAGATGATCTGAAGGCCAAGAGCAAAAATATGTAGTTTTACAAAGTCCTGAGTGGTGGCAAGAGATGAAATCCATAACAAAGATGATGACATAACTCTTGATCAGGAAAAAAGCCAACCCTTCTACTAAAATGGAAAGAAATGATAGGAATAGCAATGGCAGCATTCCAGGAAGCCTAGGATTGAGGAGGCAAGTGGTTAAAGAAGTTTTCATTGTAGATATATTTTCTCTGAGCATGGAATATAGAAAAAGTTGGCAGTGGTAGAATAAATTCTTGAAAAATATGGAGACACATTCAAAGAACAAATGTGGAGGATGGAAGGAGAAACCCAAGGATTCAGAGAATAATGTTTCTCAGATTTGAGACTATAGTAAGAAAGGAAGTCATAAATCTGTTATGCCAATAATCTGTGCCACTGTGTGATTTACTGTAACACTGGTGCTCTACCAGCTTGGGCTCAAGTCATGTGAAATCACTTCCATTTCTACAAATACATCATGCTCTTTCATACCTTCATGTTTTGTTCAATGCCCTTATCCAGTTCTCCATTATATAGGGCATCTAGTCTTTATCTTTCATGTGCTTCTCTCCAAGAGATATCTATGCCTTATCTGATTAATAATTTGGATAAAGAACTACTGGATGCTAACTACATATTAGTTCACCCTTCTTGTGTAGAACCCTACTCTGGTAGACTTGTGTAGAACCCCTTACTCTGGGGTGCACTCATAAGAACAGGTCTTTTCTGCTTCTATGGAAAGAAAGAGTTCTTAGCTTCTTTCTAGAACACTTCTTAGACTGTGAGTGTATGGATAAATCAATTTACTTAGTATGTTGATAGTTAAGAAGCACATTTTTATATCTGAACCAAGGTCCATTCTCTAATTAATCTTTATCAGTGATGAAAGACAGGTTGATTCCCATCTTAGTCAGTTGAGGTTGCTGTAGCAAATTACCATAGCGGGGTGGTTTATTGATAACAGAAATTTGTTTCTTATAGTTCTGGAGGCCAGGAAATCTAAGATTAAGGTGCCAGCACATTCAGTGTCTGTTGAGAACCCACCCCCTGAATCACAGACACTCTTCTAGCTCTACCCTCACATGGAAGAAAGAACAAAGGAGCTCTGTGGGACTCTCTTTTATTAAGGGCACTAATCCTACTTATGAGGGCTCCACCTTCATGATCCACCAAAGGTTCCACCTCCAGATATCATTACATTGGGCATTAGGATATCAATACATAAATTTTGGGGGATACAAACATTTAGCTAATAAAAATCCCCTTTTCTTTGGCTCAGCTTACACATTATTATCATCTTCAAATACTAGAAGTCTTCTTTAACAGAAATTTTAACAGAGTACTAGTCTTCTCTACGAACATATCTGTTGCTCTATACTAAATCTTGAGCACTTTGAATGCAGCAAACATAATTGTCATTATTGAATACTTACTACCTAACTAAGGGACCAAAACACTGCAATTATTGATTAGAGTGGAGGGCAATTTCCTTATGAGAAAAGGAAGATGTGGAGATTTCAGGGGCAAGCCTTTCACATCCTTTTTTTTTTTTTTTTTAATAAGTTCTCCAAATGAAACTCTAAATAAAGCAGTATTTTGTGAAAATAAGCTTAGAGGGAAAATATAGGTATAGTACAACAATAGATATAGTTTTCCTCCAGAACTAAATAAAATGTAAGCATTTGAAGAGCCTTTAAAAAGCATGCATTCCATTTAAAAAAAAAAAAAAGAATAATATCCTTATATACTTTCTAGATCCCTAGGATATATTGAAAGTGGGTAAAGGTAGAGAAAATGTGTGTAATATGCTATTTATATAAAAACTGGTAAATAAATATATATGTAAGCATATATTTATATTAATAAGTTATGCAATAAAAACTTGGCAAATAACATGTAATCATTAACTTAATAAAGGTTAAATTTTCTTTACCTACAGCCTTTGGTGGTTTTATATTTTCCCCTCAAGTGTATATGCCCCCTTAAAAAGACACTTGGAAAGAAGTCATCTTTTCTGATCACATTATTATCAACAAGAAATGTGTGATCTTCTTCTTGAGGAGTGCAGGTGTTTCTATGTGAGATTTGACACTTAGGTTGCTAGGGTAACAGTCTGGTAATGAAAAAGAAATCAGCACCAGAGTAAAAAGATGTGCCGATAGACTAGCTACAAAGTCAATCTGAAAAACAAATAGGGCTGTTCCACTATTGAACAAAACATGAGAAAATCAGGAAATGGGAACTCTGACTCATATTTTCATCTTCTCCCTGCATGAGAGAACTTCTCCCATGCTACCTGCCCTATGTTTCTAATAGCCTGCTTTCTCCCTCGGTCCTCAGGTGAAACTTGTTCCCTCATTTGCAAAGTGTAACATTTCCCCCAAAATGGTTCTCTTCCATTCTAAAAAGGTAAAACAGAATTCACCCTCACACTGTCTTCCCTCTCCCTCTCAACCCAGGACTTTCCAGGAGGCACTGAAATGGTATCACTTAGGTGCTCTTTCCTCAATCCAGATATTTAATTTATTGGTCCCATGATACTATTACCTGAATATTCCAAAGTCATCCTTTCTGAATTTGGAACATACATTCAGAAATCAAGAATATAATTTCAAGAAACATACAAAATTAGGTAATCAAATGACTACTAATATCCACATTTACTAATAATGACTTGTTTAACAAGGAAAACTCAATTCTTTTAAAATTCAGTTCAATCTCTAATTGAGATAGAAGGTAGAAAAGCTGGATTAAATGTTGCTCAGTATGATAATCACCTCTATTTTGTTGAATACTTTCATCCTCTAACTCAAATTTTCATTCTGATAGCATAGACTTGGTTTCTGAGTTTTCTTTTTCTTTCTTTCTTTTTTTTTTTGCTTTAGCATTTGTAAGTAATTTTTATGATAATTTCCTTTTTATTAAAAATGTGGTTTTCCCTACATTATATTAAAATATATTTGAAAATCAAATAATTTAGGGGTGATATTAGTTCAAGAAAGTTCTAATGGTCCAACATAGCAAAATTTCAACGCAGAAGGATTTTAGTTATTTAGAAATCAGAAACTCACTAATATGACAGCAACAAAATATAAAAAGGAAATAAATCCATATATAGGCTGAGATTAGGAGAGAAAGATACCAGAAATGCAATAATTCTTAGAAACTTTTAGAAGGCTTTGGAAACATAATTGTTTTGAAAGGTGATATGGAATTAATTAGTAAGCAAGAATGCCTTCTTCAAAGTTAAATATAATTAGAATTAAATTTCTCATTATCAATACAAGACAAAGAAATGGCTTCAAAGCAAGTATGAGAGCAAAATAATTTTAAATGCAATAGTTTAATAAAGCTTCTACACCTATTAAAAGTTAATCTCTATCCCCCCCATTTTTCTTTTATAAAACATTCAGGTCACAATGCTCAATAACTATTATACCTTTTAAAAATGATGTCTAGATTCTTGCATCATTCTTGTTCAGTTTTCTTCCCTCAGGCTTTTTCCTCTATAATACACAGTCTACACTGCAACAAGTGACACCTAAAATGCAGCTACAGAACACCTGACATGCCAGCTTTTTGATCAACACTGTTTAAATGAGTTGTATTAATAATTTGCAGTTAAGGAAATTATTACCTGATGAGAAAAACATTGCCATACTTTCTATTTTCTCATCACAAAAATATACAGTAGGCCAATATGCTGCCAAAATTGGCACACTTTTTTTTCATAAAGCTCATTGGCAGATTTAATGACTAATACGTGTAAACACTTAGATTGGCTCAGTGTTCAGCATATGATTGGAATTCACTCCTCATCACTTCCCTGAGTCATCTTCTCTCACATGATGTAACATAATGAAGATTTTAATAAAGTAGGCCCTCTTTTTATTGCAATTGCATATAAAGTGTTGTTGGCAAAGGGTTCCTAAAGGAATAATTTAAAACCTTCATTTCTCTTACAATAGTTTTACTCCAAAAAAGCTGAAGTCATATTCAGAAAGTGATGGAAAATCAGAATTTTGGCCTCCAGAATCACTGAACTATTTTAGCAAACAATCTTTGTATGAATGTCAATTTCTACTAAATTGGAAAATGACTAAATCCACAGGTTTATTGTTTACATTTAATTGTTCTCTACTGAAGGCATGTGCTAAAGAATGCACAGAGCCTCAGGGTTTCATTTATGCAAGTACATGTTTCCCTCTGATTTTCTTGGGAAATTATATATTTGAATGTGTATGCTACAAACACATTAAATGCAGACAATTTTATTTTCATAAAGATAATAGCTCTCCCCAGTATCAGTACTGTTTGAGTATACCTTTCCAAATTCATACAACAAAATCTGAATATTTCTTTTTCACTTTTATAACTTTTTTTTTTAATTTTTTATTGGTGTTCAATTTACTAACATACAGAATAACCCCCAGTGCCCGTCACCCATTCACTCCCACCCCCCGCCCTCCTCCCCTTCTACCACCCCTAGTTCGTTTCCCAGAGTTAGCAGTCTTTACGTTCTGTCTCCCTTTCTGATATTTCCCACACATTTCTTCTCCCTTCCCTTCTATTCCCTTTCACTATTATTTATATTCCCCAAATGAATGAGAACATATAATGTTTGTCCTTCTCCGACTGACTTACTTCACTCAGCATAATACCCTCCAGTTCCATCCACGTTGAAGCAAATGGTGGGTATTTGTCATTTCTAATAGCTGAGTAATATTCCATTGTATACATAAACCACATCTTCTTTACCCATTCATCTTTCGTTGGACACCGAGGCTCCTTCCACAGTTTGGCTATCGTGGCCATTGCTGCTATAAACATCGGGGTGCAGGTGTCCCGGCATTTCACTGCATCTGTATCTTTGGGGTAAATCCCCAATAGTGCACTTGCTGGGTCGTAGGGCAGGTCTATTTTTAACTCTTTGAGGAACCTCCACACAGTGTTCCAGAGTGGCTGCACCAGTTCACATTCCCACCAACAGTGTAAGAGGGTTCCCTTTTCTCCGCATCCCCTCCAACATTTGTTGTTTCCTGCCTTGTTAATTTGCCCCATTCTCACCAGTGTGAGGTGGTATCTCATTGTGGTTTTGATTTGTATTTCCCTGATGGCAAGTGATGCAGAGCATTTTCTCATATGCATGTTGGCCATTGGAAGAAAGACAGTCTCTTCAATAAATGGTGCTGGGAAAATTGGACATCCACATGCAGAAGAATGAAACTAGACCACTCTCTTTCACCATACACAAAGATAAACTCAAAATGGATGAAAGATCTAAATGTGAGACAAGATTCCATCAAAATCCTAGAGGAGAACACAGGCAACACCGTTTTTGAACTTGGCCACAGTAACTTCTTGCAAGATACATCCACGAAGGCAAAAGAAACAAAAGCAAAAATGAACTATTGGGACTTCATCAAGATAAGAAGCTTTTGCACAGCAAAGGACACAGTCAACAAAACTCAAAGACAACCTACAGAATGGGAGAAGATATTTGCAAATGACATATCAGATAAAGGGCTAGTTTCCAAGATCTATAAAGAACTTATTAAACTCAACACCAAAGAAACAAACAATCCAATCATGAAATGGGCAAAAGACATGAAGAGAAATCTCACAGAGGAAGACATAGACATGGCCAAAATCTGAATATTAATGCAAGTCTTTAAAGTGTTATGACACTTATCTTTCATATCTTCAGAAAATTATCAAAGATTATTGGGCAGGATGTTTTTCTATTTGATATATGATGAACTGAAAGCCCAGAGAGACTGATATACAAAAGGTTGTTTTTGCAGTACTGACTATAAGGTTGAGAGGTAGAGTCCTATTTTCTGCTCCATGATATGTGTCCTAAATTGTATTACAAATTATAAATATGTGCATATATATTTCAAACAACACAAATCCCCTTCTCTAAAGAGGGTGAGTCTTAAAAAAAATCTTGCTTTCTTTTGAAATATAGGAGGAAAGTGATGGTTTTGTAGTGGAAGCATTTCCTCTTCTAGCGTTTATGCCATCAAATGTTTATTTCTCCCTCCAATGACCTGTAGTCTGTGGTTGATCTGCAGCTTTGCTCAGTCTATAGATATGCTTCATCTCTGCCCTTCAAGTTTTCTTATTCTGGGTTCCAGGATGAAGTTTTTTCTCCATGCTAACCATGGACACTCTCATGCTAGTGGATCAAAGAGCAAAGGGCTGGCAGGAAATTGGATTGCCTCTAGAAGCTTCTGTTTATCTGTAGAGTACATCATATTTGCTCAGAAACTGTTGGCCCAAACAGCTACACATGGATAAACTTATGTCGGTGTATTGCTGATGTAAACTCCTCCTATAAGAGGTATTGGATATTAACACAATAGGTGAGTTAGTAAAATTGTCTTCCAGAGAAATAAATGTCTGAGAAAAATAATGTGATCTATCAAAGACTTCTCTTGATTATGAATATTTGCTTCTTTTTTTTCTGAGAGAAAATATTCTATTTATTCCACTTCCCCCAAAAAATACCCTAAAATTTTATGCCATCATACTCTTAGCCTTGAAGTCTAGGATCTTATGGTAGTCTATATCAGATTCAGATATAGCTCCTCTTGGTCCAGAGACCTGTGAATTAAAAAGATAAATTTTCTCTTCCTCCATACATTACTGCACACAACATTTTGTCATGGAAGAAGAGAAACATCCAGAAATTTTTGCACTATGAAAGTTCTTAAATTCCGCTGGGCAAATATTATTATCGTGAAGGTTGGTAATGTGCCTCACCTGGGCACAGATTCCACAGTTCATTACTCCCCAGGAATCTTTATTCTCCCCTCTGAGATTTATTTTATTTTCTATTATCTTCCTTGTCAAAATCAGAAGAAATTAATGAAGAATATGATCTCCTTAGAAGGCAGTTTTACAATTTTTAGTTTATTTTTTTTTAATTTTTTATTTATTTATGATAGTCACAGAGAGAGAGAGAGAGAGAGAGAGAGAGAGGCAGAGACACAGGCAGAGGGAGAAGCAGGCTCCATGCACTGGGAGCCTGATGTGGGATTCGATCCCGGGTCTCCAGGATCGTGCCCTGGGCCAAAGGCAGGCGCCAAACCGCTGCGCCACCCAGGGATCCCAATTTTTAGTTTATCAACATATGAATGGATAAAGAAGAGTGGTACATACAAACAATGGAATATTACTCAGCCATCAAAAAACATGAAATCTTGCCATCTGTGATGATGTGGATAGAACTTAAGTGATATAAGTCAGCGAGAGAAAGACAATTATCATATGATTTCACTCATAGATGGAATTTAAGAAACAAAACAGATGAACATAGGGGAAGGGGAGGAAAAATGAAATAAGACAGAAAATAAAGGATGGTAAACCATAAGAGATTCTGAGCTCTAGGAAACAAACTATGGGTGCTGGTGGGGATGTGCGGGAGGGATGGGATAACTGAGTAATGGGCATTAAGGAGGGCATTTGGTATAATAAGCACATCGTGTTATATGCAACTGATGAATCATTTAATTCTACCCCTGAAATGAATAATATGCTATATGTTAACTAAATTGAATTTAAATAAAGAATTTTTACAAAAGAGATTGAGCAGTTTTCTCAGTCTAATATGCCTGTGGATATTTTAAAACCTAATAGTTGCTTTACATCACAATCCTTTTTTTAATACAGGTTTAATTTCAGTAAACTGCTTATGCTACTGTCCACATCCACAGTACTTTTCAAATACTACATCTCCCCACTGCAAAATCTTCTTTGGGAGAACACTTTTAAGCTTTTCTTCTTGAGCCATTATGCCTAACTAAAAAGATATACCGAGGCCCATACTAATCTATTGAGATGTCTCAACAAAGGGAATCCTGGTTGTAACCTTGCTTTGGTTTATGCCTTGGAATGGAGTCTGATTATTTGAATAACTTATCTACTTGTTCTTTACCTATTGGATGTGAGTAGGAGTTGCAAATCCTAGCCTCATAAGATTTATTTATTTTTCCTTATATTCCTGCTTACAAATGGGTCAATTCTTTTCTAAGCACATATAGTAATACCTGTCTTGTTTTATTTGCCTAAGGCAGCTAATAAATACAAATTGTAAAATTTTGTATCATTTTTCTATCCTAAAATCCACAAATTTATTAGGTAGACTGTCTGCTTTTCAAGTTCTTAGTGCCTTCAGTGTGCAAATGTTTACCACTGCTGATGTCTACTGAGATTTTTTCCATTCTCCAGTAAAAGTTCCAAACTGGCCTGCTACACATTTCTAATAATATAGCTTGAGGTATTTTGTTAGAGCAACATCCATTTCTAGTACAACTTTATTTGTAGATCACTCAGCTTACTGTTTTACAAACAGCACCAAAACCTCAGTGGTTTACAATTATAAACTTTCTTATTCATATTACATGTAGGTTGACTCTGGCTGTTATGGTTTCACTTGTCTTGGTTCTGTGTGAGTTTTCATCTCAATAAAGTGTCTGTAGAAACAGCTTTTATCTAGAAGAACAATATATCCTTTGGAATTAAGCAGTTTTTTCAACATATTTTATGTCTGAAGATATTTTAAAAACCAATGATTGTTCCACATCACAAATAGTCACTATGTATCCATTCTCATGACAGAGGAAAAAAGCATAATCATAGCATTTTAAGCAAAAATGAATGTTTTAGTATGTATTAGAGTGAAGGATTTTTTTTTTTTTTTGGAACATGTTGTGTTATAACAAAAGGCCTTGTGGTATTACTCTGCATACTCCACTGTAGAGAGGCTCTAAAATAGTGACTGTGAGCTTTGATTTGTTGTTATTCATCAAATCTTAGATCTGTTAGAGCTAGCAGACTCTCAGAAGATAAGTAGGCCATCTTATTATTACACAAATGGCAACATCAAAGGGTAAAGAGGAGCCTTTCAAGGGGTAATAGCACAAGTTAATGTCTAAACAAGGGACAGAATTTAGCTCCTCTCATTCTTAGTGGAGAGTTTTGCCCCTACTTTATACTTCTGTCTTCTGAGAAACCAAGAATTTATTTAGTAAAACCAGCAGGGTGTTTTGTTTTGTTTTGATTTTTTATTATTGCTAATTGTGTTGTTACTAACGTATATAAAAAGGACTATATCTTCCTCACCTTTTTCTCAGTCTCATATTCATGTATACTATCTGTCATCTTACACTAAATAATATAGTGTGTATATATCAGTTGATTTAGGCTAAATTATGTTATAGTAACAAGTAACTTCAAAATCTTAGGCTTAAAGCAGCAATTATTTATTGCTCACTCATAGTCCTGTGCATTTCAGGGTATGGTATAATTGTTCCATGGCAATAAGAAAGTTGGCAGAGCCATGCAATAGCTCTAATTTTTTTGTTGGGAAGTTATCCAAATAACCTTCCCTGTGATGTATCATTGGCTAGGGTTGATGTTGATGGGATTGATAAAATAGCCTTTCCATAAATAAAGGGTCAGAGCAGAAGGGAGGGCAGGGAATATTTTGATTATGGTACACTTTGCACGCATGTACAATATCTCAGAGAAAACTAATTTGTCTTTCGTCATTGCTTTATTTTATTGGAATAATAGATTTTAAAGGATGTTTTATTGGGAAAAGGTTGAAAGTAAGTGGAAAATGGAGTTCTTGTTGGCTTTATCACAATATGTATACCAGGATTCTGCTTCCAGCATAGAGGAGTAAGCTCCTAATAAGCCAATCTTCCCACAAATAAGAGCTATTGATTCTCAAAAGCAACTACCTGAGGGCCCTGGAGATGGAAGCTAAGCAAACATCCTTGGAAGGGGAATTGAAACTTGAAGCATGTAACCAGCAAGAAGGATGTACATTCTTTTTTTAGTATCTCTGCACAGAAAGAGATCACAGCAACAGTATTGGGCATAGGGTATCTATAACACTGATACAAAAAAAACAAAAACTCACCGTTTTTTTTTTTGTTTTGTTTTGTTTTTTGTTTTTGTTTTTGTTTTGTTTTTGACATTGGAATCAGGTAGAGAACTTAGGGCTTCCTGAAAGGAAAAATCCAGGGAAGAGGAATACAGAAAATCTGAATCACTAGCACTTGAAGTATGCATGCATGGGCAAGTTGAAAGCAAGTAGGAGCTAAGGTTTAAAGAACTAAAGTACAAGCTGAGCCACTGCCACTAAAGCTGTTGTAATCTTTACTTTGAAACTAATTTTCTTCTAAACAAAAGCACATTATTTAAAGCACTATAACAAAATTAAGAATTTACACAAGGTAATATTCATAATGTCCCAAATCCAATCCAAAATATCCAATCCAAAATCACTTCAATGATAGAGAGCCAGAAACAATGACCTATTTTGCAGGAAAAAGAAGATTAACAGATGCCAACACTAAAATGACCAGATTTTGGAATTATCAGACAAGAATTTTAAATCTAGTTATTATAACTATGCTCACTCAGTGAGATAAAAAACAAAATGTACACTTGCAAGAAATAAAAGATAGAAATTCTCCACAAAGACATAGTTAACATAAAAAGAAACAAAATGAGAACATCAGAATTGAAAACTACCAGATTTGAGAGATAAATTTCTTGGATTCCTTGGATTAAATAGCTAGGAAGACAAAATGAAGATGACAAAAGAATCTATGGGAACCTGAATATAGATTGGTAGAAACCATACAGTTTGAAGAAGAGAGATAAAGCATTGTGAAAAAATATAACCTGGGCCTCAGAGAGCTGTGGATAATTTCAAAAGGCCTAACACAGAGATAATTAGAGTTACAGGAAAAAAAAAAAAAAAAAAAAAAAGGAGCAAGCGTGAAGCTGAAAGTTTTTGAATAAATAGTGACCTTAAATTTTCCCAAAATGTAAAAGACATACATTTATAGATTCCAAAAGATCATCAAACCCCCAAAAAGACAAATTTGAAAATAATCATACTTAGTCACATCATCATAGTCAAATTGCTGAAAGCTAAAGACGTGGAAAAAATCTAGAAAGTACTCACAAAATAAGAATTCATATAAGGGAATGATGATCCAAATGATTGTGGATATGACATCAGAAACCATTAAGGACAAACAACAGAGGAAAAACATATTCAAAATATAGAAAGAAAGAAATTAATGGTTAATCCATAATTCTATATTGAGTACAAATAGAATAGAGGTTTTCAAAAAAGAACATTTTCAGATAAAGCAAAACTAGGGAAAAATGCAAATAAATTCTTCAGGCTCAAAAAGAATTGATAACAGAGAGAAATTCAAATCTTTGGGAATGAATAAAACGTAAATGAATGCAGGTTAATAATAGTAAATATGTAAATATAAAAATAACAATTTTCTCAATTTGCTTAATACATAAGGTTAATATAGAATATTAACTTCATTTTACATATTTGCAGCAAACATATGGAAAATGAAATTTTAAAATTTCATTTTTATTCACCCTAAATCATAAATTTCTCAAAGTAAAACTTAACAAAATTATGTTTATGACCTTTACACTGTAAACTACAGACAATGAGAGAAATTAACAAAAATTTAAATAAATGGAGAGGCATTACACATTTATAAATTGGAAGATATTATTAAGGTGTAAAATCTCTCCAAAGTGATCTATTAATTCAATAAAATCTCAATTAAAAAGTCTAGAAAATTCTTCTATAAAAATTTACAAGTTGATTTTAAAATGTTTATAGAAATGCAAATGGCCAAGAGTAGCAAAAGCAATGTTACTCAAAAGAAAATTTGAAGACCTAAACTATAAGACTTTGGAAATCACAACAACACTGCAAAAATCAAAACAATCTAATAATACTGGCTTAAGGATAGATATATAGATCAATAGAATGGAACAGGGCATTCAGGAATAGACCCAAACATACATGGTGAATTGATTTTCAACAAAGATGACAGGTGGGATCCCTGGGTGGCTCAGCGGCTCAGCGGTTTAGCGCCTGCCTTTGGCCCAGGGCGTGATCCTGGGGACCAGGGATCGAGTCCCACGTCGGGCTCCCGGTGCATGGAGCCTGCTTCTCCCTCTGCCTGTGTCTCTGCCTCTCTCTCTCTGTGTATCATAAATAAATAAAATTAAAAAAAAAAAAAAAGATGACAAATCAATTTGAAGGGGGAAAAATGCATTTTCCAAAAATGGCTCTAAACAACTTGACATTAGTTTGAAGAAAATAAAAATAATTTCAATCTTAACTCAAAGTTAATCTAAATGGATTATAGACCTAAATGCAAATGCTAAAATCTGTGAAACACCTATAATAAACAAAACAAACTATAATCATGGAGATTTAAAGGTAGGCAGGCACATCTTAAGTAGAACATGTATGGCATAAATAGAGAATACATATATTATAGCAGATATATATATATATAATCAAATAATATATATAGGAAATACATACATCAAAAAACTTTCATCTAGACACTATAAACAACTCTTGCAACTCAACAGTTAGAAGACAATCCATTTTTTTAGTGTTCGAAAGATCTGAATGGGCAATTTACAAAAGAAGATCTATTACTAGCCAATAAATACACACAGAAAGATACTCAACGTCATTAGTCATCAGAAAAATGCAAAGTGAAACAAAATGAGCTACTACTTACCACCTGTTAGAAGGTGGAGGAAGAACAGTAAAGTATCCTCCAGACTGAGAAGGCTCTTTCCATTTACAGAGTTTTATCCAAGGTAACTTACTGACAGTGGGATCAGGCGGGCAACCACCCAGGGAGTTCCCAGCCATTCCCTGCCCCCATCTGGAGCTTAATCCACAGCTTTTATAGATGAGAATTATGGTGAGGCCACGTGCATGGGAAGGTTAGATCTCTACCAGTTACTTAAAGTGGCACCATCCGTGTGGCAATCATCTCTAGTAGTGATCAAAGTGGTGCCTTCTGTGAGCCACTTCACTTTGGTGAAGATCAAGCCTTCCTGCATTCTGGGTCAGGGCAAACATTAACCACTATGTGGTCTGAACATACAGCCCAGGAGGAGGTCATTGTGTGAACAAGATGCAGGGACAAAGATGGAATCAGTATTGTCAGCACCCCTACACCGCTCACAAAATTAGCTAAAATTGAAAAGACTGACAATACCAACTGTTGGCCAGGATGTGGAACAACTGACAGTCTCATAAATTTCTGATGGAAATGTAAAATGATGCAATTGACAAAAACAGTCTGTCAGCTTCTTATAAAGTTAATAATATACTGGCCATATGACTCAGCCATTTACTCCCAGATATTTGCACAAGGCAATAAAATCAGATGTCCAAGCACACGAGTGCTTATATCTTCATCTAATGCCCCAAAACTGAAATAACCCAAATATTTACCATTAGAGGAATCGATAAAGTAAAAAGTAAGTGTTATCCACTCAGTGGAATACTACTCAACAGTAGGAAGGAATAAATTACTGATCCATACCACAGTATGGATGGATCCCAAGGTAATTTTGCTGAAACATGTCGGACACAAAAGATGATAGCACGATATGATTTCCTTTGTAAAAATGCAAACTGATCCATGGGGACAAAAATCAGGTAAGTAGTTGCTTGTAGCTGAGGGTTGTAGGAGGACTTACTGGAGAGGTACAGGAAGTACCTTTTAGGGGTGATGAAAATGTTACGTATCTTGATGATGATGGTAATTTTATGAGTGTACACAGTTGTGAATACCCATTGATTATACATTTTAAATTAATGTAGTTTCTTATATGGGCTTTTTTTCTCAAAAAAGTTGTTATGAAAAAAAATTATATATACCACTAATTTTTGCTTTGTTTTGCCACCGTGAAGTCTAAGAGTAATAATTTTGTTCCTGGTATAGCAGCCTAGATTTTTAAATATCAACAGTTCCTCCAAGAATAGCTAGACAACATGAAAATAGTATTTAAGAGGATCTACTTGAAGTCATTACTATTATCTTCTAAGTTGTCAGACTTGCAGTGCCAACATATCAGAAAGGAGAGAAGCCTGGAAATGTTGGGCTCAGCATCAGCATTCAGCACACTGATCTTTTCTTCTTATGGAATTTGTTGATTTTCAAGCTCTTTCTGGAGGCTGAGACAGTCTAATGGGACTCACTGTGGCGGAGGGTGGGGTGGGGTGGGGTGGGGGGTGGGTGGGAGGCAGGAAGAAAGGAACACAGGAACCACCAGGTAGGTCTCTTGCAAACACTCTTGTTTTGCCCATTTTGCTAGACAATTTCCATGTACAAAGACAGCAAAGATGACAGGATTGAGGAAGAAGCTCTATTCTACTTGGAGGGAAAATCACATATAATAGGTGATATTGATACTAAGCTTTGAAGATGAGTTGTATTTTTCCCACTGGAGTTGTGGAGATGGTATCTCTAAGCAGAAGGCATAGCAACCAGGTTCTTCATGAGGCTTCTCAGAGAGTTTCCTTCTTTCAATACACAGCAGGAGGACAGATCATAGAGAAGTTCAGAAAAGTTTTGAGAGGTTCTAGGCTTTTCTCAGAAGAGATAATGAATCTCTGCTTGCTCATTTTCTTTACCATAGTTAATCTACACTCTTCCAGAAGCAGAGTAAATTCTAAACACTGCCATTTTCAGTGTGTGATCACTATTCAGTATGTAATTTTAAATGCCAGGAGAATGAGCACCCCTCTTTTAGAGACTCTTTATCCTTAATACCTATTGTGTATCAGTTTGATATGATTTCAAATTATTTTTAACTTAAGTTATTTTAACCCAATATGACAAAGTGCAAAAAAGGATTGTTTCAGAATAAAGGTGTTTTGATATAAGAATAAAATAAGTTTGTGTCCAGATGCCATCATGTCATCTGTTCTCATGGATAAGAATGCAGGATCTCAGTTGCTGAGGGGTCCCACTAGGGGTCTGCCAATAAAAGCACACAAAGAAGCAACCATTTATAGTCTAAAAGACACTTGGACTATAAATACCAGGAGTTTGTGACTGCTCTTCAAGAATGTTCATTCTGGGCAAGGCTACATTTTGCTGATCTAAATAGTTCTCTGAAGGACCTTGGGGAATTAATGCCTGCCACAGTAAAGGTGACTCTTACTACGGTAGTGAAAACCATGCAGTGGCCCTGCAAAGGTCATTTTGTCACTCAACATTGGCATCATTGTTCTATAGCAACAAGGGATTTTACTTTTGGGCTGGCAGCTAGACATCAGTCTTGATTGACTAAGTCATCTCTTGTACCAACTCCTATAAAGATACACCTCAATAAAAATTGGACTTTATTTCTTTCGTCTCCCCTTGCCTGGAATGGCAGTGTGATTAATCTATCATTGATTTGGAGCATGTTATTTCCTTATTGGTTTATCAAGACACATCATTGTGTATGCTACTGACTTGTGAAATTCCCATAGCGAACCTGTGTTAAATAAGCTATTGGCAAAGACAATCTCAGTTTCCAAGCAGTAATGTGCCTCCCCCAAACAAACAAAAACATCATTCTTCAAAATGACCTAATTTTCTGGTAAACACTGAGCAGGAAAAAGTCATTTTTTGGCTTTTTCCAACCTCAGTGCTGACCTTAAAGGTCAAAAAATGACGTTATATTCTTGTTCTGCTAATGTATGATCTTGGCCAGTTATTTCACCTCTTTGAGCTTCAGATTCTGACAAAGTTGTCAGACTAATATATCATACCATGAATGGAATGCTTAAAATGGCACAAGAACTGTGGAAGGAGCGTGGATGTCCATCGAAAGATGAATGGATAAAGAAGATGTGGTCTATGTATACGATGGAATACATACTCAGCCATTAGAAACGACAAATACCCACCATTTGCTTCGACGTGGATGGAACTGGAGGGTAATATGCTGAGTGAAGTAAGTCAATCGGAGAAGGACAAACATTATATGGTCTCATTCATTTGGAGAACATAAAAAATAGTGAAAGGAAATAAAGGGGAAAGGAGAAAAAATGAGTGGGAAATATCAGAGAGGGAGACAGAACATGAGAGACTCCTAACTCTGGGAAACGAACTAGGGAGGGTGGAAGGGGAGGTGGGCAGGGGGTGGGAGTGACTGGGTGACGGGCACTGAGGGGGGCACTTGATGGGATGAACACTGGGTGTTATTCTCTATGTTGGCAAATTGAACACCATTAAAAAATAAATTTATAAAAAAATAGCACAAGAAGTATTAAAATGCTGATCAATCTATTTACTATATACCATGATGACTGCAATAAAAATCATAACCTGCACTCTGTCTACTATGTGAAAAGTTCCACACTAAGCATGATATTATTAAGGAATCACCTAGAAATGCTGCCTACATCATGATAGTTCCTGTGAATCTTAAAAGACCACTGAAAGTTTTCTGTATTAAACATTAGGAATATGTCCAAAGGGAACTGCTTCTCATTACTTCTCTTTGAAAGTTTCCCTCCTTTTTAAACTTCATCATTAACCTAGCTATATCCTTCCCTGGATATAAAAGCAGCTGAGGCAAAAGGGCTACATTTTTGGTATGGTGATGAATTTTACAGAATCATTTCTTTTAATTTTTAAAATGTCTAGCTCAAAAGGTGAAAGAGGCATGCAATTAAAACAAATTACAACCAATAATGATTATCTCTAGGAAAAAAAATTATCCTGGTATTTCTAGTACTGTATATCTCTTACAAAAGTAATCCCAAGTCCCTTCATATTCACTTGTTATCTATAGATTTTCAACTGTTAATATTCTCCTGTAGCAGGAAAGTTTTCTTGAACCCCTTGAATCTCTGAGCAAAGATCAATTGTGTGATATGAGCCTTGACCCATAGGTTGTTGTTTATTCTAATTTCAAGGTTCCAAAATTTTGAGGCATTTCATTAAAAATAATTTCTAAGTGATATAGTCACAAATACATGGAAACACACGTATCCACCCACCACAAATAATACTCCTTAGGGTATGGTGAGAGATTGTGATTGTCATCTTTTTTTTTTTTAAGTGTTTTCAATTCTTCATGTTTTAACCCAATATATAATTTCCCTCCTTGTTGCCTCCCATAAGACATCAACTGCAAATCCCCAATTAAAAGTTGTGGAAGGAAAATGAAAAGAGGTAATTTCTTTTATTAACTCCTTTGGGAGAAAAAAAAATTGATCCAATAAGAAATAAGGAGCTATCATTCTGATTGGAATTTCCTTAGAGAAAATTTTTCTGTCTGATAAAGAAAAGCCCTTGCTTAATTGGCTTGGCCCATCCATCCTGCCCTGAATGCAAATGTGTATGCTTTTGCTTCAGGAAGCACCCATCTGGCAATAAACTTAAAGAAAAAAGTCAACATCCTTAGCATGGCAAAATAATAAATTAGTAAAAAGTCCAGGTACTCAGTATGATCAAGAGGTAATCCAACCTGAAACCAACTACTTGAAGATATTTTGTTATATGAAGTTAACAGTATATGAATAACAAAAGTTATGACAGCTATTTGCTTAAGCTATATATCTCAGGTAGTCTGACACCTGCAGTTTAAATGTCCTAGACATATCCTAAACAAGGCATTATTATTATATTTTTAAGGTGGGGGGGAGAGGCTGAGGGAGAGGAAGAGAGAGGAACCTTAGGCAAGCTCTACACCCAGCTTGGAGCCTGACACAGGGCTCAATTTCATGACCCTGAGATCATGACCTGAGCTGAAACCAAGAGTCAGACACTTAACCAACTGAGCCACCCAGGTGCCCCTCAGACAAAGCATTATTAACCCATTATATGAGTTGATGCCAGAAGAGCATTTAGACCTATGCCTGGCATACATAAAGTCTATATGATTTTTTCTTGTTTTATCACCTGAGATGAAAATACTTCTATCTACTCAACCTCTTCACTTGGATGTCTAAGCATCTCAAACTTAGCATATACAAACCCGAATTTCTGCTTTTTTCTCTCTCCAAACTTACTTCTCCCTGTGTCCTTTACCAGTAGAACTGTGGCTTATCCTAAAAGTCTGAGACATTTTTTATTACTTTTTTCTCTCAATCCTTACATTCAACAGATCAATATAATTGTTGCAATGACCCTAAAAATCCATCCAATTCTGATTATTCTCCATTATCCTGACTGCTGTTACCCTCATTCAAGCCTCTACTTTAGCTATCCCCACACCTGCAATATTGTTCCTGCTTTCACCTTTTTTTTGTGTTAAATTGCATGCTCGATACAGGAGCTAGAATGATCCACTGAAAACACAAAGAAGATCATGTTCTTCCCTATTCAGACTTCAATGCCATTTTGCTGCTCTTAGAATATAATTCAAGTAGTTATCATGATTGGAGGAAAGACACTATCAGACAACTGCCCATGTCTTTGACTTTCTCTCCTTCCATGTTTTTGCTATCATTCACCTGACTTTCATGACCCTGGATTTATTGGTATTCCTTGCAGACAACAGTTTCTTCCCTGGCTCAGGGCCTTTGCACTTGTTTTCTCAACCTGAAGTGCCCTTTGCCCACATCTTGCTATGGCTTGCTGCCTCCCTTCATTCCGGAATCTGCCAAAATATCATTTACAATAGATACTGTCCCTCAATGGCTCTATTTAAAATAGGCTGAAAGAAGGAGAAAATAGGAGACTTGGATTAAAGTACCACAGTGTTGAGTGTTTGGTTAGTATTTTTTTCAGCATAGAAAGGATTTTATTCTTTCCAATAAATAGCACCCCCTGAATGTATGTAACTCAATCAATTTAACCTCATGTTGCTAACGGGCATTTGTGTTGTTGCCTGGTTTTTGTGGATATGAAAGAATGGCAGCAGAGACCACACATATGTGTGCCCTTTTGGTAAGAACATCTATAGAGTAAGTTCCTGGCAGTGGAAGTAGGACAAGTGTATTTGTTTTATTTGTTTTATTTATTGAGGTGAAGGCCAAAGTTCTTTAATTTTGATAGCAATGCTAACTTCCTTCCAAAGGGGATGTGCCAATAGACAATCCCATGAACAAGGACAAAACCCACACACTTGCTATTGGCATTATCAAGCTTTCTAATCTGACAAGGTGACAGGTGAAAATGGCCTTTCATTGTTATTCTTGTTGCATTTCTTAGATGAACTTTTTTTTTTTTCATATTTGCTTTTGCTTTTTTTCTTTTTTTGTACGCAATCTAGTGGTTCAAGATGTCAAACTTCAAATCCTGGCTTTTCTACATCCTAGCTGTGTGACCTTGGGCCGTTTACTTAAATTTGTTGTGTCTCCATCTCCTCTCCTAAATGGGAATGATAGCACACGTTGTGCTGAGGAGCTGTTGTGAGAACTTCACGGGTTAATATGTTTAAAGCACTTTGGACAGTGCCAGCCACCTGTATAGTAAGTACTCTGCAAGGAGCAGCTCATATCCTCTGCTCATATCCTCCGAGCTCACTTTCCTTGTGTGTTATTCATCTTTTTTTTTTTTTTTTTTTTTTTTTTATTTATTTATTTTATTTTTTTTTATTTCTTTTTTTTTAATTGGTGTTCAATTTACTAACATACAGAATAACACCCAGTGCCCGTCACCCATTCACTCCCACCCCCCGCCCTCCTCCCCTTCTACCACCCCTAGTTCGTTTCCCAGAGTTAGCAGTCTTTATGTTCTGTCTCCCTTTCTGATATTTCCCACACATTTCTTCTCCCTTCCCTTATTTTCCCTTTCACTATTATTTATATTCCCCAAATGAATGAGAACATATAATGTTTGTCCTTCTCCGACTGACTTACTTCACTCAGCATAATACCCTCCAGTTCCATCCACGTTGAAGCACATGGTGGGTATTTGTCATTTCTAATAGCTGAGTAATATTCCATTGTATACATAAACCACATCTTCTTTATCCATTCATCTTTCGTTGGACACCGAGGCTCCTTCCACAGTTTGGCTATCGTGGCCATTGCTGCTAGAAACATCGGGGTGCAGGTGTCCCAGCGTTTCATTGCATTTGTATCTTTGGGGTAAATCCCCAACAGTGCAATTGCTGGGTCGTAGGGCAGGTATATTTTTAACTGTTTGAGGAACCTCCACACAGTTTTCCACAGTGGCTGCACCAGTTCACATTCCCACCAACAGTGTAAGAGGGTTCCCTTTTCTCCACATCCTCTCCAACATTTGTTGTTTCCTGCCTTGTTAATTTTTCCCATTCTCACTGGTGTGAGGTGGTATCTCATTGTGGTTTTGTTTTGTATTTCCCTGATGGCAAGTGATGCAGAGCATATTCATCTTTTTCTTATGGATTCATGTATTCAGGAAAGTAGCCTGTTGGCTGTCATTTTCGTTGCTTCCTTGTCTTTTGTATTTGACTTAAAAAAAAGTATTACATTTCATGCAGAAATGTTAAATGGTGTTTGTTATGATTACAGACATTTGAATTCTAAGATACTGAAAACAGGTCATGCCTTTTTCTTCTTTAGGAATCGTGCCCATGTTTTTAGGGGATAGACAAGGAGTAATGGCTCTGATGGTGCAGCAGGGAGCCAAAAGAACATCTCCCCCACTTCTCTGGAAAGGAGCAGCCAATTTCTCCTGCAGGGATGCAGCACCTCAGTGTCTGCTCAAGTTTAGCGAAGTTAAGCAGGGTTGAGGACCTGAGCCTGCTTGTTGGTTCACAACTGAGGATCAGAGGGTGGGATAGGAGCCCAGGCCCCGAGTAGAAGGGCCACTGAGTGTGTGCTTGGTGTGCTTGTGTTTCACAGAACACTACAGAGATGGCCTGAGCCTTCAGGACAGGAAAAAGATGACTGGGAAAGGCTTTGAGGATTAACTTGTTTTAAGATTTTTGCCCAGAATGTCCTAAAGGGATCTCTTTGAGGCCTGCAGAGGCATACGCTGGGGTAGAAGACTGTTGGCCTCTCGATATTGACATGAAGCTCATCCTAAAGTCTCTAGAAGCTGTTTATGTGCCCAGCTGGGCCACCCAGGGTGCTCTCAAGGTTGCTGGCCTGGGTAAGCACATTGGCCTGCACCTAGCAGACTAAAGCCCCAGATCTGCTGAAGGTCAGCAAGTTTGGCTCCTCATGCCTGCTGCTGGGTCCAGACTGGTCCAGCCTGTCTGTCCATCCACTTAAGGTCCCAGGCCTTCAGCTCCTGTTCCTTGCTCCTCCGCCTTCCTGGGGCCAAAGTACCCAGGTGTGCCTGAGTTCCATACCCTCCTCCCTCCACCCAGCTCCCCGCTTTCAGCAGCAGCAGCAGCAGCAGCAGCCCCTATGGGCCTCCAGATTTGATTTGTATTATTGAGAAAAATCACTGAGGAATTCTGCGTTTCACTTTTCTCATCAATCAAGTGGGGAAAAATAATGCATGATCACAGGGTATGGCAAAATTCTGAAGTCATGTCTGCATGAAAATGGCTCATTAATTGCATAACAGTAAAAATGTAAAATTTTATTTTATGAGTGATTATAGGTAATTGAGAGCAATATCTGTCTGACAATGTGATATAGTAAAACCATATATACACTTCTGTTGGTAAGATGCTTTGGATTTTATAATTTCACAAGTGAGTATACAGTGATCCTCAACATTATTCTATGGTAATATAAAAGATATAGTTCTATTGTAATTTGTATTGTAATTTGTGTATGACAAAGCTGAGGCCCTCAACGGGGAGCTAACATGTATTCACAGCCTGCAAGTATTATATTTTATATTTATTCCAACATTTTTACAACTAATCATTTAGTACATTTTGCCTAACACCATACCACAGATTTTAATGCCAAAGAGAAAGATAAAAACCTAAATATTATCTCTAATTAACATCCATGTTGATGAATTATCCAGTAATTTCTAATGTGTTGATACAAATAATGAAACATCCCTGCCTACCCAAAGAAAAAGACCTTTTTTCATTGCTAGTTATAAAAGCAAAAAAAAAAAAAAAAAGCAAAATAGTTTTGAGAGAGTTAACAATACTCTGAGTTCTTGAGTTCTTCATCACAAATGAGAGGTTCTAATAGACCATATTATTAACTTCCCCCATTGCCAATTGCCCAGCTGCACAACAAGACAACCCCACATATTGGTTAAGTAGAGGAAGCAAACTTGCTGTATTTTTCTTCCTTCCCCACTAGCAACACAGACTGTTTCAAGTTTTCCAAAGGAAAAACCCCTTTGACAAGATTTGTGTCTGACAAGCTGTCAAAGCAGTGTAGGGCCAAGGTTCCAAGGAGTAAATATAAATAAATATTATTACTCTAAACACAATATGTAATCAGGAGATTTCTCCAGGTTATAAATCCTTAAGGTATACACTTCAGAGATTTTTTAATACATTAGTATTCTAGTTATGAGAAACATTGTTGGGTTGCTCAAACCTTACTCCACAATTATACAGGAAGAATAATGCTGTAAGTACAATGGTTCTAGAATACCCTTTTCATGATCATGGATTCAAAGTTTAACATATTATCAGAGAAATCAGCACACCACACAAAGTTTTCAGTCAGAAAATGTATGTCTTCGTTCATTGTTTAAATATTTATTGACTCCTACTATGTGCAAGGTTCTGTATCTGATACTGTGGAAGACAGTGAGAGAGTGTTGTTTTCTGTTGTGGTGGTTATGGGCTAGTAGGAGTGATGAGACATTTATGTAGATGTCCACAGCATAAAGACAAAGTATTAATTTCTGTCAAAGCAGAAGAAAGTATCAAGTTTGGGGAATTTGGATGATGACTTATATCATAGATTCTGAGTTTTAATCTGGAAGATAAAAATTGTTTAGTTTATTCTCCTCATTTTTGATATGAGGAAATCAGAACTCTGGGTGGAAAAGTAATTTATCCTACCTCATACAACTAATTAGTAACAGATCCAGAAGGAAATAGGTTCTCTAAGTTCCCTGTCTTTTGAAACTTAGAGGAATGGATGTTTACAATGGTTAAGAATCACAGACTTGTCAAGGGAAACAAAAGCAAAATCAAACAATTGGAACTACACCAAATAAAAAATGTTTGCACAGAGAAGAAAATCACCATAATGAGAAGACAGCATACTGAATGGGAGAAGATATTTGCAAATGATATATCTGATAAGGCATTAATATCCAAAACATATAAAGAACTTACACAACAAACACACAAAAACAAACAAATAATCCAATTAAAAAGATGGGGAGAGATCCTGCACAGACATTTTTCTAAAGAAGAAAGCTGATGGCCAACAGACACATGAAAAGATACTTAACATCACCTATCATCACAGAAAAGCAAATCAAAACCACAATGAGATATCATCTTATACATGTCAAATGGCTAGAATCAAAAAGACAAGAACCAAGAGGTGTTGGCAAGAATGTAGACAAAAGGAACTTTGTGCACTCTTACTAGGAATGCAAATTGGTGCAGCCACTATGGAAAACAGTATGGAAGTTCCTCAAAAAATTAAAAATGGAATTATAGTATGATCCAGTAATTCCACTACTGAGTATTTGCCCAAAGAAAATGAAAACATGAATTCAAAAAGATATATGAACCCCTATGTTCACTGCAGCATTATTTACAATAGCCAAGATATGAAAGCAAACCAGGTTTCCATCCATACATGAATGGATAAAGATGTTATATATATATAATATATAATATATAATATATAATATATAATTGAATATTACTTAACCATAAAAAAAGAGATCTTGTCATTTGTAACAACATGAATAAACCTAGAGGATATAATGCTAAGTGAAATAAGTCAGAGAAGGACAAATAACATATAATTTCACTCATATGTGGAATTTTTTTTAAGATTTTATTTATTTATTCATGAGCGACACAGAGAGAGAGAGTCAGAGACACAGGCAGAGGAAGAAGCAGGCTCCATGCAGGGAGCCCGATGTGGGGCTCGATCCGGGGACCCCGGGGTCACACCCTGGGCTGAAGGCTGCACTAAACCGCTGAGCCACCCAGGGATCCTCCATATGTGGAATCTTTTTAAAGAAAGATTTTATTTATTTATTCATGAAAGACACACACACACACAGAGAGAGAGAGAGAGAGAGAGAGGCAGAGAGGTAGGCAGAGAGAGAAGCAGACTCCATGCAGGGAGCCCGCCTGGGACTCCAACCCAGGACTCCAGGATCGTGCCCTGAAATGAAGGGAGACGCTCAACGGCTGAGCCACCCAGGCATCCCTCATATGTGGAATTTAAGAAAAAAAAACAAATGGACAAAGGGAAAAGGCAAACAAAAAACCCCCAAACTCTTAACAAAGTGCAAACAGGTGTTTGCCTGAGGGAAGCTGGGTGAGGGGATGGTTGAAATAGATAAAGAGAATTAAGAACACACTTATTGTGCTAAGTACTGAGTAATGTATAGAATTGTTGAATCATTATATTGTACACCTGAAACTAATATATCACTGTGTGTTAATTATGCTTCAATTAAAAAAAATTAACAGCCCTGGGACTCAGGAGAGTTGAACACCTGGATGTATCTAATATCAGGCAGTTAACTAGTTGTCATGGACACCATTGAGAATTTTGGCCAACCTTTCCTGCTGCATCCAACTCTGACCGCTCCAAGGGGAGTTCTTCATTGAAACACACTAGGGCATTAGAAAACAAAACAAAATCCAATCCCAGCTTTCAACAATCGTTAAAACATCTAACTCTTAAATTGTACCATGGTTTAGGATTCTCTGTGTCTTCTCAAGTTTTTAATCCTAGTGCTATGAGCCACTGCCACTTTGAGACACTAATCCCAGTATCCTGACCAGGTTCATACCACCGATGGGTACCCAATTTGTAACTCGGACACAAAATATTTATTTATTTTTGTTTTGTTTTGTTTTTTTTTTTTGACACAAAATATTTAAAGTTGATTTCATTACTCCTGCTTTGACATGCTCCCCCGTTTTAGTCCCTCTCTCAGTGTAATTGAAATGCAAAATTCTGAAATAACTTGTAAATTGAGTTTCTTTATTAATAATTCATTTTCTATCCTTGTATCATCCTCTGTGAAAGATTCCCTGGCTTTTTTTTTCCTCTAAGCTCTACCACTTCCTAGATTTGACAAGTTTCTTAAAGTCCCTAGGGGTTAGCTTCTTCAGTTGTAAAATAGGGATGGTGACGTCACTTCTCCTAATAAGATTGTGATGGTGGAATCATGGAGGTTATTGAACGACTTTCTCTGCTTACTTATCTTCACCTTATGCCTAAGTTTTCTACAAAGGGCATGTATTTACTTAAATTATAACAAAAAAAAAACTCACAAAATTAAAGCCAAAAAAAGGAAAAACCATCATAAGCACCTTTTTTCATGGCTTTTTTGTGATTATTTTTATGCAAAAATAATATATGCCATTGTTCTAACTTCAAACAATAATCACTGGTTATGTAATAAAAAGTTCCTCCATCTATGGCAGAAAAATTATGTTCAGCAAAATTCATTCCTCTTTTCCTTGAACACATAACCAAATTACCACATTTTCAGCCTCACCGACAGTTCAGTATAGTAGTGTGAGTTTCCTGGCCCATAAGTAACAGTGCAGTATATCGCCTCCAGGCCTTCCCATAAAAACCTCCCACATTCAATTCTTCATGATCTTTGCCCTTATTGCAGTTGAATTTTAATATCTAGGAAAACTTTGAAATCCACAGGGAAAAGATGCTACAAACTGGATCACCGTGAGTTCCTGAATGCTTGTATGGAGAGATGCCCATCTCCATCACTACAATTGGTGCAGAATCTCCATAGATGGATAAATGTGCAAAAAAAAAAAATAAACTTTCTTTGCATTTGAGCTATTATACAATCTGGAGTCCATATACTACAAGAGTAAAACAATTTTAAACACATTTGGCTTCCCAAATTTACTGCTGATAGTAATTATAATAGACTAGGTTTATTCTGCGATAAACAAAACCCCAACTACACAATAGTTTGACACAGTAAAATTTTATTTCTTTCTGCAAACTCCTTGACAGTCCTGGTGACCCTTGGACAGCTGCCTCTGTGTGAGACAGCCATCAGACTGCTCCTATCTTGGGGCTCCACCTTTTCAACACAAGACCTGCATGGATATAAAGAGACTGGAGAGTTTTAAAAAAGGCTTTTCCTTTTTGTTGGCTGAAAACTCACTGCCAGTCACATTTTATTTGCCTGAACTGGTTTCATGGCTCTAGGTAACCGTAAGAAGTTTGGAAAAGATAATCTTCCATATGTCCAAGAAGGAAAAGAGAACTAAATATGAGTGAATACCAGTCATGTCAACCACCTAGCTGTTATTTCTTATGATTCTTACTAAAAAATGCTATACACATGCAGACATATTCATAGGATATTAGAACAATGACAGTCTACTATAAAGTGTTTATCTCTTGCTTTTTTACTTAACATATTTTGTAGATTAAGATGCAATACATTCTTTTTTTCTTTTTTCTTTTAGATTTTATTTATTCATGAGAGACACAGAGAAAGAGGCAGAGACATAGGCGAGAGAGAAGCAGGCTCCTCTCAGGGAGCCAACTGTGGGACTCAATGCACTCGGGATCATGACCTGAGGCAAAGGCAGGCGCTTAACCACTGAGCAACCCAGGTACCCCACATCATTTCTTTTTAACTGTATATTTACTTACATTCTTTATTGGTGGACACTTAACATTTTTCCACATATTTTCTATTGCTAACAATATTGCAGTGAACATTCTTTGAGTATATAAGAAATATCTAGGGGATAAATTTCTAGAAATGAAATAGCTAGGCTATATTTGCATTTTTAATTTTGATATATATTTTTATAACATATATATTCCTTTCAACGAATTTGCATCAATTTACATTCTTACCAGCATTCAATATTGCAGTGAACATTCTTTGAGTATATAAGAAATATCTAGGGGATAAATTTCTAGAAATGAAATAGCTAGGCTATATTTGCATTTTTAATTTTGATATATATTTTTATAATATATATATTCCTTTCAATGAGTTTGCGTCAATTTACATTCTTACCAGCAGTTTATAAAAATGTTTGTTTCCTTTTAATCTTGCAAATACGGTATACTAGCAAAATCATGTGAGCAGCTTATTGTGTAATCTGCATATTTGCCCATCATATATTTAACCAAACCAGTTTTGCTCAACATTTGTTTCCAGCATTTGGAATTATTTAAAATGTTTCACATAAATATGTATCCACATTTTTTATTATTTTATTAGAATTTGCTTTTGGAAGTTAAATTACAGATCCAAAAGTATGAAATATTTTAAGATTTTTTTAGTACATCAATTTCCTTTACAAACAGATCTTACCAATTTATACTTCCGCCAGAGTTATATGCAGACCAATCCTACTGCATCTTTATCAATAATTGGTTTTACCATATTTTAATCTTTGCAAATTTATAAGTATATAAGGTAAATACTGGAAATTGGTAATACCACCTCTGAAATAACTAACTCATAGAGATTAGAATGGCAGATTCCAATGTCAAAAATGCTCTAGGGTGTATATATTCCTTTTAATCTAGCAACCGTTCTTTAGGGAAATCACACTTCCCCAGTTGCATGCGGTTCTGTGAAGATGTCAATCATATCATCCTGCTGCAAGATTCTGCAACTCTCATTGTGGCCAACCGCCCTTAAATGTGCCAATTGAAGATCTTCAATTTTGATAGAAGCTGGAATAAAGAAATTCTCACTTACTTTAGAGATTTCTTAACGGAAGAGAAATAATGCTGAAGTTGCCAGGACCATATTTTATTTAAAATAAGAAGAATGAAGCTTTTTGCAGGATGAAATAAAGCATAGATAAGAGGGTTAGAGAGAGAGAGAGACAGAGAATATTTAGCAGTGCTGAGTGTTTAATCCTGTCCTAGATGTTTTGTTTTTCTATAGCTCTTCCTTTTAACTTCTAAACTATCCTACTCCTGGTCAGTGAGTTGTTTCTTTGTTTTTGTATAAGCTAATTTAAGTTGAGTTCCTGCTATGAACAACTGAAAAGATGCTGTAGACACACTAAAACAGCATACTTAACATCCTTTTCTGCTACTTCGCATTCTGATAACCAGAATGTCACTGGGCATACACAATACAAATCTCAATGAATTTTATAAAGAAAACAATATTAGATCACAAGTACCTCCCAAATAATCAAACAAAGATTTTTGCGGAGTTAGGTATGATTTTAATGTTATTTATATGATTGCCATGTATTATTAAAAGTTGATCATTCTTTTTGGGTACTACTGATAATTTAAAGTTTCATAAGCCCAAACCTACTAGCCTCTAATGCTGCTGGCTAGTTGTTTCAGAAGTTTGTTACTTGGGGGACACCTGGGTGGCTCAGTGGTTAAACATCTGACTTTGGTTCAGGTTGTGATCCCGGGGTCCTGGAATCAAGTCCCACACTGGGCCCTCCGCAGGCCTATGTCTTTCTGTGTCTCTCATGAATAAATAAAATCTTTTAAAAAATGAAGTTTGTTACTTGATACTTTTTAAGATGAAAATAATATTCAGCAGACGATACTTTGGAGTAAGCAGTAGACTGAAAAAAGAATCTGGACATTTAACCAATCTTAAGGCTTTACTAATACAGGGTAAGTAGCTGAATAACATTGAGCAAATTGGTTCCCTTCAGTTTCCACATCTATAAGTACCCCATTTAAATGAAGTCTGGAGTCTCTCTTGGTTCCCAAATTATAGTTAATATTATGTTGGTAGTACATTTAGTTTCAAAGTAGCAACTCTGTTGCTGATCCAATCCAATGTATGTTGCAAGAAGAATACACTCCTTGATTTATTTCCCAATTTCTATAAAAATAAATTAGAAATTTTAGAAATCTTCTGCTTTTATCTTCTTCATTTAAGTCAGTGTTGTGTTTCTGAATAGGTCAATTAAAGAATTATATACATTTCACTTTAAAATCATAAATAAAAAATTGTATTTTCTGTGGATTGACTATTCTGAGCTCAAACCACATCTATGGAGAAAATTCTCTAATTATATTAATAATTTGCAATTATATTTTTATATTTCTTATAAGAGCTCTAGTTTTAAATTCTTTCATTTAAATAATCTCCCCATTTGCTAAATTTCAGTTGAATAGATAAGATAAATTCCTTAGAAAGGAATTAAATTGTTTCCCCTGGGAATACAATTGCTTTGCCTTGATATAGATTTTTTTAAGTTAGCATACTAAAATTTTAAAGTTTTTTCTTTATTTTTCATCTAACCAAGTGCGCATGAAATGAAATGATTCTACAACATACACTACATTTTCCAAATAGAGTGAAAGTAACAGTTCCAATTATCAAGTTATCAGCCACATTCATATAATTCTACTAATAAAAAATCTAAGTATTTATGGTATGCAAGACCATGTGACAGATCTTACAGAAGATAGAAAGATGAAACAGAAGCATGGCTGTTCTCAGGTTAATGCACTGTCCAACATAATGGACAAAATGCATACAAAGAGATTAATTCAGTCATTGCATATATTTTGAACCTCTGTTGCCTCTAGTCACCATTTTAAAGTACTGTGAATACAGTAGTGAAAGTATAGGCAAGGCATCGGCAGACAGGGAGCATGCATTTTAATGAAGGAGACATTTAATAAGTAATTTGAAATGATGATTCTAAAATGAAAATAAAGCATGATGATAGAATAACCAGTGACTAGGAGGTTATTTTACCTTGAGTGGCCAGGGAAGATCTCTTTGATGGTGAGAAAGAGATAACCAGAAAGATCTGGAGAGAGTATTCCAGGAAGAGAAAAGACTGTGTAAGGCTTTACATATTATAAACAAAAGAATGTTCCAAGGTGCCTTAGGATAGGGGGCTATGGAGTTTAGGGTGGAAGAACATATGTGGAAGTGGAAATAGGGTATTGCTGAAAAAATTCAAATGAGCCTCAAGCTGAGTACATTTTCATCAAATGGCCATGTATGTCAAGGTCAAGGAATATAGCCCAAGTTATAGAGATCTGCTGTGTTATCATAGTGCCTATAGTTAACAATAAATTCAGTGTTGTGCACTTTAAAAATTAGGAGGGTAAATCTCATAATCTCATGTTAGGAACACTCTCTCTCTCACACACACACACACACACACACACACACACACAATGCAAAAAAAATGCAAGAAATCATTTGGAGGTGATAGATATATTTATTACCTTGATTGTGGTAGTGGCATCACAGGGATATGCTTATATTCAAACTCATCAAAATGTATACACCATATATGTATTTTTTGTTTGTTAAGTATACCTCAATATAGCTGATTAAAGAAAAAATATAAACTAAGATTTCTATACAGAATCATAATCTTACACTACCTCATGTAAGTAGGTTTCATACTGACCAAAACAAAATGGAAGAGTTACATCAGGAGGTCTTCGTGGAATTTTCCCCAAAGATTTATAAAAGAACACATGGTCACTTTTTTTCAGAATATCAGTGCAAGTAGTTCTCTCTAATATCCAAGATCATAATTTCAGAAAATACATCTATTTTTCATTCTTAAACCTTGTGATTATATAGTCTTTTTTTTGCCATTAAACTGATTTTTCATATTCATTTAGAGAATCATTCTATCTCTCAGAATGTTCTAGGGAATAATACTGATTATTTGAGAATTATTCATGAAAGCATTTGTATAATTAAGGATGAAAAGAGACCTTAGAGCTCACCTCATTCAAAATCCTCATTTTGTATATGAAGAAGAGGTCCACAAAGAGGCAGATCTTGCCCAAGACTACAAAAATAATTACAGAAATAACCAAGAGTTGAATACTTCCTTCATGATTCCCAATACAATGCTTTTGTACCTTTTGTCCATCTTCATTCCTAAGTGTGGCAAACCAGACTGTCTCACTTTTGGTCTGTCTGAGAAACAAAGATACATCCTCATTATTTGAAATGGAAAAAATCTCTGTGAATCCAGGTAAATACAACACAGTAAAATATAAGGTAGAGTAGGTGTAGTTTGTTAAAATGAAAATTTAAAGCATCAAAATTTGTGAATTATTTTCATATTTTGCAGTTAGAGATAATTCAAGGTCATTTCTTTAACATTACACTCATTCACTACCATTCAGATCTGCTTACAAAAGGGGTCAGAGAAAAGAATGGAATTTACAAGATTTGGTGCCACATAGATAGTAACCTACCAGCGCCACCACTTGGGGCATCGGTTTTTCTTCTCATCCTCTCTCCTCCTTACTCTTGGGCAAATAAACAGCCTGTGAGCCCATAGACAAAAAAAAAAAAATTATATATATATATATGTATAATATATATATATATAATACTTTCATATAGTTCATTCAGCATTTTTGAAATTTAGGTTTAATTCTGCCCAAAATAAACCAAACAATGTAAAAATGTGCAAATGCAACTTTTGAGTGTTTCATAAATTATCAGAAGGAGTTCAAGGAGAAGCTCTAAGACCATTTTGTCTCTCTTTCTAGCTTAATAATTATTGAGAAAACATGTTTTTAATTAATTTTTAAAATATAAGACTATTTACATGAAAGCACAGCAGATGTTCTCAAAGGAATGATGGATCAAACTTCTGTTTCAAAAAATCTATACCTCCATTAAAACTATTCACATTGTGAAACCTGTATACAACTGCCCTAATTTTCATTTCACTGGATGTAAATAGAGTACAAAAGATATTTTTTATTTATTCAGCTTATAAATTGCCTCACAAACTGTGATTTGTGTGTGAATCATTTCATTCATCACTTAAGTCTTTTGGATGGAATGCCTAAACCCAATAGCGGCAGCACCCTCAGAATGCAGTGTAATGAGAATGCTATTGCTGAGTGAAGAAAAGTAAAGCAAGAACAATGAAAATTTGATCAGGTCCTAAGAACTCACCTAATTATCCTGGGATGCTAACTGATCAATTTTGAAGTGTTGCCCTGCATCTCTCCTTTTATTCTACTAATCTTTTTCCCCATTTTCCTTTTCTCCCTACATTGGATTCCTTTTTCTTATAAGCATCATCACGGCAGCTTTCAAAATCAGAGTTACTTTCCAGTGAGTTGGGTTGAGTTGAGGTTGGCATTGGTGGCTCAAAATATGAGAACATAAATGGTGAGAGGTGGATTAGTGAAATGAAATAACACTATATGAGGACAGAATAATAGTCCAACCAGTGACTGAATATGAAAAAGATACTTAAATTCTTCAGTATTGGTACAGATGTAAAAGTAGGACATTAGAACATTAGCCTCTAACGTTGTTTTGATCTTGTAATCACGAGCTTTCAGAATTAGAGTGTTAGGTTAATTTACAGATATGTGATAATCATGGACTCCAAAGTAGTCCATAAAGGTCCTGAATTGGATGAAAAATCTTTATGTGTTTATTTCAATAGATGGTTCCTTAGAAGTTTCTGCCCTGCCCCCCACAAACAAATTCACAAATCACTCCTAATCTTTCAATAGTTGGGAAATGGAAAATGACTCCTCCAATTCACGTGTTCCACATGGAAGCCTCAGAAGGTACCTATATTTTTCAAGAAAATGTAGACTATTTAATGTTTCCTCAGTGCCTCCTTTGCCTTCTCCCAAACTCTCTTTTTTTTAATCAGATCCAATTATAAATTCTCCCAGTTGATTTACAAACATATGTTTCAATATTTTAACCTTAATTATTTATACTTTAGAAGCACTAACCAGGTAGAAATAAAAAAAGAGAAAGAAATTAGAAAGAAGTCTATATTTTATTTCTAAAGAAAGCAATCTTGAGGAGGTTAAAATTAATATTCCTTTCAAATATGGTACTCCTCATTGAAAGAAAAAACAGGTAAGTAGCTAATAATACACACTGCTCCCGAAATGAAATAAAACTTTCAAAAATTAAGATATTCGATGCTTTCTCTGTTGTTTGTTTTTAAAGAAAGGAGTCACTATGCCTGGTTCTCTCAGTCAGACGGTGATGTTTCACACACTGTCCTTGCTGAGTTCAATAAATCTGACAAGTGTCCTGCTGAGCTGATGTAATCCACATCTCACCTCACTTCAATTTGTCTGAATTCTTTTCATCACAATTGCCATATATCCTGATGGTTTTATTCATAACAAGAAAAGTATTTTGGATGCCACCTTGAGTTTCCTTCCAAAACGCCAAAAGTGTGACACATTTTAATTCAACAGCCAACCCCTCTGAAGTGTAATCATTTCAAGTACATTCTGATATTTATTTTATATATTTTAAGTTGCTAATAGCTTTCCATCCTTTAAAAATAGGTACTATTTTTCTTCCCTCAATCAAATTGTCTTTCACTACGGTGGAAGTTGTTACTCATCCTCTTATGAAGCATGGAAGTTCAAAGCCAGGATAGCCAGGGTAGCACTTTGATCACGTCACGCTGACATTTGAGATGATAACCCTAAAATATGGCTTTAAAAGATCCAGATGCTTGAGGTAAAATCTTGGAAAAAAAGTCCACCTACAACTATTCTATTTAGGCCACAAGATTTTTTTCTTAACTTTGCCCTTGAATTTTAGATAGAGGTAGGACCTTGAAATTCTGTGAGTTTCTGGGCTTTTGCTATTTGGGAGAAAGATGTCTTTATAAATCTCTCCCAGAAGAACATGGCAGCTTCAACTATCAGAACTAGAAATTGTGTGATGTAACTGTAGGACTACTTGTTCAACCAGTTTTTTTCTTGCATGACCTTAAGTAAATCACGTCACTTTTTTATGCTCATTTTTTTTTTTTTACTTGTGGAATGAATAGAAATTAGATATGTCTTCTGTTCTTTCATGAGATAGGCTACAGGGATAACAAAAGAAATAGCGCACTACTGTACTATAAATAACTCCTGAAAAGGAGAACGTTAATAGAGACAGTAGTAAGAACAAGTAGAACCTAAACAGTCTCCAAAATAAGTGCCAAAATGTACCCAATGGCATGTTTCAACTAAGTGTAATATATTTTATTATTATCTTTGAGATGAGACATATCTGGGTCTTCTTTGATTGATGTGGCTGCATTGCTGTAAGCATCTCCACTCCTAGCTTACAAAACTTTTCATCAGACATATATAATTACTGTTTCTACTTCAGAAATCATGTTCTGGGAAAATAAATAAACAAGACCTAGACACATCTTAAGACATTTTGAGAAGAATTAAATGGCTTCCTTAATGCTAATGTGCAAATATTATTAATCTCAAGTAAGTTATATGTGGTGGTTTCTTGCCCCAGCCTTTGCAGGATAAGATACTAGCCTGGCAAAATTGCTGAAATTTTTTTCCTCACTTCAAAAATAAAATTGAGTATAGCTCATAATAGCCATTGTCATTGTGAAGAGACTGGATAATGGTTTATCCATCTTTAAAACAACTAACCTAAGTCATATCACAGTATTTCCCTTGTTTAAAACAAATGACCTCTCCAATATCAGATATCTCATGCCATCATATACAGGTTTTTATGTACTATTACCATTGCTACTGACTATTCTTAAATAGCACTACATATAGATTAACTCAACAATTAAAAACTAGTCATAGAAATACATAGGGACTTCCATTTTTAGAAATATGGGAGATTAATTGAAATATCTTCCACAATAGCACAACTAAGGTTGAAGAATAAAATGCAGAAACAAAAATCCTATTCAGCAAAAAGAAGAGGATTCTGTGTGCACTGGAGCTTGCATTAACCTGGGGCCAACTGTCCATCACTGACAGCCTAAAGCTTCTATTATAATCAGCCAAATGCCCTAGAAAGGGGAGACAATCACTAGGGTACTAGCAGTATGGCAGTTCAGTTAAGAGAAATTCAGAGAAGAACAGGACTTTGGATAAATCATAATTCAAAGTAGGTTAAAACCTGACTAGAGAGAATTAGCAGAAACCTTTACTTGTCTCTATTGGATTCCAAAGGAAATTGAACAAAAAAAGGAAAAATAGTCTCCTTTGAGAATTATTAATAGCAAGCCTGCATTTATATGAGTGTGGGGACAGATTTCCCACCATCTCTGGTACAACAATCCTCAAACTGGAAATTTCCTGTAGCATGGCTCCAGTGGTTCCAGGCTGGTATTACCTTCAGACTCCTGGAAAAAGTAAAAAAAAAAAAAAAAAAAAAGTAAAATATACTTTATTTTTTAAAAAGATTTATTTATTTATTTGAGAGAGAAAGCATGTAAGATGTAAGATCAGGGGTACAGAGGGAAAGTGAGAGAGAAACTTAAGCCGACTCCACACTGAGTACAGAACCTGATGTGGGGATTGATCTCACAACCCGGAGATCAGGACCCTGAGATCACCACCTGAGCTGAAACCAAGAGTTAGAGCTTAACTGACTTCACTATGCAGGTACCCTAGTAGAATGTACTGTAAACTAAAGTCTCAAGGAATTTACACACATTCTAGTCGTATGATGAAACTAAAATAAAAGGCAATACAGATTTTAAAAATAGAGATATTTATATATATGTATCTCTATAAGGAACAACCAGCATGAAGAAAGAACCAAAGCATCAAACCCATAAAAGCTTTAGGTAATTTAATTGTCTGAAAAGAAAAAAACAAAACAAAACAAAACAAAAACAAAAAAAAATTATTGTCTGAAAAGAATATGTTAGTATGCTTAATATGTTTAAAGAAAAAGGTTTCTGTTCATGTCTTTTGCCCATTTCATGATTGGATTGTTTGTTTCTTTGGTGTTGAGTTTAATAAGTTCTTTATAGATCTTGGAAACTAGCCCTTTATCTGATATGTCATTTGCAAAAGACATGAACAGAAATCTCACAGAAGAAGACATAGACATGGCCAACATGCACATGAGAAAATGCTCTGCATCACTTGCCATCAGGGAAATACAAATCAAAACCACAATGAGATACCACCTCACACCAGTGAGAATGGGAAAAATTAACAAGGCAGGAAACAACAAATGTTGGAGAGGATGTGGAGAAAAGGGAACCCTCTTACACTGTTGGTGGGAATGTGAACTGGTGCAGCCACTGTGGAAAACTGTGTGGAGGTTCCTCAAACAGTTAAAAATATACCTGCCCTACGACCCAGCAATTGCACTGTTGGGGATTTACCCCAAAGATACAAATGCAATGAAACGCTGGGACACCTGCACCCCGATGTTTCTAGCAGCAATGGCCACGATAGCCAAACTGTGGAAGGAGCCTCGGTGTCCAACGAAAGATGAATGGATAAAGAAGATGTGGTTTATGTATACAATGGAATATTACTCAGCTATTAGAAATGACAAATACCCACCATTTGCTTCAACGTGGATGGAACTGGAGGGTATTATGCTGAGTGAAGTAAGTCAGTCGGAGAAGGACAAACATTATATGTTCTCATTCATTTGGGGAATATAAATAATAGTGAAAGGGAAAATAAGGGAAGGGAGAAGAAATGTGTGGGAAATATCAGAAAGGGAGACAGAACATAAAGACTGCTAACTCTGGGAAACGAACTAGGGGTGGTAGAAGGGGAGGAGGGCGGGGGGTGGGAGTGAATGGGTGACGGGCACTGGGTGTTATTCTGTATGTTAGTAAATTGAACACCAATAAAAAAATAAAATAAAAAAAAAAAATAAAGTATTTTTTAGATTAAGATATGTAAAAAAAAAAAAAAAAAAATAAAGAAAAAGGATGCTTTAGGAAGTATAGCCAAGTAGATTTGAAGAGAATAGATATAAACTGTAGACGCGGATGTCTATAATGAATTGATAAATTTAATGGACAAAAATGCAGTAGATTAGCAAGATCTGAAGATTCATCTTCTATTAGCAAAATGGAGAATAGAAACAAAGAAGCTGCAGAACATGGAGGAAATACAAGAAAAATAAAAAAATAAATTATAACCTAGTGTCATAATAAGGTAATATAATAGGGTTGGATAGGGTAAGAAAACCTCACATGACCTAGAGTTCCAGAAGTAGGTAACATGAAGAATGGAGAAAAAGCAATCCTTGAAAAAACATTGTTGACATTTGTGGATTACTAGGTGTAAACATCACTACTCACATTTAGTAACATAATTAACCCTGAGAAGAATACATATTTGAAAATCCAAATTAGGAAAATTATAGTAAAACACCAAAGACAAATTAAAAGCAGTCCATAAGAAAATATAAACTATTGAAGCATATAATTAAATATTGGAAGACAGTGTGATTATCTCTACAGAAATGACTTTTTTTTAAGTAATCCTGGAAATCTATACCTGGTGAAATCAACTTACAGAAATGAGATAAAATGAAAGTATTTTCAGACAGACACAAACTGAAAACATGTTCAATAGAGACGTTAAGGTACTTCTAAAGCATATTTTTTATTAAAATAAAATTAATTCCAAAGTTAAATCTAAGGTGCAAGAGGGAATTGTAAGTAAAGAAAATGATACAGGTCAGCAAAATTAACAAATTAAATACAGCAAAAATAGTATAGAGTTTACAAAATTAATCAATTAAAGTAGAAATAAATCCTGGCCAACAAGTGGAAAACAATTATATGAGAAGGATCAAGGCAGTAGAGAAGTGGACATAATCAATTCTATGTATTGTATGATAAGAGATTAGCTTTAAGATTTATTACTACACACACACACACACACACACACACACACATATACATGTGAATTTTACAAACGATAGAAAACCCACTAAATGTTAGATATAGATTAGATACTCATTCTAAAGCAATAGGTAGAAAAATTATGACTGAAAAAACAGAAAAGGAGAAAGAAAAAAATTTAAATAAACCAAAATAAACTGAAAACAAGTATAGTCAATGTAGGGCTAAAATGAAAATTATCAAACTATATTTTTCTTTAAAAGTGTGGAGGATCACATCCTAGAGGAGAAAACATAGGCAGCAACCTCTTTGCCCTCAGCTGCAGCAACTTCTTGCTAGATACATCTCCAAAAGCAAAGGAAACAAAAGCAAAAATGAACTATTGGGATTTCATCAAGATAAAAAGCTTTTGCACAGCAAAGGAAACCGTCAACGAAACCAAAAGGCAACCCTATGGAATGGGAGAAGATATTTGCAAAGGATAAATCAGATAAAGGGCTAGTATCCAAAATCTATAAAGAACATACCAAACTCAACACCCAAAGAACAAATAATCCAGTCAAGAAATGGGCAGGAGATATGAACAGAAATTTCTCCAAAGAAGACATCCAAATGGCCAACAGACACATGGAAAAATGCTCAACATCACTCAACATCAGGGAAATATAAATCAAAACCACAATGAGATAGTACCTTACCCCACTTAGAATGGCTAAAATTAACAACTCAGGGAACAACAGATGTTGGCGAGAATGGGGAAAAAGGCAAATTCTCTTACCCTGTTGGTGGGAATGCAAGCTGGTGCAGCCACTCTGGAAAACAGTATGGAGATTCTTCAAGAAGCTAAATATAGAGCTACCCTATGACCCAGCAATTGCACTACTAGGTATTTACCACAAAGATACAAATGTAGTGTTCCAAAGGGGCATCCGCATCCCAATGTTTATAGCAGCAAAGTCCACAGAAGCCAAACAATGGAAAGAGTCCAGATGTACATCACAGAGGAGTGGATAAAGAAGATGTGATGATATAGACATAGATAGATAGATATAGATAGATTAGATATAGATACAAATATACACACACACACACACACAATGGAATAGTACTCAGCCATCAAAAACAATCTTGCCATTTACATCAACATGGATGGAATTGGAGGGCATTATGCTAAGTGAAATAAGTCAATCAGAGAAAGACAATTACCATATGATCTCACTCATATGTGGAATTTAAGAAACAAAACAGAGGCTCATAGGGGAAGGGAGGGGAAAACAGAATGGGAAGGAATCAGAGAGGGAGACAAACCATGAGAGATTCTTTTATTTATTTATTTATTTATTTATTTATTTATTTATTTATTTATTTATTTTTAAATTTATTTTTTATTGGTGTTCAATTTACTAACATACAGAATAACCCCCAGTGCCCGTCACCCATTCACTCCCACCCCCCGCCCTCCTCCCCTTCCAACACCCCTAGTTCGTTTCCCAGAGTTAGCAGTCTTTACGTTCTGTCTCCCTTTCTGATATTTCCCACACATTTCTTCCCCCTTCCCTTATATTCCCTTTCACTATTATTTATATTCCCCAAATGAATGAGAACATATAATGTTTGTCCTTCTCCGACTGACTTACTTCACTCAGCATAATACCCTCCAGTTCCATCCACGTTGAAGCAAATGGTGGGTATTTGTCATTTCTAATAGCTGAGTAATATTCCATTGTATACATAAACCACATCTTCTTTATCCATTCATCTTTCGTTGGACACCGAGGCTCCTTCCACAGTTTGGCTATCGTGGCCATTGCTGCTATAAACATCGGGGTGCAGGTGTCCCGGCGTTTCACTGCATCTGTATCTTTGGGGTAAATCCCCAGCAGTGCAATTGCTGGGTCGTAGGGCAGGTCTATTTTTAACTCTTTGAGGAACCTCCACACAGTTTTCCAGAGTGGCTGCACCAGTTCACATTCCCACCAACAGTGTATGAGGGTTCCCTTTTCTCCACATCCTCTCCAACATTTGTTGTTTCCTGCCTTGTTAATTTTCCCCATTCTCACTGGTGTGAGGTGGTATCTCATTGTGGTTTTGATTTGTATTTCCCTGATGGCAAGTGATGCAGAGCATTTTCTCATGTGCATGTTGGCCATGTCCATGAGAGATTCTTAATTATGGGAAAGAGGGCTGCTGGAGGAGATGGGGTAACTGAGTGTCAGGTATTAAGGAGAGCACATGATGTGATGAGCATTGGGTGTTATATGCAAAATTTATATGATAAATTACTGAACTCTGCATCTGAAACTAATGATGTATAAATGTTGACTAATTGAAATTAAATTAAAAAAAATAAAAAATTAAAAAAATAATGGGGAACAAAGCATTAAAAGTCTAAGAAAGGAAAAAAGTATACTACTCAAAGTCAACCAAAATAAGTATATTAGGCATATCTACATTTATGTTAGGTAAAATACACACTAGAGCAAGAGAACAATAAACCCAATAATCAGTTATTAAGAAAAGATTCAATTGACTAGAAAGATGATAAATTTGAATATACCGAACAACAAGGTTTGTTGTGAAAACCTCTGGAAGACAGAAATATGAAAATAGTAGAAGAAAGGTTTGTTGTGAAAACCTCTGGAAGACAGAAATATGAAAATAGTAGAAGAAAGAGAATAGCAGAACAAGATAAAATATACATAAAGAGAATGCCATTGGAGAAAGGAGATGATTTTCCAGGTAAGAACCTAAAGATGCCCAAATCTGAAAGTTTACAGGTATGCAAAAGCTCCAGCAGAAAACTGCAAGATAATTTAAAGACTATCTGAGAAAACCTGGCCTCGAGTCTAAAAATTAATCTATAAATCTATAATTAATCTATAAATTCTCTCCATTATTAATTTAGGAATAAACATAATAAAGGATAGGCCAAAAAAGCATAAATGAACAACACAATCGCAATTTATTTTAGTGACTATAACTCATGCAATGTATCCTTTACCTTTTTCTAACAAGCTATGCTGAGGTATAAAATTAGATTTTTGGTTACTTCTTTGCAGCTAGTAATATGAGCGCAAAATAAAATATGCCAATTAGGTGTATTCGCATAAAGTTAGAAGACAAAAATGATGAGTTAGAGACCATCTTTCTTCCCCTTTTGGCTCTTCCACAAGCAAATATTGACATGAAAAAGTCAGAATATTCTGCAGCACTGTCCCAGAATATCAAGAGACGGTTACAGTGATGAGAATAGTGACATTCGTATCAGTGGAAGTTTCTTAGTCCAGAATTTTTATCCCCGTATCTCAGCTAAGGAGATCCATGCTCTCTTTCCTGTGTGCATATTAAGAAGTATGGGAAATTCCCCTGTCACTAGTGGCATATTTTTGCTCAATTGTGGTCTTAGAAATAGTATTCCTCAGTTGAGGCAATTTTTCATTGTGCTGAATGCCATTGTTGGAAGATTAGCCTACAACATAGTTCTTAGGCCCTTCTTGTGATTTTTGTCACCGTCACCTTTAATCAAAGCCCTTCTTGCTAAAAAGTACATAGTTTCTGTTCCCTACACTCATTCCTGACAAAATTATCCACTATCAATCCTTCTATTTAAATTTTTTTTCTGGACATCTTAGCCAATATGATAATATAAGAAATTTAAAAAAAAGAGAGAGATGACAAACCATGGAATTCACCAAACTGTTATTAGGTGTATATTATATGGTTGTTTACATATGTCTATTAAATCGAGTTTGTTAATTGAGTTGTACAAATGTTTTTTTAATTTTTTCAGTGGGATAAATTTCTATAAAAGGCATATTAAAACCCCTTGCTGTGACAGTATACTTGTGTATTTGTCTTTGTAGTTATTTGTATATTTTGGCTCTCCATATTTTGAAATGTCAGCGTAAAATTGTTACATATTCTTTGTTTTTTACACATATTCATTGTGTTTAAAATCACAGATTAGGCAAATTTTTTAGGATTACAGAATAAGTGGCCCGGCTTGGATTTCATAGTCAGACTGCCAATCGTTGTTGACCATCATCCTTCCACAGATCAACATAGGAAACTTATTTATGATGCATCCACTCTGATTGACTTCTCCCAATCATTTGTTATTCCTTATATTTTAAGACCATAGTCATTTTATTACTGTTGTCTGTATCAATATTTGTATAGAGTTATCTACATTTTTATTATTTTTATTTCTTCCTCTGCTCTCAAATCTTCTATCTAGATCACTGCAACTCAGCAGGAAGTGATTTATCACGAGTCTTTTGGTAAGAAATACCTTGTTTCTATTTGTCTGAATTTTTAAAATAAAAATTAGTTACTTTTGATATGACACTTTAGATTTCTTTTATTCTTTCAAAATTCTGAAAATGTGTTTCTCCTATATTTGGTTTTCCTTTGTTGCTGATGAGAAGTCATCTACCATTACATTATTTGATAATAACAACCTTTTTTTTTTCCCCTACGGTCTTCCTCTTACAACGTAATTTCACTACAATGTGAACAAGTGAGAATTACTTGGCATGTATGCTACTGAGATTCATTTGGCTTCCTTAATGAAAAAAATTGTTTTTTTCTTCAACCCTCCATTTCTCCCATTGTTTCCTTCAGGTGATTGAAGTATGTCAGATTTTTCTCATTTCTTTTTTATGTTTCCTAATCTTTCATACCTTCTATTTCCTTCTTTTTCTTTCCTTTTTTTTTTTAAATTTCTTTATTTATTTGAGAGAGAGAGAGAGAGATATCAGGCATATGTGCATGTGTGTGCCCATTAGGCTTGAGTGGGAGGAGAGTAAAGGGAGAGAATCTTCAAGCAGACTCCTTGCTGATCATGGAGCTTCGTGAGGGTCTTCTTCAGGAGCTGAATCTCAGAACCCATGAAATCATGACCTGATCTGATACCAAGAGTCAGATGCTTAATCAACTGAGCCACTCAGGCATCCCTCTTATTTTTTTTTCATGATCTGATTCAGTCCTTTAATTTAATTCCAATATATTAATTCTCTCGCCAGTTAGTTCTAAACTACTGATAATTTCATATATTGAATTATTTTAATTATTTTACTTTTTATTTTTAGAAATATTATTTTATTATTTTTCAAGTATGCTTGGTCACTTTTGCAGTCTTGCTATCCTTTTTCATTTTTTAAAGTGCTTTTAACAAATTTGATTTCATGTGGCCATAAATTATTTAAAAAGATGGTTTCTCGGGGGATCCCTGGGTGGCGCAGCGGTTTGGTGCCTGCCTTTGGCCCAGGGCGCGATCCTGGAGACCCGGGATCGAATCCCACATCAGGCTCCCGGTGCATGGAGCCTGCTTCTCCCTCTGCCTGTGTCTCTGCGCGCCTCTCTCTCTGTGACTATCATAAATAAATAAAAATTAAAAAAAAAAAAAAAGATGGTTTCTCTTTCCATCCAATGTCAAGTTTTGAGACATAAATCTCCCTCTCAGGTCACTATTGAACTCTCCATTTCTTGCAGATTTGTCCCTTGTCCTCTGTATTTCTCGAGGCCATGAACACCAAAGGTCAGTTCTCTTTGATTTGGCAAATGTCATAAGGTAAAAGCCTGTTTCAGACCTCTATTTAGGACAAGGAGTTCCTACTATCAGAATTCTCAACTTTCCTTGAGATTCTCAGTGTTTTTAGAGGGGTGGGATTATCTAGTAAATCCAGTTGATTTCAGCAAAAGAGTCTATTCAGTTATCAAGTCTACCTTATTATAAAAAATAAAACTTGGTTTTGATTATTTATTGTACTCTTCTCAAATGGAAAGAGGTATAACAGGAACCTGGTACTATGCCTGTCTTAATCATCATTACATCCTGAACAGTGCCTAGAACATAACTAATATTTGCTGAGGGAATAAACAAAGTATAAGTATTTTTGTTTTATTTATTTTAATATTTGTTTGTATTAACAGATTTTGATCAAATACAGGAAAATGTTAATAATGATTAAAAGTAGGTTTATGTCTCACATTTTTCTGCATTTTCTAATTTTTCACCAGTGACTATGCTTTACATTTTGGTTAGAAGAATTTTATAGTTATGTATTATATTTAATAAATTAAATAATTACTTTAATTCAGTAGATAACTCATAAGGCCTAAAGGTAGTTACTTGTTAAAATTTCTATGTAATTGAAGCTTCTATTTTTAAACTAACACATTTTAATTGTTTAACATGTGTCTGGCTGATTCTAAGTGTCTTGTTAATTAATCTTCAGTAAAATATTTCCCATTTTACAAATGGAAAAATTGAGTAAAGCTAAAGAACTGTCCATGATCATTCATGAATGTTAAAGACTGTAAGAACAGAGAAATGACAGCTGACAAATAAAAGATAGAGATGGAACCCTTAGACATCTTGTATGACTTCTATCCAAGGCCAAAGCCATATATTTAAATGTTGTATTAAAGTTCCTTGATCCCTCTGTAAAAGCAGGTGTTCCTATCCATAAAGCATCAGTAAGGCTTTATGGAAAATATAATACTCTGCTTATATTAGTTTCCTAAGGCTGACATTCAAAATACCATCGACTGGGTGGCATTATAGAAATTTACTTTCTCACAGTTTTGAATGCTAGACATTGGAGATCAAGGTGTCAGCCAATTTTCCTGTTTCTTCACAGGAACCTCACTTTGGCTTCTAGATAAATGCTCTCTTGATATATCTTCACATGGTCTTTCTTTTGTGAACATGTAACTCTGGTGTCTCTTCCTTTGCCCTAATTTCCTCTTCTTATAAGGACATTAGTCACGTTGGTTTGAAACCCGCCCTAATAAACTATAAAGATCCTGTCTCCAAATACAGTTATATTTTACATGACCATATGAATTTTTAGAAGACAATTCAGTCTATAACACTGCCATACTAAAAGAAGTGACAAGAAATGTAGTTCCATATTAAACATAGTTCTTGAGGATACCTTCAAGCCAAACAAGACAAAAATTTTGCGACTATATAGCATGCAATCTTTTATTGATATATATGGATATTTTTATCTTGATTATGCTTTTATTATTCCAATCTCTACCTTGTTGTTACCATAAAAATTTTGTTAAAATTTAATAGTGTGATGGCTAATTCTTCTTTTTATTATTTTATCTTTTTTAGATCAGTTTAAAGTTCACAAGAGTGAGAGGAAGGTACAGAGATTTTTCCAAATAACTTCTGTACTTGCACATGCATTGCCTCCCTTGTTATCAGCATCACTTACCAGAACAGTGCATTTGTTCCCAATAATGAATCTACAGTGACATATCATAATAATCTAAAGTCCCTAGTTTACCCTAGGAATCACTTGGTATTGCACATCCTATGGGTTTGGGTATAATGGCATATCCATCATTATAATATCATATAGAGTATTTTACTGCCCTAAAAATTCTTTGTGCTCTACTTAATCACTCTTCTCCTCACTCTAGCCACATCACTCCTTTCTAGGACCTGCTGACCCATTTATTGCCTACATATTTGCCTTTTTAGAATGTCATATTGTTGGAATCATACAATATGTAGCCTCTTCAGATTAGCTTCTCTCATTTACTAATAAACTTTTAAGGTTCTTTCAGGTCTTTTCATGGCTGAATATATCTTTCTGGTACTAATATTTCATTATCTGAATGTACCAGAGTTTATCTATTCACCTGCTGAAGGACATCTTGGTTGCTTTCAAGTTTTAGCACATTATGAAAAGCTACTATAAACATCTGTGTGTCAGGTTTTTTTGATTTGTTTTTGTTTTTTGTATATAGGGTTTCAACTCCTTTAGGTAAACATGCAGAAATATGATTACTTAATTGTATGGTAAGAGTACTTTTAATTTTGGGGGTGCCTGGTTGGCTCCATTGGTTATGTCTACCTTTGGCTCAGGTCATGATCCCAGGGTCCTGGGATTGAGACCCACATCAGGCTCTATGCTCATCAGGGAGTCTGCTTCTTCCTCTCCCTCTGCCTAATGCTCCTCCTTGTGGTCTTTTTCTCTCTTTCTATGCCAAATAAATAAAATATATTTTTTAAAGGGTATGTTTAGTTTTTAAGAAATCACCCAAGTGTCTTCCAAAATGGCTTCCATTCTGCATTCTCACCAGCAGTATCTGAGAGTTCTTGTTATTCCACATCTTTGTCAGTATTTGGTGTTTACAGTATTTCAGATTTGGCTATTCTAGTATGTGCGCTGCGGTATCTCATTGATTTAAATGGTACTTCCCTTATGACATATGATGTAGAGCATTTTTCATATGCTTATTTCCCATTGATGTATCTTCTTTAGTGAGGTGTCTCTTATGGTTTTTGACTCATTTTATTTTATTTTTTTAAAGATTGTATTTATTTATTCATGAGAGATACAGAGAGAGAGGAGAGGCAGAGACATAGGCTGAGGGAGAAGCAGGCTCCCTGCAGGGAACCTGATGTGGGACTAGATCTTGGGACTCCAGGATCACTCCCTGGGCCGAAGGCAGACACTCTACCACTGAGCCACCTAGGCATCCCTTTTGACTCATTTTATAACGATTGTTTCTTATTGTTGAGTTTTAAGAATTCTTAGTATATTTTGGGTAACAGTCCTTTATTAGACATTTCTTTTGCAGATGTGTTCTTTCAGTCTGTAGTTTGTCTTCTAATTTTCTTGATATTGTCATTCACAGAGCAGAATTTTTAAAATTTTAATGAGATCCACCTTATTAATTCTTTCCCAAATCATTGTGTCTTTGGTGTATCTAAAAAGACATTGCCATAGCCAACATAATCTAGGTCTTCTCCAATGTTGTCTTCTGGGAGACTAATAGTCTTGCATTTTATGCTTATGTCTGTGATCCATTTGTAGCTAATTTTTATGAAGAATGTAAAGTCTGTGTCTAGATTAATTTTTGCATGTGACTATCCAGTTTATCCAGAACCATTTGTTAAAGAAACTATCTTTGTTCCGCAATCTTTTGTCAAAGATCAATTGACTGTGTATTTGTGAATCTATTTCTGGGGTCTCTATTCCATTCTATTGCTCTATGTCCATTATTTCACTAGTACCACTCTGTTTGTTTACTATACCTTTATAGTAAGTCGTGAAGTCTTTGTCTGGTACATGATCTGGCTGGGAAAGCTCCAACTTACTTAATATTCAGTATGATGTTAGCTGGTAAGTTCCTATAAATGGTCTTTATAAGTTGAGAAAAATTCCTCTCAATTCCTTGCTTACTGAGAGGTTTTATCATGAATGAGTATTAGATTTTGTTAAATGCTTTTTCTGCATCAACTGGTGTAATCATGTAATTTTTTTGGTTGTGTTGATGTGTTCAATCACATTAATTAGTTTTTGTATGTCAGACAAGCATTTATGCCTGAAATAAATACCACTCATCGTGTATAATTCTTTTCATGCTTTTTGGGGATTCAATTTTGTAATATTTTGTTAAGGATTTTTACATCTGTATTCATAAAAGATACTGGTCTCTAGTCTTCTTTTCTGGTAATGTCTTTGTCTAGTTTTGGTATTAGGGTAATGCACACCTCATACAATGAGATAGGAAGTATTCCTTCTGCTTCTGTCCTCTAAGCACTGGTATAATTTATTCCCTAAATATTTGGTAGAATTCACCAGTAAACCCATCTGGGTCTGGTATTTTTTATTTTGGAAGGTTATTAATTATTTGTCCAATTTATTTCTTTGATGTAGTCCTATTCAGATCATCTATTTCTTCTTGTGTGAATTTTTGCAGATTATGGCTTTCAGGAAGTTCATCCATTTCATCTAGTTTATCAACAATAGGGGCTAGAGTTGTTTAGTGTATTCCTTAATTATCCTTTTACTTTTCATGATCTCTGTATTAATGTCCCTCCTTTCATTTCTGGTATCAGGAATTTGCATCCTCTTTGTTGTTGTTGCTAGTTAGCTAGAGAAATATTGATTTTATAGATCTTTTTTAATGCTTTTGCTGCATCCCACAAATTTTGACAGGTTGTATTTTCACTTTCATTTACTTCAAAATATTTTAAAATTTCTCTTAAGATCTCTTCCTTAACTCATGTTTTACTTGAAAATACGTTGTTTAATCCTCGTGTATTTTTGGACTTTCCGCTTATCTCTCTGTTATTGATTTAATGCTATGGTGGGCTTAAAGCAGACATTACATGATGTCTATTCTTTTCAGTTTTTAGCTAAACTGCTAAATAAACAAGAGTGTGGTCTGTCTTGGAAAATGTTCCATGTGAGCTGGAGAAAAAAATGTGTATGCTGCTGTTGTTAGATAAAATATTCTATAGAAGTCAATTACACTCAGTTGATTAATGGCATTGTTGAGTTAAATTATGTCTTTACTGATTTTTTCCTTGCTGTATCTGCCCATTTCTGAGAGACAGGTGTTGAATTCTTCAATTATGATAGTAGATTCATCTGTTTCCCCCTGAGGTTCTATTCATTTTTGTCTTGTAAAGTTTGACACTCTGTTGTTAGGTGCTTACATGTTAAGAATTACACTTTCTTAGAGAAAGGATGATTTATCATTATATATTGACCTTTTTATATCCTTGATCATGTTCCTGACTTTGAAGTTCTTCTTCTGATTAGTTTTAGTATACTTTTCTCTATCCATGTATTTTTAATCAATATGTATTTATATTTAAAGTGAGTTTCTTATAGACAACATGCAGGATCATGTTATTTGATCCACTTTGATAGCCTTTGTCTTTTAATTGGTACATTTAGACCACTCATTTTCAAAGTGATTATTGGTATGGTTTAATTTATATCGACCATACTTATTACCGTTTTCTATTTTTTGTCCTTACTCTTTTATTTTTGTCTCCACTCTTTTTCTGTCCTTTGTGGTTTAGTTGAGCACTTCATGTGATTTCATTTTTTCTCTCTTACCATATCAATTATATTTATTTTTTAGTGGTTGCCTTAAAGTTTGAAAGACATATTTATAAATAATCCAAACACAGTTTCAAATAAAATGTACTACTTCATGGTAGTGGATGTTTTAATGACAAAATAATCTGAATTCTTCTCTCCAATCCTTTGATTCATTTCTGTCATTCATTTCATTTATATACAAGCATATATAAGTATATATTTTATAATATAAATATTATATTTCATATGTCTATGTATATACAACACACAAGGCTACATAATCATTACATTATTGCTATTGTTATTTTGAACAAACTGTTATCTGTTGCATCAATTAAGAATAAGAAAAATAAAGTTTTATTTTACCTTTATTTATTCCTTCTTTGATTTTTTTTTTTTTTTTTTTTTTTTAGGTAGGCTCCAACCTAGCATGGAGCCCCATGTGTGGCTTGAACTCATGACCATCAAATGAAAACCTGAGATAATTTCAAGAGTCAGACACTTAACTGACTGAGCCACCTAGTTACCCCAATGCTTTTCCTTCCTTTATATAGACCAGAGTTTCTGACCTATTTTATTTCCTTTTGTCTAAAGAATTTCTCTAAAGATTTCTTGGAAGGCAGATCTATTGGCAACAAACTCTTTCAATTTTGGGGAGGGTGAAAGTCTATTTCTCCTTCATTTTTGATGGAAAATTTCATAGGGTACAGAATTCTAGGTTGATGGAGTTTTTTCTTTCAATTTTAAAAATATTATCACCATTCCCTTCCTCACTGTGATATTCCTGATGAGAAGACAGATATAATTCTTCTCTTTGTTCTTCTATAGCTGAAGTGCCTATGCTTTCCTCCAGGGTTTCTTTAAGGATTTTTTTATCTTTCAGTTTCTACAATTTGAAAATAATATGCCAACATGTAGTTATTTGTTATTTATCTTGCTTGATATTCTCTGAGCTTCCTGAATCTGTGGTTTAGTGCTTGACACTAATTTGGGGACATTCTCAGTCATTATTGTTTCAAATATTTCTCCTCTTCCTTTCTCTCTTTCTTCTTCTGATATTCCTATAATGTATATGTTACACCTTTTGCAATTGTTCCACAGTTTTCAAATACTGTTTTCTATTTTTATTAATCTTAAAGAGCAGACCTTATATGATGGGGGTTCAAGTTTCCTTTTTCATGTTTTGAAGATTCTATTGATGTATACTCTAGCTCAGAAATTCTTTCCTCAGTGTGTCCGATATACAAATAAACCCATCAAAGGCATGCTTCATTTTTGTTATATTGTTACATTGTTTTCTATATCAAAGCATATCTTTCTGGTTCTTACTTAGAATTTCAATCTCTCTACTTACACTATCCATCTATTCTTACATGCTGTCTACTTTATCCATTAGAGCTCTGAGCATGTTAGTCATATTTGTTTCAAATTCCTAGTGTAATAATTCTAGCATCCTTGCTATGTCTGGTTCTAATGCTTTTTCTGTCTCTTTAAACTGTGTTTTATGCCTTTTGGTATGAGTTGTAATTTTTCTTGATAGCCAGATGTGATTACTGGGTAAAAGGAATTGCTATAAATGGACTTTTAGTAATGTGGTGAAGCGTAAGGGGAGGAGAAGCATTCTATAGTTCTATGTTCATAGTTCTATGAAAAAAGTCTCAGTCTTTTTATGAATCTATGCTTTTGGACTGTAATTTCACAAACATTTCTCAGGATTTCTTCTTTCTCTCTCTTTTTTTAGGTGGGACAGGATAGCTAAAGTGGGCTGAAGTTGGGTATTTACCTCCCCTAGGTCAGTTAGATTCTGATCATACCCCAGCAGGTTAGGCTCCGTTAATTGGTGTCCTCGAGGGAAGAATAGAATTGCTCTGATGCATTTTAACATGGTTCCTTTCTTTCTTCCTCTGCTAGAAGCAAGGGACTTTTCTCTGATGGAATTACTGATATTTACTATGGAATTACTATGGATTACTATGGAAATCTGGTCAGTCTCACAAAAATATTGGGGCCTGCTATGCCAGGTGTGTTTAACTCTCACACTTGACCACACTGAGCATTTAGCAATTAGTCAATTATAGTTGAGATTTTCCTACTTGTGTAAATGAAGAGCTGGAAAATATTTATAATATACATATAATAGTCAAAATTACTTTAATACATACAATATATTGTAATATACATGAACAGACAAGTGTTTAACAGGCAATTCATAAAAGATGGCCAATTAATACATACATGATGGTTAATTTTGTGTGTTAACTTGACTGGGCTAAGAGATGCCCCGACAGCTGCTAAAACATCATTTGAGGGAATGTCACTGAGGATGTTTCTGGGAGAGATTAGCATTTGAATCCTGTTGAGAGCCTGAATAGATCAAAAAGGCAAAGGCAGAGGGAATTCTCTTTCTTCTTGTGCTGGGATGTCCATCTTCTCCTGCCCTTGCTCATCAGAGCCCCTGATTCTCAGGACTTTTAATATAGGATTTACACCCCTCCACTTCTCCCAACTTTACATATTCATTTCCCATCCTATCCCCCTTTCTCTGAGCCTTTGGCCTTAGACTGGTAGTTACATTGGGTCCCATGACTTTCAGGCCTTTGGACTCATACTAATTATACAAAGGGCTTTCCTGATTTTCAGCCTACAGATGGCATATCATGTCATATCTTGGTGTCCATAATGATATGAGACATTCTCATCATAGATTTCCTCTTACATATTTATATCTATCTATCTATCTATCTCCATATCTTCTCGGTACTGTTTCTCAGAAGGCCTTTGACCAATACAAAGAGTTAAATTCAACAAGCAGCTAGTGCGTTCTCCATATCGTGGCCCATTTAAAATCAGAATACTTAATACTCAAGAAGCTTACAATATAACAGACATGGAAAAACAAACAAAAGAGCCATGTATATTAAATATTGTAATAGCAGAGGTCATTCAATAAATGATAGCTGCCAAGTAAATGCTATAAGATAAATAAAAAATCCCTTGGATACAGAAGAATAGATAGATTGCTTTTATTAGGGGAAAACAAAGTATCAATTCACTTGTTATTTTTTTATTTTTTTGTTATTTTAATTATTTATTTTAATTTAGTAGTTTGTGTTGACCATGTTTTCCCCCTATGATTTAAAGATATGAAGAAACACCAACATACCTTTTTGGCAGGCTATGTTTGTTCAGATGTGACTAAAATTCATGTGAAACATTATTGTTTTTATAGTATTTGACCATTTGACAAAGAAGACACTTTGTAAATTAATATTATAAAATGGAGAGACTAAGATTTCCCTTAGTACATCTTGGAAAGTGAGGAGGAAAATAATTTAAGTCACAAAAATAAAATATCTCTCAACTCAAAAAAAATTCAAGGGTAAGATGATGTTTTGTTTTTTTTTTTTTCCCCAAAGATCTTATTTACTTATTCATGAAAGAGACACACACACACACACACACACACACACACACACACACAGAGGTAGAGACACAGGCAGAGTGAGAAGCAAGCTCCACTTCAGGGACCCTGATGCAGGACTCAATTCCAGGATTCCAGGATCACGCCCCCAGCCGAAGGCAGGCGCTAAACTGCTGAACCACCCAGGGATCCCCCGATGTTGTATTTCTTTTAAAAATGTAGTAAATAAGCCATAAAATATAGACAGACAATTAAGGTAAATGTGAAAACCGATATAAGAGTAGGATTAATATAAGATAAGGATTATCAATTAATATTTTTACAGGGGAAATACTGTCACTCATCTGAATGGTATGGTTAGCCAAGCCTTTTTTTCTTCCAGCTTTATTGAGGTTTATTTGAGATATAAGAATTGTTTATATTTGATATATGTAATGTGATCATATCCTTCCTTCAAGATACCCATGCAATGTAAAATTATTTTTAAAATCAAACTAATTATACATCTATCACCTCACATAGTTGCCTTCTTTTAAGGGAGGCTGAAAACATTTAAGATCTACTTTCTTAGGAAATTTCAAGAATATAATATAGTATTCTTAAGTGTGGTAACCATGTTGCACATTAGATCTTCAGAACTTATTCACCTCATGACAAAGATTGTACCCTTTGAAGATTTTATTTATTTATTAGAGAGAGAGAGAGAGAAAGAGAGAGAGAATGCATAAATGGGGATAGGGGCAAAGGAATAGGGAGAAGGACATGGAAAAAATCTCAAGCAGACTCTACACTGAACATGGAACCCAACACAGGGCTCCATCTCATGACTCCAAGATCATGACCTGAGCCAAGACCTTGATCAGATGCTTAACTGACTGAGCTACCCAGGCACCCCAAGTTTGTATTGTTTGAATAATATCTTCTTATATCCCCCACCCCTCACCCCTGGCAATCACCATTCTACTCTCTGCTTCTGTGAGTCCAATTTTTTTAGATTTCACATACAAGTGAGATCACACAGTAGTTATCTTTCCCTATCAGTCATATTCATTTACCATAATGTCAGAGTGCTCATCAGTGCTATCACAAATGGCAGGGTTTCCTTCCTTTTTTATGGCTGAATAACATTATAAATTATGTGCTTGTGTTCATGACATTTCTTTATTCATTCATTATTCAAGGCCTAAATTGTTTACATTATCTTGGCTACTGTAATAATGCTCTAATAAACATGTGATTTCTCCTGGAGATCTTGATTTCCTTTGGACACAAATCCAGAAGTGAGATTGCTAGATTATATGCTAGTACTATTCTTAGTTTTTCAAAGAACCTCTCTCCATTTTTTTTCTGTAATGGCTATGCCAATTTACATTACCACCAGCAGTAGTACCACCACTATACTCTCATCAACACTTAATGACCTTTTTGATAGTAGCCATCCTAACAGTGAGAGGTGATAACTCATTGTGGTTTTGATTCACATTGCCCTAATGATTAGCAATGTTGAGCATATTTCCATGTATCTACTGTCCATTTGTATGTCCTCCTTGGGAAAATGTCTATTCAGGTTTTTTGCTCAATTTTTAATCAGGTTATTTATTTCATTATCATTTTCTTCTTTTTTTTTTGGTATGTTATTTTTAAAGATTTATTTATTTGTTTGTTTGTTTGTTTGTTTGTTTATTCATGAAAGACACGGAGAGAGAGAGAGGCAGAGACATAGGCAGAGAAGCAGGGTCCCCACAAGGAGCCCAATGTGGGACTTGATCCCAGAGCCTGGATCATACCCTGAGCTGAAGGCAGACACTCAAGTGCTGAGCCACCCAGGAGTCCTGGTATAAGTTAATATACATTTGGATATTAACCCCTTTTTATATATATGGCCTGCAATTATTTTATCTCATTCTGTAGCCTGCCTTTTCATTTTTATTGATTGTTTTCTTTGCCGTGAAGTTTTTTAGTTTGATGTAGCCACACTTACTTATTTTTTATTTTGTTGTCTGTAATTTTGATGTTGCATTCAAAAAATCACTGTCAAAATCAATGTAAAGAAGCTTATACCCTATGTTTCCTTCTAACACTTCTGCATTCAAATCTTACATTTAAGTATTTAATCCACTAATTGTTGTATATGGTGCGTCTAATTTCATTATTTTCCATGTGGATATCCAGTTTTCTCAACACATTTATTAAACATACTATTTTCCCCCATTGTATATTCTTAATGCCCTTTTCAAAGATTAGTTGACCAGGGTACTTGGATAGCTCAGTTGGTTAAGTGTCTGCCTTTGGCTCAGGTCATGACCCCAGGGACCTGGGATTGAGCCCTGTGCTAGGCTCCCTGCTCAGTGGGGAGTCTGCTTCTCCTTCTCCTTCTGCGCCTCCCACTGATTGAGATCTCTCTCTTTCTCTCTCTCTATCTCTCTCGAGTAAATAAATAAAAGCTTAAAAATAGATTAGTTGACCATATATGGGTGGTTTATCTTGGGGCTCTCTAATGCATTCCACTGGTCAGTGTGTCTATTTTTATGCCAGTGGCATAGCCTTTTGATCACTATAGTTTTGTAATATAGTTTGAAATGAAGAAGTATGATGCTTCCAGCTTTGTTTTTCTTTCTGGAGATTGCTAAATTAAAAAGGCAAGGATGTCTCCAATTATTTGATGAGGCCAGCACTAACCCAATACCTAAGTCAGATAAGGACACTATGAGAAAAGAAAGTTATAGGTCCTGATGAATATAGATGCAAAAATCCTCAACAAAGTACTAGCAAACCAATTTGAACATCACATTAAAAGGATCTTGCACTACCATCAATGGGATTTATCCTTTAGATGCAAAGATGGTTCAGTATACAGAAGTCAATAAATGTGATATACCATATTAACAGAAGGAAAAATAAAAATCATAATCATCTCAATAAATGCAAAAAATTCACTGACAGAATTTAACCTAATTTTATGATAAATACATTCAATGCAATCCCTATCAAAACACCACCAACTTATTTCACAGAGTTGGAATAAATAACCCTAAAATTTGTATGGAACCAGAAATGACCCTAAATAGCCAGGGAAATGTTGGAAAAGAAAAGCAAAACTGGTGGTATCACAATTCCAGACTTCAAGATCTATTACAAATGTATAATCATCAAGAGAGTATGGTAAGGTCACAAAAACAGATACATAGATCAATGGGACAGAATAGAACACCCTGAAATGGACCTCCAACTCTATGGTCAACTAATCTTTGACAACACAGGAAAGAATATCCAATGGAAGAAAGACAGTCTTTTCAACAAATGGTGTTGGGAAAATTAGCCAGCAGAATGGAACTGGACTGTTTCCTCATACCACACACAAAAATAGACTCAAAGTGGATGAAAGATCTAAGTGTAAGACAGGAATCCATCAAAATCCTAGGGAGAACACAAGCAGCTACCTCTTTGATCTCGGCCACAGCAACTTCTTGCTAGACACATCTCCAAAGACAAGGGAAACTAAGACAAAAATGAACTATTGGGATTTCATCAAGATAAAAAGATTCTGCATAGCAAATGAAACAATCAACCAAACTGAAAGACAACCGACAAAATGGGAGGAGAAATTTGCAAATGATAAATCAGATAAAGGGCCAGTATCCAAAATCTATAAAGAACTTATCAAACTCAACACCCAAAGAACAAATAATCCAGTCAAGAAATGGGCAGGAGATATGAACAGAAATTTCTCCAAAGAAGACATCCAAATGGCCAACAGACACCTGGAAAAATGCTCAACATCACTGGGCATCAGGAAAAAACAAATCAAAACCACAAGATATCACCTCACACAAGTCAGAATGGCTAAAATTAACAAACAATGGATGTTGGCAAGGACTGGGAGAAAGGGGAAGGCTCTTACACTGTTGGTGGAAATGAAAGCTGGTGCAGCCATTCTGGAAAACAGTATGGAGACTCTTCAAGAAGCTAAATATAGAGTTACCCTATGACCCAGCAATTGCACTACTAGGTATTTTCCACAAAGATACAAATGTAGCAATCCAAAGTGGCACCTGCATCCCAATGTTTATAGCAGCAAAGTCCACAATGGCCAAACAATGGAAAGAGTCCAGATATCCATCAACAGATGAGTGGATAAAGAAGATGTGGTACACACACACACACACACACACACACAAAGGAATAGTACTCAGCCATCAAAAACAATCTTGCCATTTACATCAACATGGATGGAACATGGATCTGGAGAGCATTATGCTGAGTGAAATAAGTCAATAGAGATAGACAATTATCATATGATCTCACTCATATGTAGAATTTAAGAAACAAAACAGAGGATCATAGGAGAAGAGAGGAAAAAACACAAGATGAAATCAGAGAGGGACTGATGGTTCCAAACCATATGGGACTCTTAATCACAGAAACAAACTGAGGGTTGCTTGAAGGGAAGGAGGGTAAGTGGTATGGGGTAATCGGGTAATGAACATTAAGGACAGTAGGTGATAGAATGAGTGTTGGGTGTTATATAAGACTGATGAATCACTGACCTCTAGCTCTGAAACCAATAATACATTGTATGTTAATTAATTGAATTTAAGTACGTTTAAAAATTCTCAACTAATTAGGTATACAAAGAATGTGACTTAACATTAAAAAGTTCATGTATGGCAAGCTCACAAACATATGCATGGTGAAAAGCTAAACTTATTCCTGAGAGGTCAGGAGTAAGGCAACAGTGCCCACTCTTACACTTCTATTCAACAAAGTACCAAAGGTCTTAGCCAGAGCAATCAGGCAAGAGAAAGAAATAAAAGGCATCTAAATCAGAAAGAAATAAGTTAAATTGTCTCTATTTGCAGATGGCATGATCATATAAATAGAAAACAGTAAAGACTCTACCCCCAAAACAGTTAGAACTAATAAATGAATTCAGTAAAGTTGCAGGATTCAAAATCAATACACAAAGAAAAAGTTACATTTCTATATGCTAACCACAAACTATCTGAAAAAGAAATTAAGACAGCAATCTCACTTACAATAGCACCAGAAAGAATAAAATACTTATGAGTAAATTTAACCAAAGAGGTGAAAAACCTGAAAATTATAAGACATTGATGAAAGAAATAAATGAAAGATGATAGAAATAGATGATACAAATAAACGGAAATATATCTCATGTTCCTGAGTTGCAATGATTAATATTTTTAAAATGTCTATTCTACCCAAAGCAATATCCAGCTTCAGTGCAATCCCAAACTTTCAATGGCATTTTTAAACCAAAATAGAAAAGGCAATCCTATAGTTTGTATGGAACTGCAAAAAAACTCCACATAGCCAAAGCAACATCTTAATCTCATAAATAATATACCCAGTCCAATTCCAAAGCAATCAAAAATGCTAATAAATTGCACATCTCAGGGTAAAACCTGGAAAACTACCAGTATTATCTATTTGAGGTTTAATCACTTGATAAAAATCAACTGATATAGAGAGGTCTATTAAAAAAAAAAGAGGTCTATTTAATCTGTATATCTGTTTTCCAACCTTATGCCCACCTTTGATCAATGTTACTGTTTTCAATGCTTTCTAACAAAACAGAACAAATCTTTTTGTGTTTTGTACTTTAAAAACAGTATTCTTAAGTTATAAGTAAAGGTCTCCTTTAAGAATTTAACAGAAAAACTAGACTCTTAGGAATATTTATTTATTCATTTATTCATTCAATGCTCATGCATTGAATTTTAGTATGTGTCAAGCATTATTTAAAACACTATGAATATAGCAGTAAGCCGAAATGACAAGAGCCCTTTTATTCTAGTAATAGAAACAAGACCAGTGAAAAACAATAATAAAAAGATTATTTCAGATTCATATAAATGCTTTGGAGGAAATAAGCAGTTTAATGAGATAGAGAATAACTATGGGAGAACTATTATTGAAGGCAGTGGTAAGTAATCCGCAATTAAAGTTTAATTGGAATTGTGTTGGAAGCTAGTAAGTATGATCCTACTAACATTTAAGAAAGATACTTTTGTCTTTGTTGTGTCTGTTGGGGTGCAAAAGTAGAAGCAAGCAGACCATTTAGTAAGTGATTTTTAATTGATCAAATGTAAGAACATTGTGTCTATGGGCTAAGGTGGTATTTGTAGAAATAAACAGAACTGGAATGATTTAAGAAGGCAGAGATACCCAGAAACTTTTTTGGATTTGTGTGGAAGATGCAACGAAAGAGGAATCAATTTAATACCTAGATTTTTTGTCTAAAGCAAATATTTGACAGTCATAGTAGTTCTTTTTATAAAAGGGAGACAGCCTGGTGTAAAAAAAAATAGAATATTTTCTATTTCTAGAAAATAGAAATGTCTACTTTGCATTTCTATAATATGTATTTATATACAAATGGAATGTAATACACATAATATATATAAATGAAATATGTAATTTGTATATAAATGGAAATGTTAGTAAGTCATTGGATAGTAGTCTGGAGCTCAGAAAAGGAGATGAACATCTAGAAGATATCTACATAAAGCCATGGAAGTAAAAATTCTCATTTCATATAAGAAATTTGATTGTAAAGAAAAGGATACAAGCGATACAACATTTGAAAAATTCATAGAAGGAGATCTCATAAAAGGTTTTTTAAAATTGAACCCGATGAGGTTAAAAAAATAGAAGTAAGTAATACTAAGAGGCCAATAAAATAATAATTTGAAACTGAGCAAACTACAGCATAAAAAAGGAAATTACATACAGGAAACAACAGAATGATGGGGATTCAATGCAAAGATAAAGTAATAGAATCAGATCTGAAAAGGATCTTGGATAATGGAATTTTAAGACAAAAAAACAAAGAACTATAGTTCACATGAAAAGAAACCAAATATGAAACTAAATTATAATTCAGTAACAATGAAATATCCCAGAAAACACCAACTATTTAGAAACTAAATCATTCACTTATGACTAGGTCATGGGTTAAAAAAGAAATCACAAGGAAAATTAGAAAATATTTTAACCAGGGGAATGCCCGGATGGCTCAGTGGTTAAGCTCTGCTGTCATGATCCTGGAGTTCAGGGATCGAGTCCCACGTCGGGCTCCCTGCATGGAGCCTGCTTCTCCCTCTGCCTGTGTCTCTGCCTCTCTCTCTTTCTCTCTCTCTCTGTCTCTCGTGAATGAATAAACAAAATCTTAAAAAAAAGAGAATATTTTAACCAAATGATAATGAAATCACAAAATATAAAAAAATTAAAATAATAAAAAGAGAAACAAGCTATCTGAACATCAGAAAGGGGAAGGAACAATAGGAAGAATAAAAATATAGAGAAATAAAATATATTTGTATTCTCTTCTTGAATTTCTATACTATGCTTAACAATATAGTGAAATTTATAACACTGATATGGTTCTCAATATATATGAAGAAAATACCTAAGATAATTATATTAATCAGCAGAGGGTAAAGAGGCCTAAAAGAAAATAACAGTTTTCATACTTCACTTCAACTTATAAAATGTCAACACCAGGAGACTGTGATAAATTATGTGATAAATTACAATAACCTAAGGAAACCACTATGAAAGCTATACAAAGAGCTAGACTTTCTAGAGTGGTCCAATCCACAGAGATAGAAAGTAGAATAATGGCTGCCAGGTACTGGTAAAGGGGAGAATAAGGAGTTACTATTTAGTTGATACTAAGTTATCTGTTGGGAAGATGAAAAAAATCTGGAGATGGATGATGGTGATACTTACACTCATAAAAATATGAATGTGCCTAATAGCATTGAGCTGTACACTTAAAAATGATTAAAACAGTAAATTTTGTTATATGTATGTATTTTACTGCAATAAATAAATGTAAATATATATATATATGAGAGATATGCTCAAAATCACTAGTCATAAATAAAAATAGAATTTTTAAACTTGTTCAAGTAATGCACAGAAGGCAGAACAAGAAAAAAAGAAAAATAAAGAAACAGAATAGACAGAAAACAAAAATACAATGTAGTACTTAAGCCCTAAAATATCAATAAACAAAGACCATAATTCATGAAAGAAAAAAATTTGTAGATTGAATTTACTGAAAGTAAAACTTCTGCCCTTTGAAAGCCACTGTTAACAATGAAAATAGAAGCTACAGACTGGGAGAATGTATATGCAGAACACACTTGATAAAAGACTTTTACACAAAATATGCAAAGAACACTTAAAACTGAATAAGGAAAAAAAAACAATTGAAAAATGGGTAAAAACTCTTATCATACACCTCCATCAAAAATATGCAGGTGAAGGGGAGCTTGGGTGGCTCAGTGGTTGGTCTGTCTTTGGCTCAGGTCATGATCCTGGGGTCCTGAGATCGAGTCCTGCATCAGGCTCCCCACAGGGAGCCCACTTCTCCCTCTACTTATGTTTTTGCCTCTTTCTGTGTCTCTCATGAATAAATAAATAAAATCTTTTTAAAAATATGCAGATTAAAATTAAGTCTGTGAAAAGATATTATTTATCATTAAGGGAATACACATTAAGACAGCACTGCAGAGTGGCACAGACACTTGGAAAGTTTGACAGTTTGGAAGTTATTTGCAAAGCTAAACATAGTCCAAGTATTTATCCAACTGATTTGAAAACTTAAATTCGCATAAAATGTTTATAATTGCTTTATGCATAATTGCTAAAAAGGAGAGGCAATCAAGGTTGTCCTGAAAAAGTGAATAAACAGGCTGGAATATATCCATAGATGGAATATTATTTAGTGGTCAAAAGGCATCATCTATTAAGCCATGCAATAATATAGATGAATCTTAAATGCTTATTGCTTAGGCAAAGAAATGAGTCCGGAAAGACAACATAATGTATGGTTCTAATATAGGACATTCTGGAAAAAGCAAAATTATGGAGCTAGTAAAAAGATCAGTGGTTGACAAGGATTCAAGGAGCAGTGGAAGATTGATTAGATAAAGCACAGTAAACAAATTTTTTAAGGTGGCAAAACTATTTTGTATGATTTTATAATGGTGTTTACATGACACCACACGTTTGGACAAAACCTATTTACAAAACAATGCAAAAACTTAATTTATGTAATTAAAATCATTTAAAAGTTTGGAGGATCCAGAATAGAGTGAAGATCTGTATCAACATTTCTTAAATAACCACATTTAAGAGAGTAGGGAGAAAGATGATGCTTTGGAAACAAGTGGAATTTATAAGACTAAGGTAAGAAAGAACAATACATTAAGTACTATACTCTAGTTGATAAAGTTATCTCCCACAAGGGTACAGGTTAATGATTGTGAAACCTACTTGCACCTATATTGAAATAGAAATAACTAATTTATTGGATGGCAGAGAGTGGGAGCCAGGTGTTTCATTACTGGGACTATGAGGAAAGTTACAAATAAACAGGAATAGGAAACCACATAGTAACTGATTAGAGAGGGAGATATCACTATGAACTTATATTTAGCTATGTATAGGTGACCAATGGTTACATATGGTAATATGTAACTATATACAGACATATTTCTTATTAGATATTTATACTCCCCACACACATTCTGTATAACTATACACATATTTCTTATTACATATTTTATACCCCCCCACACACATATTCACACACATACACAGGTTAGTACACACTCTTGTTCTATCAGCTGAGATCTAGAATCAATGACATCCTGGTAGCAATGAGAACACCTAGTACCCAGATCTTGGTTTCTAATATCATTTTCAATTCTATTTCCCAATGAAAAAAACTAGGCCTCACTGGATGTATGGCTGTTTCTAGGATGGGGAGAAAATATACAAAATGAGCTTGGAACTCTGGCAGTCCAGAAAATAAGTGCTTAAACAAACACAAAAATGGAGACATGTCAAACAGATATATGGGTCAAATAAAAGATCTAGCAATAGCCAATACTAGAAAAACTTGAACAGCAAAATTAAGTAGTATTGGATTATAACCAAAACTATAAAGCAGATATCCATGTCCATATCGATATAAATAAATGACTAAATAAATAATGAGAAAAAATAGACAAATCTCTGGCATAGAGTTCCAAATAATTTATATAGATACTCTATCCTATAGTAAGTGAATATAACCCCCATTTCTTAGGTGTGTACTGCATATAGTGACTTCCTTCTAAAGTACCGTTTGAAAAGGGGGGAAGCGAATAACTTTACAACAGATAAGCTGGACAATCACTACTTCAGCCAATGAACAAGATTAACATAAAAAGTGACAAGTTAAATTGTCACTATAACCATTATATGATGTGATGAAAATGGCATCCTATGCTATTTTTTATTCTAACTCTGTTGTCTTCTTCTCAAAAATTTGATAATTTCAATCCAACCATAAAAAACACATCAGACACACACCACTGAAGGACATTCTTCAAAATATCTGACCAGTACTCCTCAAAATTGTGAAGGTCATCAAAAACAAGAAAAGTTTAAGAAACTGTCACAGCCAAGAATAGTCAAAGGAGACATAATAAGGATGGTATCCTGGAACAGAAAAAGAGCATTAGGTAAAAATTAAGAAAACCAGAATAATCTAAGGATTTTGATGTATATATCAATATTGGCTCATTGCTTATAATAAAAGTACCCTGTTATGTAAGATTTTAACAATAGGGGAAAGTGAGTACAAAGTATATGGGAAACTGTATTATTTAATTTTTTGCAAATTAAAAATTCTTCTAAAAACTCAGTGGTAACATCTCTAAGCAATCCATTTAGAAATAGTCAAAAGACATGAACAGACATTTCAACAAAAGATATACAGATGGCAAATAAGCTTATAAATTCACCATCATTGGCCATTAAGGAAATGTAAATTAAAATCACAATGAAGAATTGTAACATACCCATCAGAATGACTAAAATAATGAACATCAAATTCTGGTGATGATTTAGAGAAACTGTGCACTCATACATTTCTGATTAAAATATTAAATCGTACCACCACTCTGGAAAACAGTTTGGAAGTTAAAAATAAACAAGCAATTGCTATCATGGGCATGTATCCCAGAGAAACAAAGACACACGTTCACACACCCATACACAGAAATCACTTGTAAAGAAATGTGTATAGCAGCTTTACTCATTATAACCAAAAACATAATCCAGATGTGTGTCAATGGGTGGTCAGTTAGCACAAACTGGTATATCTGTATCATGGAATTTTACTCAGAAAAAAAAAAAAAGAAAAGAAAGGAGAGGAAAAAGGAAAAAAACAATGGCCTTTTGACACACATAACAACTTAGATCAATCTCCCGAGAATTGTGCTGAGTAAAAAGCTAATCCCAAAAGGTTACCTACTGCATGATTCCATTTATATAATACTGTTAACATTTCAAAATTATATGAATGGGAAGCACGTTAGTTTCCTAGGGTTTAAGGAGAGGGTTGGAGAGGCGAGGCAGGAGGGATGGGGTGTGATTAATAAAGGGCAATGTAAAGATCCTTATAGTAGTGGAAATGTTTTCTATTTGGTGTATATTGAGGTTTATATCCTGGTCATGATATTTTACTGTAATTTTGTAAGACTTTATCATTGAGACAGACTGGATGAATGGGTCATGGGATCTATTTTTATAATTTCTTCTTTTTTGGGTGATATTTAATTTTTCTAGATTTATTGAGGTATAAAATTGCATATATTTAAAGTATACAATGTGGTGATTGATACATGCATGCACTGTAAAATATTTGCCACAATCAAGTAATTAACACACCAACACCTCACATAGTTACCTTCTATGTGTGTGTGGAGAAAATACTTAAGATCTATCTACTTGCTTAGCATATTTCAAGTATACAACACAGTATTGTTAACTATAGTCACAATGATGTACAGAACTTATTCATCTTATAACTGAAAATTTTGTATCATTTGACCAATATCTCCCCCTTCCTCATCCCCTAGCTCCTGACAACCATCATTCTCTTTCTATGAGTTTGGATTTTTTATTTTTATTTTTTTTTAGATTCCACATAGAAGTGAGATCATATAGTAATTCATGTTTCCATGACTGGCTTATTTCACTTAGCATTATACCCTCCAAGTTCACTCATGTCTTCATCTTACTTTTGACAACTCCACATGAATTTAAAATTATATCCCAAAGTATTAAATTTAAAACTTTAAAAAAAATATTTTATTTATTTATGAAAGACACAGTGAGAGAGGCAGAGATACAGGCAAGGGAGAAGCAGGCTCCATGCAGGCAGCCAGACGTGGGACTCGATCCTGGCACTCCGGGATCACTCCCTGAGTCAAAGACAGACACTCAACCACTGAGCCACCCAGGCGTCCCAAATTTAAAGCTTTTATATTTTATTTTAATTTTCAAAAAAAAGAAAAAGAAATGCAGCTAATGATGCAAATGCTTATCTTAGAAAGGAAGAAAGATGTATAGAAGGGAGAAAAAAATCAGTGATCCAAAGTTCAGTCTCAGAAACCTGGAAAAAGAACAAAGTAAAACCAAAGTAAGCAGAAGGATAGGAATAATATAAAGTAGAAATAAAACAACAAAGAGGCAAATAAGACATTAGCAAAACCAAAACCTAATTCTTTGCAAAGATAAACAAAGTTAACAATCTTCAAACAGACTAAGAAAAAGAAAAAGGGAAAAAATAACCAATATCAAAAATGAAGGAGTGGTTTTTGCTACTGACTCTACAGACATTAAAAGTACAATGAGAAAATAATATGAGCACCATTATGCCAACAAATTTGACAGTTTAAATGAAATGGAAAATAGCCCTAAAAAATACAACTCACAAAAGCTGACACAATAACAATGAGAAAATCTGAATAGTTTGATCATACATTTTTAAATCATATTATCAAGAAGCTTCACACAAACTCCAGGCCCAAAGTGTCAAGTGTTACTCTATTAAAGATTCAAGAAAGAAACAACGTCAATTTTACAGAAGCTTTTTCAGAAAATAAAGAAGGACTGTCAAAATCATTTTATGAATTAACATAAACCTTAGAGTAATACATGACAAAGACATTGCAAACAATGAATAATTATGACCCAGTATCCCTCATAGACATAGACACAAAAATTTCTAGTAAAATATTGCAAAACTAAACAGCATAGAAATTATAATACAATAGAAGCAATTAAATTTCATCTCAGAAATGCAAGATTGGGTTAACAAATATCAACCCATGTAATTCACTATATTAACAGAATTTGTAAAAAGTGACTTTTTCTATAAATGCATTTGACAAAATTCAATATCCATTCATGATAAAACTCTTAGCAGAATAAATAGTAAGCATTTCATCCAAAATGTATTCCTAACATTATATTTATTAATTTTTAAAATTTATTTAGTATATATTTTTTATTGAAGTTTGATTTGCCAACATATAGTATAACACCCAGTGCTCATCCCATCAAGTGCCTCCCTCAGTGCCCATCACCCAGTCACTCCATTCTCCCGCCCGCCTCCCCTTCCACTACCCCTTGTTCATTTCCCAGAGTTAGGAGTCTCTCATGTTTTGTCACTCTCTATGATTTTACCCACTCATTTTCCCTCCTTTCCACTATAATCCCTTTCACTATTTTTTATATTCCCCATATGAGTGAAACCATATAATGATTGTCCTTCTCCAATTGACTTACTTCACTCAGCATAATACCCTCCAGTTCCATCCACGTTGAAGCAAATGGTGAGTATTCATCGTTTCTAATGGCTGAGAAACATTCCATTGTATATATATATATATATTTTTTAATAGTGATAGATTAAGTTTCTAGTTGAGATCAAGAGCAAAATAAAGAAGTTCATACCTTCCATTTCCATTCAACATTTATATTTGAAGTCTTATCACCTAGAATATGGAAAACAAAAACAATAAAACATATAAAGTTCAGAAATAAAAAAAATAGACTGTCCTTTTGGGAAATGCTATCATTGCTTACATGTAAAACAAAAAACAATAAATCTACAAAACAACTATTAGAACTAGTAAGTAAACTTAACAGCATTGTAGGATAGAGAGTTAATATAAAAAATATTTTGTGTTAGCATATACATAAATAGATGTCAAATACAACTTTTTAAAACCCATTTACAATAGAAAAATATGAAAAGGAAAACCAAAATCTCCACAAAAAGGATTATAAAATATTGTTGAGAGAAATTAAAGAAGGTCTAAATAAATGGAATAATATATTTTGTTAATGGATTGGAACACTCATTATTGTTAAAATGTTAATCTCCACAAAATGATCTATACATTCCATGCAGTTCCAATCAAAAGCTTCTAAAATTTGTATAGAACTACACAGGACCTGACATTACCTTGCTAAGCACTGTCTTACAGAAAATTGTAAGAATAATTACCATACTTGATCTTAAGATTTAAAATGAAGCTACAGATTGGTGCCTGGGTGGTTTGGTCAGTTGGGCGTCTGATACTCGATTTCAGCTCAGGCCATAATCTCAGGGTCATGAGATCAAGCCCCACGTGGTGCTCTGTACTGACATGGAGCCTGCTTAAGATTCTCTCTCCCTCTTCCTTCTCCCCTCCTCTACTCATGCACTCTCTCTCTCTTTCAAAAATAAATTAAGGGACACCTGAGTGGCTCAGTGGTTGAGCATCTGCCTTTGGCTCAGGACATGATCCTGGTGTCCGGGGATCGAGTCCTACATCAGGCTCCCCCCAGGGAGCCCGTTTCTCTCTCTGCCTATGTTTCTGCCTCTCTCTCTGTATCTCTACTGAATAAATAAATAAAATCTTTAAAAATTAATTAAGTTAAGTAATTAAATAAAACTACAGAAAGAGTGGGAGTGGTACAAGGTTAGGTATACAGAGCAGTAGAACAAAATCAAAGATTCAGAAATAGAGGGATGCCTGGGTGGCTCAGCAGTTTAGCACCTTTGGCCCAGGGTCTGATCCTGGAGTCCTGGGATCGAGTCCCACAATGGGCTCCCTGCATGGAGGCCGCTTCTCCCTCTGTCTGTGTCTCTGCCTCTCTCTCTGTGTCTCTCATGAATAAATGTATAAAATTAAAAAAAAAAAAAGATTCAGAAGTAGATCCACACAAACATAGTTAGATTGATTTTTGACAAAGGTTCCAAGGCAATTAAATACATAAAGAAAATTATTTTCAATAAATCATACTGGATTAAATTTCCATATAGAGTTAAAAAGTTAGATAAAAGATCCTCATCTCATTCCATATGCTGGAAATTGTACATAGACTTACTATATAATTTAAAATTATAACTTTTTAAAAAGATTTTATTTATATACTCATGAGATACACAGAGAGAGAGTCAGAGACATAGGCACAGGGAGAAGCAATCTCCCTGTGAGGAGCCTGATGCAGGACTCCATCCCAGGACCCAGCGTTCACACCCTGAACCTAAGGCAGATGCTCAACCACTGAGCCACACAGATGCTCCCAAAATTATAACATTTCTAGAGGGGTTAAGCAAAGGTTTCTTAGAACACTAAAGCATATACAATTTAAAAACATTGATAAGTTGAACCTTGTTAAAAAACAAGATTCAACTAAATAAATTTGAAGATCTAATTGATTTTATTAAACATTCATGAATTGGACAGCCCATCTAGCAAATAGAGGGGAGCTCCATAGAGCTGCAAAAAAGGAAAGGTTTTTAAAGGCAAGGGAAGGAAACTATTAGCAAAGAATGCATTGTTTTAAGTGGTTAAAGGTTATATACCCAGGAGTGGAAAGTGTAGGTAGGTTAAGTATTAGGTCTTGGTTTACTGACCTGGGGCTTGACTTAAGTGACTCCATTTGGGCCTGTGATTTTTCTTTTTCTTTCTTTCTTTCTTTCTTTCTTTCTTTCTTTCTTTCTTTCTTTCTTTCTTTCTTTCTTATTTATTATTTTTTAGATTTTACTTATATATTCATGAGAGATAGAGAGAGAGAGACAGAGAGACAGAGAGAGGGAGAGAGGCAAAGACACAGGTAGAGGGAGAAGCAGGCTCCATGAAGGGAGCCCCACGTGGGACTTGATCCTGGGTCTCCAGGATCAGGCCCTGGGCTGAAGGTGGCAGTAAACTGCTGAGCCACCGGGGCTGCCCTAATTTTTTTTTTTTTTTTTCTTCTTCTTCTTCTTCTTCTTCTTCTTCTTCTTCTTCTTCTTCTTCTTCTTCTTCCTTTTTCTTCTTCTTCTTCTTCTTCTTCTTCTTCTTCTTCTTTCTTCTTCTTCCTCTTCTTTTTTTTTTTTTTTTAATTTTTCTTTTTAACAAACTTAATCAAAACTTAAAAACTTTTCCTCCTGGAAAAGTCACTATTAATTTACCCAAAGGCAAGCCTCAGATTCGGAGATAATAATCACCACATGAGACAAAGGATATAAAAGATTCTTATAATTAGAAACTGGAAATGCATACAACCCAATGGGAATGGGCAAGTCTTGAAAAAGAATTTATGCAAATGGCCGAAAAGCACTTGAAAAATATCCTCAACATCATTAGTCATCAGTGAAAAGCAAATTAAAATCACAAAGAAATGACACTATATACATTTTAAAAAGACTATGATGAAATAAAGATCAAACACAAGTGCTGGTGAGAATCAAAGCCAATCATAGTGCGCTCATTGTATATGTGCTGCCTCCGCAAACACAAATGTGTGGTCTTTGTAGAAAGAGGAAACATTTGAAGGCCCTGGGCTTTTTTTTACAGAGACGAGTTAAAAAGAGAAATATCCTTCTATCTTAAAACAAATATGACCTCTTCTGTTAATTTTTCATTCATTGGCCATCAATTTCTTCCACAAAACTAGATAAAGTATTCCCTTTTCCTACTTTGTAAAAACCTAGTATGTCTCATCGTCTTGCTGAGCAATGGAGTTTAACAACAGCAGCCAAGACACACATTCTTGGCTGTGGGTATTTTCAAAACACTTTGTGGATATTTCTATTACAGCACGGTTACTATAGTTTACATTTAGCTTATATGTGTCTATATGCTCCACGAGGTTGTTAGTTGACTATCAAAAGGTTGTATGCTAACTTGTCTTTTTGTCTTTTTTTATTTCACAGCACTCAGTATAATGCTTGGCACACAGTAGGTACTATAAGGGAGGGAGGGAAGGAGGGAGGGAGGGAGGAAAGGAGGGAGAAAGGAACAGCTCATTTTGTTTGGTGTTTTATCTGTTTGAATACTTTTCAGAATCTAAGGTAAACAACATCTCTATATAATTATGAAGACAGTGCAGTTGAAAGAAAAATAAGTCTGCCTCCCAAATAGCTAGCACTGGCCACTGAGTTGATTCTCAAGAAATTATCCAGTTAATTTGACATTTATCCAGAAGACTAGCTATCAAGCTGAAAGCCAAGTTAGACAATATTAGCAGCTATTTCACAGGGATTTTCACAAGTGCTCTTCCGTGCCTGTGTGTGTGAAATTCCTGCTGTGAATTTGGTTTGGGGGCCAACCACATGCAACGTCCCAGCTGAGCTGCTGTGTTCCCAAACCAATCTTCCAGCCAGATGCTTAAGTAAACGTGGCTAATTGCTCTAGGTTCTCCTCTAAGCCTCCCAAACCACAGCTGGTGTATTGGTTCACAACTTCAGGAGTCCCAGGGTAAAACTGGAACCTGCCCCAGGCATGGAGAGCAAGGGAGACACAAGGAAGAGCAGACTGCTTCAGATCCATAGGCAGTGGGTTTAACAAGGAAGGAACTTAGGGATGCCTGGGTGGCTCAGTTGGTTGAGCAGTCTGTCTGCCTTTGGCTCAGGTCAAGGTCCTGGGGTTCTGGCATCGAGCCCTGCATCAGGCTTCCCGCTCAGTGGGAGTCTGCTTATCTGACTCCCTCTGCCTCTCTCCTCACTCATGTTATCTCTCCTTCAAGTAAATAAATAATATATATTTTAAAAAGAACTTGCACATGAGGCTTGTCTTCGATAATACAAGACAAGTAGATCTGCTGCCAGAATCTTAGAAATTTATGCAGAGGCTTTAACTGGGTTCACTCATATACAAGATGAGGTCTCAACACCACCTTTCTCTCTCAAGGCTGTGTCCTTCAAACAGCTCATATTATGGAATTGGTGGGTGAAACAGACATGCCAAGAACAGGTAAGAAGCCTCTGATGGCTGGGATCCAGTTCTTGGGTCAATGGGTGGTCATATCCTCCCCATGACCTCCTCCAACAAGTAACATAAACTGTCTGTGGATCCCATACTATGATTGCACAACAGACCAAATGTCTGAATGCTCCTTGTAAAACCCTTGTAATGTGCCCCCAAAATTCCTCTTTTCTGGATGTGTTGGAGTTAATAAGGAAGAGTAAATCTAACTCTGGAGCATATTCTTGACCACTTACTTGTTGCCTCAGAATTAGAGTCGTAACTGAAACAGAAAGGGCCAGGCAATCATTACTTCAGCAATCATGAAATAAAGAGAAAATACCACTACTACTACTAACTGCAATTTTTATCTTATAGTATCCTAACCATTTCTATAAATTCATCAGATAAAAATATTACACTCATTATCCAAATGAAGAAAGTGAAGCTAAGAGATAGAGAAGCATTTAAGTCATAAAGTATACCAATCTGGAATTGGAAGTCATGGTAATGTTTCCCTAGTTTTCTATATCCTTCCTTAAAATGGAAGAAAGAAGCTCAAGGGAAATAATAAATATTGTTGTATTACTGAAATAATTAAAATGCTATCTCTGCTGCAGAAACACTAATAGTGATTTCACTTTGAAGAGGGACAGGCTCATCTAGGTTCCACAGGAGGGATTAGCCTGAGTTATACGTATTGTTTTGTTTTGTTTTTCTAAAACCTTTGCAGTTGCTTTTCTGTCTAGAAGTATCCTTTCTTAGATACTTACAGAGTTTAATACCTCACTTCATTTATGTTCTTGCTCAACAAAGGTCACTTCCTAAGTGGGCCTCACTAACAACCATTTCAACAATAGCCTCTGTCTTTTCCTATCCCTTTATTCCCTTACACTTTATAACACTTTCTTTATAGCACTTATCATGTTCTAACACCATAGTTGTATTTATTTGTCCACGTGTTAATCCTTTTTTTTTTTAAGATTTGATTTATTTATTCATGAGAGACAGAGAGAGGCAGACACATAGATGCAGAGAAAAGCAGGCTCCTCCCAGGGAGTCTGATGTGGGACTTGATCCCAGGGCCCCAGGATCATGTCCTGAGCCAAAAGCAGATGCTCAACAGGTGTCCCCACCTGTCAATCTTCTATATCCTCCTCTAGGATATAAGTGTTGTGGAAAGGCATCGACTTGGTCATGCTCCTCCCTGGTCCTTTACAACATTGCCTCACACAGCATATCAGTGATGATACACTGAATTGATGGATAGTTGATTATTCTGAGTAGTTCATAAAGGTCACTTTATAACAGTGCACTCTAACACTATCCCACATGTCCTTACGCATGCAAGCACACACACACACAGCACCCACACTAACGCACATGCACCCTGGCATAGATATATAAGAACTTTTTTTAAATACTTTTTAAAAATATTTTTTCTTTATTTATTTATGATAGTCACACAGAGAGAGAGAGAGGCAGAGACACAGGCAGAGAGAGAAGCAGGCTCCATGTACCGGGAGCCCGACGTGGGATTTGATCCCAGGTCTCCAGGATAGCGCCCTGGGCCAAAGGCAGGCGCCAAACCGCTAAGCCACCCAGGGATCCCGATATATAAGAACTTTTATTTTTATTTAATTCAGTGGACATTAAGTATAAAAATTTCCACCAGGTTCTGCTCATTTGGGTACAGGATGTTATGGAAGGGAAGTAGCTGAAGGTATGGTCTTTGCCTTCAGAGAACCCACTGCCTAGGTATAATAAGGAGCAGAAAACTTCCTCTGATGCAGGCTCAACCATCACTGCTGCTTAAATCTATGGTGTCTGATGACAGAGAAGTAAAAGCTGTTATATAGGTAACAGTGTATTGCCTTACCACATCTTCAAAAGAGATCTGGAAAGTTTGGCACAAGAGGTTTTGGAAGATCAAAGAAAATCATTTAAATCAATAGAGAAGGGATGCCTGGGTGGCTCAGAGGTTGCACATCTGCCTTCAGTTCAGGCCGTGACCCCGTCCCGGGATGAAGTCCCACATCGGGTTCACCGCAGGGAGCCTGCTTCTCCCTCCGCCTGTGTCTCTGCCTTTTTCTGTGTCTTTCATAAATAAATAAATAAATAAATAAATAAATAAATAAATAAATAATCTTTAAAAATAAAAATAAAGATTAAAAAAATAAATCAATAGAGAAGAATGGAGGAAAACATTCCCGAAACAGAAACAATGTCCAAGTTCCTAAAGGACTAAATATGTGGAGGTAAACTCATTGACTGAATATGTTGGTGCTAACTTTTGGCAATATTTGAGTGCCATTCATGGACTTTTGGAATTTAGTTTTTTGCTAAAAACTAAAGGCCAGTGATGGTTTTGCCTGGGGAGAGACATGAATTTGTAGTATTTACTGAATATCGGGCATCATCTGAAGAAACTGATATATTATTTAATCTTTTAAATATGTTTGAGAATAAGACTGTAGAACTGAGGAAACAGATTCTCAGAAAAGATAAATAACCTGAGAGAGTAAAACAGCTTGTAGATACAAGGGATAGTTTTAAAACAAGTCTTCTGATGTGGGGTTCAAGGTTTGTTCCATTCTGCCTACCCGGAGCACACATCTTGTTTAAAACATTACTTTGGAGGGACTATTAATAAGACAGTTTAATAAGAAAAAAAATCTAGTTATGGAGCTCAATTACGAATTTTCTGAAAAAAAGAAAGGTGTGTGTGGGGGATGAAATAATGAAATAATGAGAGCCTGAACCAGAACAGAAGACTAGAAATGTAAGGACAGATGGAATAAGTAGTGTGAGGTTATTACACAGACTACTGGGCAACTGGGTATTTTCCCTCTGGGGTAGTTCAATTTTGAAGAAGGAAATAAAAGTAAATTGCATTTCATTATTATTTATTTATTTGGTCAGCTAGCTTAAGGGAAGAAAAATGAAAATAGCAGTCAAATGTAAAAGCAGGTGCCAAGAAAGACTTTTAAAAGAAATGGGCACTGTATTTTTTTTTTTCTTCTTTTCTATCCTTCTTTAAAAAGAGACATAAAAGCTTTCGGTGTTTGTAGGTTTCCAAATCCACCCACTTACACCTGTTCAGAAACATCTGTTTTCTTATAAAATGGAAAGTGCAAAAAATAAAAAGGCCAGCTAATAATAACATGGTGAAGAGGAAAACTTTTTGTTAGTTTATTTAGTTTTATTTGGTTTTTCTAGGCTAAAAAAAAGGTAATTTTTAGAATGATGTGTTCTTAGAACTAAATTATATATCATTGGTTAGTCTTCATCATGAATTTAGATTCCTTGGATTCCTTGAATTTCCTTATTTATGAATGTAGTTAATGCCTCCATTATTTTCATATGATTTTGTAGATATGTGGATACTCTGGGTCATTGTTTTAATTTATATATATATATATATATATATAATGTTACATATAAATAAATATATATACATAAACATTGACAACATAACACTTATACCATATATAATATATACATATATATACACATATATATAGCATAACGTATATTCTGATATACATAGAAACAGAAATACAGAAACAGGGAGAATGAATTCCATTATCTCAGAATATAGTCAAAATTGCTGACATCTTTTATTTTGGGTCTGCAAAGACCATAGCAGCTCTAAATCAGTGGTAATCTAGCACAACAAGGAATGTTAGCAGGTGAATATCTAGCTAAGAAATGATATATTTGACTTATGAAATGAGTGAAGGAGATAGCCATACTATAAGCAAGAGAGAGGCCATTCCAAAATTTATAAGAGTAAAGACTCTGAGACCAGAATAAGCCTGGAATTTTCCAAGGGCTAGAAAAGTCTAGTGTGAAAGAAGTGACAGAAGCAGTGAGAAGGGGCACAGTGAGAAAGGTCAGCAGGAACATGATCACACTTGCCTTGGAGGCTGTGGGAGATAAAGTGTTTTCTATTTACAGTGGAAATGCATTGGAATGTTTTATTCAAGAGAGTAACAGCTCTAATATATGTTTCTAAAAGTATATTCTGATGACTCTGTGCATAATGAATGCAGAGAGCAGCGGTAGAAGAAAGGAGACCAGTCAAAATGCTTTAATAATGGAGTTTACGTCTCTAAATTCATATTCAATTGGTCCATGTTGCACAGAATTTCTTTTATTTATAAAAGTAAAAAAATAATCTTAGATGTTTTGAAAAATAATTAACTTGGTAGAGCAAGATAAAGTTAAAAACTAGTATTCTTCTATTCGATACACATGTTTTTAGTACCAAAATTTCCTTTAGATGTTGATAGTCCTTTTACCCACAAGAGATCATTGACAACATAACACATACCAAATACAATTGCCCACTTAGGGGATCTATTCCTTATAAAAGCTTCTTACTGTCCTATTATAGCATATATCTGCTTTTAAATTAATTGAATTGCTGTTATTTTAGCGGGGTTTTATTTAAGGAATGTGTCGTATATAAAAATTTCTATAAAATCAGGTCTTTATAAACACAGAAGTGTCCGCATTGACTTATTTCCCATGTCCATGAGACTTAGGTTATAGGTTTATTTGTCCATGAGTAAAATAACTGAGCCATTTGATAGTAAATATGGCTAATGCTTTTAAATTAAAGCCTATTTTCAATCTAGAGAAATGCCTATTTAGTTGGAATTATGTGAACAGTTTACATTTTCTGCTAAAGTATGTTCAAACTTAAGTAGTGCTTGTGTAATGAGCTAGTCTACATTAAGCTCTAATAATGGTTTGCCGCATGATCATCACAATGATAATGTGTGTAATTTATCACACCTGCCATCGAAGGAACTCTAAGAATTTCACAAACAGCCCCTCATTAATCTATTCATTTAGCTCCTTTCCTCTTGAAAGTTTCTAAAGCTATTTAAGAAATTATACACCAACCATGGACAAGAGAAAGGTTTTGTAGGATTCAGTAAAAAAGAGAGTGAGGGACAGGATCACAAAGATGATATATTCCAAATGAAAGTATCTGGAGAGTGGTCACATCAAATATATGATAGATTCTTGTTTTGTTAGATTGGGAAACACTGAAATATTTAGATCAGTTCTTCCTTTTAGAATTGGGGATCCTGTCTAGCTTCTTACTCATCCTCTGCCCCTGGGGATTTGAAGCACACTGAAGACCTGGAGGTCTACCAGTAACCCAAGTAATCCTTGGGATTTTCCTGTAATGTCTAATTTGACATTCTAGGACTCATTTCCATGTAAGTAAAATTGATGCTATATTTATAGATAATACACTTGGCATTCGAAATATCCTGAAGTAGTATTTATATTGTTTAATCACAAACCATTAAGCATATTCTGATATATTAGTTAACGTATATGTTCTTGGTTCTTTGAAAAAAATATTACTGGAGCCATCTTTTTTTAAAGGTTTTTATTTTATTTATTCATGAGAGACACAGAGAGAGATGCAAAGACACTGGCAGAGGGAGAAGCAGACACCTGGTGGGGAGCCTGATGTGGGACTCCATGCCAGGACCCTGGAATCACAACCTGAGCAGAAGGCAGACACTCAACCCCTGAGCTATCCAGGTGCCCCTAATAGAGTCATCTTAAAGTGAGTGGAGAGGCTTCTGTAGAGAAACTGCTTCACCTGCTTTTGTTTGAGCTGAGCCAAAACTTTTGGACTGGGGGCACCTGGATGGCTCAGTCAAGTAAGAATTATGACTCTTGGTTTTAGCTCAGGCCATGATCTCAGGGTTGTGAGATCAAACCCCACTTAAGACAGTCTCTCCTTCTCTCCCTCTGACCCTCCCCATCCCTCTCAAAACAAAAGAAAACAAACAAAACCCTTTGGGCTGGGCAAAATACCAGTTGTTTTAAGCAACTGTTTGAAAAGTCAGTTGGACAATGAGCATCCTGATCAGAAAACTGCTAGTTGTAGAATAGTTAAGTAATGTATGCCAGGAATAGTTTCGTTTGCTCACACCAATGAAATAGTTGATCAATGTGCAACTCAAAGCAGCTCAGTCTGAGTATCAACTGATATTCTTTTTCTTTTATCCAAGTCATTAAATTGCCCCCCCCTTTCTTTTTCCCCTTCACCCCCCCTCTTCTCGGTTTCACCGTACAAACAGAAACACTATTAGGATTTCTATCTAAATCTTTTCTTCAAATTGCAACTCTTTGATCCCAAATAAATGCCTGTTTGCCTTTCATTGTGGCTCTTTATTTTTCAGGATGACAGCTGGCATAAAATGTTAGGCTAGCTAGAATGTTAATAAAGAGCAAATAATTGTTCTTTAATCTTATGATCTCTTCATATATCTATTTATGTCACCAGATTATTGGTTTTGTAAGCACCCACAAGACACTTCCATTTGACAGAGGTTATATAATTTTCACAAAACAAGAACCGTTAATCCAAGATTTCTTCAAGAATAATAATAATATTAAATAATAATAAAAATATTTTCAGGCACTAGAAAAAGGAAAGGATGAATAGGAAGAGCACAAAGGATTTATAGGGCAGTGAAAATACTCTGCAGACACTATATGATGGACTTATGTAGCTACACATTTGTCCAAATCCACAGTATATACAATGGCAAGAATGATCCATAATGTAAACTACAGATGATTATGATGTGCCAATGTAGGTTCATCCATTGAAACAAATGTTCCACTTTGGTGGGGATGTTGATCATGGGGGAGATTATGCATATGTTTATGGGAAATTTCTGTACCTTCCTCTTAATTTTGCTGTGCACCTAAAAGCTCTAAAAATATAAAGTCATACGTGATGGGCCTTTCAGTCAGTATGCGTTGGGAGGGGGTGTGCGGTGCAGAGGGCTCCACCTCTAAGGTAGTTTCCACCTCAGGAAAGTTGCCAGATCTCAGTGCAGGTGATCGAATACCTGGATCATCTAGTGTCTGGGAACTTCAGTAGCTAAGAGGCTAGAGCTTGGCAGAAGAAAGTCCGTGTCTTTTCAGACCATCTTTGAAGCACTGACACAGGGTAGAGCCCATGGAGTCAGTGCTGGGGACAGATGTGTATTCTTGAGATCTGACAATGTGGTAGAAGGGAACAGTGCTGAAAACTACCACTGAATTATGGAGGAGTATTTTTGCTTCCCCCCCCACAGGAAATATTTCTTTGTGAAAGCTGGTTGAGCAAGAGCCCTTCTTACGTGGCTATGTAGCTATTCTGGGAAGGGGTAACCTGTGAACACATGGAAGCACAGCTATAGCACTTTGCTATTAGGGACACTAATGCTCCCACTTCCTTCAGCCACCTGGAAAAAATAGTTAAGTATTTTTTTTAGTGCTTCTGAAGATACAATTGGGAAAGATCTAGACAAATAAAGGCTAGCTCCTGATGCTAATGGAAGTTAAAGAACTGTCAATTTCCAATGAAATGGCTCAAGTATTTACTCATAGTCTTGTTCAGAATGGAGGATGTCATCCCTCTTAAACTCCCCCCAGAAAGACTGTCTACTAAACTGTATTTAAGTGAATTGTTCTATTTAAGTGACTGTGGACATTGCATCTGATCACTAGGTGATAATCTGAATTGTCCTTTCTCAGTTACTGTTTCATGGACCTGAGCTGCCAAACACACTGTCTTTACCAAACACACTTGAATTTGTTCTTGGGTACCCACTTTGTTCTGAACAGAAGGTTAACTTTCTTTGAAGGTCTGAAAAGTGTTCACAGGAGATTACAGTTTAAGTAATCCTAACCCGAACTATCCATCATCCCACAAGATGATGTTTGCGAAGGAGATTCTAGCCACACCTATAGCTTCCCTTTCTGAAAAACAAACATAAAAATAGCCCTACGATAGCTAACAATATTCTACTGTAAACTAAAATTTTGTTAGAAGGGTAGATCTTATGTTACACATTCCTACTATATGTAAATAATAAAGGAGAGTACAAGAAAATTTAGAGAAGTGAGGGAATGTTTATAGTCTTAATGATGATGATGGTTTCATGGGTGATCATTTAACCTCAAACTCATTGAGTTGTATACATTAACTAAGCACAGTTTTTTACATGGCAACTATACTTCAATAAAACATTTTAAATAAAAATCCAAAACATAATTGGAGGATAAAAATAAACATTCACCTTGATTTAAGAAAACAAAATAGTTAAAAACACATAGTTATGGTCTATACTTAGAAAGAGCTGCCCTAACAAAAAGAATTTAACTTTACAAAAACATTCACTATAGGATTTACATATATATCACTTTATATATATTTAAATTACATATTTTATGTTAAAATATTAATTTAAAGCTCATAGGATGGGAGATAGTTTATACTGGAAAAATATTTAGATTCCTCTTTAAAAGTACTAAGTTTGGATGCGGTTGAGAAGCTGCAGAGCTCTGAGAGGAAGTTAGTTGTGAGCAGATGTAGCCATTTAACTATGTAAATGTCAAAGCGAGCATCCATCTATAGGTGAAGAGGTTTAGACAGAATAAAATGTCCTCTTAATTAGAAAAGGACTATCCCATTTGAAAATGGCATATGTTGATATGCTTTCTGACTGAATGGAAACAGAGCCCCTACTTGTTTGCTCAATAATGTTGCTTAAAACTTGTCTCAGGCTTGGCACAAGGCATGCCTTCCTTATTTTCTATGGATATCAGAATTGTCTGCAGAAGAAAACCTACAAAATAATTCAAAATTTAAGTAATTCTTGGGACTGGCTACAAGCCTAGGGATGTTTGATCCCAAAAAAATATTAATTGTAAAAATAATATTTAACAAATACTTGGGTAGAGATCACTCTGGTAAAATTTAGCCAGCTTATCATGTTATATAAAAGTAACTTTTATTATGAAACATAACCTTATAGGCAGGGTTGAGTTCCCTGGATGTTCCTCTTGCATTCCTTTGCTCCCTTTCTCAGAAGATACTGATTAGGCTTAACGCATTTGTCAATGGCGTTCATGGTTCTACATGTTTACCTCTGTATTTACTTTCATTAGGAATGAACTATATTGAGTTGTCTGGGTGGCTCAGCAGTTGAGTGTCTGCCTTCTGCTCAAGGTGTGATCCTGGGGTCCTAGGATTGAGTCTCACATCGGGCTCCCCACAGGGTGTCCGCTTCTCCCTCTGCCTGTGTCTCTGCCTCTCTCTTTCTGTCTTCCATGAATAAATCTTTTTAAAAAGAGGAATGAACTGTATTATTTTGTACACTTTAAGCTTTGTGTAATGCTATCATGATACACATTTTTTACAACTTGATTCTTTTGCCATGATCTTGTGTTCTTTGATAGTCACCTTTGTTCATATATGTAAATACAGTTAATTCATTTAAATTGCCTTTAATATATCACATTATGAATATATTATAATGTGTTCATCAATGCACTGATTGGTAAATACTCAGATGTTCTTCTATCATAATACAACAATGTTCCCTTCTGTTTAGTCTTTTAACCATAGGCATGTTTCTCTGGAAATTGTTTTCACGTTTAACTTTGCCAGATATTGTCAAATTAATCTAAATGCATTTACCACTATATACTCCATCAAAAGAATGATTATTTGTTTGGTTTCATTCTTAACTACCTATATTATTGTCAGATTTTAATTTTTGTATAATGTGGGTGAAATATTATTTTGTTAAGTATACAGTATCCTATCTTCTAGGAAGCATGAGCTTCCCATATTATTAAAAAATAGTTATCTTCTGATATAACCTCTACCCACTTCTCTTAGATTGTTTTTATTTATTTTTTAATTTTTCTTATAGATTTCTAAGATAGAAATATATTCTGGGTAAAATATGTGGCAACAGAAGCTAATAGATTTTTGGGAATAAATATATAGAAGTTTGCAAATCTTTAGTGATAAATATAAAATCATATTAAAATACATTGAACAAGACAAAAATATGTGGAAAGATAATTCCATGAACTGTATGAAAGACTAAGCATCATAAAATTGTCAATTTTCTCCAGAGATCTCTATCAAATCAATGTAATTTCAATCAAAATCTAAACAGTACTTTTTAAAATGATACTTGATAATCTGATTCTAAAATTTATATTGAACATGAAGAATCTGAAATAGCCAGGAACATTTTGCAGAAGAAAACCAAGCTGGACAGTGTATCAGCCATCATTCATGCATCACTCCAGGTCCTTGTGGCCTCCCACTCTTGTTCTAGGTACTTCTGAGGCATCTTACTATGCATGTCCTCCAACCTGACTACAACTCAGCTTAGGACTTGCTGTATCCTTTTTGCCTTGTGCCTCAGGGATTCCCTGTTCATGCCAAGCTTGTTCAGCTTCAATACACAGGCAACATGAAAGCATATAAGAATAAATGCTAGACGAATAAATTTATTCCCTTTTCCCCCTGCATGGACTGTAGAGACTCAATGAGGCTCAACGTAAACGGCTTATTGAGAACGGTTCTGTATATCCATCTATCAGCTCCTTCCTTGCCTCATGTCACTTGTCCCTCACTTCTCCTCCCTGAGATCACACTCCCCAGTAAAGTTGTAGTATATAAGCTTTCCACCTTAAGCTCTGTTTCTTGGAAAACCCATAGTAAGATGGAAGAAATGGCCTAGAGTATAGCCTATAAGCTAGCCATCACAAAACTATGGTGAAGACAATCTAACGTTGGTGCAAGTGATGACAAACAGACCAAAGGGATGGGCTAGAATGACTTAAAACAAACTCACACATAAAAAGATATTTAATAAATGATATAAGAATGTTATAAATTACTGGGGAAAAGATATACTATTTAATAAATTATGATGAAGCAACTCTTTACCATATGGGAAAAAATGCTTCCTTATCCCGTAGATAAAAGTCCTTTTTTATTTTATTTTATTTTTTTTTGATGAAACACCTGAATAGGGGAAGCAAATCTTCAACCATTTATAGGAAAAAAATAGAGAAGAGGATCATGAATATGGAACAGTTCCTTTTATAAATATAAAAAGTGCAAACCCTAAAAGAAAGGATTGATAACCTAGCCTAAATTAAATATTCTAGTCTATCAAACAACACTATGACACAATGACAAAAAAAAAAAGCCAACAAATGAAAGAAAAAGACCAAATATAAAATAAACAAAGGCCTAGTATTCAGAATCCATTTATCTTATGGGTATCTCATAGATAATAAAGAAATGTGTAAGAAAAACAACCTAAGAGAAAAACGTGAAGTATATGAATAGTCATTTCACAGAAGACAATAACTAAATGACCAAGCAACATATTAAAAGATGCTAATTCTAAAGAATGATCCAGGATATAAAAACTGTATGCCTAGTTATTGGTATGAGTGCGTGTGTGTGGTTTCATTCCTGATTGCACGTATTATTGTTAGATATTTAATTTTCACACAATCTATGTAAAATTATTCCTTTTTTAGTCAGCAGGAACATCATTGAATCCTCATAAAGTTCTATGAAATAAGTATAATTAGTGTGCCATTTCACTGCTACAGAGACAGTCCCAGAAAAATCAAGTAACTTGCCCAAAATCATACAGCCAGAAAAGGTCAATGTCAAATTATAAAAGGGAGAAATCTGCCTGTAGGCTTTATTCATTTTTTAAAAATTTTTCCTTTTTCCTTTCTTTTTGTAACCACTATGTTATCCTCACTGTGCTATGAATAGTGGCAAAATTGTTTCTTCTTTAATAATTCTAGTACCTCTTATTTATCCTTTTTTCTACCAGGCTAATTAAGACAACTGATACAATATTAATAAAAGTTCTAATATAAACATCCATTTTCTATTTCAACATTAAAGGAAATATCCCTAATATGCCAATCCTAGGAATGACATGTTTTAAAATTCTCTAAGAGCAACTATAGACCATAGTATTAAGGGCAGTGGCTCTAAAGCCAAACCACCTGAAATTCAAACTGTTTTCTCTCTTTATCCTCTGATATCTAAATTCTCCATTTATCTGTCTTTATGTGAAAGTGGAACTCAAATTACATGCAAGAGTCATTACAGGAGTTAAATATGCTAATACAGATAAAATACTTAGAATAGTGCCTGGCATACACTACACACACAGTAACAATACTTGTGATAGCCAACATTACAATCTTGGCCTAACCAGACTGTGATGACAAATATGAAGTTTATTTAAATTTATCATTATTAGTTATATAGTTGGATTTTTTCTTATATATTTATATTTATTATTTACCCCGATTTTCTAAGCATTTCCCCAATCCCTTCTCACACTTGACTGGAATGAGCAAGGTCAATTTATTTTGTTTTTGTCCATCCATATAACTTTTCAGAAGTTATATATTCTATATATAAAATATATGTTACACATATCTTAGAATTTTTACTTCAAATTTACTGAGCACATTTGATTTGACAAATTCTAAATCAATATTAAGATCTCCAACTTTATCCTACAATAAAAGACCTTAATAAACTTATTAAATCTGATTATCTCTGCCACCTCATATACATTTTGTTGTCTTGTATTCAATGTCAGCTTGTTTTTATTTCTAAAATGAACCTGCACACACACTCTCACACACATTGATTTAGATTACTTACATGGTTACCATTTTCTTTTCTATTTTCTCTTGCTTTTCCCTTTTCTGAGATCAATTTCCTTCTTCTCAAAGAACTAATTTTTCCTTTTTTTCAGTGAGGATCCTCACAGTGGGTTAAGGACAGGGACTGGTCACTGCTCTCTGACTCCAGGGCAGTGACTTCATCTTTGTCAAATATCTTTCCTGCAGAACATTCCTCTGCTACACTATTTACCTACTCCTAAACAATGTTACACATGTTACTGTAGCTTTAACATGTTTTGATATTGGGTAGGAACTTTGCCTATATATGCAAAATATATACTATTTATTATTCTTATGGGTTATTTGCTCAGATACATTTTTTAGCTCATTTGGTTGATCTTGTTTGTACTTAATAGACAAAGTTGGCAAGAGTTAACACTTTCAAATTTTAATCAGCTTTTATGTTTATTCGAAAAAATGACTTGTAGTTAAATTCATATTGATTCCAAATGATGGTTCTTGAATTTACTCAAATATTTTATATATTTGATTCTTAGAGTGAATTAAATTTCCCCTTGTCTATTCTCCAACTTCTTATCACTTAGATAGAAAGTTTTAAATTTCTGAATGCTTGTTTTATGATTGGAAATTTTGTGAAGTTTCTTAGTTATAATTGTTTTATTGGTTGGTTCCACAAACTTCTTATGTGAACAGTCAATATTTGGAAAATATGATTTTGTCTTCTCTTCTCCAATACATAGATCTTTCCTTTTCATTTAACTACTTTCTTTCATTATTTATAATTAATTGCCAGAACAATGTTAAGTAAGTGCAGACAGAGCAGTTCTGTTTGACTTCCTCCTGACTTTAAAGGAAATGCTGCTAGAAACTCACCATCAAGAGAACATTGACTATAGGTTTGGGTCACACATTCACCTAAATTGTATTCTGCTTATTTTTTTATCTGACTTTTAAAAATACACACATTTAATAAGGTGAAGAGTAAGGCTCCAAAATATTTTATTTTATTTTATTTTATTTTATTTTATTTTATTTTATTTTATTTTATTTTATTTTAATTTTATTTTATTTTATTTATTTATTTATTTTGGCTCCAAAATATTTTAGACAAAATAATTAGCAAAGTATGCAGAAACAACTTATGAAATTTATGTCTCTACATTGATATATGATGGATTCTTTATCATGTATTAGATTACTACATGTACTAGTGTTACTTTTTGAGTCTGTAATTCAATAGTTCTTGTGCTACTCCACTCATGTGATGCACTGAGACTCATTTAATTATATTTCTGAAATTTTGGACATTTGAACATTAATAATAGTAACAATAAATATCATTGAATAGGCATTACTTTGACTTAGATTCTGAGCGAAGTGTTTTATATGTATCATCTCAAGTAATTCTTAAAACAATCTTATTTATGTGGTAATACAGATGAGTAGAATGTGATTCAGGGCTCTAAGAAATTTCTCAATAGTAGTTAGCCTAATAAGTGGGAAGACTAGAATTCAAACATAAGACTCTTGGATTCAAGGTCAAATATAAAAGGTGACCAACCATCCCTATTCATCACTTCATGGGTTATTTAAAGCATAAGAGAAAATACAGAGCATCACAGAGTTGCCTTATCTACAAACCTATAAAGTGACAGCAAATGATATAAATTTTTAAAATATACTTAACAAGTACATTTTTAGCATCATTCAGGTCTTATATATCTATTTTTCAAAACTTTTTAGTAACACAGACATCATTTTTATGTACAAAATACATAGCAAGTATGGTAACACGATCCAGGCTGTTACTCAGGCATTTGCCTAACCACTGTCCATGGACAAGAATGAGTCTTCCACTTCTGTATTATGTGTTCTGGCCTTGGCCTGTTAGTTTACATTATAAAATAAGAGGGCTAGACTAGATAATTTATATATCTCTCTAAACCCACATGTAGATAGCAACTATAAGGAAAGAGGTAGCATAACACATCAGATGGAAAGGAAATATCAGAAACTGATTCTCAATCAAATGGCTCCCACATGTAAAATGGTATTTCCTATTTTACACTATGGACAACATAAATTCCAGAAAAAAGTCTTGAAAAGTAAGCCTTAACATTTTAGAAGAAAATATTTTCTACTATCTCAGTATAAGAAGAGATTTTTCAAAACATAAATGGAAAAATATAAAACTTTAAAAAAGACAGGTAGATTTGACTAAAATTCAAATTAAAAAATAATATATTAATTTGTTAAAATATAAATATAGAAGACATTAAAGTATATTAAATTAAATCAAATATAAATATATAAATTTATTAATACATACCCATAACATATCTGGATATTAATATTATACACACAATGAATTTTTAAAATGTCAAAGATTAAAAAAAAATAATAAATAAAAAAAATAGAAATAAAAATAAAATGTCAAAGATTGGGAGAATAACTAGGGTCAGTAAGTAAAATGCAAAAATCAATGCTGAATGGGAGATTTTTGTTAGATTTCAAAAAACAACTAGGATTGGGGTGCGTAAGTGACTCAGTCAGTTAAGTGTCTGAGTCTTGAGCTCAGCTCTGGTCTTGAGTTCAGAGTTGTAAGTTTGAACCCTGTGCTGGGCTCCACACTGGGCATGGAGCCTACTTAGAAAAACAAAACAAAACAAAAACAATTTGAATTTTCCACACACAATTTATTTTTAATTAAGGTAATGGTTACTCTGCTTAATGTGAAGTTTCTTTTTGAGGTGATAATGTTTGGAACTAGATAGGGATAGTAAGTGTACCACGTGCCACTTTAAAATGGTTATTTTTTTGTTATATAAGATGCTCCCCCACAAAAAAATTCGAAAATATTACATGAAAAAATATCCTGTTGATTTAACCACTAAAACTATGTTCTCTTAAGTTAAATTCTACCATAAAAGCAGAGAACAATTTGATTATAAGTTTAAATATAGGTTATGATCATTTTAATGTACAAATGTGGAATGGAAATTGATGATTCTAAAAGTCTGATAAGAACAAGGATAGCAAAAGCTAGAACATACCATCTTTTCCAGATGTCTGGCATACTAAGGCAGAGCGTTGTTTGACTATGCACTATGCATACTATGCACACCGGAGAAAAGGTTTGATTTCTGCTGAGACAAGGTTAGATGGCTACCAAAGTGTTTCAAAGCAGCCGTTTGTTCAAGGTCCAAGAGTTGTTCCCATTTCCTCCTTTTTTTACTTCTTTTCCTTTCCTTTTACCACCAATTAATTTACTGGAATCCCTAGACCCAGTTAACTATACAGATAATCCCACTTTCTCATTTCCCCTCCTCTAGCCCACATAGGTCAATCAGATCAGATCATTCATAATGAGCTTCATTTAGAGCATTGAACTCACAGCCCCATTCCACAATGGATAGAGCAGGTCCTTTGTGCCTGATTTCCGGCTTCCAATCACATCAGGTGACAGAGGAGATAGGACTTAAATGCCATGAATTGTCTGATTCAAATAAAAAGAATGATGATAGTGAGAGCATCTACCCCCAAGGTTACAGTGATATTGTTAAAAAAAAAAGAATTAATCTTATACTGTAAGGGCATAGTAAATTTTAGCTATTGTTATGATCACCATCATTAGCACAGCCTCAATGCAAAGCCTCTTGCCCATTAAAGCACCATATGTGTTTGTATGAATCTAACATTTTTTGAGTTACAAATCAGTGCAGTTGGAAGAAGAAACTGTAGCACCAGAACTCTCACTTACACACACACACACACACACACACACACACATTCTCATGAACAAACTGAAGGACTGTAAGTAGATAAGTATTTCATACTGTATGCAACTGTGGGCATGGAAGGCTGCTATCTTTGTGTTGGGTGCTGGAGCCTGAAGTAGGAAAGGGAAGTGACACAAAAGACATATTTGTTAAACCAGGAAGGTTGGTACAGGGACCCCATGTACAGTGGCAGCTTGCTTGCACTGCTGCTTATTAATACAGGACAGCAGTTGGGCAACTGCTACCACAGTTCCCACTAGATCCACCTTCAGCTTTTCTGATTTCTGTCTCAGGAACTGTTTACTTACCTGGCAAAGGACAACCACATCAATCAAGTTGGAGCCTGGAAGGTAGTAAGAGGCCAGTGGAGTCTAAGTCCAACCTGGATCCAGTTACTGCCATGGGTTTGTCCTCACTCTCACCACTTCCCATCCATCTTCCATTCCCAACTGCCTGTTGATTCACTAAGGTCAATACAAATATCTTTTGTGGTCCCCCCCTAACTTGGAACTCCCCAGTAAAGGGGATTCTTGGAAATATAATTCCACCTCAGCTAAATTGAAAGAATACAAATCTATCATAATCCACCCCTGGTCAAGCTGGCATCCATTTACAACTCTTTTAGCCATACTGAACTTAATTTACAATTAAGACAATCACAAAATCATGCTTCACCTAACGTAATGCTACCATTCGTCACAAAACCAAAATTACGCACACCGTCTCCTTAAAGGAGGCTACAAATGGCCCTAGTCTATTTTGGATGGATGCTTATTCCTCTTCTAGTTGAGTAACATTCCCTCTTTGATATTCTGAATTGTAAATATTGAGATTTAAAATTAACCATTAATACATTTTACCGCAGATAATAGAAAAATGGGACAGGTGAAGAGAAAAAAAAAAACAGTTACCATATACACAAATCTATTTTTATCAAAGTAAAGAAGAAATATGCATGACTAATACAGTCCCATTTCTGCCACTGGTCACATCGTCATAACTGGTATTTATAACTACCTTCTTCCACTACCTGTTCTATGTTCCCTTTATCCTCAGCAAGCATGTCAGCTGGTCATAGTTATCCCACTTGCGGGATAGGTTTCACACCTTCATTCTTGAAGGGTCTCAACCATTAGCACAACTGCCTATATTGGGACACTAAAGTTTTTCAGACTTTAATCACAGGATGTTCAAGTATGGTGAGGCATACTCTAGATTAGCATACACATATTCTTTCTTATTCCCATATACATATATATCTATATATAATTTTAATACACACACATGCATACATACAATCAAAGGATTTAGTATAGGAATTTGTGGGGGCTGGTTAAATAGTGTAAAGGCTGTTGTCTATGACAGGCAGCAAGGAAGGGCAGATATAAGTGACGGTGGTGAGAACCGGGACAAAGTGAAACCCACAAATACAAGCTAGAATCCATGAGGATAAAGGGGAGCTCACATCAGCCCCTCACCTTCTCCCAGCCATCAATTTTGGCACTACAGGTATTCTTCAGAACATGCTGTTGCTTTTCAACCTAGATCTAAATATGCACCTGGCTGAGGAGTTAAAGAAGCCAAAGGATGATCCAAGTGAGCTATGCTAACTAGGAACTATGCATAGAAGGGAATTCTGGAAAATGTACTCTGGGCTTACCTAAATTGGTGCAATATGAGTTTACCACATACTCCAAAGGAGGCAGAAAAAGAAAAGTTCATTCAGGATTGGAATGTAAGAGGTTTCTTATCTTGTAGAATTCATCTCCACTGTTTTTTCCTCCCAAGTCAGAGATATACTTCCTATTTTAAAGAGGAAGGACGCATTCCTCAAAGTCAAAATTATGCATTCTACACTCAGTTTTACAACTCACTGAGTTTGTGACATTTAATAATTTACTTCAAAACTCTAAGGCTCTGCTTCTCTGCCTGTAATTGGGACAAGTAAATCCAATCTATCCTCATTCACTAATTTGTTGATATAAGTAAATGAGATAACAGATGTTAAAATATTCTCTAATTTATAAAGAGTAACATACACAGAAGTAATAGAATTCTTAAATCTGTTTTCGCTTTTGTGATCAAAGACAGATGATGTCATCAGAACTGCAGAGACTATAATTGATCTTAATTCCTATGTAGCCCCAGCCCAGGTCCCAACATTTCAACAAGCTGCTGACTTCACTTGTGAGGTACTTTCCTTCCATGTGACCAGCAGGAGGAAATGAAATCCATTATACCCCCATGTAGGTGGTTAATTTGTTTGAACTGTCATTTAGCTGGGCCTTTGCTAGCTTCCTAATGATCTCCCTAGTGCAAGGCAGTGTGACTCTTGCATGTTACCTGTCATCAAAGCAGCTGTTTCCAAAGAGGCTATTTGCTTTTATTTTATGGATTAGTATTCTTCCATACCTTAATGGAAAAAAAGCATCGCAATATAAAGACAAATCATAAAAGAAAATATAGGAGGTAAGCTCCTGGATACCAGTCTTGGCTTGATTGATTTTTTGGCTTTGACACCAAAAGCAAAGGCAATAAAAGCAAAAACAAGTGGGACTACATCAAATTAGAAAACTTCCCCATGGGCACCCTGGGTGGCTCAGCAGTTTAGCGCCGCCTTCAGCCCAGGGCGTGATCCTGGGGACCCGGGATCAAGTCCCACATCAGGCTCCCCACATGGAGCCTGCTTCTCCCTCTGCCTGTGTCTCTGCTTCTCTGTCTCTGTCTCTCATGAATAAATAAATAAAATATTTTAAAAAATAAAGATTTTATTTATTTATTCATAGAGACAGAGAGGCAGAGGGAGAAGCAGGCTCCACGCAGGAAGCCTGATGCGGGACTCGATCCCGGGTCTCCAGGATCACGCCCTGGGCTGCAGGCGGCGCTAAACCGCTGCGCCACCGGGGCTGCCCTAAATAAAATCTTTAAAGAAAAAAAAAAAAAAGAAAGAAAAGAAAAGAAACCTTCCCCACAGCAAAGGAAAGCCTCAACAAAATGAAAAAGCAACCTATGAAATGGGAGAAAAATATTTGCAAGTCATATATTTGATACGGAGTTGATATCCAAAATGTATAAAGAACACACAACTCAATAGCACAAACAGCAAACAAAAATACTGATTAAAACATGGGCAGAGGAACTGAATAGACACTGTATGGGAAGACATACAGATGGCCAACAGGTCAATGATAAGGTGCTAGATATCACGAACCATCAGGGCAATGCAAATCAAAACCACCTGAGGCATCACTTCATACCTGCCGGAATATCTATCATCAAAGGTAAGAGATAAGCCAGTGTTGGTGAGGGTGCGGAAGGAACGTCTTGTGCACTGTGGGTGGGAATGTAAATTGGTGCAGCCACTATGGAAAACAATATGAAGGTTCCTCAAAAAATAAAAAATAGAACTACCATATGATCCAGCAATCCTATTTCTTGAGGCACTTCCATGTTCAACAGCCAAGATAATGGAAACAACCTGAGTGTCTGTCAACAGATGAATGGATAAAGAGGCAGTGAGCATGTGTGTGTGAAGGGGGGGTGGGGGGGTTCATCCATGAGAAAAAAAAGGAAATACTGCTGTTTCAGACAACATGGATGGACTTGGAGAGCATTATGCTAAGTGAAATAAGCCAGAGAGACAAATACTGCATTGTGTCACTGGTATGCAGAATCTTAAAAAAAAAAAAAAAAAAAAAGTTAAACTCATACAAACAGAATAGAAAAGTGGGTTGCCAGGGGCTGGAGGGAGGGGGTTGGAAGGGAAAGGTTGGTAATACAAACTTTCAGCTTTAAGATGAATAAAGTCTGAAAATCGAATTTGTAACATTAACTGAAATTTGCTAAGAGAATAAAACTTAAATATATTCACCAAAAACATATGTGAGTGAAGGATACTAATTAATTAGATAGGGGGAGATGGGGGGATCCTTCCACAAATTTGAGAACACACACACACGCACACACACAGCACACAACATATCAGGCACTAGGCCCAAGCACTGTGGATGAAGTTTGAGGTGGAGATGATTGTTGAAATGAGAGGAAAGAAAGAGGGACACAGAATTTTTTGTCTGTACAAATTCAGAGTCTAGTAAGAAAAAAAAATACACAATACCACAAATAAGGTAAGAGAAAGAAATTGTTACTGGAGCCAAAAGAATAAGGGTTTTGGTTCTAGGGCGGTGAGGATGAGTGGCATGATGAAGAATGATATGGTTCACATGGACCTTGAAGAATGTCCAGACTTTCTTTAACTCAGGGTGAGATATGTCAGTGTTAGAAATATGACACAGGCCAGAGGAGAGAGAAGATGTCTGGAAGAGCCTGGTGAGTATGGACTGGGATAGCTTGGCTAGAAGCCACAAGAACGTGGCTTGTGGACATCCCATGTAGTACAGGGCTGTCAATGCCTACCTACTCAGGTAGAACTTACCCAATGAGCAAAAATGAGTCATGTGACCACCTGATACAGAGTCGATCTTAAAAGATTGTTCTGTCAACCATGGGGTAAAGAGACCAAAGTCTGGAAAAATATCTGTCTTGTGGTCAGTGCTCTACAGGGAGAAAAGGCTCACTGTGAGGGGAAACTGGTCCAATAAAGGAACGTACATGAGATGCAGACCACAAAGAATAAAATGAATACATTGTGTTGTGTCAGGTTTCTGTCCTTTTTATATTTTTTTAAGATTCTATTTATTTATTTGAGACAGACAGAGCACGAGTGCAAGAGCGAGCAGGAGCCAGGAAGAGGGGCAGAGGGAGAGGGACAAGCAGATTCCCCACTGAGTAGAAAGCCCAATGCCCCTAGGCTCCATCCTAGGACTCCGGGATCATGACCTGAGCCAAAGGCTGAGCCACCCAGGCACCCTCTGCCTTTTTTAAATCATGACCTGTTTCCATTTGCCATGAGGTATATTTCCTTGATCAAAAAAAAAAAAAAAAGGAAGTAAGGTGCCAGGAATATTAGTGCAGCAGCATTTTTTTAAAAAATATTGCTGCTGAGAAAAGATATTTAAGGCAACTACAAAAGAATTAAGATTCTGTAAATACCCCATGAGCTTTACCCCCATCATTTTGGCTCTGAAGGATTTGCATGTGGAAGATCACTTCAGGATACTGAGGTAGTAAGGGAACACCGCTCTGCTCTGGGAACGCCTTCAGGTTACCCACAGGGGAGCACAGCTGAACCATCTAGGCTCACCTCTCTGGCCAACAGTAAACATTATAGCATACTTAAAAGTTGAATGAGTCACAATATCTACTCAAAACACAAGTGAACCACCATCCAAAACTGTGTTCACTGAGGTGCACCGTCACCTGTGTTTTTCTGTCTTGACACTAAATTAATGCAGCACGAGAACTGGCTGGAAGCCATCCTCCCATTTTACCCTCATCACTGGCTTCTCCCATTTCATTTTTATCCTTATAATTTCCCAAACGTCCCATGCTGTTTTAATTATGCATGCTTCTATAATTTTGCACATGCCACATGCTTTTCTCTTTGCCTAGAGTATTGTAACCCACCACTCAATCTGTCTGAAAAATTATTATTCCTCCTCAGGAACTCAGGAACTCCGTTCATTCTAGGACATCTTCTCTGATTCAGTCAAAGTCTCTGGAGAAATATTTAGACAGTTATTCACTCCCTTACCTGTTAAAACTGTACCAGGTGCATACTTTCAGTGTTATACTTATTCACACACTGAGTCATAATTATCAATTCATATATATCCCTCAGCAAGGATATATTATTCCATTGCCATATTTTATTGTCCTCCCCTTGTTTATCCTTCACCTTATCTTTCTGCCCAGCTTTGAACTCATAGTATTTTATAGTATATAACCTTTTATAGATTACTTTAAATCATTTTTGTTGCAAGATGAAGTTTATACAAATCAATAAATGTGTGAACCAAGAAATAAACTCTCCTGTTTTCAGTGCAATCCTTGAGACAGCCCCTGTCGTGTGGTGACCTCTGATGTCCCTTAAGGTAGCAGCATAGATAGCATATTGCAAGTGCTCAGTCAGGTTTGGTTCAAAAATCAAACCATAACTTTTCTTTCAGAGTACTTTTGGACACTTTGATACAAATAAATTGGCATTTTCATCTTAACTGAAATATTTGTTGAAAGGAAAACTCACAAAAAAAAAAAAGAAAGAAAGGAAAACACATGCTTTTCAATGTCAATAAAATGTTATCCTGGTTATGGAGATAAACAAGAACATTTCTCAAGGTTCTTCTCAGTGTGATCAAATAGACCCACTGCAGGTATTCTTTATAGCAAGTACATTCCGAATCCTCATGCTAGAGGAAAAGGGGAAAAATAAGAGAAGCTGCTACGCTAATGGGAACTGACCACCTATTGCTTTAAAATCACCTCTCTGCATACTGTTGATCTCATGTCTCCCTTCTTTGGCACTCAAACAAAACAAAACAAACGACAACAAAATTTAAGTTCATTTAAAAAGTACATAGGAACTTGAAATAAATAAAACTCTAAAGATGAAGAGTGTTGTGTTTCAATCGACTGCTTGGCTTAACCAGGTTGTAGTGTTTGCTTTTTTACAACCGGTTACTGATGCAAATATATCTGATGAACTAAAGAGTGTACACCTGTACAAATGTGTATTAGAACTTCAAGAAAGACAGTAGATTGGATATTCATCATGATGCTATAATCACATGGTACATAGTTTTAAAATAAAATAATCCTCCATAAGGGACCTGTGTTTTACTAATTAATAATCTCAGCAAATAATAACTGAGGATCTGCTTTGTGCCACTGTCTTAGGCTCTGAGAATAGAGCCATGAACAAAAAAGATGACATCCTTACTCTCATTTAGTTGATGTGCTAAGTAGAAATCTATAAATAAATGTATGACTCGTTTGTAGGTGACAATGATATGATGAAAAACAGATCAATACAAGGGAATAAAGAGAACTGCTGTGTTATTTTAGACCAGCTGGTCAAAAGAAAAATCTCTCTGAAGAGGTAACACAATCGCAGAAAAACATCTAGGGGAAAAGTTTTCCTGGCAAAGGGAACAGCACATGCAAAGACTTTTATACTGTTTGTCTAGAAATTCCCTATGAATTACCTCAACTCACCTGATTGGGAGGAATTGTCAAAAGAGTTGGTGTACATAAATAGCTTCTGTCTCAGGTAATCAGAATCTCCATGTTTTCATCATGAAAGAAACCCTTTCTTCGTCTTCTTCTTTTTTTTTTTTTGGTTTGGTTTTATTGTTGCTGTTGTTCTAAAAGTCTCCAAAGAGGCATTCATTGAGACCAATAATATTGTATTGTTAATAAGAGCTTTGAAAATATTAAACTTCCCTTTTGGCATCTTGCTCACTTCTTAATTGTCTTTCTCTTAAACAATATAACAGCCTAACATGAAATTGTAGAAAGAGTGAAATAATAAAAAAGAATCAAGTGCAATGTGATGAGAGAGGTAGTACTGGCCCAGAATACTGATTATTTGCCAGCCACTGATTATTTACAAATCTTTCCTTAAAGGAAGGGTGAAACCAGTTAGTGAAGTCAGGCCTGTAGCAGCCACCTGCCTGCCTCAAACTCCAGCAAACATCATCCGTAATTACTGATTTTAAAGGAGTCAGTGCTGAATAGGGTCTCACTATTTATGAAGATGATGGCAAAGTTAAAATAATAGAGAAACTGAAAGTTGCACCTTTTTTTTTTTTTTGAAAGTTGCACCTTTAATGGGAAAATATGCAGGGTTAAAACTGTCATCGTATTAGGACAAACTGGATACAAAATCATTTCGGAGATTGATGGCATGTCATTGCAGGCTTGAAATATCTGCCTTATTCCTTTAAATTTATATTTTGATCAACCACTTAGGCTGGTGACATATTAAAGTCTATTAACCTCAGTTATTTTGTCCTCTAAGTAACTTTGGGTAGTGCAAGAACAACTTTAAAATTGAATGAATTTCTTTCTGCAATTTAAGATATGCTATTTGACCTTTTGTGTTTTTAACAGAAACGCTTAGTTATTCCAAAAGTGGTTTGCTACACCATCATATTGGCCATAAAATATTTCTTCCCGTAATGTCCCTTTTGCCCTTTCTTTTCATCATTAGCATATATTTTATACTTTCAGTTCCATGCCTGAGATCATTTCCATGGAGAGACACTCCTAGATCATTTGTGAAATCGAAATACTATGCCCAGGACAAATTCATGGATAAGAAAAACATTTAAAAATTTGAAACATCTTTTTATTGATCTTCCCCAGGCTCAAGGTACAGATATAAATAACGGGGGAGACAGGGAGGGAAAGGAAAGAGAAGCAGAGAGAAAACCTGGCCAAAGACCTCTGACTATGGAAGACAGTGAGAAGAGAAGCCTGGTACTGTGAGGCACAGCGGGTTACAGGAGGGAGACAGAGCTGGGGCCAGAGTGAGCACAGGGAGGTAGGCAGGCAGCCGGGCTTGCAGACGGTGTGAGCCTTCTCTCCGTATCTCACCACTTTATTTTTTTATTTTTTATATTTTTCATTGGAGTTTGATTTGTCAATGTATAGTATAATACACAGTGCTCATCTCATCAAGTGCCTCCCTCAGTGCCCGTCACCCAGTCACCCCAACCCCCCGCCCACCTCCCCTTTCACTACCCCTTGTTCATTTCCCAGGGTTAGGAATCTCTCATGTTTTGTCATCCTCTCTGATTTTTCCCACTCATTTTCTCTCCTTTCCCCTATGATCCCTTTCACTATTTCTTATATTCCCTGTATGAGTGAAGCCATATGATGATTGTCCTTCTTTGATTGACTTACTTCACTCAACATAATACCCTCCAGTTCCATCCTTAATGGGTGTGGCATCACATTGCCTTGAAAAAGAATTTTAAATGATGCCTCAATGAAAAAGTGAGCAATTGTTCCTTACCTCTCTGTGGCTACACTAGCAGCTACTTCTGAAAGCAGGACATCAGCCAATGGGCCTTGAAAGCTAATGATCAAACGTCATGAGAGACAAGAAGACCAGTTTCCTAGCTATTCCAAAGATAATGTGCCAAAGGCCCGAACAAGAGTAGAGACAGAAGGGAAGAAAAAGGTAAGATTGAAGAATCCTGGGTATATCAGGACAAAAGTTTGAGAATGAAGATCTGAAATTCAAAGTTCCACTGGTAACAGAAAGGTCACATATCATGAGATTGGTACATTGAACTGCAGAGCATCTATCTCAACAAACTTCAGGTAATGGTTCTGTTCAGAGACAGGGCACAAGCATCCAGAAGACTAGGTGTTTTTTTTTTTTTTTTTCAGAAGACTAGGTTTTATGTAAAAGCTCCCGATTTTTAATTTGACTTAACAATTCAAATAATTAACATTAATTTATTTAACATTTAATGCAAATATAATTTTTATTTCTTTTGATCATGGCATTTCCCAGCTTTATTGGGGTAGGCATAATATACAAAAATCATGCCTTTTTAATTTCTATGCATTTTGATGAGTTTGGACATACACATATACCTAGGATATCATCACCATACTCAGGGTTATAAATGCATCCATCGTCTCCAAAGGACTTATGTCTCCTTGCTTCCTCTTTTTTCTTTTCCATAATTTCTTTTTCTCTTTTTTAAGAGTACTTAATATGAGATCTATCCTCTTAGAAATTTCCTAAGTGCAAAATATTGCATTCTCCAAGGCTGTATAATGGATCCTTATCGATATGAGATCAAACTTCAACATGAGGTAAGTCTATATTTGCAAAATTCATCCCTTTACATCAGCCAGTATTAAGAGAAAATTGCCAGTTGGGAGAAGGTCATGAAAACTGTACATTTAATCCCAGTAAGACTATCTTTAAACTGTCCTGTGACCTTGGACAATTTAACTCCCATTTCCTCACTTCAATGTCTTTATCCATAAAATTAGAGGGTAGACCAGGTGATTTCTGAGGTCCCAAAAAGTCCCAATATTCTATTATTTATATGGGCTGACCAGAGATCTCACTTTGGAATTGGAGAACAAAAAGTTGATGTCAAGTGTGTACCAAAGCTGGGAACATGAGAAGCAATAAATAAATATTTATAATTATTTTTATTGTTTCACTTTGGCTCATTGCTTTCTTTCTCTCAAACATTCTAAAATGATCACTGCTTTAAATATTTGTATGTCATTTCTCTTAGGTAAGATGTTGTTAAAGATTAAAATTAAATTTAATCATTTCTCTAAGGTAGGAAATGGAAAAATAGTGTACATATTTTTGTCTGTGTTTCATTTAGCCTTCAGTACATTTTGCATATAAATTTCAGGAAGGAAAATAACCTTCAAGACCTTCAATGCATGTGTGAAAGTGTATCTCTATAGAACTGTTTAAATAAATTTTCAGATGGCAAAGACCCTTACAAAGCATTAAGCTTGGGTCCTTGCCTTTATAGAATAACAATAGCCAAGACTGCACAGTCAGGTAATAACTTATGACATAATCAACAGGAGTGATGTGATTTCTGATTTAATGCAGAACTTATTCATAAACAATGTCTTGCAGAAGACATAGTTTGAAAATAACAAATTCTTTATTGATTTATGTATCCTTTTCTGTACTTGGGAGAACTGACCGCTTGTTAAACAACCATAATAGTACATTGTTACTCTAGAGAACTAAAGTTTATATGGCTACATTTTTCTATGCCTTTTGAAAATACTTAAGAAATTAAGTTTAGAATTCTATGTATATGGTTAAGATTGCTTATCAACTATAATTATTTGGTACGTTTTACATTTTTAAAACAATTTGGTGATGGGAGCAGTGTGAAATATAAGACAAATCCTATTCCTGTCATGAGCCCAGGAAGGAAGAGTGGTGCATGCGCCTGTGTGCTCACATGCACACACATCACAAGGTAACTACAAAGGGCTAAATTGCACAAAAACAACAATCCAAGTAGTCAGAGGGTAGAACAGGAAACAGTGAAAATTAGGGAATTCTCCTTTGAAACACGCAGGGCTTGAACTAGAGCATGAAAGATGGCTAGGATTTGGAGAGGCAAGAGAGAGTGGAAGGACAGAAGGACATTCTTGGGAAAAACAAGGAGAATATGATCAGACAATTTGTTGCCTGCCTTAAGCAATTATTAATTAAATATTAATTATTGGGAAGAGGATTCATGAAAAAAATCGTTTCTCCTCTTGATCACAGAGTGTAGCAAATGCATTGAACAATAAAGCAAGTGTCAGAGGGCCATCCTAGTGGGTAAGGGGCTTCATCCAATAAATAATAGGGAGTTATTAATATAGGAACAATCTATTAAAGACAAAATATGGCAATGCCGTGAAGGATGGACACACTGTCAAGAAAAGCTAGAGGCCAGGAGACTAGCTAGGAGGCTCTTGCAGAAATATCAGCACAAAGTGAAGATGGTCCAAAGTGAGAGTAGAAAAAAATGACAAAACTTAATGGAAACACTGCTGACATTTAATTGCAGAACTACTCGAAAGGGTAAAGAAGAGAGAACTACCAAAGTTTATTACAAGATGTGTACTTTAAAGACTAAAGGAAAATCAGTAGTACCAATTTTTAAGAAGAGAATCTAATTTAAGGTAGGTGTTGAGACAGGAGATATGAAGTGTTAGAGGTATTGTATAAGGGAGGGTGCACACACAATATTGCACATAATTTCAGGAGATGCTCAGACTTCACTTCTTTATCTAAATCTGAGGGAAGCAGAGCTTACTTTAGATAACTAAGAGCATAAGGAAATGACAGTAGATAAAAGATAATATCTACTACTTATTTCGCATCTATTATATGCCAGGAATTATTTGATTATTTTGCATACATCATTTTCATACGGTGTTTCCTTTAATCTCCATAATAATCAGCGGTGTAAAAATTTTCTTCTTTTGCAGAAAGACTACCAAGGAGCAGAAAGAAAATAAGCAAACTGAGGAAGCTTGTATCTGAGGCTTCATACATCTTTACCCTTGTTAAAAACAAATTATTCTGGCATTTGTTAAAATGTTACCATTTTACTTGAGATTGCTGCAATAAGGGACAGAAGGTGAACTTAACTCCAAATCCAGCAAAGACAGCCCATTGGATTTATATCCAATGAGCAGAGAAAGGGGGTCAGTGAATGAAAAATTAAGAGCACTTTGATTATATATCAAGGTTAGAAGAATTCTTGCTAAATCAGATTCATGATAAAGGCAGGCCAAGGTCATTAGATACCAAAGATGGGGGATATTCTCAATAAACTTGCTCTTCCTTGCTAAAACTAGGCTCAGTATGCCAAGGCAGGGCCCATGGATGAAGCCAAATCAAAAAGAGAGGACTCAAGAGAACCTGACTAAAATTTGATCAAGGAGGGAATCTTTGTCGACTTCTTCACTTTGCATTTATCTCTTCATTCAAAAATAATTACTGAATTCTAATTATATGACAGACACTGTGTTAAGGATGCTGAGATCAATTAAACAGGTCTGTCCCTGCCATTATGAAGCTTGCTTGGATCACTGATGCTCCCCCTATATGTCTCATCTCAGAGATCGTCTCTCCTGTGAAGACGTCCCTGGATCCACTTCACCTAGATCTATATCCCCCATCATAGACTTACCTGTCTAAGAGATAGTTTCCTGTTTAATTGTTTGTGTATCTTGTTAGACTACAAGCCCTGTGAGGATGTTAACTATGCCAATCTGGTGCCCTCATCCCCAAGTAACTAGCACTAAGCCTGGCCAAGTGGTAACTCAGAGAATAGTTGGCAAGGTTTACAAAATATAGATAATAAAAGCCAGAAACAGATACATGATATCAAAAAGCTAACCAAGAGAGATGCCAAGGATATGTGGTTTCCCAGAAATAGGACTACAGAAAAAGTCAAGTCAATGAAGAATTGAAAATACACTATCAAAAGTAGGAGTCCCAAAATCCTTCTGAGTTTCTGAAATCTGAAGTTCTCAGTGGGCCAAACAGAAAAAAAGGTGGGATTTCAGATATAATTCTTTAGAAGACAGAAAACGGACCTGATCCCAAAGCAAAGGACATTTGATTCTGTGAGCATCTATAACCCTTTAAGCTAATAGAAGCTCCCAGAGCTCCATTCATTTCATGGTTTGGTAAATTTTGTTCTCTGGACCTCATTTTCCTCATTAGTAACATGTGGGCCAGGAATGGGGAGAGGGTTGGCAGTGCAATATATGAATATATAGTGCAAGCAGAAATTCATAAGAGCAGAAATTCTAAGTCTATGATTCCTTTGCCCACGTGTGTGTTTTGAGGCAGTAGAGGATTATCAAAGGAGTTAATTAAAGAAATGGTGACATGGGATTGTGGTGGATAGAGGGGTCTACCTAGTATACTAGCACATCATTTTTATCTTTGTATAGCCAGTTTCCAGCACAACTATCATCTCATTTTCTAAATGAAAGTCAAATGATAGAAGAGCTTTGAAACACAAAAGGATAGTTTATTTAGTAGAAAGCATCTGGACTCTGAAGATCAACTGTCTGGGGTCAAGTCGCTAGCTCCTTTACCTGCTCGCTATAGGCAAATGCTTATTATTTGTCATTTCTTGTTCATGTAGTTTTTATAAATAACACAGAAATTAATGCCTGTGAAGGAGTAAGAGCATTACTTGACACATAATAAAAGCTCAAAAATGCTTATAGGGAAAGAATACTAAAAAAGGTTGCATAACAAGTGTCAAGCATGACAAGGCATGCTTGTGCAAGGCAGTTTTACATAAATTATATCATTTGATTCTAACTATAAGAAGTCTAACATTCAAGTATTTTCTTATATCCCTATGTCTGAGCATCCCAGTGATTCTACTCATCTGAGTACATGTGAGGCTGTACTGCAGGTCATTCTGATTCTATTACTTGAATCTTATAATTAGCAGTATGAAAAAAGTATTGAATTAAAAGCAAAAAGAAATTAAGAAGACTCTTCATTATGAATCTATCATCTTTCCCATGTTTTATATTGTTTTTCTATAAATTCAATGTCATGACTGACTTTTCTAGTCTGACTCACCTCGTTGGAATGACAACTTAGTACATAATTACCTGTATGGATAATTCAAGCCCCTATTTCTATTTCCCTTAGTAGCGCTAGAATGATATTTCAAGGTTAAATGCTTCTAATGTTTGCTAAATCTGAGTCCAGATGGATTTCCTAGTCAGTCTGTGTCAATGTTCATAAACAACTTAGAATTTAGGTTTTTACCTATCTATTCAGCATAAATAGCACAGATTTGCTCTTGTTAACCCAAGTTTGAATAATGATTTATTTTTTTTATTACTAATGACACAGTAATATCCTATAGCCCTAAAAATAACACTATCTTACATTGTCTAAAAAATAAAATACAGTTGGATCAGGATAAGAATTTTTTTCCTGACTTTTATTTCCTCCCAAATGATCACTTCATGTTGAGAACTGTTTATCAAACTCCAAACAAAAATTTAGAGTCTAAGTGCAAATATAGAGCACCTGCATGCTTGAGAGCAATAATTCCAGGGCAGGGAGGTGGGTGTGTGAAGAATTGGACAACATGAATGTTATTTATCCTCACTTCTGTGGTTCTGGAGATCCTATACCTTTAATTATTGACACTTGCATTGTAGATTTCAATTTACAGCAAAATAGTTATGTTATTATGGCCTATAACAACCCTATAAATATGTGTCAGTTTTTTCCCATCAATAAACCATGAAGCTGAGGTATACATCACAGAGCCAGTAATAGGGTTAGGACCAAACCCTCTGAGTCCCCTCCTATGCATTACTACCCCTACCCCTCTTTTCCTGGTCCTATCCTGCTAATCCAAACATCACTCTATTTCACTATTTTACAATGATTTTATGTGTCTTATCTGGGTTTTCAGTGAGACTACTTGGAACCATGTGTTAATAATGCAGACCTGCATTGTGAGAGGACCACTGAAGTAAGGCCCATGGCTCCTGAGTTCAACTCTTCATTGTTCTATTTATTCCTCAACATTTTTCATTTCAGAAAAATTCAGTTTTGTTTCTTCACCCCCAAACTAAGAGCCCTAGACAACTGGTCTTATTTGCATTGATGAGCTGCATACAAGGCTGTTAATACTTGATAGATTTGACAACAGAATATCATGTGCACTTTGCTCTATAAACAGCAGCAGATGCCCAGGCTTCTGGCCAAGGATAGAGGAGAGAAATTCCTAAATCCCTCCAGGTCAGTGATTCTAAACCTTGCTGCACCTAAGAATCACCTAGGGAGCTTTTGAGAAATACCAATGCCCAGGCCCCTGCTCCAGAGAGCCAGATTTAATTGGTCTGGCATGCTGTATGAGCACTGGGATTTTTAAAACCTCCCTGAGTGATTCTAATGTGCAGCCAGGGTTGAGAAACACTAACTTCAGACATAGCCTAGAGCAGTACTCCTCAACAGAGGCCTCACATTAGAATTCCACAGGGGGACTTTTAACAACTCTGATGCCAAGACCCCATCCAAGGCCCAATTAAATTAGAATCCCTGTAAATAGAGTCCGGACGTTGAGTAGTCTTTAATGCTCCATAGGTGATTTTGCTGTGTAAAATCAAGTTTGGGAGTTCACTGATCTAAAATCCTCACAACTCAATATGTGGTCTATAGATTTGCCCCCTCCCCCAAGAAGCAAAAATAAAACAAAAAACAGACTCTGGCACCTAAAAATTGAAGAGATTCAGGCTCTATAGATACACTGAATCAAAATCTGCATTTTAACAAGATCCCCAGGTAATCAGCATACACATCAAAGTGTGAGAAGCCAGGTTCTGGATTGCTTTTCTGAAGACCTGAGGGCAGTGTTAGCTTTCCCCAATTCTTCATTTCTTATCTGCTCTCAAGTTTCATGTGAAAATGTACTACTGGCTAGGAGCACTAGAATAAATTGCTTACCATGTATGCTTAATTGTTACACAGTTAAAAAATGACTTCTTATACCTAATTTTCATTAAATAGCTTTCTCCTAAGCCAACTCCTGAGCTTGAAATTTAGGACTGTGCATAAAATCTAAAATAATTTAACCATTTTCTTGCCAACATTTCACCATCTATTCCCATCCCAAGAATGATCCACGCCTTCTATACTCCTACCTGTGCACCCATTCCCACATTCCAAGTTAAAGAACATACTTTAAAACTCAGTTAATGCTATTGCTCCATGAAGATTTCTCTAATTCCACCCTATCCCCAAGGTAGTAATAATCTCTCCTAGCACAGAATATTCATAGTACCCTGTACCTCTCTTGTGGCCTGTTTTACATTCCTCATGTCACTTTTCCACACTTGTTTTATGTCCTCTATTAGATGATAAGATATGTAAGGAAAGAATCTATGTATAATTCACTCATATAAAATTCACGCTATCTTTCTCAGAGGTATATGTATAGTAGATCCTTTTTTTCTTTCTTCTTATAATTTTTTTTTTATGCTTAACAAGTTCAAGCCAGCCTTCTGGTACAGATCGTCATCTGCCTTTCCCTCTGAACTTAAAAAGCTTTTGCTTCTCTCTGCTCAGCAGCTCTGCCCTGGATGGATAAGCATTTCACAAAGTATGGTCTTTGCAGAATATGAATTTGAATTTATGAATCTCTAAGAAAGATAATGTATGGGGGCAGTACAAAACTTTTATTCACTCAAACACCTTCTTTAAGGAAATTCTCACAGGCATTCTCTGCTCCACATGACACATATGGGATCTTTTTAATAACAGAGAATGAATGATGCGCCATCCCAGATCAATTTAGGACTCTTCAGGCTTTCAAGGCTGACCTAGATATATCAACATTTCTTCCTTTCCAATGAGAACACAGGAGTCCTGGCCAAAAGATTCAGAATATCACAACAGTATGAGCTCAGACTGAATGGGTGGAATTTTGAGACCAGATAGCAAGAAAACAAGAAAATAACAACAAAAACATTTTGATAGTTAATGCTAAGGAATCTCCTATGCTACAGGTGGATTAACTAAGAAGCTAAGGAGCATACTATACATTATGTCTGAGAAATAATGTACTTAGCGAATTTAAACTCACCTAGGAAAAACTTGTACTCCTGAATATTTTGAATGTATTGTATCCTACCCTTCTTCCTTGAAAAATATGATATAAAAAGAAAAAGAGGAAGTAATTAGAAAAATACTTTCATTACCTCCAAAGTCTTAGAAGCTTCTGTTTTTGAGAAACAACAACAAAGAAAGCCGCAGAGCTCTCTGTAACAGATGGTACTAATTAGTGTCTCAGAATTCATTAGAAACCATGTCAAAGTTGACTGGCTATTTTGCAAAAATATGTCTGATCAGTTGGTCTAAAACTACTTTCATAAATATATTGGGATATTCCATACCAACATTTACAAATGTTGAAATATCCAGAAGAAGAAGACATAACGATGTAGACACTATTTTGTCATTATTTCCCTGCAAGAACAGGTCTTTGTCAAAGCGAGTGATAAAGTATCCCTTCATTTCCTGTTAGATGACTTTAGAATGGAGGGACAAAGGATGGAGGGGATAAGTAGCTTAGTCTCTATAGCTAAAGGCTAAGAAAAAGAAGTCAGATCTATTTATGTCTTTCTAATATCTATATTTATCTCTCTTGACTCCATATTCCAATCCTGATGATTAAATCCTTACTTCCTGCTTCCCACAAAAGGATAAAAAGATATCTCTGGAGGCTTTTTTATTGACAATTCCAGAAACACATGGACTAAAATGATAAAGATCCTTGGTGTAGAAATGTTTCATACTGTCTTACTTTGTCTTTTCAAATGTTTTTAAAATAAAGCTTCGCTACCTCTGTATCATCGGTTGCAGTGACATTGAAAAATCTCACCTATCATATAGCTTTCCCTAGCCATAAGCCTTTATTTTTCAACAGTTTTAATTACTCATAAATATCTCTGCCAATTGAACTGTCAAAGGATTTAGCAACATTTTTGTTACCATTTGGACCAGTGTTTCCTAAGCTAAGATATATACTGAAATAAACTTATGAAATATGGATGCACGGGTCTTACCATCAGAGATATATAATGTGGCCTGGGAATCAATATTTTTAAATCTTCCTATATAATTTTAAGATGCAAACAAGGTTGAACAATAACAATTTTGATCAAAAAGGTCAACAATTAATTTCAACATCCTCTTCAAACCTTGGTGTACTAATAACACAAATCCTAATCTCTGCTTCACCATTTTTTTTTTAATTTCAGATTTTTTATTGGGTACTCTCCAAGTTTAGGACATTTTTCTGAACATCAGACACTAAATCTGAATATGGATGACCTACTTAACAGGGCACTGATAAATAATAGTTAATACATGTTCTACAAAAATTCCAAAAAGAGAAGGAAACAGAAATACACCATTACCGCCACTAAGGGGGCTACCCCATTAACTCTTACAGCCACATGAAATGCTCACCATTTGTTTCCAGCATTAGGAATGTAGTTCTAATAGCCACTTTTTCCCCTCCATTAATTTCAGATACTACTACTCGTCCTATAACATATTAAGACTGAATTCACATTTCCTTTTCTCTTTGCCTTTTTGTATTTCCATGGAAGTCACAATAATAGATGATTTTAAATAATTATGATCAGTGCCAGCATGAACTTGTGAATCAAATTATAGAAACTTTTTAGAAGTCTTATGAATAAAAATGACTGTATAAACAATGTAAATTAATGCCAACAGAAATTTGCTCAATGTGACATTCATGTAGCTTCTCCTTTTGGACTCCATGTGCTCTGCGGTGAAACACTGTCTATATTATATGCCACATGGAAAACATCCAAGATGGATAGCCTTATAAGAAAGTTATATTTGCAGGATGTAACTCAGTTGTTGAAAAACAGCTCAAAAAGTAAGAAAAGCCATTACTCAGGGATAGGTAGGTTCAATACCAAAATAGAAACATAATTATGAACTATAGTGCTTGATTATCCCCTCTTCCAAACTGTGGAAGATGCTTTTTATGCAATGCCCTAAGGCTATCTCACCAAAATCCAGGTAGGTGAGGTGATGGGTGAGGTGAGCACTAGGTGTTTTGTTTTGTTTTGTTTTGTTTTTTTGAGCACTAGGTGTTGAATGGAAGTATTGGTTCATGAGACTGTACACCTGAAACTAATATTGCACTGTATGTTCACTAACTGGAATTCAAATAAAAACTTAAAGAATTATGACTTGATATTTTTCTCTAAAAAGGGGGAAATTTGGGCAGAATCAATTATTAAGTTCTTGGTAGCCATTAGGCTTCAGAAATCAAAATATCACACTGTCTTTTTTTTTTTTTTTTGAGAAAAAAGACTGCAAGTGACCTACATGATTCAACAATCTAGCACAGAACACATTTTTCTACACCAAGACCATACAGCTGTCACCACTAACAAACAGCTCCATGGTAATCTCGAATTCCAGCCACTTATTTTGTGAGAGAGAAGATAAATGGGAAAGAGGCAATCATCATTACTCATCTACCTTGCTGGGATTTCCATCTTATTTGCTCCTGTTTCCTCCTCACAGGCATGTCGAAAGATAGATGGGAGACGGTTTGCCAGACTCATTTTGAGAAATCACTGATTGGGAGATTAAAACTGACATTTATTTTTGCTTCCATAAAAGCTGAATCCTGAGATACCTAATCATTAAAGTATTTTAAGAGTGAATAAGTCTTAAAAGCCCATGACAATTTGTGAAGCTAATTGTACCTCCCAAATTTTTATCCATCATCTGGATGGGGTAGATTTCTCTCTCAGCAGAGATCCTATTCCTTGGAAACAATATAGATGGACACAGAGTGTGGATCATTAAATCCCTCTGTGGGGTTATCAGAGTCTGTCCATGGGCTGGGGTTATTAGGCAAAGGATGCAGGCCCGGTTTTCTGATGCTGCAACTCCTGCAAGTCTCTAAATACACTCACTGTTTAAAGCAATTCTTTTCAGAGTTCGATTTCAAAGTCACCTTCTCAGGGATATACATTGTTTCGTAGCCCTGAAGAGGAATTCACTGAGACCAGTAAGGGACATCATTTTCTGGCTCAGTTCTTACATTGTTCTACACCTTGAAATGCAGGTTACTAGATCTATCCTTGAAAGAAGAATGAGCCAAAGTCTCCATTGTGACTAAATAAATAGGCAAACTTAACCGCTAGAGAAGTGAACAAAATGATAAAAACTATCCAATTTATGGAATTCTGTATTTTTCTGGAGTTTTGAATCATTCCTCTGTACTAAAGAAAAAGGTTTCAGCTCAGTTCTATACAGGGAACAATACATATGACTGGATGTGAGTCTCAGGTGAATTCTCAATGTCTGAATGACCTTCCTGGATAATCTCCCATCTATTGACTTTTGAATACTATAAAATGAAGGTTAGGATGTAACAGAGTATAAAAGGAAAATTTATAAACTAAATAGGTTATTTCTATAGGGAGAATGACTATAAAGAAGAGTTGGTTGACCTAAGCAGTCGTAATGACATATAGAAAACACAAAACATTTAAGATACAGAATTTTTTAAAAGTTCGGAATTAATTGAAGTGTGTCAATCATATAGGAAACAGCTTCAAAAAAAAAAAAAGGAAACAGCTTCATATATGATCATAAGAATTAGAAAAAGAAATGGGTATAACCAGATAATCAAAGTAATTACTAGAAAGCTTCAAAAGGAATAATAGAGGAAATCATTAAAGCAGCTTTCAATTACTGAGTCTTGGCACATGTTCCTGATTTTTTATCAGTTGTGAAGTACATTACAAGTAATTCAGGTATAATAATAGTCAAAGAATGAGTGATTTTTAATAATGTGCTTCATATATATATATATATATATATATATTGGATCAGATATAAAGTGTCCCTTTCAATAACTTCAGTCACACTTTCTTGCCTTTCTGTTTGTCCTGTTGTATGGGAGGCATAGTTAGAGTTCCTTCCTGGAGTCTCACAGCCTCATCTAGCAGATGGATCAGAGCCTCACCCAGGAAGCAAACAAACCAATGAACCAACAGAAAAGATCCAGGATTCTTCCATGACCAATACTCATGGAGATAAGGGCACCTGGGTGGCTCAGTCACTGAAGTGTCTGCCTCAGCTCAGGTGTGATCCTGGGGAACTGGAATTAAGCCCCATGTCAGGCTCCCTGCCAGTGGGAAGTCCACTTCTCCCTCGCCCTCTGCCCTCCTCCTCCCAATGCTCGTTTGCACGCATGCACACTCTCTCTCTCTAAAATAAATACATAAAATATTTTAAAAATATACTCATGAAGACAGAGATTAGATGTCGTAGAGAGCAGTTAACAAGTGCTCTAAATAATGTGTGTTTGTGATTCAGGAATGTTCTCTTATGGAAATCATGTCAGTATTATCTCTTCACTTCTCCAACATTATGTTGCAGAAAAAAAATTAATCTAAAAGAGTTAATTCTCAAGAAGCTAAAATGCAGTAAAAGAGATGAGAAAAGCATGTGCTGTTATAGATTATTGAGTATATACTCCTTTTCATGTCTCTGATAAACACTTTCCATATGTAGTTTTATGTAATCTTCATGAAAACATAGGGCTTCTGGTATAATTATCTCTGTTTTATTAATGAGAAATATTCTGATTTGAGAATTCAAGAAAACCTACCTGATGTCACATAAATACTGATCAGAGGATTGAGGTTCCATATGAAATCTAACTGTTAGCAAAGTTGAGGTCCTCCCTATTGCCTCAAATAACAATAATGGCAGTTAGACCATGATAAGCACCATAAGAAGGTAGAAAATTAAGAACTATCAGATCAGGAGATGAGAGAGCCCTCTCCGAGACAGAGTCATAGAAGTCTTTAAAAAAACAGATCATATATAAAGATGTAAGCCAAACTAGCATAAAGGCACTATCAAGTCCCTATGTCTTAGGGTTTTTTTTTTGTTAAATCTCCTCAACCTCTCTCTTATGCTAGCCAAATGACCAATTGAATTATGAGTGTGGCACTGCCTTTTGGACATATATTTACTGAGAGGGTAAGAAGTCACTGTGGGAATTGCCATCTTCTCATCTTCTCCAAGAACTGCAAAAATCTGCAGATTCTAGTGGAGACTTGAGAAGTCATTTATAATGTGTTATTTTCCTACTCTTGGACTGGAAAAGGAACACTTTATTTGCACTATTGATTAAAATGTAATTTAAATTGTCTTTGTGCTGAAGTGGCTTGTGAGATGAGAATCGTTTTTAAAGAATGTCTGGAAAAAACAAAAGTTCCAGGTTTCATTAGCTTGCTTCATCAAATAATATGACAATTCATGTATACTATATCCATCCTTAGACTACTCTTTAGTTTTCTATAAATTGAAGGGATGGGGCAGACGGAGCTCCCAAACCCCTGTACTTCTTCAGAGCCCATCAGGGTAGCTTCAGACACACACTGAATCTCAGGAGATTCTATGAGTCAGGAGCAGTTCCAAAGCCTTATGCTATTATTTATATTCCCCAAATGAATGAGACCATATAAAGAGACCATATAAATAATAGTGAAAGGGAATAAAGGGGAAAGGAGAAAAAATAAGTGGGAAATATCAGAAAGGGAGACAGAACATGGAAGACTCCTAACTCTGGGAAACGAACTAGGGGTGGGGGAAGGGGAGGAGGGCAGGGAGTGGGGGTTATTGGGTGGCGGGCACTGAGGTGGGCACTTGACGGGATGAGCACTGGGTGTTATTCTGTATGTTGGCAAATTGAACACCAATAAAAAATAAATTTATTATTAAAAAAATCCTTATGCTGCTGCTGCTGCTGTTGTTGTTGTTTGTTATTTTTAACTCCTATGATTTTATTACCTTCTTTTATACAGAGATTGCCACTTACCTAATGATTAAAGCAAAACCTAATGCTGTTTTCTGTATATTTTTAGTTTCCAGAAGGGCAAAGCTAAAGTTTATTTATTACATATACATAATAATTACAGAAATTAGGAAAAGCCTATCACAATTTTATTTCTTCAACTTTGAAATTCCTCTTTTTTTTTTTCTTGGCTTTCTGTATCTTGCCCTAACAAAGACGATTTTAACTTAGTTATATTTAGCATACACATACTATTTGGTAATTTGCTTTTGTCAGTCAGAGCAGAAGCATTTTCCAAGTTAACTCCAGAGTCTTCATAATTAGGGTTTTAATGACTTAGAAATAATTATTTATTAATATCATTTGTTATTACCCCATGAAGCTTGCCTTTAAATTTTAGTCAAAGGAAATATATAATATTCAATTTTCAAACCACTGTATCCCAGGTTTTTGGAGTATTTACTATTTTGCTTAATTTCTCTGCATGACTTCTAAAAACTATATTGATATCTATACCTCATTGTTAATGATATGTGCTAATTTAAGTATTCTCAAATTATTCCTGAAAGTATGAGGGATGCATATAATTAAAAAAAGAGAAGCAAGGAAATGAATATATCCTAAAGATCACATGCTGGGATTTTGTTATCAGTGAGAGAAAAGGAGGTGGCAGGCAGAAATGGAGATTGGATCATTACTCCTCTCATTCTATTGCCTTTATCTCATTGGTGGTACACTTCCCTGTTCTCCCTTCCTTTCATTTTATTCTAGTGACATGCTTTGCTCCCAAAATATGGCACAAAGGACGATAGCTTTTTAGAGTTACTTTTCTAATGGTGAAACTTCCAACAGTACATTTCATTAGGTAACAAGAATTTCTTCCACCCTTGACATTGGCTACAACATTGTCCTTGTTGTCTTGCAGGCACACTGGAGTGAGCCTGGGAGGTTTTATAGTCACTAGGTCTTTCTGAAAACATAATTCTCGAGTCTACTCTGCTCTGGTTCCCATCATATTTCGGGTCTGCTCTCACCATAGTGCATACTGACTATTTAGGTTAATATCCATTGGTCTTTCTTTAGAGTTTCTATTTCTCCACCGAGATATCCTATCTTTTCATTTATTATAAGTGTATTTTCCTGTATCTCTGTAAGCATGTTTATTAACTGATGAAGGACGTATCTACTTATTATAACATTCAGGCCATCTCAGGTTTGGTCTCCATTACTTTTTCTCTTAAGAACAAGCCACATTTGTTCTCCCAAAGAGTGATATTTTTGGTTAGTAGGCAATTATTTGGTTGGATATAAACTGCAACCTTTGTCTCATAGGCAATTAATTTTGTGTTTATTTGTTTTGTCCTATTTAGGTGGGGTGAGGGTCTGCCCACACATGCATGGTTCAGGGCCAGCCAGAGATTAGAGAAAAGTTTACACAAAGATTTGGGGTCCTCCTCTCTGGCTATATCTGTTCTGGGGTTCTATCCTTACCATTTTGAACCAGTAATGACTCTGAACTCTCTTCTCTAATTCTTCAGGTCAGAAAGTCTGCAAATTATTAGAGTTTTATTCCTTATGCATGGCACCAAATGCCACCTACCCTGCCCTCAGGCTAAACTAGAAAAAAAAAAAAAAAAACCTCACCATGTGCAATTCCCCTTCTTCCAAGTTTTGATTCTCTTCATATTCACTTTCCAGATCCTTTAAGTTGTTGCTTTTTTGAATTTTTCCACATTTTGTAGTTGCTATCTCTGGAAAAGTAAATCTGTTAATGAGCTCAGTTGGCCATAGAAGCAAAATCATGCTTGATAAATCTCTTTAAAACTTGTAGTAGAAACAAGTTAAAATACCCAGAAAATGTCACAAGTCTATCAATTACATGAAGAATTCTGGATTTGTGCCCAGTTTAGGCCTAAGGAGGCTCATTATGAATAAAGAGTAAACTCTTTGATTTGAGGGTACCCTCAGACTCTTTCAAAAGTCATCCACTCATAGCCTGACCATGCTAGTGGTTTTTCTAGAACAGCTCTAGTACGGATCCCACTCACTCAAAACGTGACATCTGTAATGACTTTCTAAATCATTTCCTCTCCTGTAGCTTCTCTCTTCTTCCAGTTTTGCCTGAACATTAGCTTTGAACACCTCTGTATTCAAAAATTTTAATGTCCCATTTTCTGATTAATTACCAGCTTCTGAGCCTAACTTTTATTTTCACTTTTTCCCCTCAGAAGTGGTAAGTTTTCTATTTTTCTATTCTGAATATAAACTGGGAAAGCCAGTGTTCACTTTGTGGTGAGCAGATATGTAACTGTGGGTAAGTTTTTCAACCTCTCTTTATCTAAGTTCCCTACCAATAAAGTAAGGTTATTGGAGTACTACCTCATAAGGCTGTTTCACAGATCAAGTGAAGGCATCTGAGAACAGTGCCTGGCACATGATGCCCTAGTAAGTGGTAACTACACTTATTAATATCTGTGTCTTGGTTCTACTTTCTGTGAAATGGGAAATATAGTTCTATCTGAAAGATCAATGGTTTCCATGCAACAAATTTTTTTTAAATCTGTTCAAATTTGAAGGCTTCAGGTATATAGAACTGTATGCCATTTCTTGCTCTGTATATTATGCAATTTATACATTCCCATGTTAAGATGACTTTCATGGTGTGAAATGACCTGTTTTTCCATTTCTATCTGGTTGAAATTCTATCCATCCTTTAAAGCTAAGCAAACATAATAACCCACCTTAAAACTATGCCTGATCTCACTCAACTAACCATTTATCCTTCCTCTAAACTTCTAAAGAGGCACTTCTGGCATGTCTAGAGTAATTTTTCCACTCATGCCATATTCTTTTCCAAGGACTGGGAGATGCTTGACAATGGTAACTCTATCTTTCCCATCATGGCATCCTTAGTAGCTCTTCAAGCACTAACTATATCTAGTAAGAAATCCATAAATTATCTAATGGGTTGAATTAAAACATAGTACTCAAGAATTACATTAGCACATAAGAAAAAAGAGATTTTAAAAATATTCGTATTTGTCCCAGGAAAATTAAAATGCTGTATAAGTTGTCATATTTCTTAAACTATAACCTGAATTGGTGATATCATCTTTAAAAAGAGCAAAATTTCTCTCTGGAGCATATTTTAGGACTTTGGTTAACATGCAATTTAATTTCATGGTATAAATAATGACGTTATTTTACATTCCAAAGTCCAGCCACATGGCCTCTTTGGCTCAATGCAATTCACAGCTAGCAAAAACTGCTTAGTGCTGGATCTCACACCTGGTCTCCTGGGACCGGATGGAAGAGCAGTAAATAGTACCGAGAAAGATCATATAGATGCCTGAGAGCCATCTGTGCACGGTGGTGTAAATGACAAACCAAAGCATTTCATCTGTCATCCCCAAAGTTAACCTTCTACCTCAGGGACTAAGACATAAACAGAGGTAGGGTTTTGTTCTGCTGGGTTGGCAGAAGCTTTGCCTTCCCATCTGACTGAAAGCAAATGCAAAGTGTGCAGGCAAATAAAGCCTGTCCCATTATCAAGTGCTTGTTCCTGCTGCAGAGGTGTGATGCTACAAGGCTGCCCTTCAAGCTGTTTTCCTGAGATCCATCTGGAATTGTTTACACGGTGCATCTTATTTGTTTACTTCTAGACATCACTTCCTGTCCTCTACCTAGTCTGCTGCTTTGTAGATTTAGGTATTAAAAGGCAGACTGCTATCGTGAGTTATAGGAAAGTCAGATAGTTTGTTTGCACTTCTTATAAACTCAAATGTAAAAGTAAAGGTGCTCTGAGAAACTGTACAGCCTGTCTCCGTTATGCAAGTGTGGAAACAAGCTTCTATGCCAAAATAGTATCAAAAGTTCAAAATAATACAATGTCGGGGCAGCCCTGGTGGCTCAGCGGTTTAGCGCCACCTGCAGCCCAGGTCCTGATCCTGGAGACCCAGATCGAGTGCCATGTGGGGCTCCCTGCATGGAGCCTACTTCTTCCTCTGCCTGTGCCCCTGCCTCTCTCCCTCTCTCTCTGTCTCTCATGAATAAATGAATAAAACCTTTATTAAAAAAATAATAATACAATGCCAACCGTGTGGGATGCATAGCCTGATTCTCCTATTCACCTGGAGATTGGTGGCTTTGCAGTCTCAGGTCCTAGTTGTCTTCTGTTAAACAAGCAGGTTGTTGTAAATTTGGAAGGACTCTTCTAACTTCCTAAGTCAAGTCACCTATGATTTGTTCCAAGTTTACACATGTTGTTAGTAGAATTAATTTCCTTGGGGTTGTAGGACTGACGTTTCCATTCTCCTGCTGGTTGTTGTCTAGGGACAGCTTGCAGCTCCTTGAGGCTGCCCCTCTCTATTGACAGTGCACAGCATGTGTGTTATATTATTCTGAGTCACACAGACTGTGTGATTCTTTAACTTTCTATCCCACTACTACCTGGAGAAAACACTACCTTTATAGGGCTCATATGATTGAATCAGGCTCACCCAGATCAGATCAGCTGTGCCATGTTATCTTATCACAAAAGCAAAATCTAAAATTTTCATGGTCTAGGCATGTACACTGGGCTAGATAGGAAAATATTTGGGGACATCTTAGAATCCTGACTAACATAGCATCTCATATTTTGCATAGGTATGGTGAATAGTAACTTTTATTTTTTGTAAAATTTTCTAATTGGTTGTCCTTGATGTACAGAAATATTATTTTTAAGAGTTAAGACCATCAACTGAGTATGGGCAAGACTATGTATATGATTATTTCACTCCCAGAATTAGGTTGTTATATGCAAAGGTTAAGGAATTTTACTGCTGTAGTTAAGTCCCTAAATCAGTTGACTTTGAATTAATCAAAAAGTAGATTATCCTGTTTTGAGACTATTCTGACTTAATCCTCAAAAGGGACTGGGCCCTTCCTGAAAGAGACAGGAAGCATGAGAGACTATAGCACTGCCCTGGAAATAGCAAACTGCCAAGCTGTAGAGAAGGCCAATTGGCAGGATAAATGGTGGCTCTTAAGAGCAAAAACAACCCTTAGCTGACAAACAGCAAGAAATGGAAGTTCTCAGCCCTATAATTATGAGGAACTGAGTTCTGCCAACGACTGTTGAGTTTGGAAGAGAACTCAGCCTCAAATGAAATCTCAGCTCTGGCCAACATTTTAATTTCAATCCGGTAAGATCCTGAGCAGAAAACCTAGTTTTGTATATTTATTTGTATTTCTATTTATCTTATTGCTTGTTATTGTATACTTTAATCCTCATGACTCATATCTTCCTTCAATCTGCAAAAATTCTTAGCCAGAATCTCAATCTTTCTTCAAATGTGCCTTCAGCAGTATTCTCTTTATTTTTTGGGAACTCTGATTAAATATATATTGGATCATCTCAATCTATCATCCATCACTCTTCTTTTTAACCTATTTTTTAATGAGCTCCATTTTGAATGAATGTTTTAATACTATAATAACAAATTATTAGAACCAAATGGAATGCTTATTTTAGTCTTTGTCAAAAATGCTCAATAAAATTAATTTCATATAGAGTAAATTAATAATCTAATTTATTTTTTTTCTTTCTGCATTTCTTAGCATTAAATAACTTGGCATTTGGAATTATAGATTCCAATTTCTTTTTTTTTTTAAGATTTTATGTATTTATTCACGAGAGACACACACACACAGAGAGAGAGAGAGAGAGAGAGGTAGAGACATAGGCAGAGGGAGAAGCAGGCTCCATGCAGGAAGACTGATGTGGGACTAGATCCCCAGACCAGGGATCATGCCCTGAGCCAAAGGCAGACACTACACTGCTGAGCTACACAGGCATCCTGATTCCAGGTTCATTTTAAGGAAAAATGTTGGTTTGTTTTTCTATGACTTTTCCATTATCCCTCTGTACTCATCTCTCACTATCCAGCAATTTCTACATGTATCCTCTTATCATATCAGTCTCAAACCATATTTATAACATCTCCCAGATTCAATCCTGCAAGGATATAGGGACTCTGCAGAACATTCAGATATAAAGTGGTTTGATTTAGTTTCTTTTCTCAAGGAAATATATGTAACCCTCCCTTCACCTCCCAAGTTTAGGATTCCATGTAAGGTATGGCCCCAGGCAGCCATGGATAACTCTTACACTCAACTTCCTTATATAAGGAAAGAATATCCCACCCCATCTCTGGTTCAAGTAGCAAGATGGCTCCAAATTCCCAATTTGCATGGAAGAGTTGTTCCTTTTTTACCATTCAGAAGCCAAGTCTTCAGTTATGATTTGCTTTTATATAGGACCACAGCATTTGTTACAGCTGTTCTATTACTAACTTTGCATATCTCTCTGTCTGATCCTTTAAGATAGTGATACTGTTTTTGTTTCTCTGGCTATGTCTTGTATATCTTATTTTCTTTCTCCTCTCTCTGTCTCTGTGTCTATCTGTCTGTCTGTCTGTCTGTCTCTTTCTCTCATGTCTTCTCTGTATCTATCTATCTATCTATCTATCTATCTATCTATCTATCATCTTATACAATTCTATGGCTAAATTGTTGGAGCCCAGGAGGTTTGAATTATGAGTGTACTACATCTTTTGGCCCAAAGACATCAAGAATTATTATAATTCTGAAATTACTTAGAAGAGATTTTTATTATTGCTTGTTTGTTAACTTCTGGTAATTTTGTTACCAAAGTTATTAACAAGAATTGTTTGCTTTGTTCCATTTAGTTTTTACATTGACAGTTATATTTATCATTCCTAAGATTTCTATTAGGCTTATTCACAAATTTATTTCTTAAGTCCATTCTCTCTTTGAAATCTTCTTTATGATTCATAGATTCTTCTTTTTTTTTCTAAATTTTTGAACTTTTAAACCTATTTAATTAAAGTTCCTGTCAAATCAACCCATACTCTCTGGTCCTTTGGGTATCGATTTATCTGTCTGTTATATACACCAGCTGCTTTTCATAACTATGTATGATCTCCCGTGTGGTGAAATGTTGGCCTATAATGTTATATGTACTGATCATTCTCTTCCACCTTGAAGAGTGGTTTTGCAATTGTCTTTAACCATAGTTACTGGGCTCCCCAGCTCTATAACATCTTTTAAGTTTTCAATTTTTAAAAATTTTTGTTGTTCTCAGCAGTGAAAGGCCAGTGGAACTCCTGCCTTGTATCTTCATTCAGTGCAAGGCTGAGATTCCAAATACCCCTTAACTAATTACTTTTAATTATTTGACAGGGCAGGTAACTATAACCTTAGCCTGTTTGGCTCAGTTTTTCTAGTTCCAGTAAATAAAAATGGGATACTACTAGTAGTCGTTGTAATAATAATAATAATAATAATAATAATAATAATAGGCATCTCTTTTAGATTCCTGATATATAAAGGGGCCCAGTTTGAAACTTTCTAATTGGCATGACTCTGGTCTCTATGTGGACTTTAAATGCTACTAGCCACATAGTTGTGATCCTGTACACTATGTGAAATGAAGTTACTATTCCCACTTGCTTTAGAGATATACATTCAATCTTCATTTCTGACACCTAAAAATTTTCCTTTCTTGCTTGGCTCACAGTGTCATTTTGAACAGTAGCACAATATTTTATTTTTATTGCTTCTAAGTATGTGGAGGTGGGAAGGAATTGAATAAGTAAAAAATAACTTTTTACCATTTAAAGCTGTCTAATAGTGAATGTGGTCTAGAAAAGTAGTAAGTTCCCCTTCACTGTATGTGATAAATCATAAGGTACATGCTATCTCCCATCGGTGCCTGAAGCAATTCATTCTTGTCTAAGAAGTTAGACAAATGCAACTTTCTTAAGTTTAACAAACTAACCATGTAGATTTTACCTTAAGTCCAAATAAGGTGTCCTCAGAGCCTCAGCTCTCCCACCTAAAAGCTGTATGACTTTGGGCGAGTCACTTTTCTTCTAAGGGTTATGGTGTGTAAAGTGAGACATAGATAATATTATCTCTACACTTTAAATTTGTTATGATTCTATGACCATCACTTTCCTTCAGACTGCTTTATTTTAGGAAAATTTTTAACAGATTTGACTCTTGAACTGCTAACTGAAACACTTTTATGACTCCTCCTGCTCATAAAATACATTAAAATGCTAGGGGAAATGGCTTTCTTTGACCATGGTATTACATGTTATACTTATTTAGTGCTAATATAAATTCAGAACCTGTACAGAGCTCCTCAGTTTGAAAGTTTAGACTGCCGTTAAACTGTGGGGCAGAAAAACCAGATATTTTCCTGATCCTAATGATCAGCTTATACTAGCAAGCATACATGAAACTGGCAACTAAACAGAAAATGCTTGTCAGCAAGCCACTTAAGCACACCCCTATCACAATGGAACCCAATTATCTGTGGTCTTCTCCGTCCTCTCAACCAAACTGCCAGATGCTGGAGGATAGTAGTTGCTATTTATACACCAATATATCCCTAGCACCTAACACAATGAAAATAAAATCTTGTTACATAAATTATCATATGTAAAATTATACCTTAAATATTGTCAGGACTATCTGACAACTACCTTTGAGAGAGGTACAAATGTCATCTCAATTTTATAAATGGGAAAATTAAGGAAAAGAGAACTGAGTGATTTATTCAAGTAATTTAAGTAGTAAAGGCAAGATTCTTACTCGATTTGTCTAATTCCAAAGCCTGAACTCTTAATAAACATACAGCACTGTATTTTCTCGTAAATAATATATACTTATCTTTATCAACCTATTAAGTGAGCCATCTTTCAAACTGAAAATGGATTAGAATTTTATTTAATTTAATGCAAAACAAATTATTTTGAGCATCTGCCAGAAGCCAGGTATCCTGGTAGGCAATTGGAAAGATACAGAAAAAAGTAGAAGGTAGTTCCTGCATATAAGGTTCAGAGTCTCTTAGAATGAAGAAAGCTGAACATAAACAACTTTAATACAAGTCAGAGAAACGCAAGGTATACAGAAAGCACTGAGTGTTTTAGAGGCTCAGTTGAAGGGAAATTGGATCCTAATTTGAATAGACTTTAAGAGGAAATGATATTTGGGAAAAGTCTTCAAAATAGCTCAGATATTGATAAGATAAGAATTTGATAAGAATACATATTATGGGGGTGAAGAATGAAGATGGCATAAATCATAGGAAAAGTATGTAAGTAAGAGTTTGGCTTAAGCACAGGCATCTATACAAAAATAAATAGACAATAAGCCTTCAGAAAGATAGCTAAAGACTCCATTTTATATTCCTCCTCTTCACTCAAATCAGAGTCATACTGGTAAACATTACTCTTGGGGCAGGAATATCAAATAATGTCAGCTGAAGTTCTATTCTAGTTGTGTCATCTCCAGAATTGAGATTTGGCCTTTGTTGCAAGACAGCATTGTATGTCATAACCACTGTCAAACCACAATCAACAAACCGTATTGTTTTCCAAAAAAATCCTCTTCATAAAGATTTGGCAAGGAAAAAACTTCTGATTCTATTTACATACTAGTATTTTATTAGCCTGTAGACTCACAGAACTATAGAGGAGACTTAAAGAAACTATAGACATGTAAGGATGAAAAGTGCTTTGAATGTCTTACCACCAGTTCCATTTCCCCATTTTCCAGGGCCTTTTATGTCTACATTACATGGATGCATAGTCTCTTGTTATAGGTCCCCTGAGGAAAAAATTCTCTAAGGCATCTCCACATCATATGTTCTTTCATCTTCAAGTATGGAAATGATTTTATTGCTCTGATTTAGAGTCATGCATTAATGCTTCCTTCTATCAAGAAGTATCAGGTGACCCCTAGGGTATCAAGAAGGATGGACTGCAACTTTACGATTATGTGACAAATACAGGCTTATTTTTTAGACTGGAAGATGACAAGAAAACTGAAAGAAGACTTAAGGCCTAAATCTCAGGACCTTTCTTCTTTCCATCAATGATAGGGCAAGTTACTCTGTTAGTATCTGAATTTTCCCAGTCCTCCAAATGGAAAGATTAGCTCCATATTATAAAATTCTTTGATATCCTTCCATAACTTAAGACAAATAATAAAAATTAAAATTGGATAGTAGTGAAATATACCTTATATACATAAAATGTAATTTTATGTGAACTATAACTTATGAGTTTAGCCCTTTCTCTTATGTGCTTACTTTTCAGTACACAAGCAGGGCATAAGTTCCATGAGGGTGAATCCTATACCTCATGGAAATCTGTTTCCTCTCAGCTTCTGGCACAAGCTCTGGCTTCCTCCAAAAACATTTTAATAAATAGATTTTTTTGGCATTTTAACTTGCCAGAATTTCCATTTAGAAATATTTTATTAAATTCTGGTTACTTTACTTCATTTTCCTTTTTCTTATGTAACTCATAATGATGGCATCATCACTTGGCTGTAAGAATCATGATTTAATTAGAGAATAAATGTCAGAAGTTTGTATAGTTGCAGATAATTAAAAAACAAAAGATTCAGATTATTTAGAAATTCAGTTGAAGCTAAAATGAAAAGGGTTATATTAGGATTCTACACATACACTCTACACACACACATACACACACACAATTTACTCCTTAGAATTAAATAGTATCTCCTTGAAAACAGGTTGTATAATAAACCAGTAAAAGGCAATATAATGTGTGAATCATAAATATCACAATTCCGGCAAAGAAATTTGGCTTGTAATGTTTAGGACACATGTATTTTCTAGGACGCCAGAAGATTTTGGTGTTGGAAGCCAGCACTGTCTTTCCCCTTTTCACTTTCTCATGAGACTATTCATATTTGCATTACATTCTTTTCTAAGGCAGAAAGAAAATTAAAGGAACATGATTAATCTTCTTTATCTGTGTGCCCAATAGCTTTCTCCTTAGTGACACAATGCCACTGAATATAGGTAATGAAGCCCATGCTTAGCACCCAAATGCTCAAGCCAGAATCTAGAAAATGTCCATTTCCTGCATGATTAAGAATTGATGTTATTCTGAGTTTCTTTGATTCCTATTAACAGATATCTTATTGACCTAAGTCAGAAGAATGACCCCAATGTGTTTGAAGCTGCTTGTGCTGTTATTAGAGAAGCCTATTTTTTAAATGCTTCCTTTTTGATTTACTATTGCCATGTTATCAGTTGATAACGACATCAATGGTAATGTATAGAAAGCCACATTAATTACAAATTCTAAAGAATTTCTTTAGAATATGTAATCAAAACATCAGACCCATTAATTTAGGGAGTGTCACCAGCTCTGATGCATCAACCCTCTCCTGCCTCTATCCTAAGTAATAGTTGGAGGTTGGCCAGGTACATAGGAAGCTTCCATCTGTCTAGTGGTGAGCACTTCATTTAAGAAGGCCCATTTCCATCTATATTGCCAGCATGCCAAAGGGGTCAGAAGCACACCAGTGTGGTACTAAGGTAAGAGGAAGTAAACCTTTAAACTGCAGCTCCTTATTTTACAGGACCCAAACTAATCTGAAGCAACCTTATTCTTGGATATATTAACAATAACAGGAACTCAAAAGGAACTTGAAGCATTGAATTACAGGGCTGCTGAAATGCATTATAAGATATCTTCCTGTCACTTGATTTGCTAGTGAGTATTGTTAACAGTGATTATCTTTGGGTGGTAGGACAGGATGAACTTTGTTTTCTTCTTTGCACTTTTTTTTTTTTTTTTGTATTTTCAATGTTCTCTAGCAACATAGATAGATAAATAAATAAATAAATAAATAAATAAATAAATATTTAAAAATAAATTTAAAAAAAACAAGAAAGAAAGAAAAAGAGAAGGCATCTCTATTGAGAGACATTTGGGCACAGTAGGAAGGAGCAGAGATGTTGCAGCCAGACCACCTGGTTCAAATCTTAGTTTAAGCGTTACCAGCTGTGTGACCCTTACGCAAGTTCTTTATCCTCTATGGCAAGTTTCCACATTTGCAAAGTAGGAATGAGGACAATAATAGTTACTGCCTTAAGATCGTTGTGGGAATCAGTTAAAGTAGGTAAAGCAACTAAAATAATGCTGGCATAAAGTAAGCACTTTATAACAGATAATGATTATGTTTTAAAGATAAAATTTTAGCACTGATGGTGCTTATCTAGAGCATAGCATGGTGTTGTCTCTGACCTCTATGGTGGCCTTTAGCTCCTGTATCAAACAAAAACTGCTCCAATTCTGATAAAAGATCAAATAATTTCTTTAATCCCACCTATTTCTAAGAAAAGGGCAATGTGGAGATGAGACGCAGCATGCTAAGTAGAGGCTTGACACTACGTCGGGCGAATAGGGTAGCACCGAGCAAAGAACACCACAACTGGGATGAGATCGCCTCATGGTGATGTCAATTCTATTACTGATTTTGTGGGTGACCTCAGGCAAGTTACTTGCTTTCTCTGGGCCTTCTCAGCTTCTCTGTCTGAAATATTGTCTATTCCAATTCTCTCCTATTCATCTCCTCTGCCCCATACAGTGGGGAGAAAAGTACTGACCTGCTGAATAAACAGTAAGTAATAATATATTCAAAATCAGGGTATTTCCAAGCAAAATACTTTAGAATCTTGCACTACAAATGCTGATTCTCAAAATATTTCTGTCATGGGAGTGATACCTCCCCCCTACCCTATAAGTTAAATAACTGACACATTGGAGATTTAAATTTAGACACCATGCAACCCTCATCAAAGTCAGAGTACAAAGAAGGGCAACTGAGCATCTGCTAAGTGGATGTGGAAGGGAGCTGCCTTCCCTGATGAGGGAATTTAAATGACTCATTGTCTTTGCCTCGTCATCTAGCACTACATATTCCTACTCTTCATCATTCCTACTCTTCTCTAGGTAAGGCGAGGGTCTAATAAATCAATAAGAAGAGATTTATGCACCAAGTTATATATCCTTAATGATCCATACTAGTAAAAGGGAGACATTCGGAGACCATCCTGCCCTTGAGGAACCTGGGGTCCAGGAGCAGGGACTGGTAACTACAAAGAAGATCAAATTACAGAAGTCAAATATGGCAGGTGTCCTTTGACACTCCAGGCTCTAGGAATCCTGAAAGGCTCTCCTAAGAAGAGATGTCTCTTGCTTCAATTTACGTGAATGCAAAATAATGCCAGTTCATTATCATCTCCTAGAATAGTGCTTCTCAATGAATCTACAGTGAAGCCAGCATTTATAAGAGTTTCCCAAGAATCAAAAATTGATACTTTTGTAAAATACAATACAAATGAATTCCCTTAAAATGAGGAAAGAAAGCAAAGACAAATCAAAACCTTTTTTTACTATAATAGTCATCTGTGTTTCCAGACTGGGTGACACTTTCAACCACATCATTTGACATTTCCAACTAAATCATTTCATACACATGAACCTCAAGACTCAGAAATGTAAAAAGATTTGGGGCACCTGGGTGGCTCAGTGTTAAGCGTCTGCTTTTAGCTCAGATCAAGATCACAGGGTCCTGGGATTGAGCTCCCATGGAGATGGGCTTCCTGCTCAGCCAGGGGCCTGCTTCTCTTTCTCCCGCTGCACCTCCTTTCTGCCCCTCCTTATGCTCTCTCTTGCTCTCTCCCTCTCTCTCAAATAAATACATAAAACCTTTTTAAAAAGCAAAAAGAGATTTTATCCAAGGTCACATAACCCTATTCAAGGTCACTTGAACAGATTAAGAAAACAAAAACTCTGGTGTTCACACTTCTACCTGAGGGATTTGGAGATTTCTATTACATCCCCCAAGAGGCTGCATTAGTCTCTATGCTCTCACTCTTCCCTTCAGAGAAGTTGATGCTAAAAGATGGTTTTGTCTAAGTTTCCTGCCATAAAAATTGTCTAGATAAAATCAAATTGCTAACTAATTGAGAAAATAACTTTTTTTTTTCAAGTTGCCTACCATAAACCTCCATTGTGGATATTACTACATTGAGTCATCTTCTTTTGTACTTTCAAATGACTTCTAAAGTGGAATGAAGAAGGGAAAAAAAGGGGGAAAGATTATTTTAATGCAGCAAATTATAGCCATTTCTTATCTATTACTCTTTAAATTACTCACATAGGTCAATACCTACATCCACAGTAATCCTAAATACAGGAAAATTTTTCAAAAGATACGACTGTACCCTCAGAAGAGAAGCACAATATCTGAACTATATTATTATTCTATCAAGATTCCTTATTTGGCTTTCATTTTGATATTCAGGTCTTAACTTTAATTTAGAAAATAGATGAGCAACAATCTTTTCATGCTATAAGACCAAGGGCACGCCATCTAATCATTGTAACTGGTGTGGTCATTATCACCTGATAATTCTAACTGATTTAAAATGCAGACTTATCATATTTATAACACTACGGCAAATTTATTGGGGGATCTATATTTAGTTCCAGAAATTCTATTAATTCATGATGACTCTGTAGACTATTCATGGCTGCAATATTCTTTAAATAAGAACCCCAAATGAAATTATTCCTTCAATATTAAAATTATTCTGCTTCTTACCCCAGCACATTTCTAAAACCTACTGAATAGGGGCGTCTGGGTGGCACAGTCCGTTGAGCATCAGACTCTTGGTTTTGACTCAGGATATGATCTCAGGGTCATGGAATGGAACCCCAAATCAGGCTCCATGCTCAGCACAGAGTCTGCTTGGGGCTCTCTCCCTCTCCCTTTGCCCCTCCCCCACTCCCATGCTCACATGCTCTCTCTCTCTCTAAAAATAAATAATATAAATGTTGAAAAAATAAAACATATTGAATAGGGGTGCCTGGGTGGCTCAGTGGGTTAAGCATCTGACCCTTGATTTCAGCTCAGGTAGTGATTTCAGGTCGTGGGATCAAGCCCCACACTGGGTTTTGAGCTCAGCTTGTCGCTTATCCCTCTCCCTCTGCTCTTACCCCTTCCCACTTCCTCTCTCTGTCTCTAAAATAAATAAACAAAATATTTTTAAAAAGAACCTACTGAATAATGAGTTCAACATGGGAGGATAATAACAAATTAAATTCTTTGTATTATTCAATTCTTCAAATTAAGAATTCTCAAAATTTTTAAGGAAAACACCTTTATATAAATGATGAGCTTGTCTGTGAGGAAAGCAGGAAGTAGCTAGTGTTATCAGTATTGCTTCCACTCTTCTGGGAATCCTAGAAAACCAGGAAAGAGGAAAGGAGTATCATGGTAGTGATAACATAGGGAATTACTAAGTATTATATATTATAGATCAAGTAAGGGGGAACTGTTTGCCTAAACTGTTTATTTAGGAAAAAAAATCCTCACATATGTTTAAGAAGTCATACTTGACTGTTTTGTAGACACTAGGTACCTAGTATGAAGTAAGAATCCTAATAAATTCCCAAAGAACCACACTTATTTATGGTCACTAAATGCCATGGTCAAGACAAAACCTTTCACTTAACTTCAAATTCCAACTTTAGAAATAAATGGAATACATGTGTTGTTCTTTTTTTTTTGAAAACTAGCCACCATATTATTTTTAGTTGTAGCATTTTTTTTTAGCCACAATTCAGTTCTCGATGTTATATCTTCAATTTACTTCAATTTAACCTACATTAATGATCTTTCAACTAACCAGGCAGAAATATCCCGAACTATAGCCCCAGAAATAGGCAAAATGAAATCAATGTTACTAAATTTGCATGTAGTGATTATAGATGGAAAAATTCCATCGTTGCCATGACAATGCCACACATGCTTTTGATATTTTTTTCACAGAATAACAAAATGTACATTTAATAGAGATGTCTAATTGTCTTTCACTCTGGTTTTTCCTCATCAGTGTCGGTCACAACATGCTTTTTGTTAAACATCACAGTATTGAAGTGACTCTGTCTCCAGCTGCCATTAACATATTTTGTATTCATGCTTTGTATAAATTCTGGAAAATGTTTTCAGTTTAGTTTCCCAACTATGTGTTTAATTTATATCTAATGAGACAAGAGAATGTTAAGTAAATGTGAATTGATTAACTGCAAATAGATGTATTGGTGTTTATTAACCTAACAGTAGATACTTTTATTGTCTATCTCTTAAAGTTATTAAACCATAAGATCTAAACAACTTTTTTTAGTAGAGGTTCAAAGGTAAATTTAAGCACAAACAGATTAAGATGATTCAGGGATTGGCCCTTTACTGTTATTAATGTCTTATGAGCAACTCAGTTTCCTCAAGCAATTCATGAAAAGGCCCTTAGAAGTCTATTAGTCCTTCTTTTACTAAAGAAGGACTAATTAATAGACTTTTACTCCTTTAGACTCTTTTCCCCTACAACCACACTAGCAAATGGCTATGCATCATCACCTGAACTAAATGTGAGTCAATATCTTTAGACATTTCATTCCAAACCTGGGAAGCTGCCACAGTTAGATTTCTCCATTCAATCAAGCCATAATTTTTTAGGTGTAACTCTTAGTCTTAAATCGTGACACTCATGTGCTAAAGCTTTAAATGTTTAACACAGTTCTTGGGTCCCTCACAAAACTACTTTTCTATTAAGTCAGTCTCAACTACTTGAATAATGTTCATATAAACAAATAACCATCGAGCTCAGCTGTCCCTATACACTAACTTGTTCCTTAAATTATGAACCTAGTGTCCATATTTAGTAAGAGAAGGCTATATATAAGTCAGTAATAACTTTGCACCACATTCCAGTTCCTCTAACCCATACATTTCCCCAAATTCCAACAGGGGCTATGATGAAGTATTTCAACATTTTAGTAAATGTCCTACCAAGCTATCAGCCTGATTTTCATTAACTCTGATTTATTTTATTTTATTATTTTATTTTATTTTATTTGAGAGAGAGAGAGAGAGAGAGAGAGAGAGAAAGCACAAGCAGGAGGATGGGCAGAGGGAAAGGGAGAAGCGGACTACCCACTGAGTAGGGAGCCCAACGAAGGCTTCAACCCCAAGAACCTGGGATCACGACCTGAGCTAAAGGCAGATTCAACCAGTTGAGCCACCCAGGTGCCCCTTTTAACTCTGATTTCTTTGTGTGTAATGATTAGACAATATTTTCTGACATGGCTCACTTTTGGTAGAACTAGTTATCAGCTATAAGGTTACTCTAGGGAAGATAGTCTTACAGCAAGACCATCTTGGCATCTCAAGAATATATCTTTTGAAACAAAATGCAATAAAAAACAAAAGCAAAACATTTGACTCAAAGTCTACAGTACTTAAAACCAAGGATTTTCAATATATTGTGAAATAAATGGAGAAACATATCATATGTAGTAAACTCCTCTTAAGAGGCTTGACTCACACACTTCCTTTAATCTTCTCATGGTCACACCACAACTTAGTAGCAGGTCCAAGATTCAAACTCAGGTCCACAACTTTAAAGCACATGAACTTTTTATTAATGTCCTTGGTACCAAGACCTGCCAGAAGGGTAGAACAATGAATTCCACCTCAAGCCAGTGAATTTTCTCATTGTATTTTCTGTTTGGATTGTAGTATGAACTAACTATACAACTTGGAGCATGAGGTCATGTCATAAAAACTGGTCACAGTCTATTTTAAATTACTCAGAAAGTGTCTCAGGATAAGATGGGACACCAGCAAGTCACCAGGGATCTTTGTTTTCTGTGGATCTACCATTTTTCCCTCAAATGAATACCTCCTCATGATTTCTCTCTTTCCCTGGATGATCCCACCATACTTCCCCTCCCTCTCTAAATACCATAAATTGGGCAACCTGGATATATGGTGTCCCAGTGAAGACAGATGCATCTGATCCATTCTCTTTTGCACGTCCAGTCCAGGGCCACAGTATTACCTAAGTGCAATACCCTCCGTGGTTTCACTGTCTTGTTCTGGCTTCTCCATTTCCAGGGAAGCCCACAGAGTTTACTAAATTCATCTATTTAGAATTCCTTCCGAATATGTCAACTGTCTACTCTAAAGCTCTTGGATACCCCATCATCTATAAGACAGTCATTTCCTTGTCTTTTAAGAACTCCACAATATCTCATTTCTATCTTTCCATTCTCATTTCACACAACCCTGAGCTGATACCACAGTCAATTTTCTGAACACGCCCTGAATTGCCTCATGTTCAGGCCATTACCTTAAGGCTAAAATGACTTTCTGAACCCAGGGTTATACTATTTAAACTTCAGTCAATCACACAAGACCCACTTCAAATGAATTTGCTGTCCTGAAGCTGCTGATTCTTATCTTGCAACCACCACTATACTGAGATCTTTATCTTTTTAAAATTCCTTGTAGGAGATTACTTAAAACATTGTTATTATATTGTGTATGATACACATACACACATATATATCCTACATATTCCTTCTAGATTCAATTGCTCATTTCCACATCCATCATAGCATGGGGTTTTAATAACAAGTACCCGATAAGTGTTGCTTGAAATAAAGTAACATAAAATGCCCTTTGTGAAACCTTGAAAAGATGCCCCAGTGTTTTCATACCAATATGCTTAGGAGCGAATGCCACAGTGCTTTTCTACAGTAATAAAACTGCCTGACTGCATTAATGCAAGGTCAGAAATATGGGCCAGCTTGGTGCAATAAGTACTTTCATTCACATCACCCTCCCTCCCACCCCATCATATACCTAGGGACAGTTTTTTTTTTTTTTCTTTTTACCAAGTCACAGATGGCATAAGAGAGAAAATGGAAGAACAGCTGGTAGTTCCACAGTGGTACCTTGGGCTCTCTCTCTCAGAAGCGCAGTTCAAACTGTCCCCATAGTCAGAATAAAGCAGTGAAAAAAACAAAATTGCCTGGCAATAAAACACTTTATTTCACTTGAATTGCCTGAATAATAGCCTCTACCCTCTGTTTAGCTTTAACTTAGGTGACCTGGCAGGTACAATTGCAGTGTGTGGGCTCCTTCAATAACAGCAACAAAGGCATAGTCCTTGAAAGCTGCCAACAGTGATAGCCCCTAGGTGTCGCTGGGCAGCCTGAACACAGATTGGGGGGGAAGAGACAGGGATGAAACCAAGGAGAATGAGGAAGATGGGAGACAGCAACCCAGTGGAAGAAGAGAGCACAGCAGGCCCACTCCTTCTCAGGACACTTATTTGTGAAATGGGCAACAATTCCTCCAAAGATTTAGCAGATCTCCTATTTGAATAGACTGTATAGTTTATATCTCAAGCAGAAATAAGTAAAATAATGAGAAGCTGAAGTGGAAAACTTACTTTATACTTATGTGGCATATTCACCAGAAAAGGGGATTTCCGTCCCAGATTTGGGGATTGGATGAATAATTTCCTCAGAATACGTAATTCTAAATTCAATACACAAGTAGAGCTTTTTTCTCTTCTTGGAAGCATCTCTGGATGGAGCTTCACTTTTCAGAATGTCACCTCCTAATTAAAACTTTCATCCAACCCTCCTAGGAGAGATACATATATTTATAAAATAAATACATCAAGCACTCACTATGTGCCAAGCAGTATACTTTAAACACTGTGGCTACAACCACCAATATAAGATGCAATGTCCTCAGATCTTGTGGAGCTTTTATTTTAGTAAAGGGAGCAAGGACCAGTTGGTAAAGTGCGGGGAATAAATGAATAAACATAAATAATGCAGATAATTTTAGAGAATGCTAAGTGGTCTAAAGAAGATAAAGTGAAGTGATGGTTTGTAGGATACTGTAATTAATGTCAGTGGGAAGAGTTCTCTGAAAAAAGGGATATTTGAATTGTGACCTAAATGGCAAAAATAAATTAAGAGAGAAAGAAATGAGAGACAGAGTAAGAGAGAGAACACAATTGGGTAAAAATATGAACCCAGAGCATTTCAAACAAATGGCCCAAAATACTTCTGGCACAGAGTCTCTAAGATGGAAATTAGTTGGAATAAACTTGTCATATTTGACAAGTGCAAAGAAAGCCAACGTGGCTGGATCATAGTGAGCAGAGTAGAAAGTGCTAATATGGAAATCTGGAATGAGAAGCAGAGGTCAGATATTACAGGATATTGTAGGTTCCAGAAAGGGGGTTGAATTTTATTCTAATTTCAGTAATGGGAAGCCTTTAAGGATTTTAAATAGAAGATTGACACAATCTAATGTGCCTCTTAAAGGATGACTCCAATTCTTGTAAGGAGAATGGAGAGTGGCAGAGCCAGAGCAAAGAAGGGTGTGGGGAAGAGAGAAAATTAGGCTAATAGTTCAGGGGCAAGTTGTTGGAGGCTTGATTCAGAACAGAAGAAGCACTACCTTCACTATGTTCCTGCAGGGCTCTGAATGAACCTCTTTTCTAGAATTATCACACTGTATGATATTCTACTATTATATGTCTCTGTTACCTACACTAAACAGCAAACCTTTTGAAGAATGAGACTACAACTTCTTTATCTCCCCAGCCCTGACCACCCAATGCAAAGCTGACTCAGTAAATATTGACGGTGTGAATTACAATACTATGGCTCACTGCTCAAAGCTCATCATCTCGGGTAGACTATTTCACCAAACATCCCCCGGGCCTCAGTTTCCTCACCTGTCAAAGTGCACACCACTATTTAATCTCATGATATTCCAAAGAACGAGGTAGATGATGGATAAGATAGAGCCTTGGAAAATTATATTTCTTGAATTGTTAGACATTATTGTCAGTTGCTCTCTTCTCTCAAATACTTGCCTTTCTTTATAAGATAAATGAGAACTCACTAGAAGTTTCTTTGGAAATCCTAGGACATCTGCTGATAATTTGGGGATCCGGAATAATGATTTGATAGAACCACCTATCTGTTGTCATAGGTGGTTTAAAAAGTACAGATAATTCCTTCCTCCTTGTAGATTTCCCAATCATCCTCAAGCTTACCTCCTGCAGAAGCCTGAGCTCTACTGGTGGATCAAAGTAGATACAGAAATAAGTGTGTAGCAGAGAGCAGTGTGGTGTACAAATAAGATCACTACACTCCTAGGCAGGACACTCCCAGTCTCTGTTGGTTTTGCCACCTTCCAGTGCCATTTGCAATATGATTTCAGGTACCACTCAACCATGACTTGGTTTTAAACATTCTATCACCATTGATGAGACTAGAAAAAGAGCGTTTGGTTTTCCAACAACCAACTGCATGCCCCACAATTCAATTCAGTGTTGGTACTGACTACCTGGAGTTAGCGCTGACCCCACAGGTTAAGGACTCAGTCCCAAAGACTGCCTCCACTTCAGATGCTAGCCCCAGATACTGAGTCTAGATTACCTGTACTTCACCTTAGCTAACTATAAATTCAGGAGGGTTCCCACAATGTACTCACCAGGGTTCAAAAATTTCCTAGAATGACTCAACAAAATTCAGAAAAGCACTATATAGTCGACCCTTGAACAACATGAGTTTGAACCTCATGGGTCTGAACAGATTTTTAACAGTCCAGTACTATAACTGCATGTTCTCTTCCTTATGATTTTCTTAACATATTCTTTTCTCTTTTCTCTAGTTTACATTGTTGTAAGAATAGAGTATATAAATACATATAACAGAAAATATGCATTAATCGACTATATTATTGGTAAGGCTTCCCGTCAACAGTAGAGTATTAGTGGTTCAGTTTTGAGGGAATCGAAAGTTATATGCAGATTTGTAACCACGCAAGCGGTTGGTCCCCCAAACCCCTGTAATTGTTCAAGGGTCAACTATACTTACAATCACAGGCTACAATTCAGGAACAGCCACATGGAAGCAATGCAATGGGGAAGGTATTAGGAAAATGGGGGTATACAGAGTTTCCACATCCTCTCCAAAACACCACCTTGCCAACACACCGGTGTGCTCACCTGGAAGTTCCCTCGGCCTTCTTGTTTCAGAGTTGTTATCCAAGTTTCATCATATGGATATGATTGATTAAATCGTTGGCCATTGATGATTAAAAATCTCTAGCCCCTCTTCCCTCCTGGGAGGTTGGAGGTGGGCCTAAAAGTTTTAATCCTCTATTCTAGTTATTGGTTTTTCTTCCAGCAACCAGCCCCATCCTGACACTCTCCAGATGTTTCCCAAGACCCACCTCATCAGCATAAACCCAGATATGGTCAAAAGGTGTCCCTTGTGCATAACAAGACACTCCTATCACTTGGGAAATTCCAAGTGTTTTGAGAGCTCTGTGCCAGGACCCAGGGACAAAAGACAAGGTTATATATCTTAATTGTATCACAAAAGACAACCAACTTGATTATTTCTACATCCCCTTTTGGTTCTAAACATTCTGCTATTAGTTATTTTACTTATATTTCAGTTTCTAAAGTATTGTACCACTGAACACAAAACCACGTGGTTATAGATGTATGAGGACTATTACTCTCAACGCAAAAATGGGGTAAAAATGGTTAGCTCTCCATTCCTTACCACCACCACAAAAAAGAAAATATTTTCAACGCTAAGGAAATTTCCCCAGATTAGGTAGAAAGAAACAAAGAACAGAGAAACAGAAACAAAACAGAGAAATAGAAACAAAAATAACAATAAATCTCATTCATTCTGACCTCTCTGTAGATTTACCCTACCTTAAACTGTAAATAATAGCAAATGTCTTTCCCACAGGCAATTCAAAAAAATAAAATAAACATATTCTTGAGAGGTTTACCAAAAATGCATTGGAGATAATTAAACAATCAGAATTATATGTACATTTTCATGAACAAAAAGTACACAATGATATTCTATTCACAACAATTTTGTCACAACTCCAAACACAAATTCCCCCACAAATTCACCACATTAAGCTAGATTTCTACAAATCTAACACATTAGCCTTCAGTTCTGATAGATTTCACATATATTTTTTTTAATTATAGAATTCCAAATAATAGAAAGGGGAAGAAAAAAGAAACTGGCTTTAGTCCTGATGAATCAAGCACAGTGAGGATTTTTTGTTTTCATGTTTTTGCCATCCTGTTATGTTTGTGGGAGTTTTAACTAGAGATTTGTCACTTTGGGACACATGGACAAGAACTACTGTAAGGATTTTGCTCCCTGTCTTAAAAGTAAAATAGACGTATATTTTTTCATATTTTTTTCTCATTTTCTGCTCTTTCTGTCATGGCCAATAACAAACGATCAGAAAGTCACCGACAAACACTTTACCGTTAACTGGAAAGTAACCAGAGGGTTTGGCAGCTAAATTTGCAATTATTCCAAAATTTACCAAAGGCACCTTGTATTTCTAGCAGCGAAGGGAAGTCACATTTCACAGCACCATCTTGTGAAAGAATAAGGAACTGGCTTGCCAAAGTGACAAGCAAAGAACAAGCCTTGCCAAGCTCAAGAAAATTGTTTGAAAAATTAATTTCTTTTTAGTTGTTTGTTCCTTCACAATACATATGTATGTTTATAGGCAACTCAATTTAGGGAATTTTTCTTCTTTCAGTATTTTTCTCTCAGCATAATTAAATTGTTTTGATATTAATCCTTAGAGCCACATGAAACAAAAATCTATGTATTATACTTAAGTATGATTTTATATTTAGGAAAAATATCATCTTCTTTTTCTATCTCTCAGTATTCTCTTCTTTTAAGCTCTCCTCTTGCCTCTCCATAGATACAAGGACACTTTTTCTTTTAATGAATAGAAAAAAATGGAGGTCAGGGAATTCATTTCTAATAGTTCCTCATAGCAGGGCATAAATCAGAGCAACATAAATCGTGTGTGTGTATTACCTAGTATCCCAATCAATACTTGTTCTACAAATTAAAAGTGGAAAATTTATGGATGTTATGTTACTTATTTTGAAGTTGGTTTTCTGAATTTTAGGAGTAAGACTCATCAATGCTTTACTCATTATATCCTGCCAAATATCACTTCTTGTAATTATTTGCAATATGTACAATTACCTAGTCCAGCGGTTTTCAGAGTTTAGCGTGCATAAGACACATCTAGAGTATTTGCTATTCGTTACCAATCAGATATCTATCCCATCCCCAGGTTCTGCTCCCAGAGAACTCAAGCTAGAATCTTCAACATGCATTTCAACCAGCCCACAGAGATTCTAAAGTGGCTGATCCACGGCCACACTGAGAACACTGGGCTGACTGTACCATCTCGTTTTACCATTTGTATATATTGGCCTCCGTGGGACCTGTGATGTGTGCTTATGCCTCAGCCCTATTTAATCAGTTAATTTTCCTCTTATATCATATTTTCCCTGTAACATCTTGGCCCTGGATCTCCTGTTCTTCTATTTGCATGTTGCTCAGTCCTCTCAATTCCTCAGTACAATATACATTTATTATCCAGTGTCTGACTTTGGATGAGAGGACAGTCTGTTAATGTCTAGAACAAAGGGAACACTTAAAAGCATAACAATTAAGAATATCCTGACAAGGTTTTGGAGTTCCTAATGGAATTTTATATCCTATTCTCCACAGTATTCCCATGACCCAGCATAATATCTCCCACATAATAGGCTGTCCATAAATATTTGCTAAACGAATAAACACACATTGAAAAAAAATTAGCTTGAAGTTACTAGAGAAGTAGCTAGTTCCTGACATTGACCCTAAACTTATCAATGCCAATTCCTCATTTTACAGATGGGTACACAGAGGTCCTTCTAAGGCACCTGCCTCCAGTAAGTCACTTATGGAAATAGGACTCAAGTCTTCTGACTCCCAGTGAAATGCTCCCTGCACTGCGATGGCAAATTACCCTGGTATTTTCTAGAAAACACCTTATGGCAATTTAGGTTTTGTTTGTAACTAATGTTCAATTCCAACCAGACTGTTTTTCCTAAAACACTTAGGCTTTCTGAGGGTTGATATCTCTCCTCTCCTGTTCTCTGACCTTCAACCTCCGAAATCTAATTATCTCCAACTTCAAAATCTCCTTGGGTAAAATCCTTAACAGGAAAGAACAGGCACAGCTGCACTCTAAGCACAGCTCTATCGACAACGATCATTATAACTTTTCTAATTAAGGTTCCCACAGTTGAGCATTTACAGAGTATGTGCAGTAATCTTGTTTTTACCACATTCAAGCATTCAAGGTAGGAATATAGTCGGCATAGTTTGTGAAATAAATATGCTGGGGGAAATAAATGTGTGTGTCAAGACACAGACATGCATATGTCTGATGTAGGTATACATTGTAAGCACATGTAAATATACAATATACATACACGCATATAAAACATGAAAAGGAAAACCCTTGGTGTGGTCCCCAGAACTTGATGCATTATTGGGCAACATAAACCTAGGCCTCCCTTGTTCCGCCACTAGCTTTGGCAATGTTTCTTTCCCCCTCTGGGCTCAGTCCCCTATTGTCCAAATCAGATGTTTGAATTTGAGGGTCCAGGGGAGTCTAAGATTCCTTCCAGATGCAGTGTCTTGAGGATCCTCAGGTCCCAGAGTGGGCAAATCCCTAACTTTCTAAATGTTCTAGTCAGCAAATCTTAAAGCTAGAAAGTGATGTGTACACAAGGAAAGGATTAGACCATAATTCTACTGCCAGACCATCGCCAGTCAGCACTGACGGGTTCTGTCCTGGCAAAGGGGAGGCAATGGCTTCCGTCCTGGCCTACTCAGCCAAGCCCATTCCTCTGGTCTCCCACCCTCATTTTCAGCTCTAGTTGCCAGATCCCTGAGGGTTGTTTGTATTTTCCAGAGCTGATCTCATTCACACACACAGTTGGGGCCCTGGCAGTCAGTCACCCCTCTTGCTCGGTTCCCCAAGGAGACCCACTGTGGCCCCTCCGAGCATCCAGCCTGGGCAGCTCTTACAACACCTCAACCTGCAGTCTTGGAACCGGACTGCCAAAGGTTCCTGAGACCCTTAAAAAGATGCCGCGGGGGCAGCTCAGGTGGCTCAGCGGTTTAGCACCACCTTCAGCCCGGGTGTGATCCTGGAAACCCTGGATCGAGTCCCACGTCGGGCTCCCTGCATGGAGCCTGCTTCTCCCTCTGCCTGGGTCTCTGCCTCCCTCTCTCTCTGTGTGTGTGTCTCTCATGAATAAATAAATAAAATTAAAAAAAAAAAAAAAGATGCAGCTGGATGAAGACTCTTCCCTCCCAGATTTCTCTCTGAGACTCTGCCCAAGCTCTGCAACTGTATAAAGACTGTAACACCCACCCCGCCAACGGGGTGTCCCGGGTCTCAGAGGGGGGCAGGTGCAAAGGATCTACCCCAGGGCAGGGCCTAGCTCAAGCACCAGGAAACTGTGGACATGCCCAAGAGGCCCTTTCCACCCCTCGCCTTTCAAAGGGAGGTGTGAGGGATCAAGCCCAGCGCACCGAGCTGAAGGCTGTGAACCTGTACGGTTCCTGCCACTCCTGGCCCAACCGAAGGTCGGTGCTGGGTGGGGGGGGGGGGGGGTGCGGGGGAGCCGCCCGCGCGCATCCCGTCCCCGTCCCCCAGGAAGCAGTCCCAGCTCCCCAGGGTGGTGGCTCCCTGAGCCCTGCCTCGGGAAGACGGGAATCGCGGGGCCGGCGGGGATGCAGCCGGCGACCTCCGCGCGTCCTTCGCGTCCCCGCCCCGCGCCCCCCCCACCCCAGCGGCTGCGACCCCCTCCCACCGTCAGTATTGCAGCCTTTTGTCAGCGATAAATTCCCTCCAAAATTCACGACACAGCCCTTTTGAATTCTCACGTCCCTGCCCCCTCCAGCAGGAGCTGCGCGAGGCTCTCTGCTCTCCAAATAGATAGAAAAGCCTGTAAGTTGTCCGGGGGCGATACCAGCTGCCTGGGCCCAACCTGATCTCCTCAGCCCCTGCGGAAACCTGGAGAATGATGGAAACCCAGGCCCTGGCGCTGATCTCTGGTGCGGAAGGACGGCACGCACCCTGTCCTGCAGGCAGCCCCCCACCCCCGCACCCTGTCCTGCAGGCAGCCCCCCGCCCGCACCCTGTCCCGCAGGCAGGCCCCCTCCACACCCTGTCCCGCAGGCAAGGCACCCCCCCCCCGGACCCTTTCCCGCAGGCAGGCCCCCCCCCGCACCCTGTCCCGCGGGCAGGGCCCCCCCGCACCCCGTCCCGCAGGCAGTGCCCCCCTCACCCTGTCCTGCAGGCAGGGTACCCCCCCCCGCCGCACCCTGTCCCGCAGGCAAAGCACACCCCCCCCCCCGTACCCTTTCCCGCAGGCAGGGCCCCCCACCCCCGCCCCCCCCGTCCCGCAGGCCTGGCTCCGCCAACCCTGTGCTGCAGGTCCGCCCCCCCAACCCTGTCCCGCAGGCAGCACCCGCCCCCGACCCCCGGGCACCCTGTCCCGCAGGCAGTGCCCCCCGCACCCTGTCCCGCAGGCAGGGCATCACCCCCCGCCGCACCCTGTCCCGCAGGCAAGGCACCCCCCCCCCGGACCCTTTCCCGCAGGCAGGCCCCCCCCCGCACCCTGTCCCGCGGGCAGGGCCCCCCCGCACCCCGTCCTGCAGGCAGTGCCCCCCTCACCCTGTCCTGCAGGCAGGGTACCCCCCCCGCCGCACCCTGTCCCGCAGGCAAAGCACACCCCCCCCCCGTACCCTTTCCCGCAGGCAGGGCCCCCCACCCCCGCCCCCCCCGTCCCGCAGGCCTGGCTCCGCCAACCCTGTGCTGCAGGTCCGCCCCCCCAACCCTGTCCCGCAGGCAGCACCCGCCCCCGACCCCCGGGCACCCTGTCCCGCAGGCAGTGCCTCCCGCACCCTGTCCCGCAGGCAGGGCATCACCCCCCGCCGCACCCTGTCCCGCAGGCAAGGCACACCCCCCCCCCGACCCTTTCCCGCAGGCAGGCCCCCCCCCCGCGTCCCGCAGGCAGTGCCCCCCCACCCTGTCCCGCAGGCAGGACACACCCCCCCGTACCCTTTCCCGCAGGCAGGCGCCCCCCCCCCCCCCCCCGTCCCGCAGGCCCGGCTCCCCCAACCCTGTCCCGCAGGCAGCGCCCCCCCCCCCCGGGCACCCTGTCCCGCAGGCCGGGGCCCCCCACACCCAGGCCACTGGCATCCTTTTCTTCTCAGCTCACTGCCTCTTCCATAGTCTGGCCTGTGACCTAGAAGGTACCATGGAGGAGTATCAGAGCCCAGGGGTTCCTCCTCTCTTTTACAGGTGAAGAAACCAGAGCCCAGAAGAAGAAACAAAAGGCCGCAGTCTACCCTTTAGTGTCCAGGCTCTACCTCAGTGCTTCTCCAATTTTGTTGTGCAAAAGATTCAGTAGGTCTGAGGTGAGGCCTGAAAGTATGCATTTCTAAAAAGTTCCCAAGTGCTGCCCTGCTGCTGGGAGCAAGAGCATTTCTAGTGGCAAGGGTTTAGGAGACCGTGGGCTCTATTAGGGCAGAGCCAGATTCATTTTTTTTTTTTTCCTATGTTCCCAGAACTTAACATCAGTGCAATAGGTTTTTAATAAAGGTTTGTGGGAATAAATAATTGGTGCATAAATAAGACCGCATTGCCTGGTGGTGGTCATGGTTAGAAATTTGGATCCTGGAACCATCCCAACTAGGCTTTCATCCTGGCAATGCCACCAACAAAATAACTTGCCTGGGGCAAGTTATTTTACTTCTCTCTGCCTCAGTTTTCTCAACTGTAAAATTGCATTTGCACACTGTATGTCTTACAAGGTTGTTGAGACAGGGGAAAATGAGCTAATATATATAAAGCGCCTAGAACAGTATCTGGCAAGTGGTAGGTGTTACAAAAAAGTGACTTGCTCAAGGTCACGCAGCTACTTAGAAGATCTAAACCACCACTCATATCTCTTGACATCATGCAACACCCAGCAGAACATTCTATTTCTTTAGTTACAAAGGATGATATTTCCACCCAACAAACCCTCTGAGTTATGAAATGTGAATGCAAATCACATGAAAAGATATGCTCTGGTTGAAGGTGACTGCAGATAATGAAACATGCAAATTTAAGACAACAAGAAACCCAAACACCAAAGACTGAATAAGGAGAAAGAACCCAAGCCTGGTAATGACACAGATCTGAGTTTAAACCCCAGGTCATCCAAATACAATCAGTAGAAAAGTGAACCAGTTATTCTCTCAAAATGGCAATCAGCACATGAATAAAATAAATATTTCTCTGACGTAGAGGGTCATATGCAGACTAAATGAGACAATATGTGTAAGGCATAGAATGCTGCTTTATACACGGCAAGAGCTCAAGAAATGGTTGTAGTAGTAAAGCCATAAAACATTTATAAAAGGGACATATTGGAAAAGCAGCTATTTTCCAAGTGGTGTCCTTAAAGGACAGGCTCCTTGAGTCTCCCAGAGGAATATAGACTGGAAGATCATTCAGGCTTCCACCAGCTTTGATGGGATGTAATACCACTATCTGACTCCAAAGCAATAGGAAGTCATTTGCCATATGGACTGGACATTATTCCAGGCCAGCAGAAAGCCTGATGGTGAGGGACCAGAATAAGGCCTGTCTCTACCTGAAAAGTCTGAGCAGAACCAGACACTAGAGAGAAACCATGAATTGTCATAAGAGGAATTCTAAGAGGAGACTTTTGAACCTGAAAATTTTATACATAAGCCAGTAGCACCCTTAAAGATAGCATACTGCAACTCTCATTCTAACTTATGGAAGCGAAAACACACAGGGAGATTATTTTACCTCTGACAACAATTTAAACATGAATGGATCAGTAACCTGAATCATTGGCATAACCTAAAGCCCATGCTCACTCTCAAATAGCAACCCCACTAGTCTATGCCCAAAAGTTCAAAAATTCATATTTGAGGGAGAACTTCTGGGATCAGCTTTATGTAAAGCGTTTAGAAGCTGTCAACAAGAAAAAGCTGGACAAACTAAAAATCAATGACTTTTTTTTTTTAATTGATCAGATAACTGAGGTCGTAGGGCAAATTGCAATCCCTGAAATCTGGAGAGACAAGTAAATCCATAAAGTGATATCAGCTAAGATCTGCTTACTTGGAGCCAAAGCCGCTGGACCCTAAACTGGAAGGAAACTGTAAATGGCCATTTGGATGGACTACTGGAGGCTGACTGTGGACTAGCATGACAGTGAGGAAATCTGAGGAGTGCAGTCCTTTAAGAGCTCCACATTGTTGTGGGCTTCTCCTCCAGAAAGGCTAGAAAGTTCTCACTGTGAGGATCCCAGAGAATATCAGGTCCTGGCAGGGGAAAGGGAGAGGAACCATTGTGAACTATACCCCGAGTTTTCTCCATCACAAATGCCTACATGCCAGGGGGATTTATTTTGCCTAAGCACAATTCTGAAGCCATATCCAAGTTGGGGAAATGGAATTCCTCTCCACTCAAATCCTCTTCAGAATTCCTAATCAATGAATAATGACAGGCTTCAAAGGAATAAGTTGGAAACTCTGTAACCAAGGAAGGAGTTGAAGTTGGGGGAGAAGAAAAGCCCAACATATCCCTTATCAAATCACTTATAAAGGCCATAGCCAGGTGCACAGGCCTACTAAAAGAAAAAAAAAATCTAGATTGGATCATTTTGGGACACTCCCCTACCGCCATGCCTTAGTGCTACGCAACAGGGCTCTGTATAATAACAGTAGTTATAGCAGAAAAGCCTATGAAACATAAGCTCCCCCTGAGGAGAAAGCCACAAAGTAAGGAGGAGAGACAAAGACAAAGACACATGAGGCATTTGAAACCTCTAGTACCTATAGCAAAAACAAACATTAAACATAGCTTACCTCCTGGCTAGTTTGAAATAAATCCTCACACTAATCTGTAAACTAACCCTCACATATTAATCGAGTCCTCTACATACTTCTGTTGTCCAATATAACAAAAGTGGCTTTCATCAGAAAACTTACAAGACATAACAAAAGGAAAGAAAAAAAAAAAAAACAGAATACTCCTAGCTTGATCTATAGATTCAATACAATACCAACCAAAATCCCACCAAGTTAAAGTTATTTTATAGATATCAACAAGTTAATTATGAAGTTCAAACAGAGAAACAAAAGACCCAGGAGAGCTAGCATAATGTTAGACAAGAACACTGTCGGATTTTAAGACTTTCTATAAAGTTACAGTAATCAAAACAGCCTAGTATTGGCCAAAGAATAGAAAATTAGATCAATGGAAAAGAATAGACACCCCAAAAATAGACCACCATAAATATAGTCCATTGATCTTTGACAGAGGAGCAAAAGGCAATGTGATGAAGCACATATTGTCTCTAATGTATCAGAACAACTGGACACCCACATGTAAAAAAATGATTCTAAATATTATATCCTTCACAAAACTAACTCAAAATGGATCATAGGCTTAGCAAAATGAAAAACTATAGAAATTCTAGAAGATAATATAGGAAAAAACTTAGATGACCTTGTGTTACGTCAACAGGTTTTTAGATAGAGCACCAAAGGCATGATCCATGAAAGAAAAATTGATAAACTGGAACTTCATTTAAACAAAAACTCCTTCTCTGTGAAAAACAATGTCAAGGTAATGAGAAAACAACCCACTGACTGGGAGAAAATGTTTGCAAAAGACACACTTGATAAAGGGCTGCTATCCAAAATATACAAAGAACTCTTAAAACTCAACAATAACAAACAACCCAGTTAAAAAAAAAAATTGGGCAAAAGCTTAGGATACACCTCACCAAAGAAGATATACATATGGAAGATACACATACAAAAAGCTGCACAAATATTCATCCTCAGAGAAATGCAAAACTACAATCCTATTAAAATAGCTAATACCTAAAATATGGCAGTGCCAATTGCTGGCACAGATGCAAAGTAACAGGAACTCTCCTTCATTGCTGATGGGAATGCAAAAGGGTACAGCCACTTTGTTTTTGTTTTTTTTTTTTTTTTTTTTTTTTTTTTTGGTACAGCCACTTTGTAAGACAGTTTGGCAATTTCTTATAAAGATAAATATAGTCTTAACATATTATTTAGCAATTTCACACTTAAGCATTTACCCAACTGACTTAAAAACTTATACCCACACAAAGATCTACACACAAATGTTATAGCAGCTTTATTCATAGTTGCCAAAAACTGGAAGCAACTAAGATGTCCTTCAAACGGCAAAAGACTAAACAAACTGTGGTACATCCATACGATGGAATACTATTCAGTGATTAAAAAAAGAAAGAAAGAAAGAAAGAAATGACCTATGAAGCCACATAAAAACACAGATGAATTTTAAATGCCTATTTCTGAGTGTAAGAAGCTAGTACATCCTGTATGATTCTCATTATATGACATTCTGAAAAAAAAAAAAAAAAGCAAAACTATGGAGCTGTTTGTAAAAAGATCAGTGGTTGGTAGGGATTTGTAGAGTGGCGGGGAAAGAATATTATATAGGTGAAACAGAAGTGATCTAAGGTGGTAAAAATATTCTATATGATACTGTAATGATGGATACATGGCATTACACGTTTGTCAAAACCCATAGAAATTTATGAAGTGTGAATCAGTGTATGAAATTTCAGGAAAAGTATTTATAAAGTTGAAGAATCCCAAGAAAGAATGCAGATTCTGACTAAAATCTAACTGTACTACAAATTTATGAAATAATCTCACTGAAGGGGTGAGGGGAAAGGAGCTGACCTGAGTAACTCTAGAAATGAGTGTGTTCTGTAAGAGTATGTCAAAAGGAAATGTACATAAGCACTGTACTTGATTTCCAAAGTCATTTCTCACAGGGGTTGAGTTAGTTCTGAAACCACTGTGCATATATACTGCAATTTAACAATTAAATAAATAGATTATGGATGGTGGGAGCCAAGTGTCATACTCTTATAGTGGGAAGTTACAGATAGCCAGAATTAGGGGGTTAGAATGATCCATGTGACAATGGAGTAGAGTTGGAGACAATGCTATGAACTCATACTTAACTTTACATAGGTACAAATAGTTACATACAGTAATATTTAGGAATAAGTATATTTACACAGGTTAGCATACACATATGTATTTTCTTGCTTTGTCAGGTGAGAGAGCCTAGAATCAATGATAAACCAGTCACAATAAGCACAATTAGGACACAGATCTTGGTTTTAAATACAAAGTTTTAGGGGTGCCTGGCTGGCTCAGCTGATAAAGTGTGACTCTTGATCTCAGGGTCGTGAGTTCGAGCCCCATGTTGGGTATAGAGCCTACTTAAAAATAAATAAATAAATAAATAAATAAATAAATAAATAAATAAATATCAAGTTTTAAATGAATGGTTTTAATACTGTTTAAATGGAAAATTTAAATGGTTTTAAATGCCATTTTCCAATAAGGGAACCAGGGCTCCTTCATGAAATCATTGATTCTAACTAGGGAGAGAAATACACAAGATGAACTTGGAGCATCTCCTTTTGCCAGAAAATAAGGAAGTACTCAAAATACACCATAATGGGAGAATGTCAAATGGATACAGAAATCAACTAAGAGAACCCCCAGTGGCCAATGCTGGGACAATTTGAACAATAAAATAGGCAAAGCTCAATTATACCCTGTGAGTCCATACTGACACAATGAATGAATGAATGAATGAATGAGTGAATGAACAAATCTGCTGTGCAGAATAATTCCAAATAATTTATGCTGATACTGTTTAGGGAACGAAGCATATGCCTACTACTTAAATGTGGATGGCACAGTGATTTCCTTGCAAAGAGTACTGCATGGATACAGAGAGTAAGAATACAGTGGAGAAACCTGATAAACATACTCTAGCTAAGTATAAGTTTAACATTGATAGTGATGTCAGATTAATAATATATATACATTTGCTATGAAGTGATGAGGATGGCACTTCACCTCTGCAATCCTCTCCCCAAACCCATCACTTCAATCTAATCATAAGAAAAACATCATGACAAATTGCCATTGAGAGATGTTCTAAAATGTATCTGAGTACTAATCCTCAAAACTGTACTAGTCCTCAAAAAGTCTGAGAAACATCTTAGCCAAAAGGAACCTAAGAAGACATGACAAGTAAGAATAGCTTATTATCCTGGGTGGAATTTTGGAACAGAAAAAAAAAGAATTAGGTTAAAAACTAAGCAAATATGAATAAAGTATAGACTTCAGTTAATAATCACATATCAGTGCTGCTTCATTAATTGTGATAAATGTGCTACACCAGTGAAAGAGATTAATAATAGGGGGAAGTGGGTATGGAGGGTATGAGAACTCTCTTATTATCTTCACAATGTTTCTGTAAATCTAAAACCTTTCTAAAATAAAAAGTTTATTAGACAAAATCTGAGACTCTCTCAAATATCTATGAAAATATAAATGCTTCCTAGATTGGGGTATTCTTTTATCTATTAACACTTATATTTTAAGTCACTTAAATCTAAGCAAAGAGGGGTGTGATCAAATTCTCCTATGAAATTTGTAGCAAAGAAAGGATAGAGATCTGTGGCTCTTCAGTGTAAACAGGTAAAAAGAAGGAAGGTGTGTGGGATATGCAAGGTGGATGAGAATACTTTTTAATTTTCTGTCCTTGTAATCGTAAAGGCAGATATCATGAGTGCCAAGATGTTCTGGGATCGAGTGGGAAGAGCAGGATGATCCTTCCTATACTATTTTTGTCAAGTCATTTGCTAGCTTTGAGTCTCAGTTTTTCTATATACTTAATCAAGAAATTGGATTATAAACCTAAAAGGTCATTCAGCTCTGGCCTTCTAGGATGCCATAAGTATAGTTCTATCATAGGCTAAAATGCAAAGGAAATTAATAAGAAGCAGAAAGTTTTAGTTAATTCGTTTTAACTTTTGTGAGTGTCAAATTCATAATCAAGAAAAATGGCCCATTGCATATTCTTAGCTTACACATTATTTCCTACTTTTTAAAAAGAAGGAACCCAAATGAAACCCAAGACCATTTCATTCATCTTTTGATAATGGAAAATTTGCCTTTTAAACAGAAAATTTGCATTTGATCAGAAAGAGGGAACATATAGTTGGCTTATTCCTTTGGCTTGGTTACAGTTCACAAAAACAGGCTTTAGGGTAATATTTGTATGTCACAGATGCCAGCAAATTATTTATGGCATAAAAGAATAGAAGCATATGTCTATCTAGATAAATCAGCATAAAAAAAGTACATTATTCACTTCCTACACTGATTGCCACTTCATGAAATCTCTCAGATGTGACATCATCAAATTCATGTTGCATTGCCAAAATTCCACAGAAATCAAATCAAGAAAAAAATGGCCATTTTTAGGAACAGATTAATGATATAAAAGTTAATGGTACAGTCATGTTTTATTTACTGGAAAAAGTACAATTGATGAAGGAAAAAACAAACTAGCAAAAATGAGGAATTGTTTCAACCTAACTTACACTTGTTTTAAGAAGATTGCATACTCAGAATTTAATCTATAATAGACAAAACCAGTAGAAAAAGAAAACTCATTTACAAGAGTTTAATTTTAAATTTTTATTATATTTTCCTGATAGTACTAATATTTAATGCATGCGCAGTGAGTCATTGTGATTGATAAGGGGAACGTTTTTCTGAATATTTAACAATTTACTCTCACAAGCTAGTATGAGGCCCCTCCAGCACACTATGGCCAGATTCTGGGTCTTTTTCTGTATGTAAAGCAGCACTGAAATGGGAATTGCATGATGTGGGATTTTTGTTCTGTCCCTGGTATATGTTTCCCATGGGACTTGAGGTTAGCTACTGCAGGTGTCTCAAGTTTCAAGATTCTCAATTGGAGAATGTGATGGGTGAGTTGATGATCTCCAAGGTGCATTATGGCTGTACTGTACAGTAAAAGGCTTTTTGGCAGTATTTTCCTATCTCAGCATTAGCGACAGCATGGGCTGGATCATTCTGTGTTGGAAGTAGTGAGGAAGGGGTATCGTGTGCCTTGAGGGATGCTGCCCTTACCCTATTAGATGCCATAATGTCCCTCTCCCCTGCCCACCAAAAATGTCTCTACACATTGCCAAATATCTAAGAATAAAATACAGACTCAAGAAATTGATTTGAAAATCATCTCTTAGGTAATTGTAAAATCTTAAACAATAGTGGAAATCTAGAAACATGATTAACGTTAAAAAAAGAAAGAGGGGATCCCTGGGTGGCTCAGCGGTTTAGCACCTGCCTTTAGCCCAGGGTGCGGTCCTGGGGTCCCGGGATCGAGTCCCGAGTTGGGCTCCCATCATGGAGCCTGCTTCTCCCTCCTCCTGTGTCTCTGCCTCTCTCTCTCTCTCTCTCTCTTCTCTCTCTCTCTCCCTGTATCTATCATAAATAAATAAATCTTTAAAAATAAAAAAAATAAAAATTAAAAATTAAAAAAAGAGAGAAACTCAAAGGACAAACTAGAACTTATTCTGTTACAAATGACAGTTACCTAACTCAAACTAAAGAAATAAGAGAATTTATGGGACCCCCTAGAAATGAGAGCCTGTTAACACCAATATATAAGGGGTCAGAAAATTATATGCTCACGAAGGAGACAAGAGAACAAGCAACAATGCAAAAAGAAACTCAGAAAAAAAAAATGGTATAACAGAAGTCAAGAGATTCATTATCTTCTCTCAACTCCCCCAGCCTTCCTATCTTTAAGACCCAGCTCAGCTCTCTCATTTTCTTTGAAATCATTACTCTTGATGATTACTATCATTGTTGTCTCTGATTCCTTTTCTTAGCAACTATGCTAAGTAAGCTTGCAATTAAGTGAATTCTTTTTCAGCAGTTGCTGTTTTGTAAATTCTATTCTTTCAACTAGATATCAATTTTTGGGAGGATAAGGACCTGCCATGGTGTTGCAGCCCTCCAGAGCCATTGACTGGACTCGGTGTCCTTAGAAAGTCAATAGACATTTCAGTATTAACTGTTGATTGACTCCGTCATTTCAGTGAATGTTAGTGAGTAACTGCCATGTGCCATTCCTTGCTTTAAGTACAATAAGAAAAATAAAGATGCCACATGTGGTCAGAGCAGTATCAACCTCATACACTCTCCAACAGTGCCCCCTGTTTCCACCATCTGGCAACATGCTAATTACCACCCATCTAAAAGGAAGGGAGGTAAACCTAATTTCTTTTTTCTCCCCAAAGTCAAACTTAGTTTCCCACTTAAACATTCTAGAACATGCTTATAATTGTTTCCCCTTAACCCAATCTGTGCTTCCAACAAGAAGATAATATGTTACTTAGAAATCATACCATATGGGGAATTGGAAGACTTATTGCTAGTCTTGCATCACCATTAACTTTTACTATGAAATTTCATGAAAGCATTGCCCTTTCTGGTCCTCAGTTTCCCCCCTCCATAAAGTAAGATGGCTTGATAAATGATTCCTAGATGCCCTTCTAATTTCAACATAGGATTTAGTGATTTAGTCAAGTAAGGCATTCTACTTAGTGTTTGCAGCAGCTGTGAAATCAAACGCATTGCGGAAGATGTCAATACACAGACACACATTTTGATGATTAGAAAAAGTTAATTTGGTAAAAGTGCCAAATGAGTATGTAGCTTCATAAGAAGTCATACCATAATAAGTCATAAGACAACATCTCTTTCAAGGCAAACAGATGTAGTTCATCTTGGCAATAGATAGAGGTGGATAGACCTATGAATACTATTGCAACTAATTCTGCTTCCAGCTACCTTGAGAGAATGCTGAGGTTGGCAAGACAGTGAGGTGGGCAATAAATTGCTTTTCAGCGAGATGGATATATTTTACTTTCTATCACAAGACTGCCTAATAAGTGAGTCCCTTGAGCACAGGTTGGCTTCTATGAAACGTTATTTAATCTTTGCATTTCATCTCTTTAATTTAAATAATAACCCATATTTTACTTTTTCTGCAGATAGCCAAGGTTTGTCATCACAATGTCCTGCTGCAAAATCAGTCCTTCCTATCAGATGGTTGCCTATTAGATGAGTCTTTTGCTGTGGGTAGGAACACCTTGCACATATATTTTACGTCTACTTTCAAATGCTAATAATTATGAGAAAGGAAAAGAGAGTTGTTGACTGTCTTTGTTTTGCAGGGTTCCTAGAAATTAAAGACTGTACACAATGACCACCAAGTCTAATGTGCAAGCTATTTCTATTTTAAGTTATGTATATGCACATCAGACCCTCATATTTGCAAGATATAATCATCCACAAATGACTTTCATGCATTTCTAACCATCACTCACATAATAATAATCAAAAAAGAAGAATTAACTGGAACGCTTCTACCCTAATACCGCCTATTAATAAATGTTGTTGTGGCTGGTATTTCCTTCCAGCCTTTGCTCATGTGCAGACATAATTTACAAAGCTGAAGTTGCAGCTCAGATATAATTTTACATTTGGCTTTTTTACATTGCATAATAGGAAACATTTCTCATTCTGCCTTACAGTCATTATAATGTAAAATGGTCGCTTAACATTCAATTTCTCATGCTCGAACTAAGCCAAATGGTACTTATTTACCATTTCTTACACCCAGGTCATAATTTTTGGCCTCAGAATCTTTGCATGTGCTATTCCTGAGACTTTAAATGTAGGCCCATCTTTGCATGGTCAAATTCTGCACATCCTTAAAGTTTGAATTCTAAAAGTATGACTCCAGTGGAAATCTTCCTAATCGCCTCTTCTCCTGCCCTCCCCAGGCACGTATCACTTCCCCTTTCTCTGAATTTCCAATGAGCTTTCATTTGCTATCTTTTCATACTTGGGTTCCCCACCCCCCCTTGAGAGACGAGTTTGCATAATATGCATCTCTTCAGCCTAACTAAAGACTCTTGGGCACGTCTGATCCTTCACTGGGTCCTCTATAGCAACTACTACATATTAGAGCTAAATTAATGCTAATAACATGAGTGATATATATTCTGCACTCATTTTCTATAGCTGCCTTTAAATTACTGAAAAACAGAGGGAGTAAAACACAAATTGATTATTATTATTATTATTTAAAAGATTTTATTTATTTATTCATGAGAGACAGAGAGAGAGACAGAGAGAGAGAGGCAAAGACACAGGCAGAGGGAGAAGCAGGCTCCATACAGGAAGCCAAATGTGGGACTCAATCCTGGGACTTCAGGATCATGCCCTGGGTCTAAGGTAGGCGCTAAACCACTGAGCCACCCAGGGATTCCCCCACAAATTTATTATTTTATGGATATGTAAAGGGGAGGTCTAACCCAGGTTTCACTGTATTAAAATAAAGGTGTCAGCAGAACTGTGTTCTCTTCAGGAGGCTCTAGGAGAGGATCCATGTCCTTGTTTATGTCTTTTTTCCATAAGTACACCTTCTTACTCTGACTTAGTTGGGAAAGGTGCTATGCTTTTAAAGACCCATGTGATTAGATTGAGTTTGTCTGGATAATCACAGATAATATCCCCATCTCAAAGTTTTACATCTGTGAAGTTACTTTTGCCCTAAAACGTACATAGTCACAGATTCCAAGGATTAAGACACGAATATCTCTGGGGCACCATTCTTCTCCCTAGCACAGATGCTCACATTAGAGTTAAAATAAAACAATGCTAAGTATTCTAGAAATGACTGGGAAGATCCCCTCCTTATGCACTTAAAACAAACAAAATCTTGATATTCAGAAAAGGACAAAAATCTTGCCCAAAGCTTCGATCTTGCCTCACTATGCAGCAATCTTCCCATTTAATTACTACATCTGTCTCCAATACCCCAGGTCCTTATTAGAAAGAGAAAATACTTTATTTGAGATGCTGTGCCAGGCTCAGTGAGATATAGATATGTGCTCAAAATTATGCAGACAAAAAGAGAATGAGCCCCTCCTTTTATGAATCCTATTCTAGTGCTCTCCCTTACACCACTCACATTACTATCCCACATAAGCTCAATAAGCAAATATTGGAAATATCCAAATAATAATTCACAGTAACAGACACGAATTTCCTTCCAAACTTTTCAACAATTCCCAAAGGTTTATTAATAAATCTAAGTTAACTACATTTACTTAGGGGTTGAGAGTAAGGGTTTTGAACTGTCACTGCAGGAGAACATTCTGCCCCAGACAGTGTGGACAATGAGGTTATACATTCCCTTCAAAGTACTATAAAGTATATCCTTCTTTGGCTGCCCCAGGGCAGTGCAAATCCACCAATTATATGGATGAAGGGGGTGAGCATGATATCAATCACCACTGCTGTACCAGCAAAAGATAAGAAGCCCCTGGTGTTTGGGAAGGGGAAAGCATCCAGAGGAAAGAATTTTCTGAAATTAGATTATTTTACACAATGAAAGCTAACAGTTCAATGACCCATTGGAGTGTACATACGATTTTCACATCTCTCTCGTTGATTCTTAGAATATCTTGCGAGGAAGGAGTCTTTTTTTATCCCCAATTTATAGATTGGTAAAATCAGGCTCTGGTTAACCTTACAGAGGTTATGCAAGATCCTCTCAAACATAGTTTCTTCAACCCAACGTTCCCCTTGCTGTCATATTGCTGTAGAGAAATATCTTCATATAAATATATATTAAGATGTTACAGTATTTATCAAGAGCCTATATAAGACAAGAAATGAGTATAACTGATTTTTGACTAACCTTTTTCCCTACCTCCCCTTTCCTAATTATGTCTTCAGGGAGATCTCATGAACAAACTATTCATCTTCCATATAAATCCCACCATTTCTTTTCTATCTTGTAAACTAATTTTTCTTGTAAACTAATTTACTATCTGTTGAACACAACCACACCCAATGAGTGCACCCATGTCTCCCAAGCAAGAACTGCTTTCAGCAGAGTCCTTTCTGGGCACCGCTACCTTTGAAGGGTCCGCATTTGCTGCTTCTGGCTACGTCCATGTCCACTGCATATAGTAACTGTTTCCACTACATTCCATCCTGTTCCAGCTATCCTTATGGACTGTGATGTCTAACAAACCCCACAATCTCCATTAGGCCCTATTGCCAATATTAAGTATTGTTAAAGTCCTAGAGATTTCACTTTGGGGCAGAGTTCTGTAAATATTCCTTACTCTTTTTGTATTTTATTCAGTCATCAAATTATCAAAGCAATGATCACCTGCACCCTACCTGCCTTATAGAAATTGTAAAAATAATTATCTTACATTTCACTTGTACGCATCCTCTCTAGGAGTTAGATGAAGTCTACAGGAGACCTCTCTGCTCTGACAATTAAAACCTCATTTCTCAAACAGTCCTGATCTATTCTCTCTTTCCTTTGACATTTTCTCAAAAAGGATCCTCACTCTCTTAGGCAGAGTTCTGAAAGGCTCATTTCCTCATGGTCCAGACATGAATTGATCTAAAATATGGCATGACTTTGAACAATTAATGGACTGTAAGAAAAGAGAACTCATTTGGCTTTGACTTGCAGAAAATTCTCTGTAAAGCGACTCAGATTTAATGTTTTCAGATTACATTTCCTTTACTTTACAAATCCAATCACACAAGTTGGTACTGCAGTGAGTAATATTTACATAATCCTAATAATGTAAACATTGTTCGGTTTTATTTTTTGCTACTTTATAAACGAATTGTACAAGTCTCAAGTGTATAAACCGTAAAAATTAAGGAAAAATTCTTAGAAAATGGGTGATAAAAGAAGGGAAGAGATAGATAGGAATAGCTTATATATGAGCAAACAGCATCTTTTGTTTTTTGAATCAGCTGCTACTGTTAAAAGTTGGTTGATGAATCAAGAAATGGAGTTATTATGTTTATTTCTTATGCGTGGATACCAAGCACCTGCCAGAAAAATGTAAATCAAAGAAAGGTAAAAGGGATTGCCTCTTGCACTGGATCTGCAGGGATTAGATGGGGTGAGGGACTTTTATTTTTATGTTATGCTCTGCCATAGTATGAGAATAGAGAACATTTGGGGGATCAAGCCCTTGTATTTACTTGGATAAATTTCTTTTTTTTAACATTCTCATGGAATTCACCTGTCCTAGGAAATGTCCGTGAACTACAAATTGAAGAGCACCAGCCTATCACAATAGGAATTCCCAGAAGTTTTCTCACTCCCGCTGTCTTCCAGACAAGAACCAATCACTTGCCACCATAAAGGGTCCTATAATCTCAGAGAAACATATTCTTGTCTAACTCTGACTTCTCTGCCACTATCGTCCTCTGCCTCTGTAAGCCATGTTAAAGGCCTGAGCCTGATGCCAGGCCCAGTGAAGAAGGCCTGTTGTGATTTCTAAACACTGAAGTTTCTCAATTATTTATGAATATGCTTTCATGAAATGAAGGCAAAATCCAATGCTTTCTACAAAAGAAAATTTTGTAATCCAGGTAAGCTGAAGTACATCGCAAGTGTGATGAGGAAACATGCAAACCTCTCAAATGAGGAAAGGGTGGTGCCTTCAGCCATTTTTTGCTGACTGGATTCCAGTCCAGCACTACCGCAGCCCTGCCTACCAACTGTCTCATCCCCCAGAGGATTGACGTGCATTTTGGAGCAGTTGTGCACATGTTAATAAACAGCATATGAGAGAAAACTTGCTGTCTCTCAAAATCATAAGGCAAATGTTTGTTAAACAAAGAGTAGATGTAAAGTTTTTATAGTACAACATCTGGCAGGCCCTGAAAACAGAAATTATACACATACAATAAAAAATGTTAAGGGGCTCCTGGGTGGCTCAACTATACGACACTTGGTTTTGGCTCAGGTCATGATCTCAGGGTCCTGGGATAGAGCCCTTTGTCAGGAGCTGCACTCAATGGGGAGTATGCTGAGGATTCTCCTTCCCTCTGCCCCTCCCTCTGCTCATACTCTCTCTCTCTCTCTCAAAAAAAAAAAAAAAATCGTTTTAAAAAATGGTAAACTGAAGCACCAAAGAGGTTTGTTTTTATGTTGTCGTTTTTTTGTTTTGTTTTGTTTGCCAAAATCACACAAAATGAGGATAGACAAAGAGACTATGGATCCAATTGCCCATCAGGCTCTTACCATCCTCTCCAGGAGGCAGAAATACAGAAAATATCTTTTATATATCCAAATTATAGTCTACATGTGATGTCTATTAGGAAATAGGACATTTTGTGTATCATAAATAATTAGTCATAAACCCTGTCTTCAGGTCTGTTACTGAATGTTATTTTTCCCTGTTGGATGAATTTTCAAAATTATCTGGACCATCTAAAGCCTGTAAAGCACCAAAGTGTTCTTTTCCCTTGTTTCTTTCATACTGTGAAATAATTCTCCCAGCAGTTAGATAGCACTTGGGTACACCGCTGATTTGTAGCCTGCAATGATCTTTTCTTATATATATAACCATAAACACTAAACTTTGGTTGGCCCATCTAGGGTATGATACTGATTCCAAGATAGCAAGGGATTAAGTGAATTTCAAAACTTCAACTCACCAGATGAGGCCCAGAGATTATATCAACCCATATGGGTTTAAACTGCAGAGTCATTCAAAAAAAAATTGCTACCATGCTCCAAGCCTGGAAGTGATCCCTGATCATCTTTGACATTTTCTAAAACAGAAAATTATTTGGCTTTATTTTAAATGTCACTCCTCTGCAGGTGAAGAATTTATTCATTTATGAGAATGCAGGATGGAACAAACCGTGCTGAGGCACACTGGCTACAGAAAGTTTAATGGAAGAGGCTACATTCTTGGGAAATAGAATTCAAGTGTTTGCTGAGTCATTTGGAGGAAATTATCAAAAGAAAAGCTCCCACTTACTCTTTAGAAGCAGCAGGGTGTAGAGGGAAGTTTCCTGGTTCAAGAGTTAAAAGAAAAGTATGAGTCTCAACTTCATCACTTCCTAGCTTGGAGTCTCTGGGAGAGTCAACCACCTCCATAGGTCTGTTTCCACATCTGCAACAGAAAAGAGAGGACCAGCTGTTTGGTCTCCTCAAAAACCTTTGATTTCTCAGAAAGCCATTTAGTATCTTATTCCTGGTCTCCTCATCTGAAAAATTAAAAGGCTTAATTTCCATGCCCTGATAATCTTTGAATCCTTGAGGATGCATTTCAACATGTGGATGTGAACCTACTTTGAAAACCATAATAGACAACAAAATATAAGATATTTGTTTGATTAATTCAGATAGTTGCAAAATCATAATATGTTTTTAAAAACTATTGCCCTCATTTGCCTAAAATAGTATTTTTTAGAGATGGAAGTTGGTGCTATAACCTAATTTGCTTGGATTGATGGACTATTTATTATTTCCTTACCTATGTGCACATGTTATCTCCCAGGAACAGATATGGAATTTTCTTTCTGGACAAGAATATGAATAGTTGAGAATTTGGATCAGTCTTCCTCTAAGTATGTATCTAAAGCCTGTAGAATGGCCACTGAAATAAAGGGAAAGTGACAAGATGTAATTTTAGTTATGAGAATCAGTGCCTTTCTTTTTTCCTTTGGAGCAGTGTCACACTCATGTCTTCCGAGAAATGCAGTGGTATTTTCTCTCCAGAACTCACAGCCATTCTGAAGCAGCTCCTTGCTTTCTTATGTGGGGCTCTTCATTTTTTGGCCCTTCTGCCATTGTTCATGGTTATAAATTTGGCATCACTAGAAAGAATTTCTATGATGAATATTCTTTGTAAAAACATCTCCCCTGACATTTCTCTGGGCATACAAAACTCTTCTCTATAATATCTACTGCCACCCCTATCAAACTGAATTTTTCACTATTCACTGTATTATTGCTTACTTACTTATTTTTGTTCATGCTGTTTCTCCACATGGGGATTCTTTCGCTCAATAGTTGCATGATGAAATCTCCATCCTTCAAAGTCCAATTTAAATGCCAAATACTGGATGAAGACTTCTTTGATGTTCTTGAAGGCTTGAATGTCTCCATTCTCTGGAATTACACAGCCTTTTATCCCAGTCTTAGAAGAGACTTATTACTTTTCTTCTTGATGCTTATCTACCTTTCTTATCTGCCCTTTTACAGATTACAGTGGCTTGAGGGCAAGATGAGGTCATTAAAGTATTTTCCCAAAAATCTGGCACACACTAATTAATATGTGTTAAATGAATGGGTATAGATTATTAAATTTAAATGCTATCAACCGTCTCGGTTTTCACCATGCTGCTGGTAAAACCAAGATCCTATTGCATTAATAACGGAATCTTATTAGTTCTGAGTCTCTAATATCTACAGGAAATTCAATACCCTGCAGAGAGAGTCCTTTTCACCTCAATATTCTTGAAAATCACCCAAGAGGTCAGCTCATATTTTGCTTAGGATTGTTTGTAATGTGCTGTAAGTCTTATTCAGCTGATAATACCTCATGATGCTTCAATGAAAGTAAGCTAAAGATGCCTTCTTCACCTGACCAGAAAGTTATTCTAAGTGAACACATCCCAGAATATTTCTGCATGCTCTTCTCTCTGTTGGTTCTCATGCTTTCCTTCTCTGTACATCAAAATCTTAGCCATCTTTAAAAAGCTAGGTCAAATGCCTGAAGAATGCCATCCCTAATCTCTTTACAAGATTTGATGCTGCCTTTTTTTTATTCTACCTTTTTTGAACTTTGATTAGCACTTTTTATTAACTTCCCCCAGCAATAGAGCTAACCTCATCACTGCTACTACCATCACCAACTCTTCTTCCCTAACCCTCTGCCATACCTCTACCCCCTTCAATACTCCACAATACCTACTCCCTGTTTTTTAAGAACAAAAGGCAAGTGTGTTTCAAATTACCAAGTACACAAATTTCTGCTTTGATAGATCTAAAGCACATCAATTGCAGAGAACAAATTCAATGGAATTTCTGCCTTTGTCTTCCAATTACTCTATCTTGACAGTGCAAACTATCTGGTAGTCTTAGACGGAAGTAGAGTACAGAGGCTAAGAGCTCCAGAATCCTCCCCTTTACTAGCTGTGTATTTTAGCCTCAACATTCTAAGGCACAAAATGTAAATAGGGCTGGCTACACAGTTTGGAAATGCAAATGCAGGACCCTTAGGTTGGAGAGACGGGCTGATCAGTTTCTTCTTCCTGTGAACTTGTCACTCAACCCATGGTGAATGGCTGATCCGCAAAATATTGAAACTTTCACACTTGAATGAGTTTAATAAGTTGCCTGCCCAATGCTCTGTGAGTGGAGAGCAATGGTGAAATGCAGCCCTCTAACCAGCAGGGTCACCACTCTGGGCAAAGAGCAGCAGTTTGTCTGAGGGCAGAAGGAACAGCCCAAAATCTGTCCTACCTTGGGGAAGCTGGGGAGGTGTGGGGAGCAGGACAGTGCATGTGCCCAGGCCCCAACCCCACTGCATAAGTTCCATTGTCCCACCAGGCTTAGCTTACAAAATATAAGTTCAAAATATTGAATTATTAAGAATTTCAAGATGGGAACCAACTTCAGAACATTGAACGTTAAGGGCAGGGCTTTCTGAGCACAAGAACCCAGAAAGCTGCACTAGTTGCAGGCTCCTTAAAGCCCCACTAAAAATAGTAATCAATCTCTAGGGTTGATGTAAAGGCTACATGTGCAGCATGTGCTGGGTAGTGAGAGGCCATTTAAAACCTCCAGATTTAATTTATTGCTTATACTGAATCATTGGATGCCAAGCTATGAATATGGAGATAGCTTTAATCTGAATAGTCCTCCTTTATCATCCTGAAATTATATCAAGAAAGAGAGAGAGAGAGAGAGAGAAAGAAAGAAAGAAAGAAAGAAAGAAAGAAAGAAAGAAAGAAAGAAAGATTGAAAGAAAAGGAGGGAAGAAGAAAGGAAAAAAATAGATCAAGTAAATCCCATTTGTAATTTAACTAAGACACAGGAAAAAGGAACAAATTCAAAAACATAGTCTAAAGCAGCTGAACATGGCCTTAGCTCCATGGGACAGAGAGAGTGGCATAAGGACAGTGGTGCATTATAGAGGAAGCAAGTTTCCAGATGGACTGAAAAGTAGCAGAAAGAGCCAGAAGAAAATGTATTTCTTGCGGTCAGAAGCCCACAGGAAAGATTTAGAGAGGTATATATTTTAAGTAGGGATGAGATGAAATAGATCAGACTGAACCTACATATGGGGTGAAAGGCAATGATAAAGTGGAAAAATGTCAAGGAGTGAGAATAGTTCAGCCTTTATAAATTCAGAAAGATCCACAAAAACACAGCACCTGATAGTAAGTGGACCAGTCATGTCTCTTGGACAAAAACTCTGTCCTCTGGTTGCATTAACCAGCAAGAGAGCTGGGGAGCCCAGGACAGGAAGAAGCCCTCCAAGGCCCAGAAGTTTTGTTGAGGGAAGTCAAGGAGGTATATCCTCACAGCAAAGCCACAGTGGGGTTCTACTTGAAGAAAACAGTTGGTATCATTCGTATTAGAGGGCAGAAAGTTCGAGAGACAAATCCTGGAAGGTTTTGTGCCCTCTTCCCTCTTCCCAAACTTTCGCTACACCAGGAAATTTGAACTCATTCAACCATGTATCCTAAGAAAAGGATCTGACACAGCCTTGGTAAAAGATACTATAAGAAAGAAAAGTGAAAAAAAGAAACAAAACTTACTGTCAGAAAAGACAAAAAAAAAAAAAAAACAAGAAGAGGAAGAAGAAGAAGAAGAAGAAGAAGAAGAAGAAGAAGAAGAAGAAGACGACGACACACAGTATATTGTCAGGTAACATACGAAAATTGTAAGCAAAAATCTATCATTAAATACAAAACTCAAATAAAGCAGTTGTGGCAACTAAGGAAAATCACAAAATAGAAATACAAGAATTAAAGAAAGAGGCAAGATAAGAGGAAGAAGGGAAATATAAGCTGCCAGATAGGAAGAAGCATAAGGAAGAATGACACTGTGGAAAATACAGTAGGGGAATTGCAAATAGAAATAAGCAAGTTAAATAAAGAAATGGAAATAAAATAATGAGTGAAAAATGATAGCTATGGAATGGGATGAAGATGGAATAAAGAAACATGAAATAGAGTGAAAATAACAGATTTAGAAGAGTGGCAAAGCAAATCCAATATAAACATAATTGAGACTCCAAAGGAAAAACTGAAACTATGACACAGAACAAAAATTTTAAAATATGATGGAAGGAAATTTTTCTGGCATAATAAAAGGCTTCAATTTACATATTAAAAGAGTAAATCATGTTTCAGGGAAAAGTGACTCAGACAATTGACACTAAGCTATATCCTAAAGAAATGATTTGACTTTACATATTTAGGCAAAAAACTCAAGTTGCTAATAAAGTGAAAAAGGCACAATGGTCTCAGATTACTCTGTAGCTACATTCAAATAGCAGAAGATGAAGAAACACATCATCTGCAAGGGAATAAAATGTGATCCAAGGAATTTCAATCCAGCAGACCAAGCTGAGTTACAGGTGTAAAGAAAACAGATTAACAGCTGATCCCAAGAGTCTTCCTGGGGGAAAGAGGAACAAAGCAAAGCAAAACAAAACAGAAAGAAAACAACTGAAGGAAAACCTTTAGGTGACCAAGAGAGGACAAGAGAAATGTAGAAGGAGTGGCAGTGAAATGGAAGAAGACATTTGATTCCAAAACAAAGACAGTTTGAAATGTTAGGAGTGGGTAGCAGAATTATAAAAGCTGATGATGTAGAAAAAAATACAATGACGTAACTTGAAAGTGGGAAGGTGGGAAGGAAAACAGAATTTGAGCAAAGCTAGGAGGTGGCCTCTGCAGCAACAGCTGGGACTCAAGGGACAGCATCTAAAGCAACAAGGAGTGGCTCAGTCGGTTAAGCATCCGACTTTGATTTGGGCTCAGGTCAGGATCTCAGGGTCAGTGAGATAGAGCCCCAAGTCAGGCTTGGGGCTGGACGTGGAGCCTGCTTAAGATTCTTCTCACCCTCTCCCTCAGCCCTTCCCCCACCGCCTCTCTCTGTCTCTCTCTCTCCCTCCCTCCCTCCCTCTCTCTCTATATATATAAAAAAAAGTAAAAATAAAAAAAATAAGTGACAAGAAAAGCAAGAGAAGAATAGGCATCTTTCACAATACAAAGGTAAATACTAAGAGAGTTAAGAGTAATAACTATAGTTGGGAGAAAGAAAATACACGCTGTAATAGATACTTTGCAGAGGCTTAGAGAATTCAGTATTATACAGTGGATAGCTATAAAGGTAATTATGAGAAAAATAATCACAATCATCTTTAATAGCAGGAGAATCACAAATAAAAAAGCCAGAGAAAACAGTTCAGAAGACTTAAAAATATGTAACAGAAAACCTAATATAAAATTATTACAGAGTTAAAACCAAATATATCTGCAATGAATGTAAATAAACTTATTCACTTGTGTAACTGAAAAGATTTCACACTGAAACACAAAGTAGTACGAGAGCACACACACATACAAAGTCACACCTAAGGAAAGTGATTCAGAGAAGTTTAAAGTAATGAATGCACAAAGGTATATTAAACAACAGCAGAGTAGAAAAATATGGGTTTATATCAGACAAAAAGCTGACTTTAGGTCAAAGAGTAGAAAACTTGTCAAAGCAGGACAGTTTGTGATGCCAAAGAGTGAAGATTACTATGAATTCAGTTATGAATATTCATAGGTCAAATAATATTACAATAGCTTTCATAAAGTAGAATTTGAAGATAATACAGAAGAATTGGATTAAGACATAGTAAAACTAGGAGAATAACTTACTTCTCTTAATCCGAGAGAGATCAATATTAAAGATCTAAGTAACATAATCAAAGAGGTATCTGATTGATGTATATTAAAATCTGTTTCTAAAAAATAAGAATAAACTTTATCTTTAATTGTTTAGGTCATATTCAAGGAAACTAACATTGAAAACGTCAATAATTCCCCAAAGTGAAAATAATATAAAACACATTTTCTAATTTCAATACAATTAATTCTAGACAATATCAGCAGAAAAAGTTTGTTACCTACCTATTTAAAAATACAACATATCATAATCAAATAGGTTTTATTCCAGAAATGCAAAGGTGTTTAGTTATCAATAATTATCAAGTCAACAGATCTAAGGAGAACTATCAATTGATGATATTCAGTTAAACATTTGAACAAATTCATCAAAACACTAAATAAAAAATGAACTGGTGTATACTATGCTATACTATAATATAATGTCACGTGACATAAGATGACATAACAACCATGATTATGAGGGCTATAAATTTCAGCACAAATGCCAGCACCACACTTGAGAGTGTCACACAAAAGGAATTTGCATGAAACTCAGGGCAAAACAGACATTCCCGGTAGGGCATTTTCACTTAACATTGTACTAACACAAAAAAACGAAAAATAAATTATAAGACGAAAAATTGGAAATGATTACACCTGTTGGTTTGCAAACATTGAGGGGTTCCTTACTCACTGGGCCAGAGAGATTGAAAAGAAACAAGCCACTGCACATGGGTAGGGGCAGCTTTACCAAGCAGGCACTTACATTCCAGGCTCATCTTGGAGCTGCAAGACCTAGATTTCTGCCCACACCACCAGAATCTTACAAGTTGACAGAGAGGCCTTAATGGGGCTCAATCACAGACACCTGTTCAGATGCTGTCATCACCACCTCCCTCCCTTCAGGCTGTGGCCTCGGGCAGCGCCCCCTGTGGGAATGGGAGGATGACCATATGTTCCCGGACAGAGCAGAGAGTGATGCCTCCAGGTCCCGGGGTCAGCTTGAGGGTGGGCCAGTGGTCAATCCTGCCTGTGACTTCCTCTACCAACATATGTGATACTTGCAAACGATACGATTACATTTGTTACCTGAGGAACTAAAAGAAAATTCAGTCATGTAGCAGGTTACCAAGCTATACAGCAGAAATCAAAAGAATCCATGTACACAGAAGATAAGCTAGAGGATTAAATGGAGGAAAAGTACATTTTTTTTAACAGCAGCAATACATACATACATACGATAAAATTCTTGTGAAAACCTTAAGAAATTTTCATCTTTTTAAAAGATTTTATTTATTTATTCATGAGAGTCACAGAGAGAGAGAGGCAGAGACCCGTAGACAGAGGGAGAAGCAGGCTCCCTGCTGGGAGCCCAATGGGAGGCCTCAATCCAAGGACTGGGGATCATGACCGGAGCCTAACGCAGACGTTCAACCAGTGAGCCACCCAAGCGTCCCAATAAATTTTCATATCTTACACAAGGAAAACTTTAGAACACTATTGAAGCTTTCAAAAGAACTGAATTACAAGAGGTCCCTCCTTCCTAAATAGGAAGAAGCAACATCAAAAAGATATCAATTCCCTTAAATTTCTTTATCTTGTAACATGATATTTAAAAAATAACTAACCAGCTTTTGTTGTTTGTGTTTTTGTGATGATGGTATCTTATTTTCACAGTTTGCATGTTTTTCTTTTTTTTTTTTTTTTTTTTTTTTGCATGTTTTTCTGTATTGGGACTACAAAGCTAATTTTAAAGTTCATAAATAAACAAGCAATAATAGAGCTCTTTAAAAGAAAGTAATAAAGGGTGTCTCTGTTGACAGATATTACAATATATTTTATAGCTTCTATGTCTAAAAAGGTGTGCTTTAAAAAAATAAATAAAAAGGTGTGCTTTGGTGCATGATGAAACAGACCAATGGTATAGTATAGAAAGCCAAGAAAGAAAGCCAAATATATTAGGAAGTTTACTATATAATGAAAATAACATTTCAAGTCAGCGCAGAAAATCTGAAATTTGTGGTAAAGGAATCTGGTACCATTGACTGGCTGCCTAAAAGAAAGAAAAAAAAAAAAGAATGCTGGATCCATACTTCATACTTTCGTTAGGTAAACACTAAACAGATTAAAGATTTAAAGGCAAAATTTGAAACAGAACCGCAAATGAACCCAGAGTAAACATAGGAGAATTATTTTATTGAGTAGGAATGGGAAAGGCCTTTCTAGAACTCTAATCTAGAGGACAGAACAGTAGCAATAGATTAATACACCTGCATACAATTACAGGCTCTTGCCTGGAGGGGAAAACATAAGCAAAGTCAAAAGGCATCACAAACAGAAAACAAATTTTGCAGCTTATATCCATATATGGCTAACCTCCCAAATATAAAAGGAGCTCTTAGAAGGGATGGGGGGGGGGCAACAAAAACAAAAAATGGCCATGGGTATGAATAAATAGTTCTCCAAATGCATTTATTCGTTAATAAATGAATGAATGAATAAATGTTTATTCCTCAAACATCTGAAAAGATGCTAAATACCCATTCTTTTTTTTTTTGCGTTTTAGCAGCTTTATTGAGATATAATTCACACAACACACAATTCAGCCATTTAAAGCATATGATTCAATAGTTTTTAGCATATTCACAAATATGACAACCATCACCTCAGTTAATTTTTAGAATATTTCCATCATCTCAAAAAGGAACTCCATATGCTTTAGCTATCAGCCTCTACTCCCCAATCTGCTAACACCCTCCCTAGCCCTAAGAAACCACTAGTCTACTTTTGGACTCTGTAAATTTAGCCATTCTGGACTTTCATATGAATGGAATCACGTAATATGTGTCATACTATACAATAAGAAGTCCTTTGTGACTGGCTTCCTTCTCTTAGCATAATGTTTTTAAGGTTCATCCATGTTGTAGTATATGCTTCATTCTTATGGTCAAATAATAATCCATTGTATGGATTCATCATTATTTGTTTATCTTTTGTCCATTGATGGACGTTAGGTTGCATCCATGTTGTGTCCATTATGAACAATTGTACTGTGAACATTTGCATTCGTATCTTTTTATTTCCTTTGAGTATGTACCTAAAAGTGGAGTACTGGGTCATATGATGGGGCTATGTTTAGTCACTTGAGGAACAGCCACTCTGTTTTCCAAAGTGGCTGTGCCATTTCACATTCTCACAAGCAGCACATTGTAAAGGTTCCAATTTATCACATCTCTGCCAATAGAGATATTGTTATTATGTGACTTTTGGTTCCGGCCATCCTAGTAAGTATGAAGTAGTATATCATTGTGGCTCTGATTTGCATTTCCCTGATGACAAATGCTGTTGAGCATCTTTTCATGTACCAGTAAGAACATATTTGTATAGCATCCTTGAGAAAATGTCTATTCAAAATACTTCCCCATTTTGCAATTGGGTTACTTGCCTTTTTGTTATCAAGTTGTAAGAGTTCTCTCTCTCTCTCTCTTATTATATACATTATAATACAAGTTTATTCATAATTTATAAATAATTTATAATATATTATAAATATAAGTTCCCTATCTATTATTTGGAAATATTTTTTTCCTATCCTCTGCTGTTGTTTTTTCACTTTATTGAATGGTATCCTTTGAAGTGTTTTTGATAAAAATAAGAGGTTTTAATTTTGATAAAATCCAATTTATTTTTTTCTTGTTGCTTGTGCTTTTGATGTCTTAGATATCTAAGAATCCTTTGTCAAATCCACAGTCATGAAGATACACCCCTATGTTTTCTCATCTAAAAGTTTATAGTTTTGGTTCTCAAATTTATGCCTTTTATCCATTTCAAGTTAATTTTTGTATATAATATGAGGCAGGCGCCCAATTTCATTCTTCTGCATATGGAATTCCATTTGTCTTTTGTCTCTCCCTAGTGTATGGTCTTGGCATCTTTGTTGTTCAGTTGGTCATAGATGTATTATTTTTGGTTCTTAATTCTATTCCGTTTTAACAATGTTAAGCCTTCTAATTCATGAATATGGGATGTTTTTCCACCTATTTAGAACTTTAATTTCTCTAACAACACTCTGTATTTTTCAGAGTATGATTTTGGTACTTCTTTTGCTATCCCTTAGTATTTTATTCTTTTTGATGTAATTCTGAAAGGAATAATTTTCTTAATTTCATTTTGGATTGTTCATCGCAAATATGTGGAAATAAAATTGATTTTCATGTGTTGATTTTGTGTCCTGAAACTTTGCTGAACTCATCTATTAGTTCTAATAGCATCTTAGTAGATTCCTTAGAATTTCTTACATACAAGATCCTGTCATTGGCAAATGGAGATAGTTTTACTTCTTCCATTCAATATGGATGACTTTCATTTCTTTTTCTTGCCTATTTGCCCTAGTTAGAACCTCCAACACAATGTTATGTGGAAGTAAGGAAAGCAGACAGCCTTGCCATAGTCCTTATCTTAGGAGAAAAGGATTCAGTTTTTCACTGTTAACTATGATATTAGATGTGGGATTTTCTTAGAGGATTTTTATCAGATCTAGGAAATTCCCCTTTATTCTTAGTTTGTTGGATTTTTTTATCATGAGGATGCAGTATTTTATCAAATAAGTTTTCTGTATTTATTGAGATGATCATATCAGTTTCAGTTTTTATTCTATTGATATAATGAATTATATTAATTGACTTTCAGATGTTAAATCAACCTTGTATTACTGGGATCGACCTAGTTAGTCATGTTGTAAAAATTTCTTTATGCTACTGTGTTTAATTTGCTGGTATATTTTGGAGGATCTTTTATCAATAGACCAAAACAGATATTGACCTATAGTTCTCATGTGAGATAGTTGTTTGGTTTGGTATCAGGATAATACCAGCCTCCTAAAAGGGGCTGGAAAGTGTCTGGCCCCTTTTTATTTTTTGAGAGGAGTTTGTGAAAAATTGATATAAAATTCTTTTTTAGAAAAATATTTTATTTATTTATCAATGAGACACAGAGAAAGAGGCAGAGACACAGGCAGAGAGAGAAACAGGCTCCTTGCAGGGAGCTGGATGCGGGACTTGATCCTAGGACTCCAGGATCATACCTGAGCCAAAGGCAGAAGCTCAATTGCTGAGCTACCTAGGAGTCCTGGTATAAAATTCTTTAAAATTGGTAGAGTTCAGCAATAAAACCATCTGGACATCAGCTTTTCTTTGTGAGTAGTTTTTTTAGTTACTAATTCAATCTCTTTGCTTTTATGAGTCTACACAGATTGTCTATTTCTTCCTGAATCAGTTTCAATAGCTTGTATCTTTCTTAGAAATTTGCCCATTCCATCTAAGTCCATCCAACTTGGTACACAATTATTCATAGCATTGTTTTATGATCCTTTTTTATTCTTATAAGATCTATAGTAATGCCTTCTCCTTCTTTTTCTGATTGTAGTAACTTGAATCTTCTCTCCTTTTCCTTGGTCAATCTAGCCAAAGGTTTCTAAATATTATTGATCTTTTCAAAGAATCAGCGTTTGGTTTCATTGATTTTCTCTATTGTTTTTCTATTATCTTATTTCATTACTTTCCACTCAAATATTTATTATTATCTTCCTTCTGCTTCATTAGATTTAGCTTACTCTTCTTTTTTCAGTGTCTTAAAATTAAAAGTTAGGTTACTGATTTGAGCCTTTTTTTTTTTTTTTTATGTAAGCCTTAACAGCTACAAATATCCTTGTAAGCAAAGTTTTACCTGTATATCATAAGTTTTGGTGTGTATATCTTCATTTTCATTCATTTCAAATTATTTTCTGAATTCCCTTTGGATTTCTTCTTGCCCTTTTATTAGTGAAGTTTCTCTAGGGAGAGAAAGAGACTGACAAGACAGAGACAGGGACAGGGACAGAGACAGAGACAGAGAGGGATTTATTTTAAAAGATTGGCTCATGTGATTGTGGGGGCTGGCATGTTTGAAATCCATAGGGCAGGCTATCAGGCCAGAAACTCGGTAAGAGTTGATGTTCCAATATTGAACTTGAATTTGAATTATCCAGGGTAGCAGGTTGGAAACTTTCCTGTTTCTCTGCATGCCCCATAATTTTTTATCAGAAACTGAACATTTTAAATATATATTGTAGCAATTCTGAGTAATGATCTCTCTTCTCTGAGGCTTATTTGATAAGTGACTGATTGGGTTATCTTGATGAGGTCTATTGTCTGTCCCCTCACCCCCCACCCCAGCATTAAGCCTCTGATGTTGCTTCTCAGGAAAACACAGCTTTGTGTATGCCCATCCTATGTAAGTCACCCTGCGATGACAGTGGTATTAGTAGGACTCTCTTCCTCTCTCCCTGACAACTAACAACCTAACAATTCCACCAACTGCCCAACTATTGCTTTATTGTTTTCAACGATGTCTTTTGTATAAATTGCTCTACAAACTAATCCAATCAAAATGCATCTCCTTTGAAGGAATAGTTTCTGAAGTTCACGCTTGATATGTTTTGACCCCAGGAACTCTCCTTCTTGCTGTCTTATTCCTTGGTTCTTTCCTACAACTAGCCAGCCTCTCGTCAGGCTGTATCTTTGTTAAACTCACATATCTCCTCCGAGTTGCCTTTGAGATTGCCCTTAGCCTTGAACTTCTCTAAACTCTATTGCAAATGAAATCAGTTCATTTAGGAATTGACTAGAACTATTGGTTTTATGACCTACTTCTCCTCCCAGGCATAATCTCTGTGCCAGGGCTCTAGAGCTGGAGAGAAACCTTCACAATGGGAACTGAAACCCTGGTGGGTAGCTGAGGGGGCAGCTGGGAACTTGAAATCTCTCAGCTTGCCTCTTCTGGCTCATGACCACACCTCAGAAGCCACCTCCTAAGAGCAGGATGCACTCAAGGCAGAGTCTCCTTTTCACAAGTGGGAACTAAACATGAAATGAGAATCCATACCCCCCAACTAGACTTGCCGAAGACTTAGCTTCAACAATAGGTACCGAGGCAGATTCAGAACTGCTGAAGCCCTGCTCCTTCTAGAAAGAAAGTTCTCTTACTGAGAGTGGAGGGGAGAGGGAGCCCTGTGTTGTTGGATGAAGCAGTCTGAAGTAAATTCTCTATGTCACTAGCTGGGAGGGTAGAGAGAGGGAGTTCAAACACCACAGAATCTGGCCTTTGTTACCTAATTTTTGTAGATTTTCTTAAATAGATTTTTTTCATTTGTTGCTTCCCTTAAGACCATTTCCAAAGGCTTTCCATGGTTATTTTTTAATAATTCTTAGAGTTTCACAGGGAAACAGGTCAAGAGGGTTCTTAACACTGAAATGACAGAAGTCAATCTGCTAAACATTTACTCTTAATAAGAAAATTGAAATGGAAAAGTGTGCCAAAATACCATTTTTAATCTATCAGACAACCAAAATCTAAGTGTGTTTCTCACTCTGTTGGGGACACTGTGAAGAAGCAGGCCTTCCTACACAATTCAAGTTAAGTATAAATTTGTATACTCCCTAGAGGAGGCAGTCACAAAAAAATATAAATTACAGAAGCTTTACCCTTTGACCTGGCAGGTCTACTTCTGGAACTTATCTTGCACAGCATTATTTCCAAGAGCAAAATATTAGAAATAATGGAATACCAGAGACTAAATAAAGAATGAAGAAGAGATTTATATAGTGATATGAAAGGAGCTCCAGAACACATTCAGTGAGAAAAAAAAGGTGCAAACGAACTTCTATGTGAGAAATTGGGAGGATGAATATTTATTTACTTAAATTTTCATAAATTCTGGAAATAAAGAAATCATTGAAAATAGAGATCAGCACAGAACATGATAGCTTTGGGCAGGGGGAAGAATGAGATTCCACAGTGTTCCTTTGACATTATTTTGCACTTTAACCATGTAAATGTATCACTTATATTAAAAAGCTAAATTTAAAAAATAATCAAAATGGAAAATTTCTATTAGGATAAAGTTGCTGGGCACAAGTGGCCTTTGTTATCATCATATTAAAATCCTTGAATTTACAGATAAAGAAATGAAGGTCAAGATAAGAAGAGGAACTTGCCATAAGTGTGCTCCTTAATCCTTATCACCCATTTAGCCCCCACCCCCACCTCCTCTCCAGCAACCCTCACCTTATTCTCCATAGTTAAGAGTCTGTTTTATAGTTTGGCTCTATGAAGAGCACCAGCTATTGTATGTAGTGATAAATCACTAAATTTGCTACCTCAAACTAATATGATGCTGTATATTAATAACTGGAATTTAAATAAAAATTTAAAGGAAATGGGACTTGCCATAGGGTACATGACAAATTCTTGGCACAACTGATGTGAGGGCTCAAATGTTCCAACTCTATATCAGGTCACTGCCCACTTCTGCATATCTGCTTTTGATATTAGGGGATTTTATATTTGACTTTACTACGTATTATGGGAAGAAAGTAACGTACTGAAAACTAATATATTCTAAGCCCTTTCCAATCTGTGGGTACCCTAGGACCACCCTCAACATGTGGCCTGCTTCATAGCAGCCTCCAAATTACCCCTAATGAGGTCATGACAGCTCTATGTGCTAGGAGCTCTTTATTTAAAAAAAAAACAAATCACAAAAGCAGGCCCCAAGTGGCCACATTCTGCAACATTTTCTTCTTGCAAACACTGTATTGTTTTTATTGTTTCCCAAAGGGCCATCTTAGAAATACTGTCAATGCATTTGTCCATCTTGATAATAGGATGGGCACCCTAACCTCATTCATGTCCTTGGTAACGTGGCAAAACAACCTGTTCCAGAGTTAATAGGGGTGGTGTCTACATTGTCAATTAATAAATCAGAGATAAAAGCTATTAAGAACAAGATTCCACTGAGGCAAGTTAAGAACTTTATGCAAATATTTCTAAATACATTGGTCCTGCTACTTCTTGAAATGTTGAAGTGGGCATTCATTTTTCTCTGCACAGTCTCTCTTTAAGAATCCTTTCTCCTACCTATAGTCTCTGAGGTTCAAAGATTGCTGAGTACACCAGCTCTAGGATTGGGCATGGGATCCAGACAGGACCAAGAAGAATACCCCATCCCTAACCACAGCACAGAGATTACAGGCATGTAACGCAGCCTAGGCCAAAGACTGACATAAACTTTGCTGGCACTATCAAGAATTTATCCCCTACCTTCCTCTAGGGGCTACTAAACTGAAAGAATCCAAGTCTAAAGACTGCAGTGGTGGTCAACTTTACTTGACCAAGAAAAAAGTACAAATACAAACCAACATAGAGAAATGAGAATCTGAAAGACTCCCAAGAGCGTTTAAGTACCTAAATCTAGCTAAGCCTGAAAATTCATCCATTGAACTTCACAGTTGTACAAAAAGGAAAAATAAGACTCTGTTTTGGGTGGTCCTTTAGGCTAGATTGGAGTATCTATTTCTTGCAGCTCAATAATCCTGACATAGAAATTTAATTATGAGGTATAGATACCTTTTCTTAGTTTTAACATTCTCCAAAGTACAGGTTCTATTATTTATTCTTTCTAATATAATCTCTATGAAAATGAAAAGATCATGCTTAAGGAAGCAGATATGTAACATGATATGACCCCTACTTTAATCTCAAATTCTCTGGAGCATTTATAAGTTTTTTGATAGAAGAACAATATCCTAGAGGAAAAAAAAAAAACACACATAAACACAAGCAATAACAATTCTTACAATTCTTCTTACAAGTTACAAAGCAATGTCATAACATTGACAACTTTATCCTCCTACTTCTACAACAAGCTTTTAAGATGGGCAGTGTGTTAATGCTCTCACTTGGAAAATGAACAAAACAAAGTTCCGAAAGTCATCATTTATCCAAAATCACAGAGATAAGGAAGGCAGCAGGCATTGAACACAAGGATCCCAATTTGTTCTTTGTACGTCTATTACACCAGGTTGACTTAGATAAGGACAAACAAAATCTGACTGATAAATTGAAGGATTTAATATAAATTGCAACTTTTCACTTTCACTGGGGTACTGGAAATCATATGGATTTCCCTGTACACTTGCAAACCAATAAATCTTTCTGTTCCACGTTTCCTACTGGCCCTGTTCAGAAAACTGTGTTCACATTATACAGAGATATTGATTTTTCTCACCAATTTAAAAGAAATAATTTTTAAACTATTATTTATGAAGAATATAAGGGAAAGCCTCTTTCGTTCACAAGAGGAGAGTAAACAATTCTTACCGAGCTGCCTGGGGCTGCTTTAAACGTAATTTAGTTTGACTCAAAAACCATTTACAGAGTTTATGCACTTTGTAAACCCTGCGAACTGGTACTATGTTGTATGGTGGGTAAAGATGAGGAAAATGGTCAAGCAGTAGAAGACAAAGCCCCTACCTGGGGGAGATAAAGGGTGCAGCCCAGTGGGAAGGAGGATGAGTGTATTTCTCAGGATGTAGAATTGTAAACCACTAATTTCCTTCTGTTTTAGGAAGGAAAATAAAGAATCAGCTTTGCACATTAAGTGGCCCAAAATCTGAGGTGAAGATAGAGTCAGAGTTAAATGTGTGCAACTAAGAATAGTTCCAAGAAATGCCTGTGCTGATCTCACCATTATTACCCCCAGGGACACACTTCAGCTGTCCTGGACTCCAGATGCCAGAAACTCAGACACTGTTGTCCTCAAAGGTAAGACATTTTCGCCATAAGGGTTGCCTGAAAATATCTCCCATGGGGGTAACTGCTTTCTCGCACTGCTCTTACCTGAAGAAGCTTCTGGTTGGGAGAGTCTAGACCGCAGGTCTATGTCCCTGCTGCAAGGAGTGCTGCGAGGACAAATGTCTGGATCCTGAATTTAAGAATAGTGACACACAATTAAATTGAGGGAAAGTCTTCAAACACAGGAAGGAGAGTAAGGGCCCCTGACATTTTTTAAGCATGGATACATCTACAAAATAGATTAGAGAAAATACAGATTTTATTTATTTATTTGAGAGAGAGGAATGGCACAGTGTGCCAGAGAAAGAGCACGAGCGGGGTGAGGGGCAGAGGGAGAAGAAGACTCCTCACTGAGCTGGGAGTCTCATGCATGGCTTGACCCAGGGATCCTGGGATCATGACCTGAGCTGAAGGCAGACACGACCGACTGAGCCATCCAAGTGCCCCAGATTAGAGGAAATACAAAAGGAAGTTTTTAGCAAGAAATACTACATCGTGACTTATAGGAAAGATTCTTCTGAAGTAAGAAGTGGCAGAGAGGCTGGGGCAATGACTGAGAAAGCCTGGATGGGAGGCAGAGATCTGACAGCAAAGGTGTGCTCCCAACCCCCTGCTCCAATCCCTTTTTTAATTTAATTTAATTTAATTTAATTTAATTTAATTTAATTTAATTTAATTTAATTATTTAATTTAATTTAATTTAATTTAATTTAATTATTTTATTTTATTTTATTTTATTTTATATTTATTTTTTCTTTCCAATCCCTTTACAAAAGGTTTCCACATCCCTTTGCTCTCTACTCCTTGGATATTTCAGATGAAGCAAGTGTGAACCAAAGATTTTAGAAGCCTTCAAGATAGTTTATTGTTTTGTTTTTTTTTAAGATTTTATTTATTTATTCATGAAAGACCCAGAAAGAGGGGCAGAGACACAGGCAGAGGGAGGAGAAGCAGGCTCCATGCAAGGAGCCCAATGTAGGACTTGATTCTGGGAATCTGGGATCAGGCCCTGAGCTAAAGGCAGACACTCAACCGCTGAGCCACCCAGGTGTCCCAAGATAGTTTTATAGAGACAATAATACTAAAAGGTATTTTGTCCCACCACGGTCTCGGATATCAGGCTCATAGATGTCAAATTCTAAATTGGATCCAAGTGTACTGAAATAGATTGGTCAATGTATAAAACAAAAACTCCGAAATACAAGAGTAACATCTAAAAGTCTGATGAGGAGCCATCAGAGCCCGTGTACGCTCCACGTTTTGAAGGGCTCCCATAAGTACTGGATTTTGATAGCTCTGAGTTGGCGGATAGCTGGATCTGAAGAAAGCTTTCATCCGTACTTTAAACACATGACAAGCAAGCATTACAGAAAAGAGGCAGATTCTACCAAAGGAGACACTGGTTCCATGATTACCATGGCCTCTGGGAAGGTGCATGACACCAGGACCCAGAGCTCACTGACATTCTAGGCTACTCTTCCCAAAGCAATGACTAACTTCCAGGTGGACTGTTGACCCAGCCTGCTCCTAGTGCATTTAAGCTTTTATATATTTGGATTTAAAAGAGACAATAGATCATACTCCATCTTCCTGGGTATCGAGCATACATATTTATTTACATGGTAATTTTATAATTTTCTGAAATGTACTCAGCTAAAAAGAATATCAGGTATTATTATTTAAAATGGAATGCTATAGAATGATTATTTTAAAATTATTTAGATATGAATATTTAACAAAAATAACATAAACATGAATATCTAAACATAACTGGCAAAATGAATACTATATGGGGCACCTGCCTGGCTCAATCAGTAGGCCAAGCAACTCTTGGTCTTGTGGTTGGGAGTTCAAGCCCCACGATGGGTGTAGAGATTACTTAAAAAATAAAATCTTATAAAAATGAATGAATGAATGAATGAATTAATTAATTAATTAATATATAAAGTGAATACTGGGTAATGCTATGGAGAAACGTAGAATACTAAATATCTTTAATATATCAGTTATATTTTTGAATATACAAAAAAAAATGTAAGGATATGCCAGATTTTAACAATGATTTTATTTAGGTGTTTGGATTTTTTTTTATTTGATTTTTACTCTCTATTTCTCTTTATCATGTTGGATGTTCTAAATCATCTATAATGCATATATGTTACATTAGTAATCAGAAAAGTAACAGTGAAGGCTTAGCTTAGGATGTCAAAGTCACAATTACTTGAGTGCAATGTAAAATACATGATAATTTATTAATGTCTTAAATATATGTAATTCCCAAAAACTTTTCTTTTTTTATAAGGTTTATTTATTTACTTTAGAGAGAGAAAGGGAACATGCACATGCACATATGTGGTGTGGAGGGACAGATTCAAAGACATACATATTTTTCCACAGGCAACATTCCTAAATTTGGGATGCCTAAAGTGATGATATCCTGTAATGCTGCCACCAGGTAGTGTTGGGGATTGCTCATTGCCTGCCCAAGTGCAAGCATCAAAATCAACCATATTCGACCCTCACAACACGGTGTCTGCAGCTCTGAAGAAAGCCCTAGAGTGAAGAGTAAAGCACTCTGAAAAAATGTAACAATTCTCCTAATGGTACAGAGGTTGATATTGCAAGAAATGTCACAGATGTGGATGACTTCGAGTCCAAAAGCAATCCAAACAAGTCAGACTCCAAACGTGGAGAAGCTTCAGGAAAACATAACTAATTATCTTGTTTGTGTTTTCATTTCTTAGATATGTACAAAGGGATACGCAATTTTATAAACTGCCACAAAAGACTTAAAAAGCTCTATCAATAAATATAAAATGAAATGTGAAGTGGTATGAAGTCATGTCTTATTTTTTGGCAATCGTTTTCTCTGTTATTAAATAATAATGAAGCATATTACAATCAGTGGTGTCTGGATACAATAAAACTGGGTAATAGTCTATTGTTCTGTTTTGTTTTTGTTTTTTTTTTAAGATTTTATTTATTTATTCATGAGAGACATGGAGAGAGAGAGAGGCAGAGACATAGACAGAGAGAGAAGCAGGCTCCTTGAAGGGAGCCCAATGTGGGACTTGATCCGGGGGCTCCAGGATCATGCCCTGGGCCCAAGGGAGGCGCTCAACCGCTGAGCCACTCGTGTGTCCCATTTTGTTTTGTTTTGTGTTGTTTTTTTCACTCTCCTGTTACCCTAAATACTTCAGCATGCTGCCTTAGGAATAAGGCATTCTCTTGTAAAATTGTGGCACTATTACTACATCTCAGAAAATGAACAGTACTTCCATAATGCCATCTAATATCTAGTGCATATTCATACTTCTCCAATTGTCCAACAACATTTTTCAAGTTTTTTTTCCCCTTAAACCAGTATTCAATCAAGTTTCATGTCTTGCCTTTGACTAAAATTGTTATTTTTATTAGCATTGTCTACCAACTATTCAGTAGGGGCACATTTATTTTGTTTTAACTCCCATCCCATCCCCATCCCTATCTTTTCTTTTTTTAAGATTTCATTTATTTATCCATGAGAGACACAGATAAAGAAGCAAAGACATAGGCAGAGGGAGAAGCAGGCTCCCTTCGGAGCCTGATACAGGATTTGATCCCAGGACCCCAGGATCACAACCTGAGCCAAAGGCAGATGCTCAACCACTGAGTCACCCAGGTTCCCTCCTATCCATATCTTTTAAGGCATTGCTGTTCATTTAGTTTCATCCTGGTTTTATATTATGGGATTCTTTAAGAAAAGAAACACTTAGAAGACTTATCAAGAGACTTGCATACCTGGAATCTACATTATTGTATTTAGTGAGTTTCTTAATTTTTCAGAGGTAAGAATGAATAGAAAATCAATTCTGAACTGAACTTTTGAATTGCAGCAGGATGAAGTTACTGTTAAAGAACAACTAAATTGCTCCCTGGAACAATGAGTGCATACACCAGAACTTCCAGGTACCTGCAGAAGCATTGCCCTTTGAACATTCAGTGTAATGTCCCATGAGTGTTTCCAGTTGATCTAACTGTGTAACATCTTTATTTTGATGAAATACTCCAATCTTCTTTTTTTAAAATATTTTATTTATTTGATCATGAGAGACACACAGAAAGAGATGGAGACATAGGCAGAGTGAGAAGCAGGCTCCCTGCAAGGATCCCGATGTGGGACTTGATTCCAGGACCCCAGGATCACACTCTGAGCCAAAGGCAGATGCTCAACCACTGAGCAACCCAGGTGTCCCTATTCCAATCTTCTTATTGCCACTTTGAAAATAGCTCCCTTCAAATTTTCTTTAGACAGGAATTCATACTTTGAACATAATGTTCACATTTTGGAAAAAACAACATTTCATGATGAATGATATTTTTTTCAACAAAGAACTTGCCTTTCCATTACTGTATAAAATGATTTAGTGCTGGTATGAAAAAAGTAAACACAGACTTGAGGGGAGCGTATGGACTAAAGAGCAAAAACTGAATGTTTAAGTTAGTAGGCATATTTGTTATTATGCTTTTATTTATGTTAAAGCCAAAAAATGAGTATAGTAGAGATTTTCAAAGGTACCATATTATTTGCTATTGGCTGAAATAATTTTCTATCAAGTGTGCCAGAATATTTAAATGAAATTGTCTGGCAACCCTAGTGCTAAAAATATGTTGAACAGACATCCAAAGAAGACGATGGCCAACAGGCACATGAAAAGATGTTCAACATCACTTACCATCAAGGAAATGCAAATCAAAACCACAGTGAAATATCACCTCACTATACTAGTTGTATATTTCTATTTTAAGTCATTTGGAATGAATGTTTTTGTCTCCTTCTAGCTATCAGTAGGATTTCCTGTAAGACATCTAGATAGTGGAATTCTGAGTTTTTCTGCATATAAAAATCATTCCTTATTTACTTGATAGTAAACAATAAGCTAACCCAGAAATGTGCAACAGGCAGTAATGTCTAAGCATTTATTTAGAATAATGCCTTTATTAGATTATTATACAGATATACTATGTTAAACAGTTTCACAGTTCAATTGATATGTTAATACATAAATGGATAAACTCTATCAAAAAACATTCTCTTTTCTTCTGTTTTACTATCCACCCAAAATAATAATTTTAAAAATTCAAATATGTGATCCTAGAATGGAAGCTTCTTCAATGTGTCTAAGAGCCAATCTTACTACCTAAGCACCAGAGTATCTCAGTGAGCAAGTAAAGTCAGTCATTTCTATTTTTTGAGAATCTCAGTTGGTTGCAGAATAAAAAAAAAATGCCAAAATATGGCTACAAAACTGATTTATATAAAGGTTTACATTTAACAAATTAATTATGTTTATACTCTAGAAAATTCAATCATTATACATATGATATCTTGGAGATATCATCAAAAATATGTTTTGGGGGCCCATCATTACGAGAGATCATGGACTCTTCAACTGCCAGTGTCTCAAAAGTCCTGCCAGACACACATTCACTTCTTTAAATACATAGATTTTTTGATTCCCCTATCATCTTCACCTCCTATATAAACTATTCTCAACTACTTACTGTATATAACCCTTGTGTCAATTTCTATGTAAACAATTGCCACAGTAAAGGACCAAACTTTGACATAATAACATCCATAGCACTAGAAAATCATTGGAATGTTTGCATCAGTTTCTTGTTCCACACAACTTTTGATAGGACAAATCATTTTATTCATTCATTTATTTATGCATTTATCTATTTATTTGAGAGAGAGAGAGAGAGAGAACATGAGCGGGGAGTGGGGAAAGGGCAGAGGGAGAAGCAGAAGCAGACTCCCTGCTGAGCAGGGAACCAGACACATGGGGCTCTATCCCAGCACCCCGGGATCATCCCCTGAGCCAAAGGCAGATGCTTATCCAATTGAGCCACCCAGGTGCCCCAGGACAAAGCATTTCATATCTTTAGTATACTATTTCAATTTTGTGGAGACCATTGGATTTCATAAGAACATCAACTAGAGTTTAAAAATCCACAGCAATATTGACATTTTATCATTTTTTTAAATCCCAAAGAAATGTCTCTTATTTCACAAGGTATAGGTCATGATTCAATTTCCTGCTTTGAGCCCATCCCTGTCCATCTATATATAGCTGATCCCTACTCACTCTTATCATCTCCCTTCAGCCTCACAAGAAAGTTAATCTTATATCAAATCTAAACATAATCCTTCAAACTATGACTTAAATCTTACTCTTCTTCCTTAGAAAACTCACATCATCTTTCTTTTCTGCATCCTCAACAGCAGAGCTGCTTCCTTTCTCTTCACACGTAAATAAGCATAAATCTCTCTCTCTCTTATTACTAGAAAATAGATGTTCTAATTGTCATGGTTTCCTAGCCCCCTCTAATCTCCCTGATTTCCTCTGTAACCGACTTCTTTGTAAGTTGCCAACATTTTCTCCTTCTCCTGCTCTTACCCCACTGCTGTATGAGCCTGTCCCTATCTCTCTGAGAAAATTTTTCTCACAAGGGTGATCAGTTACCCCACCATTCCTAACAAAAGGAATACCTTTCAGCGTTGATCTTACTTTATTTCTTGATGTATATAGAAGTCTGGACCAAACTTCTCTTGAAATTGTCTCCTGGAACATTCCCACGATGCAATTGTTGTCTATTTTTCCCTCCATATCTGTGGCCAACTTCTCAACCTCCTGTCAAGATTTCATTTCCCACAGCTACCCCTTAAAATATGGTGTTTCTCAGAGTTCCACCTTTGTTCTTCTTTCCCTCTTACAATATCTAATCCTCCTGGTGGCCCCATCTACTTTTTCGATTTTAGTTAACATCATGCTGATAAAGCTCAGATCTATTCTAACCTAGATGTCTTCCCAAGGTACCTGGTCCCACCAAATACCCTTTGTACCTTTCTGTTTCCTTACTCAGGGACCACATTAGGCCCCATACGGTCACTCAATACTTTTTACTATCTCCAAACCTCCTCCCTTTTCAGTCAATATAACCAGCACCTTACCTAATCCAAAACACAAAAATTATACTTGGTACTTCCCTCTTCCCTACTCTTCACATCTGATTGGTCACCACGACCTGTTGAGTCTTTCCACAAAAGGTCTCCCAGTTCTGTCAGATGCTATCCTCCTGAACAGTTCCTGAAGCTTCAGAATCTTGCCATTTACATTACCTGCCCAGCTCTTCTCCCTGCCCACAGTTTATATTCACCTTTAATATTTCTACCACAATGCTACCAGGGTGATCTTTCTAAAATGTAGAGCTGATCAAGGTATTTCTCATTTCCTCTATGGATTAAACAGTCCATTGGCTTCCTACAGTCTTCAAAATAAAATATCAACTCCTGGGCATGGCCCTCTACAGTCTGGCACTGCCAATCTCTGCAGCCTGTCTTTTACCACATTTGCCTTGCAGCCTACATTTTAGTCCTACTGAAATGTATATACCAAATACTGACATTTCAATCATATTGAAATAAATGCTCTGAATGAATCCCTGGAAAGCCATGCTTTTTCAAACATTTGCACCTCTACACATCCTTCTCTCCTGACTCAGCTTCAGCATCATCCATGATGATGTCCTGGGGGACATCCCTCTTAAGGGACTGGGGAAAGTTTCCTGTTGTGTATTCCATAGCTCATTGAACTGATCTTAGCTATAAGATTGTTTTATTGTTTTATGAGAGTATATGTATTTACCAGTGCACTCTCCAGGCAGATGAATTCAGTGTACATGAGGGCATGGATCCTATTTTCTTCATATCCCCATTGTCTTTCTCAATGACTGGCACATACTACGTACTCTATCAATGTTGAATGAATGAATATAAGCACTACTTAACTAACGCTTCTTCGTGGTTAGTCATATGATAAATACATATGATCTTACTAACTACACAAATATTTTACATTGTATGGATTATAGATGGATGTATGAATGAAAAATAAATCAGGAATTTGTAGGCTAGACTTTCCTACAGTGAACATTAGCATCTTTGTCCATAATTTTATATGTATGCTCATACACAGGCGCACTTGCAGAAAAGTTTCTTATTCTGTAGGAATACAAAATATTGTTTTAGGAGGCACTGATAAAATTATTAAAAAGGTTTATGAATGGGAGAGACAGTTATCGTACCGAGGCACATGTTACCGGACATGCAGATTAAAAAGTCCTATCTAAGTAAAAAGTCCTGTACTGATGTTTCTGAGATTATAATTCCTTTTTAAGTAATAGTCTAGTAAAGAGAAACAGTACATATATGTCTCTTTAAAATGTTATTTTAAATAGCCAAATGCATCTTTGAGGCTTCAAAGAATATTAGAATTAATATTGAGACTCAGTGAAAAATATCTCGGATTAAATCATGTAGCCTGTAAATGGAAGTCATAAGATATTAAAATTTTAAAAATTAAGTATATCTCACTCCTTTATTAGGAATGATAAGTTTAGCTTAATATTTTGTAGCCTCTAGGGTCTCTTCTGTAATTTTACAGCCTCACTTAGACTTGCAATACAAAAATAAAAAGAATAGGGATTCTACGTGGTACCCATTCACGATGAGACTTTTTAATGTTAGTGTAATGGGTACCACAGGGGCAGTTTACACTTCATCTGCTTCCAGCATTAAACTCCTGTCAAGCAGAATCCCAGGGAATACAACTTATGTGCCATTAAACCATCAGGGTCCCTTAATAAAGTAGAAACCTATAGTTAGATAATGCCAGCCATGGTTTAATCATTCTGAGGAGAACTAAACCAGCAGGTCACAAGAAATTTTACCCAGGAAAGCAAAGGCTTCCCTTCCATGTCTAACACCATCACTATGAGGGCTCTTTACTTCCATTTTTCTGGTGATACCACATCTGACATGCAGAAGTCAGGCCAAGAGATAGTAAGATGACACAGATGTGTCTACAGTAAGACTACTGACCCCTACCATGCTGTGCTGCATTATAATGTCTTTCACTCATATCAATTCAATGCATACAATGCACTTCATGAAAAATGAGACAGAACACAATGAGCAATACGTGACACATTTTAGATTAAGTGCCCTGACTCAGGTCACTAAGTATTCTTCTATAATCATTGGAAATGTTTCATACTCCAAGAGAAATTTGATGCTCATGCTTAAATATAATTTGACATTCTAAGAATTCTTATTTACTCATGATAATAAAAACAACCTCTACAACTTAACTAATGAAATATACAGTTTGTAAAATGCTTTCATATATATTTCATTGATCTCCACAGTAATATGGGTCTTTTTAATTTTTTTTTAAATTTTAGAGTTGTATTAGCGTAAGTGATATCACATTAATTTGAAAGTTTACATACAAACTAACTGGTAGATCCTAAAATTGATCCCATGACTTTCACCAAGTCCAATGTTCTTTCCACTACTGAATTCTGCAATGTTGTTGAAGACACAATATTAGAATGAGTATATATTTTTTCTTCAACAAAGTTATTTAGAGTAACTATATCACTTCAGGGTTTCTAAAGATTGATTGATTGATTGATTGATTGATTTATGTGTGTGTGTGTGTGTGTGTGAGAGAGAGAGAGAGAGAGAGAGAGAGAGAGAGGAGTGGGTGGGCAGAAGGAGAGGGAGACAGAAACTTTAGCAGACTCCTCGCTGAGTTCAGTCAGATGTGGGGCTCCATCTCAAGACTCTGAGATCAAGACCTGAGTCGAAACGAAGAGTCGGATTCTTTTTTTTTTTTTTAAGATTTTATTAATTTATTCATGAGAGACACACACACCGAGAGAGAAGCAGAGACCGAGGCAGAGGGAGAAGCAGGCTCCATGCAGTGAGCTCGATGTGGGACTCGATCCCGAGACCAAGGGATTACACCCTGAGCTGAAGGCAGATGCTCAACCGCTGAGCCACCCAAGCATCCCCAAGGAGTCGGATTCTTAACCGACCATGGCACCTTGAGTCCCCAGGTTAGGGTTTGAATTGTATTTGCCTTGTCAGGACATGCTTCCATTCCAGGAAGGGGACCCAAATTTTTGATACTCTAAATAAGAAGTAGAAACCATAATTAAAGGATAAATAAGTTGAAGAGATGAAGGAAGAAAGGAAGGAAGGAAGGCAGGGTGGAGGGGAGAGCATGTATTTCATTTGCAAGAAAAGAAATGGTGCACTAGAGACCTAAAACAATCTACCTTTAAAAACCTTTAGCTCTTCTTAGGAAATTTTAGGTAAGATTCTTTGTGTGCAAATATGCATGATTTTCTGGGGAAATTAATGTAAGGCTTTCATCTATTGCAGCCCACTGTAGAATCATCAGATGTGTACATATTCTTGAATAAGATACTATTTGTGCAGGAGACAGAAAATAAATGGGCAAAATGTTCTAGGAGTAAGAAGAAGCAACTGAATAAAGCAAAAAGGAATCTTGGAGGGGTTTATGGAAATCATGGAGTCTGCATTGGATCTGGAAAGGTTGAGTTTTGTTTGATGGGAAGTGAAAAAAGGGGAGAGCATTTCCTGCTAAGAAAAAGGTAGGAGCACACACACACACACACACACACACACACACGCATTTGGGGAGAATGCAGATGCTGCACTGAAGGAGATCTTAGATTGTGCTTAAGGGTTAGGGGGTCTGAGTACTAAATGAGGGGGCACTGAGCAGAAAGCAAATCCATTTTCTACTTTTGAAAGCAGTGTTTGTTGTCTTCAGTAAGAAGAGCAACACCAGAACCTGTGAGCTACAAAAAAAATATTTTGTTTTCCCCTCTTGATTTTATGAAGGAGAAACTTAAGCCCTAAACCTGGTTTCCAGCGCTCTGGCCTTCCTCTCAGTTCTTAAACATGAAGTCTAGGCCACAGTTATACTCCATTATAGAAATCCTCAATAACTACTTGTGCTATTAGGTATGCTCCCTGCCTCACTGTCATAGACAATTTGGTCATTTCCTCCATCGAAAAAATTCAATACTTTCCCCTAAATTTACAGATAAAGCATACCTCAAAGTATAGTTGGTTTTTGTTTAGTGTGGGTTCTAATGATATCTCTCTGAACAAGCTGAGTTAACCTGCTGATTTCATCCATTCTCATTTCTTTCTGAGCACCATTTACACATTCATTCCTGAGACATTTTAAATGCGTGCAGTTCAAGAAAACTGAATTTAGTGAAGTCACCTGTGTCAAGAGTAAATTTATTTTATCTTTTTCATTAGTGTCTTAGTCCAGCCCTAAAGTCTTTAAGGGAAGAATTGACTATTGTGTAGAAATAACTTTAGAAACTTAAGTTTCCTTGATTAGATGAGCTCTGAAGTCCTTCTCTAAAAATTCTGTTTTATGTTCTCAAATTTTTCTTCAGAGAAAAATAATTCCTATATATTCCGGTTCTTTTTACATCGCCTTATTATGTTTGTGACTGTATCCTAGATTACTAGATACTGTGTAATTCCACTTTCTATAGGGATTAAGTAAATTCTAAAATCAGCACAGGAGGTGAAAAACTCATATTCCAAATTACTCTGTATGGGTGTATATGTATGTATACATATTGTATAGGGATTAACTAAGTTCTAAAATCAGCACAGAAGGTGAAAATCCCACATTCCAAATTACCCTATATGTGCATATGTGTATGTGTAAGTATTTGTCATACTATGGTAATTTAAAATAGCGCCTACCAAAGACACAGCGAGAAAGACAGAAACTCATGAATTATAGAATGAAAAACATAAGGGGTTTAAAATTAGTTATTTAAAATGTCATTTGATGGGGCACCTGGGTGGCTCAGTTGGTTAAGCGTCTGACTTTGGCTCAGGTCATGATCTCCAGGTCCTGGGATTCAGCCCCCGCTCAGTGGGGAGTCTGCTTCTCCCTCTCTCTCTGCCTGCTGCTCCCCCTCTACCGGTGCTCTCTCTCTGTCAAACAAATAACATTCTTAAAATAAAACATTATTTGCTGAAACTTTGTTATATATCTAATTACAGGACCCTGCAGTGACAGTAGTACATTCATGAGGTAGTACATTGAGAAATTACTTTCTTTGTATTAAAATTTATTGTGATTATGCTAATTAGTTATCCATCTGCTTCTACCTCCAAATTGATTGTATATTCTGACAATATTGACACTGGGGTTCAAAATACACAAACTGTATTTCCCAGACTCCCATGCCAGCTGGCTGGCTGAGAAGTTCTGCCTACAGGCAGCACTCTGTGATACTGGAAGGGGGGCAGGTGGAGAGAGAATTTCCTGCCTCACCTCCAACCTGGCCCTCTTTGCCTCTGTAGCAGTGACACTGGGTCAAGTCCGCAGCTTCTTCCTGCAGTTCCCAAGCCAGCCACACCACATTCCTTATCTTCTCTGTTTCCTCTTTATCCTGGGCTCTTGCTGTGGCTGGAATTCTAGGTCACCAGTGCTCCCTTTTTGCTCTTTCAGCTCTTCAATGACTGTGTAATGATATTCCGAATCAAAGCTACTCTCTTTTAAATGACTAACATGGTTTCCATTTCCCATCAGGATTCTGATTGATGCTATAAAGGGTTTCCAATTGAATGCCAGTCTGTATACACTTTGCCACATGACCACAGAATGAATATGATGAGAAGAGTCCAAAAAAGCCAATGACAGCGTCCTATCCTTTGGAACAAGAAAACAGTACAGACACCAACATGTGCCCAATCCAGTGAGCAAAAGCTATATTCTCTGAAGTTATCCAGGGAAAAACAAAACTCCCTACTCATCAGTCACTCAGAAAAGAGGAAGTGAAAGGGCAGCAATTTTAGAAGAGCTTTCCACTAGAAACTGGGCCAAAAAAAAAAAAAAAGAAAAGAAAAGACGGGGGAGGGGGGGTGTTGAGAAGCAATTTTATCTTCACTTAAAGGACTTCAACATTATTTTATGCTTTTCGGCTTCAAAAACTGCCTTGTTCATTAAAGTTTTATGAGTAATTTAGGTATTTTCTGTAGAGATACAGAATATACAATGAGTTTCTGAGTTCAGGGGTTTCCTCCATGAGCAGCCAATTTCTGATTCCTCTCAAAAGGCCCCCCAGAAATGTTGGTCTCTTTCAGCTACTCCCACTCTCATTTAGTGAAGAATTAAATGAAAACTGAGCACCATGATTTTAATGTTACCTTAAGGATAAAGGCAATGCTATTATTTTAAATGTTAAATATTTTAGTTCCTGAAAACAGCATGGTGCTTAAAATGCCTTTTAGAAAGAGAGAAATAAATAGTACTAATAGGCTACCCAGTAAGGCCTACTTGAGACATAATTTTATGGCTGCATTCAATTTAAGCCTTTGAGTCGTGAATCCTAACAGAACTGTTCTAAGGATTCCAATAAGCTCACTCATATTGAAACCCCACTGAGTGCTGCCAGCAGAAGTAACATATAACCCATTAAAAGTAAACAAGTATTGTCAAGACCTCAGAAATGGGGGAACCCGTGTAGGCTACAGGTACGGGGAATGTTAGCAGAGCTTTCCCACTCATCTATTACTCACAGATAATTTCCAGCAGGACTAGTAGTTCGTTATATTGATGTTTCTAGAGGAAGATTATTTGTCCTAACAAAATAGTTTTGCCCCTGCTCATCTCAGTCTTCTAAAAATATCGTAATGCCATTTCATGGTTACAGAAGAATGTATGAATCCTTCTCACATCTCTTCTCTTATCTGATCCACACAGAATGATCACTCTGACTTGACAAATGAAAACCATGAATGCTCGTGGCATTGGGGCCTTAGGCCTGATCGCACAGATATTGAACAAGGAGCTAGGACTATGCAATCAGCAATATCAGAAAGATGGGGAGTGTGATCCTCAGTAGTCCCAAACACAGAGGGCATACTCAGGGCTTAAATTCCATTCTTTTCAAAGGAAAAAAATGTTATTTTACTTCAGATCTGTTCCAGAGATGCCAGAGGATAAATTATTTCAGCCAGACCCAAGCAAGATGTTGTCCTGTATCCACAGGAAAATAAAACCAATTATTGAGTTACATACATTCCTTTAGAGCCAAAGTCTTCGTTTTGAAAGAATCTAAACAAATGAAAATTTCTATCCAACACGACCTAGAACTATCCTTAGATTGCTCATGTGTATATAACAATAAAATAGATGTTGATGACGCTCTACAAGCTAGAAAGCAATATAAACTTCCAACACATAACTATCGTAGATAAGCTTCCTGAAAGGTTCCAAAATCTTGGCATTGTCTGGAGCAATAGTTTTCAAAATATGGTCCCTGGACCAAGAACATCAATATCAGCTGAGAACTTGTTAGAAAAGCAAATTTGGGGATCCCTGGGTGGTCAGCAGTTTAGCGCCACCTTCAGCCCAGAGTGTGATCCTGGAGTCCCAGGATGGAGTCCCACATCCTGCTCCCTGCATGGAGCCTGTTTCTCCCTCTGCCTGTGTTTCTGCCTCTCTCTCTCTCTCTCTCTCTCTCTCTCTCTCATAAATAAATAAATAAAATCCTAAAAAAATAAAATAAAAGCAAATTGGGGGGCCTCCCTGAATCATAAACTCGGGGTGGCATCCAGAAACCTGTCTTTTACAAATGCCTCCAGGTCATTCTGATGCATGTTAAAGTTACAGAACCTAATGGAAGAATTAAATTTAAGGTCAAATCTGAACTTGTAAACAGATTCAGGTGTCTCCTGTGTCATCTATGCTAAACGGTTTAAATTTTCATAGCCTAAATGTATTTTCCAACAAAATAAAAATAGCACCTCTTTGCTGTATTATTTTAGAATCTGAAATTATCATAATAGCCAGTGGTCTTATGTTGAAAAATCAGCCCAGATATACCCTAATAAGAGAAGAGAACCAAGCAACCATTCCACAAGGAAGTTACTACTAAAATAAAATTCCATAGACACCTGCTTCACCTTGAGCAATGCTTGGGTCATAAAAGTTTAAAAACCACAGAGGTTGCCAAAGACTCCACATGGAGAAGACCATTCTGTAAGAATGCTGAGCATGGTTAATGCATTGAGGAAGAACTCAGTCCTCATTCATATTGCATTATACCTTTGAAGGGTGAATGTACAAGATTTCAGGCCATAAATAATTTACCTAAATACCCACAGATCTTCTAACTATTAGGGTTGTCCTTTTAAATAGGCCAAACCCTGCGAAAATTTGCCAAAGAAAGACAGCCATGCCCAGCAGCAAATGCTGTTCTTTACTGAGAGCCAGTAATGGATGGCAGGCATTCCAGGACTAATCTCATCTCTGAAAATGGAAGATTTTCTTATTCTCTTCCCACTGCGTCTGGAGGGCCTCAGAACCTCACCATGGGTCTTCCCAATTGCTTCCAAAACAAATCTAATCTAAATAGTGTCTAGCTTTACAAATCTAACTTTTGCACACAACCTCATGCACACAATTTCAACTGATCACCCTGATCCCACAGGGTTGAATTTAAGCGCTTGTTCTTACCACAGTGGGGGTGGGGAACACAGATACATTTTCTAGACTGGAGACCTCCTGGCTTGATGGCTCCCAGGAGACCAACTGGTTGAGAGAAGGAAACTTCTCCTCTTTTAAGAAGATTCCATTGGGCTCTTATAAACACTCTGCTTTCATTTAAAGCTCTCCAACCCCAAGACTGCCCTCTTTGGCCTTAAAAGGACTTAGGGCTACAGAATCTAGCTGTAGTGTCCCAGAATCTGGATATCTGCTTGGAATTTCCTCAGATCATCTCTGAATAGCTCCAAAGTTATGAAGTTCCAGATAATGTGTAAACCCTAAGGGAGCCAAGAACTGTTTCTGTAGCTCACAGTGGGTATGGGAACACACAGTGGTACCCAGGCTATCCAAGAACCCTATGAATTCCCGGCGTGATCCCACAGTAGTATATATTCCTCTGAAGGTAGACCTTAGAACATAAAGTCCTTCCAGATCCAGTGAAGATGCTGAGGCTACCCCTTGAGCTCACTATACCCTGGAAGCCCCCAGAAACCTTTTTCCTGACTTTCTCATGAAGCAAACCTTCAGTAAGAACATGGCCCTAAAGACCACTTGGGAAGATTGGAATCCAAGAGAAAGAGCCGAAAGACTCTCTTAGATCTTCTGGAGCATGCTGGGGATGTCACTTGTCCCCTCAACCTAGAGCAAAAGCCAGCAGTCATTAATGAGTATTCTAGATGCAGCCTGTTGAAAACCTTCCAGTGCTAACTGTGAAGGTATCAAAGCAAGCACCAGGTGGAGCCACCAGTCAACTCTGCTGAGGTTGCATTAAGAACTGGGCTTAAACCTGCAGTTAGAGATTACATTCTGGCCACAGCCAGAGGACCTCAATTCTGAGACCCCCCTGGAAACCCATCCTACATATGGACAGTTAATATTACTGTACCAGAGAAGCCTTCCAGGTGGACTTGACCAGATTCTTGGGGAATGTCAACTTCATGTGAAGAGACATGCTATCACAGAATATCTAACAGCCTCAGGAGCCTTAAGTTAGAGGTTTTTACTACTTAAAAAAAAAACAAAAAACAAACAAAAAAGAAAACTAAGGCTAATTCAAGTGTTTAGGATCCCAGTTAGTTGCTGGGGAAGTCTGACAGTTACTGGAAAATCTCATTCTCCTAGAAGTGGGACACCCATGGAAATAATTCTGCAAGGCACAGAAACCCCATAACTGAACCAATGGCTTTCACTTAGTAAGATCCAAATGTCCTCTAAGAACTGGGACTCTGATGAGCCATCCTGTGGTCAGTTTCACAGATCATTACCTTTGGGTCAGACAGCATTAACTGATGCTGTTACTTCCTTAACAAAGTTCCTGAAACCAACTACTTTTAAAAATAAAACCCAAAATTAATACGTTTGCTCTAACAATTGAAAGGAAATTGCAAGAGCTTAGAAAGTAAAATCAAGTTTCTTCCTTCTTTTAGTTTTTTTTTTTTTTTTTTTTCTGGAACAATCTGGTATACATGTATTCATATATTTAACTGCCGGGTAAATTCTTCTTATAAAACTAACAACTGGAATTATGGCTACAACAGATCCAAGATAAATAATAAACAGCTGGAGGACTATGTACTGGGCCAAGCACCTGCACATTACCATCAAGATAATTTTCCAAGTTTTAAGGGAACAATATTGATGAGATGCTGCTGTACCAGAAGTACAAATAGCAAGGTATGTGGAACTGTGGAGAATCTAGAGCTCATGGCTTCCAAGAGCTCAGCTTTGTTCATTGTTACCACACATGTCTTGAGTGTTTAATGACGTGCAGACTTCACAGGCTGTGCCTAATAGTCAAAAGACTCCACTATATTGGTAGCATGCATGATTTGTGGTTGCCTTTAATTTATCCTGTCATTAAATGAAATGAACTTGGTGCTGAGTAAAGCCTATTCTCTCCCTCATGAGCTTATCAATCAAACTTAAGATCAATGCCACTGGTCAAGCAGAGTGGGCACTGCAGTGTTAATTTGCATTCTCCTGAGCACTATTAGGTCCCCATCTGCATATCTTCTCTGAACAATCTGTTTATAGTATTACACTTTTTTCTATGAGTTGTTTGTGTTTTTCTTATTACCTCGTTGGAAGACTTTACATATTAGGTATAGTCCCTAATTTATACAAAACTTCCTTTATTTTTTTCCTCACAGTCATATTTTACATTTATTACAGAATTAATTTGATTTTGTCCATTTAGACTGCAATGAGCCATTATCTCTCATATGCCTATGTTGATTTCTTTCAATGGAAAGTCAGTTATCGCATTACCATTTATTAAATAATTCATGCTTTTTCTTTACCCAATGAAGTAAAATGCAGCCCACCCATATACCAAGAAAATATACATTTAATTTTGTTTCCTTCCACTCTCTACATTGATGTACTGATATATTTGTCTATTCCTGTCATTTTTATTTTTAATAATAATAATAATAGCATTAAAATAATAATAATAATAGCATTATAGTAAGCTCTACTATCTGGTATGCAGGTCTTCCTCCATTTTTATTTGTCAAAATCATTTTCAGTTCCTATTGGATAATGATGCAAGAGCTTACACTGGGTCTACGAGAATATAATTTTGAGCAAGTCATTTTCCCTCTCTGGAACACACCCAGAAATTAGATGAGTAGTCCTCAGTGTGTTCCAGAGCAGTTCATGTACTTACATCCTCGTTTTCACTCTCTCCTTAGTGTTCCTGGAGATTTCCCATTTTGTAAGTTTTGTCCTATGGAAACCTCAGTTGTACTCTCAATAGAGTATCAACTATATTTCATCCAGTCTCCCAAGCGGCTGTGCGCCTGTGTGCATGCATGTGCATACATGTGTGCGTGTGTGTTGTGGAGAGAGGTTTCCGGTCCTATAGCCAGCATTACAGGTAACTATGACAGAGGTATCCATGTCTCTAAGTCCCTAGTGAATACAGGAGCTGTGCCAGATTTTGCTTCTTAGAGCAGCAGTGTGGTCACCCCATGGGAGATTATTAGAGGTGCAGGACCTAGGTCCTCACCCTAGACCTGAATTTTTAGCCAGACCCTTAGGTGATTCATTGGCATATACAAATTTGAGAAGCACAGAACTAAGTGTTCTCTTATATCCCTGTAACTCTATCATTACAGAGGTCAGTTATTAAGTTATAATCCTGGTTTTCCTGATTTTTCCTATATGTCCAACTGAATTAAATCTGGGAACATTCTCCAAGGTTTAAGACCTTTCTAAAGAGTTGGTATGAGGGAAGGAGAAAAACAGTGATAAGGTTGTCTTGCAATTTTCCTGATAAACACATATGGTCTCTCTCAGTTGCATGATTGCATGTCTTCTATCTAGTCTTCCTGTCTCCACTCTTTTCTCCCTTCCACTCTTTCTGCAAATTTCTACTCCTCTGCTCAACAATAATTAGCTAACTCTTGTTCTCCAGCTCCCACAGCCCTGCTCTAACCAGTATAGTTACACTTTATCTATTTTACATGTAGTTTGCTTCTCAGGCCTCATTTGAAAATAGATTCCCTGTTTTAAAAAAGAGGAAAGAAAGAAAATAGAAAACAAGCTCATTAATTTGTGGCATTCCATATTTTAGTATTTCAGTATCAGAAAATAAAAGATGATTTACAGAACTATAAATAGCCAATAAGCATAGTAATCAGGAATTGTGATTTAGAACTGATAGTAGTATTTAATTGACAACCACAAGCAGAAGAATGAAACTGGGCCACTTTCTTACACATACACAAAAATAAACTCAAAATGGATGAAAGACTTAAATGGGAGACAGGAATCCATCAAAATCCTAAAAGGAGAACATAGGCATCAACCCCCTTGACCTCGGCCACAGCAACTACTTGGTAGACACATCTCCAGAGGCAAGGGAAACCAAAGCAATACTGAACAATTGGAATTTCATCAAGATAAAAGGGTTTTACACAGCAAAGGAAATAATCAACAAAACTAAAAGGCAACCTAGGAATGGGAGAAGATATTTGCAAATGACTTATAAGATAAAGGGCTGCTATCCAAAATCTATAAAGAAACCGTAAGACTACAGACAACAACTACCTGAAGTCTATGGAGAGTGAAAGACCCAAGTAGGTTGGAGTAGAGTGGCAATTTGGAAGAAGGAACCAGGATGGATTCAGGTTCCTTTTTTCAAGGTGTAGCTTGATGTCAGGCCACATTTATAGTGTGACTGAAGAAGCAAAAAAATACTGACAGAAAACCTCATTTTTGGTTCAGGAACCCAAACGTGGGCCAAAAAACAAGCCTTGATGACAGAGATTAGTTGTAGAAAAAACATGTACTTTCTCTGTGGGGCCCCTGAGATACTGGGAGAATTTCTGAGGGCTACTGGGTATAGTTTTTTCACTCTGAAGAAAGAATTACAGGAAGAGATGCTCTTCCTTCCTCTGGTGGTGATTGTGTATGGATGGGTGTTCCCCACTGATGGAACCATCTTCCTGCCAGCCTGGGAATAAGCCAACACAGAATGACAGAGGAAAGGGCCTGAGGAAGCTGGAGTTCCTTCTTAAGTTAGCCTTGAAATCTGCCCACTTTCTTGACTTCTAGTTTTGTATTTTGACATTTCTTTGTGTTTGAGTCAGTAGAGTGGCACTTTCCATTGCTTACAGTGGAAGACATTGTCATTGGTACACTATCAAGACATACATTCTGGTTTTAAGAACAGTATCTATTTTTGTCATAACTTGTGGCATTGAAACACATTTTGATTTTTTTTAATTATTAAATTCGATTAACATATAATGTATTATTGGTTTCAGAGGTAGAGTTCAGAGATTCATCAGTCTTATATAACACCCAATGCTCATTCCATCACGTGCCCTCCTTAAGCCCATCACCCAGTTACCCCATCCCTCCACTCTCTTCCCTTCCAGCAACCCTCAGTTTGTTTCCTATGATTAAGAGTCTCTGATGGTTTTTCTCTCTCTGATTTCATCTTGTTTTATTTTTTCCTCTCTTTCCCTATGATCCTCTGTTTTGTTTCTTAAATTCCACATATGAATGAGATCATATAATAATTATCTTTCTCTGATTGACTTCTGATATAATTTGAACATCTTATGTTTTACATTTTGCCTCTCTTGGGGATAGTGCCTAAAAGTGGGTTTCAGAGGATAGTTCTTGAAAGGAAGATGGAACTCTTGAATGGTAATCTGCAAATTCAAATTTTGTGACAGAGAAAAGTAATTTGTAGTGAATCTATTAGACTTCATAACCTGTATATATTTGTGATTTCTTGTTATTGTCCTTTAAGCAGTAGTTCTTACCTAGCTAGCTGAAAGCCAACCTCAAATGGAAGATACTAAGAAAACTCTCTCCATTTATTCTTGACAATAAACAAATACACTCCACAGAATTACACCTTCGGGTAATCTCCAAGCTTTATATGACACAGGTAATCTTAACATCTAGCCAAGAAGCTAACAAAAAATGAAATGGATGGAGCTGGCTTGATGTTTATGACTTCTTTTCCTCTACCTTTAGACAGAAATTATACTGAGAATAAGATTTTTTAAAAGAAGGAAGAAGAAGAAGAAGAAGAAGAAGAAGAAGAAGAAGAAGAAGAAGAAGAAGAAGAAGAAGAAAGAAGAAGAAGAAGAAGAAGAAGAAGAAGAAGAAGAAGAAGAAGAAAAGAAGAAGAAGGAGAAGAAGAAGAAGAAAAGAAGAAGAAGGAGAAGGAGAAGGAGAAGAAAGGAGGAGGAGGAGGAGGAGGAGGAGGAAAAGGTAGTATGCAGAGGAAGAAAGAGTAAAAATAATAGACTTTTCAAAAATGGAATGCTTACTTATCCCCTGAGCATATGAATTGGTTTTGTACATTTAAAAGTAGAATTCTTGGGTCGCCTGGGTGGCTCAGTGGATGAGCATCTGCCTTTGGCCCAGGGAGTGATCCTGGAGACCTGGGATCGAGTCCCACGTCAGGCTCCCTGCATGGAGCCTGCTTCTCCCTCTGCCTCTCTCTCTGTCATTCTCTCTCTCTCTCTCTCTCTCTCTCTGTATGTGTGTGTGTCTCATGAATAAATAAATAAAACCTTTAAAAAATAAAAAAAATAAAAGAATTCTCAAGTAAAAATTTAAATGAGATAAACTTAAGATGATTGCTATGACAATGTTCAGTGTTTCCAGTTGTACACTTAAATTATACACTCAGAACAAGTTCTTCTCTAATAAAATTTATATTAAAAAATCCAAAAAAAAAAAAAAGAACCTATCAAACTCAACTCTCCAGAACCAAAAAAGAATCCAGTCAAGGAGTGGGCGGAAGATATGAACAGACATTTCTTCAAAGAAGACCTATAGGGGCAGCCCGAGTGGCTCAGCGGTTTAGCGTGATCCTAGAGACCCGGGATCGAGTCCCACGTCGGGCTCCCTGCATGGAGCCTGCTTCTCCCTCTGCCTGTGTCTCTGTCGTTCTCTCTCTCTCTCTCTCTCTCTCTGTGTGTGTGTGTCATGAATAAATAAATAAAATTAAAAAAAAAAAGAAGACCTACAGATGGCCAACAAACACATGAAAAAATGCTCAACATCACTGGGCATCAGAGAAATCCAAATCAAAAGCACAATGAGATACTACCTCATACTGGTCAGAATGGCTAAAATTAATGCTAGGAAACAACAGATATTGGCAAGGATGCAGAGAAAGAAGAACCCTCTCACACTGCTGGTGGAAATGCAAACTGCTGCAGTCACTCTGGAAAATAGTATGGAAGTTCCTCAAAAAGTTAAAAATAAAACTATCCCAAGACCCAGCAATCGCACTACTAGGTATTTATCCAAAGGATACAAATGTAGTGTTTTGAAGGAGCATATTCCCCCCAATCTTTATAGCAGCAATGTCCATAATAGCTGAACTATGAAAAAAGCCTAGATGCCCACCAACAGATAAATGGATAAAGAAGATGTGGTATTTATATATCAATGGAATATTGCTCAGCCATCAAAAGAAATGAAATCTTGCCATTTGCAATGTTGTTGATGGAATTAGAGGGTATTATGCCACGTCAAAAAGTCAGTCAGAGAAAGACAATTGTCATATGGTTTCACTCATATGTGGTATTTAAGAAACAAAACAGATGGATATAGGGGAAGGGAATTAAAAATAAAATACGGTGCGAACAGAGAGGCAGGCAAACCATAAGAGACTCTTAACTATAGAGAACAAACTGAGGGTTGCTGGAGGGGAGGTGGGTGGAGGATGGGGTAACTGAGTGATGGGCATTAAGGAGGGCATTTGATAAAATGAGCACTGGGTATTATATACAACTGATGAATCACTAAATTCTACCCCTGAAACTAATAATACAGTATATGTTAACTAAATTGAATTTAAGTTAAGAAAAAAAAAAAAAAAGAACAGATGGGACTTTTCAGCTATCAAGTTGACAAGATTAAAAATAATGTCCAGGGTTATGCAGGATAAAGGTCTCTCTCAAAGTGGGAGTATACAGCATTGCCCCCATTCTGAAGGAAGAACAGTTATCAAAATTCTTTTAAAATGCATAGTAATTATATTTCCAGGAATTTGTCCTAAGAAAATATTTAATAATTTACACAGATATTTAGTTACAGGGATAGTTATGAAAATGTTGCCTCTAATTAGGAAAGAAAAAATTTTGAAATGACATAAATATCAAATAAATATGAGGTAACTTAAATTGCTTATGGCAAAATCATATAGTGGAACATTTACATGGAAAGATATTCACAAAATTTAATTTTAAAGGATGTATTACAAAAAAAAATAAAGGATGAGTTACAAAATAATATCAACTTTTAGGGTATCCCTGGGTGGCTCAGCGGTTTGGCGCCTGCCTTTGGCCCTGGGCGCAATCCTGGAGTCCCGGGATCGAGTCCCACGTGGCTCCTGGCATGGAGCCTGCTTCTTTTTCCTCCTGTGTCTCTGCCCCCCTCTCTCTCTCTGTCTCTGTCTAAAATAAATAAATAAATAAATAAATAAATAAATAAATAAATCTTTAAAAAATATCACATTTTAGTAAATAAATATGTGAATTTAGGTGTGTGTTTGGCTTGAGAAGAATGTAGATGAGTTGCTATTTTTTACTCTGGAATTACAAGACATTTCCCTTTCTGTTCTTTTCTGTATTTTCTAATTTAGCTACAGTATTGTGACTTTTAACTAGAAAAAAAATAAGAGGAAAAAAAAAAAAGTATTGCTGGGTTGCCTAGGTGGCACAGTCCGTTGAGTGTCCAACTCTTGGATTTAGCTCAAGTCCTGATCTCAGAGTCCTGAAATCCTGCCAGGAGTTGGGCTCCATGCTGAGCAGGGAACAGGCTTGAGATTCTCTCTTCCTCTCCCTCTGCCCCTCTTGGTCATGCTTGCTCTCTCTCACCCTCTCTCTCTCAAATAAATAAATTAAAAAAAAAAAAAAAAAAGTATTGTTAACTTTCAAAAGACAGGGTCTTTCTCCCAAGGCTGATGATGGAAGAGGTAGAAGTAAAGCTTAAGGAATAAGTTACCTTGCCTTTTACAATTCCATAACTTCTGTTGTTTTTAGATGAAAACTCCACGTTAGCAAATCACCTAACGCAATGACTGCCCTGTTGTGGGCAAGCTCATTTGGGGATTGATTTTCATTAAATAAATATGTAACTACTCATCTCCCCTAAATAGAGACAGAATATAGGTCATTTATTTCCTTAGAGTTTCCCTGTGCCTGACTTTGTTCCTTCTGGCACTTTCTAGAACCTTCCACAATGGGTTCGAGGCAACTGTATACATACTTTATCCAAACCCACTCAGTCTATTTTTAGCAACTACAGTTACAATTCAAGTGCTAAAGTAGGTGAGAACTATCAGTTAAAGTTTGAGAAAGAAGAGAGGTTTTTTTTTCCCCCATTTTTTTCCATGTTAACAACCAAGAGAAACCAAATACAAGGAAATCCACTTGAATTTGCAAGTATAATAATTTTTATTTTTTTATTTTAACAAATAATACAGTCATTTGAATAAATTAGAAAAATGCAAGCAAAAGGAAAATATACTAAAATTACCCATAATCCCACTGCTTAGGAGTGACTACCCTTAACATTTATAAGGTTATTGTTCCAGCCTATATTTTCTTCTAAAATACGCCTGTACAAATGGCTTATATAACTTGAATCATAGTGTGCCTATTGTTTGATGAGTTTAATCTTAGTCAAAAGTGAGTCAAAGGTTACTGTCTTATAGTGTAAATTTAATGGCAGCAGAATGGTCTACATGACAAGCTGACGAAAATTTATATTTTTTTGAAAATTTAGACTCAGAATGGTTGCAGTAATAGTATAAGGAAATCCTAAAATCCTTTCACCTAAATTCCCTAAATGTTAATACTTTACTGCACATATTTATCTGTGTTTCTGTGTGTTTCTCTTTCACCCTTTATCTGTTTATGTGTGTTTATTATACTTTTTTTTTTCTAAACTATTTAAAAGCAGGCTGCAAACAGAACAATGCCCCCTTTCCCTCTAAACTGACATCAACTTTCTAAAATGAAAGACATTATCTTACAATATCTTATAATTATTTAAACCAGGAAATTAACATTGATGGACTACTTCTGATATGGACTTCTCAAATTTTTCTAATTGTCCCATTTAATGTTCTTTATAGGAATTTTCTATCCAGGATTCAGTCAAGGATCACACATTGCATTGGTGAATTGGGTAAGAGTCAAATCACAGTGGACGTTCAGATTCTCCCTCTAGAAATCTTCAAGTTCTTTTCTGTTCATTTTTAGGGGGAACCAGGGAATTCTGAAAGCTGCATTTCAGAAATGCTGTCATGGTTTTTAATTCCTTTTGCTCTTACCCATGCTACGTTGTAGAATAAGGAACAACATTGATAGGTCATGTGAAAGTTTCTTAATATACTCTTTTAAAAACCTCAGACTTTCATTTTTATGTTTTAGCATTTTCATGATTGATTGATTGATTATTATTATTATTAATACTTGTAATGGGAGCCACATAACATGTAAGGGGAAACATTTGCCTCGTTTCCACAGTTTTGCTAATTTTTAGGCAGAAAGATTGTGGTTACCTAGAGTTGACCTTATGTTGAATTAAAATCAGTTTTCTCTTAAAACAAAAAAGGTGTAGGTCAATCAAGAAGTTCTTGTCTGATCTTAAAAAAAAAAAAAAGGACGACATTATGGGTTTTAAGCTGGAGGTAAGATTCTCAGATTTTGTTTTGTTTTGTTTTTAAAGTCATTTCCTTGACATTACAGAAAATGGTTTCAAAGAAGGTGCTCTAATAAATTCCTGGAATAGTGAGAGGGGAGAAGACAAGACAGAGACCAGACAGGCAGGGGAGGAGAGGAAGTAACAGTCCAAGTCCAGCTTGCAGAGTCCCGTCCCCCACCCCCCGACCCCCGCCGCTCCACACTCTGCAGCTGGAGTAGAAGGTCTAGGTTTGTGATGCCAGACCTCCTACCACTTATATGAAAATTCACATATAAGAAAGAGGACACGAGACCACCTGGGGGCTCAGTGGGTTAAGCATCTGCCTTTGGTTCAGGTCACGATCTTGGGGTCCTGGGATCCAGCTCAGCAGGGAGTCTGCTTTTACCCCTCCCTCTCCCCCCCTCCTCCCCATTTATTCGCATGTGCACTTGCAGGTGTGCCCACTCTCTCTCTCAAATAAATTAATAAAACCTTTAAAAAAAAGAAAAAAGAAGACACAAAATATTCCATGTCTTCAACTGACGTTTGCATAGAATATTTTAATTGAGTCTTGGGGCACCTGGGTGGCAACAACCAGTTGTTGTGCAACTGCCTTGGGCTCAGGTTGTGATTCGGGCCCTGGGATAGATTCCCATAACCGGCTCCCCGAGGGGAGCCTGCTTCTCCTCTGCATATGTCTCTGCCTCTCTCTGTGTGTTTCTCATGAATCAATAAATAAAATCCTTTAAAAAAAAAAAAATGAGAGTTAGTTCTCAGTAGATGAGACCCCAGTCTCGGGTCTTCCCATTTCAGTCTAAAAGTCAAATTAAGACAGGCCTTGAAAAGGCTTCACTTTACCTAACAGTGTAATGTTGTTAGAGATCATTCCTAGATTTGTACTTGATTTCAAGTAACCATCGCTTTTAGTCATCTACAGTGCTAAACTTTTGTCATCTAACAAGCTAAATTAAAGAATAATCAACAGCCTATTGAGTTGAGGGGAAAACTTATGTACAATATGTTATTTTATAATCCCAGAAAGCCAAAAGAGCCTACCTACCCTAACAAAATATATCCATCAGTTAAATGTTAAAGTCTTGCTGGAAACTTCCAGGGCTACACATTTCAGTTTGCACCTGAATCCTCTGGGAACCGGTTTAAAACGCAGATTCTGATTCCATGGTTTGGCATGGGGTCTAACATTGTGCATTTTAGCATTCTTCCCTTGGGGGGGCAGGTTATCCATTCCACTGTTCTCAGACCACATTTTGAAAAAGCAGAATCATCTATTACTTATCACTGGATAGTAGGTTTTTACTTGAAAATGGAGGTGGAACTGCAGGAAAGAATACAGTGGTGGAGGCCAGATAAGGAATCTAAGACCTATTTGCCACCAGTAAATCGGGTGACTTAAGGCAGACCCTGTGATCATTTCGGGCCTCAGTTTCCACAATGTGGACACCTGCAACAGAAGAGTGAGTTGTTTTTCTAGGACATAAAGTATGTTTTTAATAAAAACTAAGCAAAACTCAAAACTTCAGGATGAATAAGCTCGAGTTGGTTTAATTGCAGTAAACATATTTATTTAGAAATGTTAAATGTTTTCCTGCTGAGAGTGCAATCTCAAATAGCTACCGTGTGATTATAAAGAAAATGAAAAGCAAAATTAGTTTACTGAGAAAGTGACCCTTTCTCTTTCTGAAGTTATAGGCCGAATGAGACTGTAAACAGAAAATGTGGCCAAAGAGTCATGATTCAGGAGATTAAAATATCCCTTCTCATATAGAAACGGCGACACTACTTTTCTGCCTCAGGCCTGGCTTTTAGCAAAATAGACTCCTTGAATTTGGAATGAAGCAGTTTTTTCATTTCATTTCAACATCTGGCTCTGAAATGAGGGAAGGCAAAGAAACATCTCTTGCTTGAAGAAGAATTCAGATCAGTTGTTCCCCCAAGAAATAAAAGGGACCCGATAGCAATGCCCTCAATTCCCACATTTAGAGACATTGTGCAGAATATGATTTCTTATAATCTGCAAGTGGTAAACTGGAAAAGATGGACTTTTCAAAATAAGAGAGAAAAAGAGAGAAAGAGAGACAGAGAGAAAGTGACAGAGAGGTCATGTAACCTGCCAGAACTTAATCCATTCACTTTCACAGTCTCTGGGATCAGCTGCGCTTTGGGAGAAGCTGCAGATCCAGGGGTCACCTTTAGCCAGCTGCCCGGGGCCTGTTGCTTTTGCTCACTCTCTCTGGCAGATGTGACGTGATTCCTTTTGCCAGCTCACTCCTCGGAGTCTGCTAACTTGGCGCACCCTGCTCTCATCTCACTAGCCCAACTGCCTCTGGGTGAGAGCACCCAGTCCTGCCCAAGGCCAACCTCCCCCGCCCCCCCCCCAGGAAGGGTGGGCCCCCTGCCATCCCCTGACAGCCCAGATCCCCCTCAGCCCAGGCAGTGGCAGCTCTGCCTCCGGTCCTGGTGTCAGAGTCAAGGTCCTGACCAGCTTCCCTCAGCAAAACTGCCTCTTAATTGCTGTAGATCAAATGGTGCTGCTCATGTCAATTAAAATCAAGTGGTGTTTACTAGGATAACCCATTTCCCAGGGCTTTCTCTATGCCTCCCGCTCCTACCTGATTAATGGGCAGGTCATTTCCCCTCCAACACCAGGAACACAGCAACCGATTTCACGGGCTCTCTCATTTACCTGACTTGATGACTTTTTTTTCTTTCCTATAACCCATTGCCTTCTCTAGCACCAGGGTCTGTCCCTGGGACTACCACACATTTCCATTAGGAGAGAACCCCCTCAGGCCTCACACCCAGATGTGAAGGAAGTGGCCTCATTTCTTCTCATTCATCTGTTATCAGCCCTTTGTCCTTTCCTATTACATCCCATCAACATGGCCCAAGATGTCATTCTTAGAGCTGGAATAATCACATAGTCTAAGAGATGAGCACAGTAAGGCCCAGAGGGGTGACGTGACTGGCCCAAGGCTACCCAGAAGCTCTACTCGCTAATTCACCTAGTTGATGCCCACTTCCATCACACAGCTAGTTGCTAACTAGCCATATTTGAGGAGCCTGATCTAAGATCCAGAGGGGCAATTGCCAGGCAACGTGCTGGTCAGAAGCCAAGCCTACCAGGCCATGTTGGCCCTGCCACTCAACAGGCTTCCTCCTCTGCAGCGTGGGGAATTCACCGTCGTCACGCGTGGAATGGCAGTGAGCAGTAGGAGTGTTGGTGCTAGTCAAGCTCTTTTATCCTAATAGTCATGAGCTCTGGTTTATAGACTATTTCTTAAGTGGGAATTAACGTTCAGAAGAAGCTGAGGGGTTCAGGAAGCACTACACCCCAAAATATAGCACCTTGACGGATTGAGTATCATAAGCTGCAGGAGTCTGAGAAAATGGCAGAATTAGGAAGTTAAAAAAAAAAAAAAGAATTAGGAAGTTCACTGTGACCTCCTGTCTTGCCTTTCTTCCCTGAGGCAGGTCAGGAGACTGTCCCATGAAAGACCCTCTCCCTGCACCAGGAGGAAGGGCGTGTGCTTCTATCACTCGTGATGGGGAGTTTGGGGTCGAGAAATCGGTACAAACAAACCTTGTTAAACTAACCCTGATCTTTCTATTGATCTCTTCACCATCGACTACTCCTTAATAGCTTAACTCTTCTGTCTTGTCAATTCTTCACAAATTGATCATTTCTTTGTCTAAAAGGCATAAAAGCTTCCTGCACTGATCATTTCTTCAGGTCTTCATACTTTTGTGAAGGCTCCCAAGTACATGAAAAAATTCAGTAAAGGTTTATGCTTTTCTCCTGCTAAATCCATCCTTTTAGACCCTGTGAGGGACCCTAAGAAGGTCAAGGATAACTTTTTTCCTTCCTTACAGAGTAAGACATATATCATCCATTCAATTTATTTAATGTATCTAAATAAGTTAGAGAACAATGGTCCCTAATTAGCTAGATCAGAAGATGGCCAAATTTTGTTTTTTAAGTAAGAAAAAAAAATCCACCTATTAGCACATCATTCTTGTAAACTAAAGAACACTAAAATTCATAGTAAGAAGGGTAGTAATTTGAGAAGCAAAAATAATCCTCAAAAAGGAACAATATTTTTGCATCTGATGAGAAAAATGCTGTCATGGGCCAGAGTCAGTACAAACACCACGGTTTGCAAGTTCTTTGTCTCCAGCTCCAGCTTCTCGGGGGAAGAAGCAAGCTGCCAGAGGCTGTATGTAGCCCCTTCCCTCCTGCCTTCCCACGGGAGCCAGGAAGACGCACGGCTCAGGGGCCTTTACTGTGAAGATAATTTCCACGTTTCTAAATGAAACAGCTGCCCATCTCCCAAGTCTTAGCCAGTTTTCTTCAAATCTACACATAAGTCCAATTTTCCAGAATCAGGATCCCTCACAAAACCACCAAAGGTAGACAATAGGCAAATCTACAAAATGAAACATGAACTGGAAAAAAGAGCAAGTCTTGCCCTTTGTTGCAAAACTCATCTGCCTTTCTGAGGAAGTCCACAGAGTGGTGCGTGAGGAAACAGACGGGAAGCTTAACAGAAGATCTCTGTGGGCTCTAATTGCATGAACTGTGTCCAAACTTAGGATGGCGATGGCCCTATTCAGTTTTGTGGAATTCAGATCTTCCCTGGAGGTGAGGTCCTGGGAGACACAGAGCTGGAGGAAAACAGGCAAAGAGGCAATCATAAGTGCAAAGGCCCCGGCCGTGTTGTAAAAGGACACTGAGGACCCAGGGGTGTCTATGTCATTGGAGTGGAACATCTGGGGAGACACAGCCACTGTCTTCAAATGTCTGAAGAGCTGTCACATAGAAGAGAAAATCGAATTGCCAGAGGGCATAGGAAAGTCAAACGATGGGAAGCAAAGAAAAACAGATTTATGCTGTAAAAAATAAAAACTCTTAACTGTTCAAGCTGCCAAGAGAAAATTTAAAGAGAGAGATGGAAAGGAAAGGAAAGAGGAAAGGAAAGGAAAGGAAAGGAAAGGAAAGGAAAGGAAAGGAAAGGAAAGGAAAGGAAAGGAAAGGAAAGGAAAGGAAAGGAAAGGAAAGGAGCAGTTTTTTGTGAGCAGTGGTGATTTCCCTACACTGAGAAATATTCAAGGAGGATCCAGGTAAAGAAGTGCTGCTCACGCTACCAAGGACGTAGGGCAGATTGTGTAACAAAAGGAAAGAGGACGATGCCATGGGTTCCACTAGGAGTTGGAGATCCTGGCAACCCTGCCAGACGATCTCAACAGCTCCTGGCTTCTTTCTGTTTCCCTGTGTCCACAACTCAAGCTTGATGCGTGATACACTCGGAGGATCTGTCGAGTTTGAATATGTTCTGGGTTCCGTCAGTAAACATACCTGGTCTTTCTTAATTTCGATTACGATAACTGTCACTTATTGCATATTTTCTACGAAGAAGGCACTATGCAATTTTGAAGTAGACTATATGATTATCCCCCCTGTGTGCGCAGGGAAACTAAGCTTCAGAGCCAATAGGTACTTTGGCCAAGCCACACCGCTCACGAGAGTCTCAAAAACCTATTTTGAACCCAAATCCATCCGATGCTCTTAAACCCCAAGGTGCGTGGCCTGAAAACAGCCCAGATGTAGTGTCTCGAAAGTAGTCTCATTTTTCTTTTTTTCTCTAGCGGCCCTGGTGTCCATCGCCAAGTCCAAGGCCCGGAAATAGACACAAAGTCCCGGTTGCCCAAGGATGGCCCTGGAGGTCGGCCGCCCCACATCCTGCACCCCCCCCCCCCCCCCCCCCCCCCCCCCCCGCGCAGCCCCTTCTCCTTGCCTGCGGCCGCCTCCAGGACCGCCGCCTCCTTCCCTCGGGAACTCGCGACCTCCGCGTCCGCGGCCTGGGCCCTCAGCTCCCCCCGCAGCCCGCCCCGTCGGAGCTCCTGGGCCGCAGCCCTTTTCTGCCCCTAAGACCTGCTCCTTCAGGCCAGACGCTTCACCCTTCCCGCTCCCTCGTCGCCCGGCCCGGCCCGTGACCCCGGGGGAACTCGTCCCTCTTCCAGCAAACTCACTTCCCCGCCCGCGCCGCAGCCGCAGCCGCAGCCGCAGCCGCACAGCTCCCGGGCCTCCGCCCAGCACAGCCAGCACCTTGCTGTCCTCCCGACGGCGGGGCTGCCCACGGACCCCCGCCCCCCGACAGCCGCTCCCTTCCAAGCAGCCCCGTGCGGCGCCCACAGCACCTGCTGATGCGGGCGCCGCAGGCCAATAGCCTCGAGCACGTGGAACCGACCCCGGTCGCTGCACTCGGTGGGGCCTCGGCTGTCGCTCCATCCTCCTCCTCCGTCCTGTCCCTCCGTCCTGCCCCTCCGTCCTGCCCCTCCGTCCTGTCCCTCCGTCCTGTCCCTCTGTCCTGTCCCTCCGTCCTGCCCCTCCGTCCTGTCCCTCCGTCCTGCCCCTCCGTCCTGTCCCTCCGTCCTGCCCCTCCGTCCTGCCCCTCCGTCCTGTCCCTCTGTCCTGCCCCTCCGTCCTGTCCCTCCGTCCTGCCCCTCCGTCCTGCCCCTCTGTCCTGTCCCTCCGTCCTGCCCCTCCGTCCTGTCCCTCCGTCCTGCCCCTCCGTCCTGTCCCTCTGTCCTGCCCCTCCGTCCTGTCCCTCCGTCCTGCCCCTCCGTCCTGCCCCTCTGTCCTGTCCCTCCGTCCTGTCCCTTCCATCCTATCCCTCCGTCCTGCCCCTCCGTCCTGTCCCTCCGTCCTGCCCCTCCGTCCTGCCCCTCCGTCCTGTCCCTCTGTCCTGCCCCTCCGTCCTGTCCCTCCGTCCTGTCCCTTCCATCCTGTCCCTCCGTCCTGTCCCTCTGTCCTGCCCCTCCGTGCTGTCCCTCCGTCCTGCCCCTCCGTCCTGCCCCTCCGTCCTGTCCCTCCGTCCTGTCCCTTCCATCCTGTCCCTCCGTCCTGTCCCTTCCATCCTGTCCCTCCGTCCTGCCCCTCCATCCTGTCCCTTCCATCCTGCCCCTCCGTCCTGTCCCTCTGTCCTGCCCCTCCGTGCTGTCCCCCCGCGTGTCTCCCTTCCCTGCCTTCTCCGTAGCGCCCACACCCCACCCTGGGGGAGACCAGAACTTGCCTCTTATCCCCCAGGCCTCAGCTTCCCCCTCGCACCCCCCCCCCCCCCCCCCGTTCTCAGCAGAGAATCAAGCCTCTTCTATGACACAGAAGAAGGACCCTAGAGACAGCCCAGCCCTTCCCCCCGCAGACCCCGGTCGCCTGCCCGGGTTTCCGCCGGCCGTCGTGTCCCGCGCGCGGTGTGAAGAGCCCACCCCCGAGGGCCCGCACGGCCACGGTCGTCCTCACGCCTGTCACACGCGCAGCCGCGCACCGCCCGGTCCCCGCCCGCAGGACCGTCGCCCCATCCGTCCTCAGGCCCTCCCCATGGTCTTGTAGCTCTTCCCTCCAGTTCATCGTTCCCGTCCCGTCTAACCGTCTAACCGTGCTCAGAGACCCCCGAGCCCACTTTCCCGGGGCCACAATCACATGGGGTCAAACCCTGTGGCCAGAAAAGGGCTTGGAACGGAAGGTGGGGGGGAGAGGGCTTGTGGGTGTGTTTGGGTGATGCATTAATGGACTTAGATTGTACTTAGAGATATTCCAAGAATTTCTCGAGTGTTCACTTAATAGTTTTCTGGGTAAAGTGTTGTTTTCCTAAAAGTATGGTTTTCCCTCCCTGAAACCGCAGCTGGTCTTCAGCACCGCGGGCAAGGCCGTCCCGCCGGCTCCGCGCGCCCCCTGCTGGCCACAGCGGGTTCACCATGAAGACGCGGCGCCCGCGCTTTATTATTGTATAGATTTATTTTATTTTTTGTTGGTGTTCAATTTGCCAACGTATAGAATGACACCCAGTGCTCATCCCATCAAGTGCCCCCCTCAGTGCCCGTCACCCAGTCACCCCCACCCCCCGCCCATCTCCCCTTCCACCACCCCTAGTTCGTTTCCCAGAGTTAGGAGTCTTCATGTTCTGTCTCCCTTTCTGATATTTCCCACTCATTTTCTCTCCTTTCCCCTCTATTCCCTTTCACTATTTTTTATATTCCCCAAATGAATGAGACCATATAATGTTTGTCCTTCTCCGACTGACTTACTTCACTCAGCATAACACCCTCCAGTTCCATCCACATCGAAGCAAATGGTGGGTATTTGTCGTTTCTAATGGCTGAGGAATATTCCATTGAATACATAAACCACATCTTCTTTATCCATTCATCTGTCAGTGGACACCGAGGCTCCTTCCACAGTTTGGCTATTGTGGACATTGCTGCTAGAAACATCGGGGTGCAGGTGTCCCAGCATTTCACTGTATCTGTGTCTTTGGGGTAAATCCCCAGCAGTGCAATTGCTGGGTCATAGGGCAGGTCTATTTTTAACTCTTTGAGGAACCTCCACACAGTTTTCCAGAGTGGCTGCACCAGTTCACATTCCCACCAGCAGTGCAAGAGGGTTCCCCTTTCTCCACATCCTCTCCAACTTTTGTGGTTTCCTGCCTTGTTAATTTTCCCCATTCTCACTGGTGTGAGGTGGTATCTCATTGTGGTTTTGATTTGTGTTTCCCTGATGGCAAGTGATGCGGAGCATTTTCTCATGTGCTTGTTGGCCATGTCTACGTCTTCCTCTGTGAGATTTCTGCTTGGTCCTCAATCACTTTGCAGTTCGTGCTTCACTTGCATTCCTGTAATAATGACTAGTTCACATGTTACCAATAGGACTCTCCCTGCCTCCAGTTGAGCTGGCATAACAGTTCCAGGCTGTCTGGAACAGCAGCCTTGGGATGCTGGGGTGGGGGGTGGGGGGACTTGGCAGCTGAGCACCTGCCTTGGGCCCAGGGCGTGACCCCAGGGTCTCAGGATCGAAGCCCACATGGAGCCTGCTTCTCCCTCTGCCTGTGCCCCTGCCTCTCTCTCTGTGTCTCTCGGGAATAAATAAATAAAATCTTTAAAAAAACAAAAAACAACAACAAAAAAAAACCAGCAGCCTTTAGCCACAGGCGACTCCTGAGCACTTCACAGCTCGCTTGAATTGACAGGCATCGTAAGCGTAGAAAACACAACATCGTTCAAGACTTTAAGGGAAGAAAGAATATAAAACATCTATGTTTACAAACTTGCCACTTTTTTTTCCTTGCAATGTTTTTTTGTCAAAGTTTGTGTTTTCTGATATTTATCACAGCTTTTTTTTTTTTTTTTTTTTTTTTTTTTTTTTGGTTACCGTCTCCATGGAACACTTTTCTCATCCTTCTACTTTCAATCTTTCTGTATCCTAAGTTTCACGTATTTCTCTTTAGAAGCATAAAATGGGGATTTGCCAGTCTGACAATGACAAACTGTGCCATTTAATTGGAGCACTTACCCCCAAACTTCAGTTATACTACTGAAATACCTAAGTTTGAATTTACCTTCCAAATAGTGGTGTCCAGGTGTTCTACTTCTCTATGTTCCTTTCAGATGGATTATACTCTACTATTCCACTTCCCTCACTATTATCCTATTATCTTATTATCTTTGTAGTTTCACATTCTTTTACTACTCTTTTTTTGTGATTGTATTTATTTATGACACACGCAGAGAGAGAGAGAGGCAGAGACACAGGCAGAGGGAGAAGCAGGCTCCATGCAGGGAGCCCAACGTGGGACTCGATCCCGGGTCTCCAGGATCAGGCCCTGGGCTGAAGGTGGCGCTAAACGGCTGAGCCACCTGGAGCTGGCCTCTTTTATGTTCTTAAAATGAAGATTACAGCAAGCATACTTGACATATCAAAGTCTAATAAACGTCTTTTTACCTTTCCCAGGATATTGGAGAAACTTAACTTTGCTACTATGTGTTCTTAGCTATCTGTTCTTAGACCAGCGGCATAAAAATCACCTGGGAGGTTGTCAAACATGACACATTCCTAGCACCACCCCAGACCTTTTGATCAAAATCTACAATTTATCAAGATGATTCATATATTAAAAGTTTGAGGAGTACTGCTTTACAGCATTGCAACTCCACTTGAATTTTCACAATTATTATACCATTTTGTGTATTTTATTTATATTTCAAACCCTTCTTGTTTTGGACAATGTTCATCTATTCATTTATTATTTGCCAATAAAGATATACTTTCCATTTATTCTTGTTTTGTAATTCCTGACCTTTCATCCAAGATAATTTTCCTTTTGCCTGAAGAATACATACATATTTACCTTAAAGTGTGACTTTCAATAGTTTTAGTTTGAGGGTTTATTTTCCAATCATTAAAAAAAAAAAAAAAACTATTATGGACATTTTCAAACATATGTAAGAGTAGAGAGAACAGTATAATGAACCTGATTTATGCGTTCCCAATTATTGATGCATGGCTGATTTTTTCATACCTGTACCTCATTCACTTCCTAACCTCTGATGCCGTATCATTTCATCAGTTATGTTATCGCTAAAACATAGGACTCTTTTCATTTACGATCTGATTCCAACATCATCACACTTTAAAAATTAATGCTAAATCCTCAGTATCATCAAATATCCAGCCAGTGTTCACATCTCCCCCATCACCTTATGAACTCTGTTATCAGTCTATTTCAGTCTATTTACAATCAGTCTATTTCATTTGCATCTTATACTCATTCTCTCCAGTTTCTTCACAGATATATTCCATTTCTGAGAATTTTTGTTATTTTATAAAGTTTCTCACAATCTGATTTTGCAGATTGCTACCTTATTTGCTATTTAAAATGATCTTTAATGCCCTATACTTCCTATGGTTTGGTAGATAAATCTAGAAACCTGGTAATTTTGTTCTATTATATTATTACTTCCATTTAGAGGCATATAATATCCAATTCTCTCTCCTTTTATACCAAATGTTGGTGATCATTACTTAGATCTATTAATTCTTTGAGAGTTGCAAAATGATCATAATCTCATTCTATCACTTTTTGACTGTTAGTTAAAATGTTCTATAAAGGGAAATATATTCTCATCAATTATTCATTTATTCATCAATAAGGTATAGATCTTATTAAAAAAAAAACAGGATAAATGCCCAATTATTTACCTATTCACTAATTTTCAAAAATAATGAGTTGGCCCATAGAATCTGCCATACATAAGCAGTAAGGGTTATTTTAAGAGGATAAAGATGCTTATATAGACATGGACTTAGAGCAGCCTGGGTGGCTCAGTGGTTTAACGCAGCCTTTTACCACGGGTGTGATCCTGGAGATCTGGGATCGAGTCCTGCCTCAGGCTCCCTGCACGGTGCCTGCTTCTCCTTCTGCCTGGGTCTCTGCCTCTTTCTCTGTGTCTCCCAAGAATAAATAAATTTTATTTTAAAGATTTTATTTATTTATTCATGAGAGAGAGACAGAGAGAGAGAAAGAGAGAGGCAGAGACCCAGGCAGAGGGAGAAGCATGATCCTTGCAGGGAGCCCAATGTGGGACTCGATCTCGGGTCTCCAGGATCACACCCTGGGCTGAAGGCGGCACTAAACCACTGAGCCACCGGGGCTGCCCAATAAAATCTTTTTTTAAAAAAAGACATAGATTTAAACATATTTGATATGCTTCTATTCATTTCAGATGTAATCTTTACTGATACACAACCTCCTATCTCTGGCTAGTTGGAGACATTTGACATGATCCTAGTAGCCACTGATAGTTTCTTTGGTAACTGGTAATAAAAATATTCCAGTTTTATCTTGTAAATTTAAATTCATACCTAAAACTAGCCATATCTTTATGAAAGTCTATTTTCTTTCTGTAAGAAATATTATTTTAAGACCCAATTTGAGTATGAAGAATATTCATTGCTACTAGGGTATTCACTGTCTAGGTTTCTTGGACTTTTCAGTGAAAATGGTGAAAAATATTGTTAAAAATATGTATGTGTGTGGGCGCCTAGGTGGCTCAGTCCACTAAGCGTCTGACTCTTGATTTCAGCTTAGGTCATGATCTCAGGGCCACATCAGGCTCTGCACTGGGCATGGAGCCTGCTTAAGAGTCTCTCTCCTTTTCCCTCAGCCCCTCTCCTAAAAAATTGTGTGTATGGAAAAAAAGAGAGATAAATCCATATATAGATAAAATCATTTGAAATAGTTTGCTCCCTGTGATTATGTACCAAAGGATATAGTTAGTTAAGTTCATCTTTTAAAGAAACTTATACTTTGTTTCAAAATTATTTAAAATAAGTATCTGGTTCTAACATCAGATCTACAAAATAAAGCATATACCTCTATGTCTAGCCTCTACATCTCCCCTACACATGTGTTTCTCCTCCCTCCTTATAGCTGTCTTCAAAATGTTGACATTCCATTTTACTTACTATAAAAAAAATGCATACACAGTATCATTTCCTGACACCCACCCCTTTTCCAGCTACATGGTAGAAAACTTTAATGCTTTCTCTACCTTACTTTTCTCATTTAAAAATACATCCCAAAGATCAGCCTATGGCTGATATTTTCCTCATTCCTTTCTCAGCTGTCTAGTACTCCATAATTCATTAGTCCCTAGTTATTTATGAAAATGAGATCAATTTTCCAACACTGATCTATAAATGACTGTTTTCCTTTTTAAGAAATGGCCAAGAATGACATCAGCAAAGTGACCAAGTATGTAGCTCCAAGCTCCCATTCTCCCACAGAAATAAAAAAAAAATAAAATAAAAAAGGCAGAAACTGTCAGAACCAAGATTGTCAGAACTCTGGAAGTTAATCAAAGGCTTATGGTAACCAAGTGAACACAGATTCAAGAAAATTTAATTTTGAAACAGTAGAAAGGCATTCAGTGTTTTATTTGACTTTGCCCCATACCCTCTAGCTGGGCAGCAGTCTTGAAGACAATAGCCTTGCAGATCCCTGGGTGGCTCAGCGGTTTAGTGCCTGCCTTCAGCCCAGGCCGTGATCCTGGGATCGAGTTCCACGTCAGGCTCCATGCAGGGAGCCTGTGTCTCTGCCTGTGTCTCTGTCTCTCTCTCTCGCTCTGTCTCTCTCATGAATAAATAAAATCTTGAAGAAAAGGAAGAAGAAGAAGAAGAAAGAAGAAGAAGAAGGTGACGGCAACAACAGCAGCCTGCATTCCTAGTGGGGCATTCCATTCCTGGTTCCAGAACAAGTAGAATTCTTTGCAAATTGTTGGGTACATCTGTTCTAACCTGACTGAGGGACTAGCTGAAGCAGTGGTGTAAGGCGTTGTAAGGTGCTCATCTCTGTTTTCCCTAACTTGGAACTCACTGAGGACAGAAAACCATGGGGTATTATTTGAAAATACTGCAAAAGTGGACAATTTGCAGACAGCTGAGGCAAGACATTACAGTTGAGACATGTAACATACAAATTAAGTCTTAGGAGGAAAAGTTGGGGTGAGTTTCTTTGTGAAACAGGAGCAATAAAAAAATACCCATATTTATGGGGGGATTTAGAAAGCCATGCAGAAGCCCAAGGCAAAATGAATTCTCAGAAAAGACCTCAGAAGACCTTAAGCTTTGACTTCGGATGGACCTTATGTTCAGTGGAAATCCAGCTAGGTGTCAAAGGAAGGTTCAGAACAGAGCAAATCTACAAAGACTAAAAGATTTTTTACCGCTAGTGTTCTAGAAAATCTCCATGAAACAAAAGATGAACAAAAGCTAAGAAACAGAGACTATAGAGACTACAAATGAAAGAAATACAATCTCTGCAAAAAACAACTTAGAAAAGTCATTAGACAAATTAACTACTACAATCTTCAACAATCAAAATGAAAAATAAAAACAAAAACCCTGGGGAAAAGGAAGAATTTGACTTCCAGGGTTACCATATTATAATACTCAAATGTCCAGTTTTCGCAAGACATATAGACTCACAAAGAAAATATATGCTATTTACAGGAGACTCAGTGCAAATATAATGGCATGAATAGGTTGAAAGTGAAAAAATGGGGAAAAAATGAGCTGAGTGGTTATACTAATACCAGAAAAAATAGACTTTCAGTTAAAAACTGCTACAAGATGAATGGATAAAGAAGATGTGGTTTATGTATACAATGGAATATTACTCAGCCATTAGAAATGACAAATACCCACCATTTGCTTCAACATGGATGGAACTGGAGGGTATTATGCTGAGTGAAGTAAGTCAGTCGGAGAAGGACAGTGTATGTTCTCATTCATTTGGGGACTATAAATAATAGTGAAAGGAAATATAAGGGAAGGGAGAAGAAATGTGTGGGAAATATCAGAAAGGGAGATAGAGCATAAAGACTCCTAACTCTGGGAAACGAACTAGGGGTGGTGGAAGGGGAGGAGGGTGGGGAGTGGGGGTGAATGGGTGACGGGCACTGAGGGGGGCACTTGACCAGATGAGCACTGGGTGTTATTCTGTATGTTGGTAAATTGAACACCAATAAAAAATAAATTTATTTAAAAAAAAAAAAAACTGCTACAAGAGACAAAGAAGGCCATTATATACAAGGGTCAATTTCATCAAGAAAACATAACAATTATTAACCATGTTCAGTAAATAGCCTCAAAATAAATACAGCCAATATTAACAGAACGGAAGGAGAAATATATAGTTGGAGATTTCAATATACCGCTTTTAATAATGAACACAACACCTAGGTATAAGATCAATAAGGAAAGAGTGCACTTGGACAACACTGTAAACCAATTAGACCTAACAAATATATAGAACATTCAATCCAACAACTAAATACACATTCTTCTTAATTGCATATGGGATGGCGTCCAAGAGACACTATATGTTAGAACATAGAACAGTCTACATAGGGATGCCTGGGTGGTTCAGTGATTGAGCATCTGATTTCAGCTCAGAGCGTGATCCCAGGGTCCTGGGATCAAGTCCTGCATCGGGCTCCCCACAGGGAGACTGCTTCTCCTCAGCCTATGTCTCTGCCTCTATGAAGATTATGCCTTTCATGAATAAGCAAAATTAAAAAAAGGAAGTAAGTTTAAAACAAAAGTCTACATAAATTTTAAAAGATTGAAATCATACCAAGTCTCTTCTCTGCAAAGTAATAAAGCTGGAAATCAAGAGAAGGAAGTGAGATAATTAAAAATATGTGGAAATTAGGCAACACATCTTTAGACAACCAATGGGTCAAAACAAAAATTAGAATATACTTAGGGAGAAAAGAAAAAAAAAACAGGAAAAAACACAACATATTAAAACTTATGGAATACAACAAAGGCAATACTCAGAGGGAAATTTATAACTGTAAATACATATATTTAAAAGAAAGATCTTAAATCAGTAACCTAACTCTGCATCTTGTAGAGCTAGAAAAAAAAAAACTTACGACATTGAAAATTATTAGAAAGAAAAAAACAGCAAAGATTATAATGAAGATAAATGAAATAGAGAATAGAAAGACAATAGAATCAACAAAACCAAAATTTGTTCTTAGAAAGGATCAACTGACAAACCTTCAGCTAGACTGGCAAAGAATAAAAAAAAAAAAAAAAAAAAAAAGAAGCAGATAACTAAAATTAGAAATGAGTGTGGGCATTACTACCAACCTTACAGAAATAAAAAAGAGTATTAGAGAATACTATGAACTACATGAAAAAATTAGGTAACCTAAATGAAAAAAAAAATTCTTAGAAACACACAAATTAGCTAATCATGAAGAAATTGATAATCTCATCAGACCTGTAATGAATAGAGACTGAATCAGTAAACAGACTCCCAAAAAGAAAAGCCCAGGACCAGATGGCTTCACTATTGGATTCTACTAAATATTAAAAGAATTAACACTAATCTTGGGGTTCCTGGGTGGCTCAGTCAGTTAAGCATCTGACTCTTGATTTTGGCTTAGGTCATGATTCCAGGGTCGTGAGATCTAGCCCCACATCAGGTTCCATGTTTAGTGGGGAGCTTTCTTGTGATTCTCTCCCTCTGCCCCATGGCCCTCCCCATTCACACATGCTCTTTCTCTCTAAAATAAAGAAATAAATCTTGAAAGAAAAATGAAGAATTAACACTAATCTTTCCCTACTTTCCCAAAAAAAAAGTAAGAGGAAGTAACAAGTTGTAATTCATACAAAGCCAGCATTCCTCTGATACCAAAGCCATAAATACCACATGAAAATAAAATTACATATTAATATGCCTTATGAATACAGATGTAGAAATCAACAAATACTAGAAAATGGGATCCAACAGCATGTTAAAAGGATTATACACCATGATCAAGTGGAATTTTTCCTCGAATACAAGGATGGTTCAACTTAAGACAATCATTTAATGTAGTAAGCCACATTAATAGAATGAAGGAAACACATACACACACATACCTATACCCACATTCATCTCAAGTGACACAGGAAAGTATCTGACAAAATTCAACACCCTTTTATAATAAACACTAAAAAAATGCAGGAATATAAAGGAACATCCACGACAGGATAAAAGGTATTTATAAAAATGTGACGCTTAACACATACCTAATGATAAAAGACTAAAAGCTTTTCCCCTGAGATAGAAACAAAGCAAGGATGCTCACTTTCACTGCTGTTATTCAACACTGTACTGGAAGTTCCAGACAGAGCAATTAGACATGAAAAGAAGTAAAAAGTATCTGAATCAGGGAAAAAGAAAGTAAAACTCTCTCAGTTTTCTTATGACATAATCCTAGGTATCAAAAATTCCAGAGAGTCCACAAGACAGCTGCTAGAGTTTAAAAAAGAAGTTAACAAAATTACAGGTTACAAGATCAACACATGAAAAGCAACTGATTTTCAGCAACAATCTGAAAAGGAGGTTAAGAAATTCCATTTACAACTGAGTCTAAAATATTAAGGAATAAAACACTGACAAATAAATTTAACCAAAGAGGTTAAAGACTTAATTGTACATTGGAACCAAAAGTAATGTCACTGAAAGAAATTAAAGACAAACAAATGGAGAGACATTCCATGTTCATGGATTGGGAAAAAAAAATATATTTTTAAGATAGTAATAGTACCCAAAGAGACCTATAGATCCAATGGAATTCCTATCAAAGTTACAAGTCTTTTTTAGAAAAGTCAATCTTTACATTTATTTGGAGTTGTAAGAGACTTGAATAGCCAAAACATTTCTGAAAAAAAGAACAAGTTGGAGGATCACACCTCCTGATTTCAAAACTTACTACAAAGCTACAGTAATCAAAATAGTGTGGTACTGGGATAATATAGGCAAGCAGAAGTAGAATTGAAGGCCAAAAATAAACTCATACACCTATGGCCCACTGATTTTAAACAAAAGTGATGAGGCAATTCAATGAGGAAAGAAGAATATCTTCAACAAATAGTACAAGGACAACTGGATTTCTACATGCAAAATAATGAAGTTGAACCCCTACCTCATACATATTAGGATGGCTATAATAAAAACACTTTTTTAAAAAAAAGTATTGGTAAGGATGTGGAGAAATTAAAACTCTAGTACATTAATGACAGAAATGTAAAAGTGTTAAGCTCTTATGGAAAAGAGCTTACTGGTTCTTCCAGAAGTTAACGAAGAATTCCATATGACCCAGGAATTCCACCCCTATGTACACTGACATAAGATTCAAATATTTGCATAACAATGTTCATTGAAGAATTATTCACAATTAGCAAAAGTTGGAAACAACCCAACAAAATGTGGTATATACATATAATGGAATATTATTTGGCCACAAAAAGGAATGAACTACGATGCATGCAAAACATGAAAACAAATGCTAAGTGAAATAAGCCAGACATAAAAAGAGAACTATTATATGACCACCTACATAACAAGGGCAGGCAAATTGATAAAGATATTAAATGGATTAGAGGTTACCAGAGGTTGGGCTGGGAGCAGAGAGAAATAGGAGAGTTACTGTTTACTGAGTACAGAGTGTCTATGTGTGGTGATGGAAAAGTTTTGGACATAAATAGTGTTGCACTATACTGTTAATATAATTAATGCCATTAAATTGTGCACTTAAAAATGATTAAAATGACATATCTTTTGATATACATTTCACAATAAAAATATACATGGGCAAAACTAAGAAATGATCTTAAAGTTTCTCCTGGACAAAGAGCTAGCCAAAGACATAGACTCTTTTTGAGAGAATAAGATGGGACATGTCTCATCAAATATTAATTTCATGATTTAAAATGTGGTACTAGGGGGGCCTAGGTAGCTCAGTTGGTTAAGCCTTTGCCTTTGGCTCAGGTCATGACCCCAGGGTCTGATAATCGAGTCCCACATCCAGCTCCCTCCTCAAGGAGGAGTCTGCTTCTTCCTCTGTCCCTCCGCCACAGGCATGCATGTACTGATGGGCTCTCACGCTCTCTCACAAAAATAAAAATCTTTAAAAGTAAAAAAAATATAATAAAATATAATGGTACTAGATTAGGAAATAAGAGGTATTTTTTATTTTTTTTAAGATTTTATTTATTTATTCATGAGACACACACACACACACAGAGAGAGAGAGAGAGAGAGAGAGGCAGAGACACAGGCAGAGGGAGAAGCAGGCTCCATGCAGGGAGCCCGACGTGGGACTTGATCCCGGGTCTCCAGGATCATGCCCCGGGCTGAAGGCGGTGCTAAACCACTGAGCCACCGGGGCTGCCCTAGAGATAATTTTTTGATGGAGAAATACAGAATTAGAACTCTTAAAATAGCAGAATTCCAAACCCACAGAAATGACTGGGTTGTTTAATAAATGAAATGACCAACAAACTGTTAATGGTTTACACCAATAAAAAAATATGGCAGAATGAATTTAAAAATATTCAATTATATATTTTGTGCAAGAGATTTGCTTCAAATACAATGGAGTAGGCAAGTTGAAATATAAGATGTAGTGTGAATGTTTATCAAAAGGAGGCATTGTGGCTATATCAACATCAGAGAAAGTATATTTCAAAGCTAAGAAAATTACCAGTGACAGAGAAGAGATTATATAATGATAAAATGGTCATTCCACCAAGACACAGCAACCCTAAATGTTATGCATCAAACAGGACTGCAAAACACACAAAGCAAAAATTAATAGAACTGAAATGAAAAACAGACAAATTACAATTATAGTTGGGGACTTCAACACCTCTCTTTTGATAATTGATAAAACAACTAGACAGAAAATCAGTCTGGATATAGAACTCAACACCATCATCAACCAACAAGATCTAATCAACATTTATAGAACTATCCACCGAAAAACCGAATGCACATTCACGGAACATATGCAACAACCAGGGACATAAGACAAACCTCAACAAATTTAACAGAATTGAAATCACGCAGCATGTCCTCTAACCACAACAGGATCACACTAGAAATTAACAACAATGATATAAGGAAAAGCTCCAAAAACATGGAAATGAGACAGAACATTTCTAAATAATGCATAGATCAAAGAACAAGTCTCCAAGAAGATTAAAAAAAATACATTTCACTAAATGAAAATGAAAATGCAACATATTAAAATTTGTGGCACAGCTAAAGCAGTGTAATTTAATTTAATAAAATAGGAAAATCTATAATTGCTATTTTTTTAAGGAATAATGTATTTAGAAATAAAATAGGAGATACTACTACAAACCCAGTAGACACCAATAAGAAGGGAATACAACAAACAATTCTATACACATGAATTTCAATATCTTGGATGAAGTAGTCCAATTCCTTGAAAAACACTAATTTAACAGGAAATACCTACTTTGAATAGCCCTATAACTAAACAAAATTGAATTTTTCACTTAAAAGCTTCCAAAAAGGTTATGACTAGGCACACAGTGTCTTTTCACTGGAGAATTTATATAAAACCTAAAAAAAACACACACACACACAAAAAAACGAAAACAACGGACTAGCAATTCTATACAATTTCATTTAGAAAATAGAAAAGACAAAAACCTGTTTTTTTCCAGCATTGCACTAATGTGAAAGCCAATCAAAGGCAGTAAAATTACAGGTCAATATGCCTCCCAATATAATACAAAAATCCTTTAAAATATTAGTGATTGCAATTCAACAACATATAAAAAGAATTATTCAAAAATCTATGCATCTCCATATATTAGCAAAAAACTGTTGACACAAAATGAAAATATCTATAGTTGCACAAAAATAAAATACCCAGGAGTAAATCTAACAAAAAAATGTACAGAGCATACATGCTGAAATGCTGATTAAAGATATCAAATATCTAAATAAAGAAGACATACTTGTAGTCTTTTTTGGGACACAATACATTAAGGACGTTATTTGTCCCCAAATTGATGTAGAGGTTTCATGCAATTCCTTTCAATATCTCAGAAATATCTCTTATAGATGTAAGTAGGATTATTCTAAAATTTATATGGTAGGGCAAAAGAACTAGAGTAGCTAAAACAATTTTGAAAAATAAAGTGTAAAGAATCAGGTTATCCAATTTCAAGACTTAACTATCTAGCTCCAATAATCCACATTGTGTGGCACTAGCAAGGGAGAGATATAGATCAATGGAACAGAATAGAGAACTCAGAAACAGACCCACACAAAATACACTCAACTCATCTTTGACAAAGGTATAAAAGAAAATCCATGGAGGCCTCTAAAAGATAGTGCTGAAGCAATTGGATATCCAGGCAATCAGTCCATTCAATCAACTTTGACCAAACTTCACACTTTACCTAAAAACCAACTCCAAATGAGTCGAGGACTTAAATGTAAAACTTAAAAGTATAAAGCATAGAAAAAATATATATCAGAAGCAAAGCTTGAGGATGTATGGCGAGGGAAAGAGTTCTAAGGACTTGACACCAAACCATGGTTCATAAAAGGCAAAATTGATATACATCACTTGATTCTCACCTCTCCATGCCAGAAAAGTCCAGTCATTTATACATATACCATTAGAGCTATGTCAGCTATAGACATACAGACCTGCAGACACATATACTCACATACACACACATGCCCCCAGTTATGTCCTAGAGCCTGAGGCCAGGTCAAGGGAATGAGGGCACAGATCAGGTATAATGACACCAGATAATTAAGTATGTCAGGTGTAATTAAGGGCATGTCATGATTAACATGACCAAGATGAAATCTGCATAATTAGGTTCAGGAATTGGTAAGAGAAGTGAGATTTGAGAGGATAAAAAGCATGATATGCTAATGGGAGGTACAAAAGTTCCTAAGAACCCAAACCCTATCTAGTAAAGAAAGTTCATGAAGCTTGGGGATAATAAAAATAGAAATAGAATTTGGTTAGAGAAACACACACAATTAATGGCAATTTTCTGGGTGTGGAGCTAGGAGCAGCAGGATAGTACAACCAAGAACACAGGGTCAGCAAAGGGTATAAACTTTCATTTTTAAGTTTGGGGGATCTAATTAATATACAGCCTGGTGCCTACGGTTAACCATAACATCGTATACTTGAAATCTGCTAAGGGTAGATCTCAAGCATTCTCACCAAACACACACAGATCCACAAAAGCTAACTGTGAGGGAGATGATGACTGTGTTAATTAGCTTCACTGTGGTAGTCATTTCACAATGTATACATATATCAAAACATCACATTGTACACATTTTTTGTCAAAAATACAAAAAAAAATTTTTTTTTAAAGAACATATGATCAGGAATGAGGCCTCTCGCCAAGTGTCTAAGAAGTCTTTGTGACTTTCCTGGCTCCCAGTACTGTGGGAGGCTACTCTTTTCCTGGGCCATTTTAAAGGAACCTAGTCAGCATTGACTCCTCAGGCATTATAGAATGTTAGGCCTGACTCCTTAGTCAGGAGTCAGGTCTAACATCACCAACTCTCCTGCAATGTGCTTATTACTCTATATAAAAGAACTGAGTTAGAGAGGGTAAGTGGTGTCTCAAGGTCCTGAAGCAAGTTCAAAGCCAGGACTAGCACCTGGGTCTCCTTATTCCTGTTAATGAAGTATTCCGGACACTATTTTGCAGCCTTTGCTTTTTTAACCGTGTAGCCTAGATACATAGGAGGAGCCAATAAACAGTCTTCAAATCTCTACCCCTACCCTGTAAGTAATGCAAAGACTCCTTAAATATTACACCCAATTTCCAAGGTGTAGGAGCTGAATATTTTCTTGCTGCCTTTGTTTTACAAGGGGGCTTTCTAGTGTGCCACAGCTCTCCATACACACCACATGGCCACAGTTTAACGTCATACTCAGCCATGTTACTCAAACTCCACCCAAGAATACCAGGTACCTTCTACCACAGATTTAAGGGAGCTACTTTAATTACATATTTAAGTTTGGTAATTGGCCTGTAGATATGTCAACTTCTTTCATTGTCAACTTTCACCCAGGAAGGTTGAAATCAACATACCAACTTTTTTCAACATCTGCACATCATTGGTGTGCCTTATGCATCTGGTAGTGGTAACAGTATAGATATATTACAGATCATTTAGATTTCCTATTATATTTGCCAGAGAAGAAGCTAAGTCCTAGAAAATATGCTCCAGGGAAGCTAGTAACCTCTGAAAATTGTTTAGTAGTCATGAAAAAGAAGATCTTATTTTTAAGATACCTAACATCTGGAGCACAGGTTTCTATATCATGGCTAATCTATCAAAACAAAGAAAAATGAACTTATAAAAAGTTAAATGGTAGTTGTTATTAATATCTATTTTATCAAAATCCATGGAGTATCAGGTATCCTGCAGACTTGAGTTATTGTACTCATGGAGTCTTTAATCACTTGTATTATTCTGTGAACATCCACTTACCTGTTTTTCTCCCAAATACATCAAACTAAGTCACCAACCGCCACAGACCATACAAAGCCACTTCTCTAAGCAACTTTAGGTTTGGAAGTATTTATTGAGGACTTCAACATATTAGCTATCAGTATCAGATTTGGGAGTATTTGTTGACAATTTCAATATACTAGATAGCATCATCAGTGCCATACATGGTTACAGAAAGTGGATGGAACTGGAATAAGAGAAAATGCTGTTATTAAACAAATATACATTAGGGTTACTTCATAAAGGAAAAAAAAAATACTCCTTTCCTCTTCCCAGAACTTTTCAAGTCCTTGAATGCAATAAAGAAAACATGAGACCATTGACTTAACAAATGGATGACTTTATTAAGAGAGAAGGACAAGATTGGTGTTTGCCTCAAACCATCCAGGAAAACAAGCACACAAACATATACATACTTTGGTTTAAAAATTATTCATAATATTAATGTTAGACCTGATTATTTAAAGAATCAAATGAGCAAACATGTATAAAACAAACCATGAAAACACAAGCTTGCATAGATGAATTAATGTAGATGTAGAACTGGCATTTAAGGGGGAGGCTTGAGCACTGGAGAGTGCTGAGTGACGTTACCACCTCACCTCCCAAGACACACGGAAGTCACCAGCACCATGTTTCTCATTTTCCTCAATGAGGTTATGAGCAGGAACAGCTTGTGCTGTGTGAAGGTGAACGGAAATGGTTTCCGTCAGCCTAGGCCAGATGGGTGCACACATACCCACCAGTACTCAACACCAGTCACCTTTAAGGCATCCACAGAGTATCCCTCACAGTTTCATCTAATCTCTAAATAGGCATGTGGTATGAGGTGGCCTCTTCGTTTTCTGTCCTCAGACAGACAACTGTATTCCATTAAGGTTCTGTTCAGTTCCATGAAGTAGTTATTTCAAAGCTGCCTTTCCTTCTGGGGCTTGGTTACAAGTTGATGAGCACTTGGATTAATATTTCACTCATTTTTTTAAACATATCCACATTCCAGATCCCAAAGGGCTTCTTACCAAAGAATCTGAAACTGCCTGGGCACTATGCATTATCTCTCTCAGGAAAGTACTTTTCCAAATTGTAAGACAAATGATAGCACCACCTCTAATTTCCTAAGCAACTTGATTTATATGAGCATACTCTTGTATTTTATAATTCAGCACCTTTTCAAAATATAATACTGTGCCGGGATGGATTCTTTTAAAGGAAAACCCCATTATAGAGAATTCTCATTGTGGAACACCATTTTAATATGCTATCTTCCCACTGCATCTCCTCATTATTTATAATACTCCATGAAACAAATATTGGGCTGCCTTTAAGAGGCAGGTGAAAAATATAGCTACTTCTGAAAAAGGGCATTTGGCTTTCAGTTTATAGCAAGAGCTGAAGTTTATAGCCTACGGTGATTTCAGGGGCTAATTCAATCAAATAAAAAAATTCTGACATCAAAAACCCTCTTACTAAATTTAATAGCTAGAAACTATTTTAGCAGTTTATGGTCTGAAATTCAGTGCAACAAAAACATACCCTAAGTATGCAATGTGTAATGGTGTATTTTCTTAACTGTTTTTTTTTTTTTTTTACTGCTATTAGTCCTTGCTCTTTTGTGAAGGACATGTCACTCAAAAACCCTGTCTTTCAATTCTCCTGTTCTTTATATGCGAACCTCAACAATGAATGATAGGGCACTAACTAAGATGCACAATTAATCCTGTCCTTATCTGAAATGCTGAAACCAGCACAGTGCTGGCTCCCTATGCTATTAACAGTAACTCAAAAAGAGAAAAGCATCCTCTAGTTTGCTGAGAATGAACAACAGCATATGAAATGCATTCAGAACATGTTTCTAGGCCGTTCACAAATATAAAGGGGAACAAGATGGTTTCCAGCACTAGATAGTTCAACAAATCAACATGATTACTTAGATGATTCTGTCAATTTATGGCATCAAACACGACCTTACAAAAACACTCTGGTGTCTCCCTTACCACAGCAGTTTTCCTGGTTAATATTCTCCTAAAACTAACAAAATAGAAACACTCTTTCCATCAAAGATCTCTCATTTCAAGTAAATGTCTCTGTTTTGTTTGGTTTTCTCCCTTTTTTCTGTCAATGGTATGCATTAAAAACACAAGAGTGTTGTTGAAATTCTCACAAAACAATAATAAGTGACTTCTCTACACAACACAACATTTGGAAGTATCTTCTACATGGTCACTATAGAATAGACAGTCAACTCTCAGTTATTCAGGAAACGATAACCTGAAAAATCTGGCTAGGAAATTCTCACTCTCCCTCTACCAGCCTTTTTTGGTCATGCCACTGCTTATTCAGAGATTGAGAGGCAACTCAATGAAATGATGTATTTATCAGTGTACAGGTCACCCACAGCTCAGCGGGAGGAAATCCAGAGTTCCTGACGGCAAGGATGTTTTGTGATCACCTGTGAATTTTATATCTCAATGGAGAGTTGACATTCACATACAGGAAGTACAGTACACTGACCTCAGTTAGAATCAAACTAATTTAAGGCAACACTGCTCCTCAAGACCTTGCAAGCAAAAAGTACAAGTCTCATCAGAAAAGTGACTCTGTCAGAAGTGAATTTTTCCTAGTTTACCATTTCCTTTTTTACTTCTCTGGAAGTAAATTTCAGGGTTTGTAACAACAATTAAATGGCAGGAGCAACAACAGCCTTGACTCTTTCCTTTAATAACTGTAAGCACCATCAGGGCTGAATGAGATTCTCTGACCAGGAGTTTGGATGACCCTGTGCCCCATTGTGCAGCATTATCAGGACAGTCTTCTAGTTTGCTCCTCCCTGACCACATTACCTGTTCCAAGCTAAAGGCTTTGAAAAATAGGATTCTATCAATAGTAAGGTAAGCAGTTATGGCTTTAAAACTCACAGGTACCACCCAGATAGGAAAAGAAAATGAGACCACTTGATCTAGTCACTTCTTTGACTATGAGCAGTAAGTAAGGGACAAAGTACCTTAAACATCTGTTTTTTCCTTTCAGCTGAAAGAACAGGTTTTGGTTATTTTGATTGTTTCTAAAAATTCGGTGTTATGAGAACATGGCACACTACATATGGTGAAATCTACCTGAACGGTTTTCCTTTCACATTAATGTTCCCTACACAAATACTCTTTTCCCAAAAGGGAAAAAATCCTTTCAGTGCAAGTTCTACTCTGTTCTCAGTCCCTGGGAAAGCTGATTACACGGGGGTCTCACTCCTTTACTTAGAGGGAAGATCTTACATCCAATCACCGTTTATCTTTCAAGAAAATCATCAATGAATAAATGAATAATCCTGATATTCCCCCAGAGTGATTTTTATACAAAGGCAATACCCATTAAAAATCAAGGCCCTAAAATGTTAACCACTGATGTGGTAAACTGAATGCACCATATTATATAGCAGGTGTTTCTAAAGAACAATTTGGCACAAGACAAAAATTAGAGAGTATCTGACAGTATTGAAGAAAAATAATTATCCATTAAAAGTTAATTATATTTATACTGAAAAGTCCTGACATCGATGGAAAGGTGTGGACAAATTCAGCAATGAATTTATTCATCATCCAGTTCGGCTGCAGACCACAGTAGAGAAGAAAAGGGGAAAAGGGGTCCGGTTCACAATTTTCTAGAGTGAGTTCAGTGGAATACAAGGTCCAAGATCATATACCTTGGAATATGTTGATCTAGATCCAAGTGGCCATTGCAAATATGAAAAGGTTTTCCTCCCAGGAAACATCTATCCAGATCTTTCTTTTTAATTTAGGTGTTTCTCTATGATCAAAGACCATAAGTCTTTTTTGCAGTTTACGTTACTCTGTTGCTGGTTGTTGTAAAGTCACTTGAGAAAAAACAATTCAAAGGTATGCAAAGTCACTTTCTAAAAAATCTCAATGTCCTGTTAAAGCATATGTAGCAACTGTCCAGTCTTCCGTAAAATAATTATGTCTAACAATGGCTTCAAACTACATTTTTTTTCCAACTCAGAACATTTAATGTGACCCTTGTCTGACCTTGCTTCTAGGCAACAAGTTACAAAAAGTTAGATTGGGGGCAGAGGCTGTACACATCCAGTAGCCTCATGATAAGGCTCCATAACATACTGTGCTCATTCAGCAATACTAGTGTTAATGGGGCCTCCAGGGAAAAGAAGTACGGAGACAGAAAGAATTTCCAAGGCCAGCTTATTAGTTTACATCACAACATTAAAGCATAATACATGGTGGGCCTAAAAATTAAATTGTGTGTGTTCCAGTGGTAGAAAGAGGAATAAAGTATTTCCGCATTTATATAAAAATAACAAAGTGATAAGCAGAGAACACAGTGAAGAATGTTTGGCAGTTCCTTTAAATACAGTTGTTAGTTACTTCTATAGTCTTAAAAATAATAATTATAATATTTGAGTGAGAATAAAAGGATTTAACTAATAAGAAAAGAATTTCTCTGATACTCTTTAAAAAGTGTTTGCTTTACAAAAAAAATAAAATATCTTAAAATTCTAATTTTTAAAAAACCTAAAGAAAAAAAAAGTAACAAATGTTCAATACAGATGTTGAATTGGGTGTCACAGGGAACTATCACCGCTGGCTGCTCACTAAGACAGCTGAAGCGCTAATATCCAAGACTTAACTGTTAAGTGGCCTAACATTTTTTGAATGAAAATACCTCGATAGCATTTTACAATAATAAATATGATTGGATAAAGTACATGAGAAGCAAGACAAATGCAGAATTTTTAAAGTAAATCTGATCATTGTATGAGATAGAAAAATAAACATTCATGAAATAAAAATATGGCAAATGATGTTGCACATTTGCCTATCAAAATAAAGATACATTGTGTTTTCTTTTAAAGTCACCACACAAAAAAAGCTTTTTAAAACATGAAACAAAATCACAGGGCAGACAAAGAAAAATATAGCATTACTAGAAGTCAACAAGGCCTAAGCTTTGGATACTGATAGCACCCTCTAGAATTTGACTAAGGCTAGGACCTCCATCCCTTGTGTCCTTGCCTATTTAATTGATGATTCTGCCTCATTCATTTCATCTGTGTCATTCAAAGTCCTGTTTGTTTTCTCTTTCACCTTTTCTCAAAAATTACTCTTTTAGGGTTTGCTTCTTTCTAGATTATCATTTCCCTAAAACTTGACTCTTAGGCACCTTTTACTCAAGTTCCTGCAATCCAAAAACTTTAGGAACGAAAGCTCTTTCTCAAAATGAAAGGACCCAAAATCCACTCTGAGAAACTATTCTAAATAACTTCCTGAATATTGCCTCAATTGAAAGACTATCTGCAAAGATAAGGCTAAACAATAGTCAGTTCCCAGTGGGAAAAGAATGGATTTACAACCTTTTCTCTAATCACTTATGTATTTCTTTCCTAAACAAACACCATACTGGAATGTCAGAAATGTCAGATTCACACAATAAAAAATAATGGAAAGTCAAGCTGAAGGGAAACTTTTATATAGACCGCATGTTTGCCATTTATGTTAACTAACTAGAATGAGAAGATAAGCATTTCCACAAGGTTAAAAGCTAGACAAAGACTAGATTTCTCAAGGAGGGCTTCAAAGATCCTGTACAAAGGAATCCAATGCCATGTATCACTAATGAATACGTAGAACCAAATACCTGGATAAGGAACCATTTTATCCACTTCAACTTTATGTTGAATCAATCTGATTATTGACAGATAAAATATTTTTTGAGTGGTTGCCAACAAATACTTGCTTTACTTTTTTAAGCAAGAGGAAAACTTCTCAACCTATGTCGAGAGAGAATTGATGGCATCATTACTTACATAAACTTTTTTCTAATTCTACCTCCCTTGGCTCTCCATATAAAAGTAAAATAAGAGAAGGGATACAAAGTTTTTCACTTTTTCACTTTCAGTTGACTGCACAGACTTGAGTTAAAATTTCATAGAATTAAACTTTTGTGAATAAATACTAATAATCTGCCCAATGCCCAGGTACCTCAGAAAGACTTGCTATTAATCAGAAGAAGAGAAAGTGTCAGAGAATGACATCTGGGCCAATTCTCCCACGAAAGCTTATAAGGATATACAAAACCACATGGTTCAATTGTTCCAGGTTTTTTTTTTTAAACACTTCATAGTTGTGATTTTTTAAAAAAAAATTTCTAAGAAATACAGAAAACAGGTTCTTTCTTCAATATGCCATATACTAATGCACAAAGAAAGCTATTTCTTATAGTCTTTTATTCTGTATTGCATCCAAACATTGTTTTACTCTGATCATAATCTCCACAAAATTCTAATTGCTAAATAAAGCCTAGTCTCTAGATACCAGTACTCCATACCTAACAGAAGTGACATTTTACAGAGCTTTTAGATACTATATCCCAGGAAGTGTATGCAGCAGAGAGGAGGCCAATATTCAGAAGCTAGATTTTCTTGTACTGCCCAAGTGATCAAGAATAACCAAAACATTTTAAATGAATTAAAATTATTTATGGTCAGAAGAACTCTTGAAGATAAATCCCAGGAATACAAACACAGGAAAGAAAAAAATGAATGTGGAACGCGTTCTGTATCATCCAGTAATGTTTGCTACAGTGAGTCCGTTCTCAAGGCAGATTCCTAGGGTTTTACTGCTTATGATGGAAACCTTGGAAAGGAGGAAAAAAGAAGAAATACCATTAAAGAAAAACCTCAGAAATGCTGTTTTCTCCCGGCTCGGGCAAATCATTTATCTTTATATCTATGCATGTTTCTTTGTTCTTGATTGTAAAATACTTACACACGGAGTCAATAAGTTATTTTAGGAATATATTTCAAATGTATGTCAAAGGCAAGAAGACCTCTTCTTAAAAGTAGTGGGTGTATACAATTTGAGGGAAAAAAATGAGCTACTTCCAATTAAGTCAGTGTGGTGGAAAGTCCACCAACTGACTGAAATTGTAGTATGTAGGGTTGTTTTGATAATGTCCAACTAATTCCATCTTTTACAATAATATCTTTTATCTGATCAACAATGGACGAATGTCAGAACAGAGACGGTTGGGGTAAGCAGAGTTTTCTAAAAAAAATATAAATGCTTGGCAACCTCTCTCCCCTAAAAATTCTGATTTAATTAGTCTGGAGCAGCACCCACACATTGATATTTTGTAATGACCACTGGAAAAAAAATTGAAGTTTGAGAAGGCAATCATTAGATTTGGAAAAAGATGATAAAATCATGACCTAAGATATCTTCAAAAGCTGTAACAAATAACAGACATCAAATAACAGGACCTAATATTTGTAAAGTCTATTGCAATCTGCTTTCATATATTTTATTTATATGATCCTGACAACACTGACACTATTATTAAAATCACTTCCATTTTTAGATGAGAAAATTAATATAAGAATTGCCTTTTCATTATTTCATTTTATGAATATCATAAAAATACAAGTGAATGTGTATGCTTGGCCACATGCAACTATTCCTTTCATTTTAAGGATCTGGTCCAAAAATTAATTAATTAATTAATTAATTAATTAATTAAAATTAGGATTTGGTCCAATTTAGACCTCATATTCTTTCATTTTCTTTGCCCTGTTTTTCTTTTGTATGTTAATAGTTTTATGTGAAGTGTATGTGTGTTCTTTATTTTTTTATTTTCTTATTTAAATTCCAGTTATTTAACACAGTGCAATATTAATTTCAGGTGTACAGTATGTAAAGTATAGCAATTCAACACTTCTGTAAGGCACCTGGTGCTCATCACAAGTGCCCTCCTTAATCCCTATCACCTATTTAACTCATCCCTTCTGATAAGCCCCTTCCTTCTGATAATCATCACTTTGTTCTCTATAGTTAAGAGTTTGTTTTATTGCTCTTTTTTTTCCTTTTGCTCCTTTGTTTTATTTATAGTCACACACTGATGAAAGCTACAAATTCTTCCTGGAGGAAAATGCACATACCCAGACATCTTGCATTCAATTTAAGGTGTTTTGTTTTCTGTTTTACCTTTTTTGTTTTTTAACAAATGAAAAATACTATAATGATCTTCCAAAAGGAAGGATAACTTATTTTGCCACTCCAGTGATCTATAAGACACCATTTGATTTTTCCACCATAACATGAGGATTTAAAAAAAAAAAAATCCTAAACTTGATCACATATATTTTTCTTACCTTTATGAGAGGATTCCGATTTTGAGAAATGACGTGTGGAATTATGCTGGTTTGTGAAATGAGTGTAATCCAAATCTTCAGCCTCTGTCATGGTAGGTGGTGGTGGCCTGAAGGGAAGTCAAACTTTAAAGAGATATTCTAAGTAGTGGTGACTACAACTCTACCTCTCATTGGAAAATATGGTAAAACCATTTTGGTAGAAATGCAAAGACACAGAACTCTCATTTTAGTTCCCGGCTTGTTGCATAACCTTGAATAAATTATTTTATCTTACTGTTCCTTTGTTTTGATGCACATAATTCAATAAAAACAAACATTTTTCTGAGAAATATGTGTGAGGCACTGTGCTATGGACTAGAGAGAAACAAGATTAATGAGATGTGTAACCACTGCCATTAATGAGAAATTTCCTTTGTTTTGGTAGGTTTTATGAAGAAATAGAGGGAAAAAAGGAAAAGATCAAAGGGAAGTAATACAGAAAGTTAAGAAACGAATTAAAAAAGAGGGCAAAATTGGCAGCTAATGGGGGAGGACAGGAAAGAAGGAAAGGGGCGGAAGAGGACATGGGTCATCATATAAAATCTAGAGCAAAGTCTTTCAATCCACTAGGTGGCAAAGCAGAGCTTAGAAAAGGAAAAGACAACTACATTGGCAACTTTTCACATCAAAATAATACAAAATGTAAAAAAGCACTGGGAATTTTTGCTACTCTGAAGTTTTTATTATTTTAAAATTATGTTACATAGATTTTTGTAAACATTTGGCATTGATGAAGATGAAGAACAAAATCTCTCCTTTTTTGGTTTTTGTTTCTCAGAGGTGTACTTAAATGTTGCATTAAAGCATGGAACCAGATGCAGTAACAGAATATGTCAAATACATAACCATGTTGTGGGAGATTTTCTGTAACCATATATGCAATCTGGAAGACATAAATACATTGCAGTTCAGAAAGTTATGCTAAGTTTGGTACAAAGGGCTCTGTCATATAAGAAGACAAGTGATTTCAAATTTCTCACTCTGTCCCTAAGCAGTAGGTCTCTTGCTGGGTATTCGGTTATCTGTAACAGGTCAGCATAGAAAAAAAAAAAAAACCAAAAAAACAAAAAACAACAAAAAACAAACAAACAACAAAAAACAACAGGTCAGCATAGGATGTAAACTTATTTATTGAGGACTGTGCTATGGGTTCTACTCAGATGATCTCAATGAACTTTATTTTTTTTTTTAAAGATTTTATATATTTATTCATGAGAGACATGGAGAGAGAGGTAGAGATATAGGCAGAGGGAGAAGCAGGCTCCCTGTGGGTTGATATCCCACAACCCCAGGATCACGCCCTGGGCTGAATGGCAGACGCTCAACCACTGAGCCACCCAGGGGTCCCCTCAATGAATTTTCAGGACAAGTCTGCATGGTAGCCATCATACACATATTTTAGAGTTAGATTAGGTTAGAGTTCTTTTTTTTTTTAATTTTTTATTTGTTTATGATAGTCACACAGAGAGAGAGAGAGAAGCGGAGACATAGGCAGAGGGAGAAGCAGTCTCCATGTACCAGGAGCCCGACGTGGGATTCGATCCCGGGTCTCCAGGATCACACCCTGGGCCAAAGGCAGGCGCTAAACCGCTGCGCCGAGTTAGATTAGGTTAGATGAGGTAAGTGATCGGTCCAAGATCACACAGTTGTTAAATGACAGGGCTGGGACTCAGACTCAACTGTACTTCAAAATCACTGTGCTCTTCACTACCCTATGCTATGCTACATAGTTGTGTATTTTTATCAGCAGCAGTATCTGTATTTGTGTGTGTGTAAATATACTTTCAAATGGTATTTGGCTTATATTTTCATACTTTTGTATATATACATATAATTAATGTGAGTATAACAAATGATATGGTATTTTCATTTTTCTTGTTTTTCACTTTGAACTACTTGTTTACAAATATTAGAAATTAAATACAGTTTTTTTTTCATTATTGACTAACATTTGTAACATTTACCTTAAAAAAGTAGTATTAGAAGTTGGCAGAAGAGTTGAGACAAAATCTGACTCTAGAATTAAGAAACTCAACTTCAAAAAAATAGGTGGTTAAAGAAGTAACTTGGGTCCAAGAAAATAGGATTGGTAATCAGGACAGCAGAGACTTGTACTCACTCTTTTTTATTAAACTCTTATATTAGGTGATCAAAACCCAGAAACACAAAAGTCAAATGGGACTCTCAAAACAAAACAAAACAAAACAAAACCAAGAACACCAAAACCCAAAAAATCCAAACAAACAAACAAAAACCCAGGATTACTGCCTCACCATCAACTTGTCAAGGAAAAGATGCTGAAGTGTGAAACAACACAAGGAACTTCCACAAATCCACTAGGATCTCCACATAAGGATATACAAAATCAATCTAGAATGCCCTTAGTTCTCTTCATATGCTGTCTAGTTTGTTGTTGTTGTTTTTAAAGATTTGAGAGAGAGAGAGAGAGAGCACATCACACAAGTAGGGGAAGGGCAGAGGGGGAGGGAGGGAGAGAATCTCAGGCTCTCCACTTAGCAAGGAGACAGTGTGGCTCAATCCCAGGTCCCCTGAGATCATGACGTGAGCTGAAACCAAGAGTCCAAGGCTTATGTGACTAATAAGACTGAGCCCCCCAGGTGTCCCCTGTCTGCTTAGTTATTGACTACACAGAAAACAAACCTTTGTTTATGGCTTCCAGTGTTCCTATTTCTTTCTTTCTTTTTTTTTTTTTTTAACTAGAACTTTTATGTACAGAATTCTCTGTTTTTAATGTTTCCTATTTCAAACTATTTGTTATGCTGGAGATAGCTATTTTAAAGTCAAAGATATTCACATCCAAAATTAGAAAAAGCTTGCTAACCCAATAGTTTGTTTCATAGTTTTAGATGTATTAGGAATACCTGTTTCCTACTGTCCTCATGAAATGATTTACATGTTTAAGTCAGCGATACAGACACATCCCTTTAAGAATTCACTTAAAAGTCATTTCTTGGGATGCCTGGGTAGCTCAGTCAGTTAAGTGTTCAACTCCTGGTTTTGCTTCAGGTTATGATCCCAGGGACCTGGGATGGAGCCCTGCATAGTGGGGAGTCTGCTTCTCCCTCTCTCTCCCCTACCCCACCCCTTGCTCATGTCCTCTCACTCTCTCAAATAAATAAATAAGTCTTTTTTTTTTTTTTAAGAGGCTCTCCTAGATATGCAGACTAGGCTGTCTCCTCATTCTTTATAATATCACGTACTTTTCATCTAAAGCATTTAACATGGTAATAGTTATTTATGCAATTGTTTAGATGATAAATTTCATGAGACTAAGAAACAGTTCTTTCTTGCTAACTGCTGTTTACTCTATGGGCAATTATTAGGACATTCAATAAATATCTGATAAGTGACTGAGTGGAGATAAATATATTTCACATTCATAAGAGTGCTGTAGGAACTAAATGAGATTTTAAAAATGCTTATTTTTTTCTAAGGGAAAAATGCAAATAAAATACCAGGAGTATTATCGCATAATACCCTACAGTTAAAAGACTTTGGAACTTATTTGAAACTTTTCCCAGTTATAAAGCATCATAGTTAATTCAGATCACCAAACTGATTCTGTATTTCTTTAGAGAGAATACAAGATTTTTGTAATGGACAAAGAAACCGATTTTTGACCGTGAATATTACAAGCTCTACACAATAACTTGTTTTCCCTCTACTATTATTAACACTATAATGCAGTGAACTTCTAGATCTGGGAAGCTCCATGATTTTCAATCCTTAAATCCGTCTCTTTCTGTACAAATAGCTAACTAAATCCACCAAAATTAAATGTGAGGGAAGAAAAAGGAAATGTGAAAGAGGAAACCAAAAGCTCTAAGCAGAATGCATAAATTCTAATATTAGTTGTATAAAATCGTAATAATAGGCTTAACTTTTAACTATGAAATACAATTTCATAAAATTCTCAGTTTTATCACCTATATCTAGATCTGTATCTACACATATCTTTCTGCAACCGATACTTAAAGACAAATAAATATTCCCTTCAAGTCAAAACAAACAAACAAACAAACAAAAACTTCAGTTCTACCAGTCAAAGATCACTTTCACTTATTTACAATAGCTATTTTTAATACAGGATCATTTGATTATTCATTCTACAAAATGCCAAATATTTTTATTATTACTTTTTTTGCCAAATATTTTTTGAAGTATTACATTTTCAGAAACTTGTTTTCAATTTTAATTCATTTTTTAAAATAGACATTCCAGATTGGTCTATCATATCTGAAGTCAAAATTGTTAGTGTTCTAAAGAACCCCAAAATTTGGAAGACTGCAGAAAACCCAAAAGATTATTTTAATTCATTTGACTAAAGAAAACATAATAAACCATACCTATTTACCTACTGAGAACAGATTAGTTACATCTTATTTTACCTGGATATTGCAGGGATGAAAATAAAGTCTACCTTTGGCATGTATTTAATTAAAAGATATAAGAAGAACCAATTTTAAGCAATTGATAAAAATATATTACTCTTGTCCTAAGAGCCTTACAAACTTGATGCAGTTTTCTGAAGGCTATTTATCTTCTGAAAGCCCATGGATTTAAAAATAGAATATGGCTTTTTTTAAGTAGGTGGGCGTGGAGCCACTACTTATGGGACTAATGTCATGACCCTGAGATCAAGACCTGAGCTGAGATCAAGAGTCAGATGTTTCACCGACTGGGCCACCCAGGCATCTCAAAAGAATGTAGATTTTTAAGGACACTAAATATATTCACTTTAAGTCAACAAGTCTAGCAGCTTAAGCATGGGCAAAGAGTGGCAACAACAGTGTATGCTTTCAATGTGATAAAATTTATCTTTAGAGTTAATACATACACTATAATTAGGAACAATATTTGAAGTTCTAATAGAATTTTCAAAATTTTATATTTAGTGTTACTTTCATCTTTCTGTATGTAATATTCTTTCTATTCCAATCATGTTTTGTTTTGAAAAGCAACAGAAAGCAATAAAGGACAAAAAAAAAAAAAAAGTTTGCTTCTCCAGAGACTTAAATATTGCCAACTTGAGGTATGAGGTAGAAAGACAGCAACTGCTCCATTAACTATGACCTAAGACTGAGAGAAGTCAGAAAGAAGTACATACACCATAGCCACAGCTATTAGATCTGGTGGGATTTAGAAGTCTGCCGTGTCTCGAAATAAGTATTTGCCTAGACTTTGAAACTCATGCAGAAATGAATTTAAGCATTTGTAAATGTCATGCACACATTAGTGTACCCATGAAACTTGGTAAACCTTAAAACTGGAGATTTTACTGGGAAAATGGTTAATCTCATCCATTCTTAGCTAAGGGAAGTGAATCCAAAGACAAGAACTCGTCCTAACAAAAAACATCATTTTTTATATGCCCTAGCATCTTCCTGATTTGACTTGTTCAACCCAATTTAAGAATGGAAAAAAAGTTTGATAATAATCCTGCAAGACTTGATACCCCCTGACAACTGCCGATTTCTGGATCTCCTCTCCAAAGAACACTCTTCTCAGAATATCCATATCTTCTTACCCCAAAGTCAAGTCCCTCATTCCCCTTTTTTAGGTGTCATCTTACCGTGCTGGCCTGTCATTCTTAGAACGATGAGGGTCATCACTCTCTTTTGACTTTGAGTGTGCCGATTTAGTAGTTTTTGGCTATGGACAGAAAAAGAAAAAGAAAAAACATACAGAAAACAGCAAACAAACGGAAAGATTATTAGGTTTAGAAACTATCCAAATTATGCCAAATTCTAGTAATTTTAATTTACTTACATTCAGTTGAACAAATGAATAAAAAATATATATATATAGTCACAAAAATATGTTGGAAGTGCTCAGTACAGCCAGAGAGTGAGCTAACTACATGTGAACATGTTCCCCAGCAGGGGTGTGCCTGGCTACACATTATTAACATAATAGCTGCACAGCAGCTGACAAGAACTTCCAGAGTCTGTGGAGTGTAGGTCTATGCTCTTAAACTTATTTCTGAACATCTGACTTGAGGATGGTGATTTTCAAGCCAGGAAACTAAGGAAGGTTCAGTCCAACCCTTCCAAGAGACGAACTTACACCAATACCAGCACCCATTACAGAATCTAGAAATTAAAGAAATCCTGATACTTGCTAGAAATGTGGCTTTCCCCTTTTACTTGCCTGATTTGCAATTCTTAAAAATACTTACTTCTTTGTGGTTAACAAAGAATCTGAGTAACTCCTGGGCAATTATTTGTAGCTTAACTTATATAGCAGAATCATTTGGGAGCCTTCTACTTCTACTAAAATGAAATACATTTGTTAAAAAAAATCCTGAATTACTCAGAGGGTAAAAGAAGGAGATTCCTATAAATAATTAACATGGCAGTAATACTTTCATTTGTTTTCAGACTGACAGCTGAATAACTGAGCTATAGGAAATAGTAGAGCAATACTATTATCATCACAGTTTCTATGTCCTCTTTTTCCTCCTAATCAGTGCTGAGACAGAGACAGAACCAGAGACTCAAGGGAGGAATTTTTTTCGAGAGAGAGAATAAAAAAAAGAGAGAAGGAAAGAACAGAGCTGAATATCACTATGTCATGGACACACATTCTAGCTGCATCCTTCCAGGCCTAGTACAAAGTCCCTCTCTGAAGGTCCTGTAGCTTAGGAATTGATCCCTCCATAACTCTGCTATTCTTCTACTATACTTTCTTCAGTCAGTTTGACCTTGTGTTTGTTAGCTATCTATGTTATCCTATTTGTCCTCCTACATTATATAGTATTATGAGGAAAATAGATCTTTGTCCTTCCCTGTTAAGTCCAGAGGGGTGCACTGCACACAGTAACTAATGAGTCAAGTCTGTTAAACTGAACTTGCAACCACCACATACAACAATTACATTACTTTACAGCAGAATAAACTATTTTGTATAATATTTCTGATTAACTAGGGAAAAGACAACAGGTGAAGCTCATGCTATTAGTTCCTATACTTTGACATAAGCAATGATTATTGGCGGCATCTGTCGGTCTGCCATAGATTAAGTTGTCAGAGAAAAGAGAAATAATGGGCACATGATTATGGATGGGCAACACCGAGGACTTAGAGAAGGAAAGAAAAGGCCACTAGGGAGCTATGAAAGCTTGTGAAAATTCTCCTGTAAGGTACAGGTTACATTCTCCTGTAAGGTAAATATTAGTAAAACTAAGATTGCTCCTAACCAGAGGCACCTGCAACTTAACTGGTCTTAAAAGGAATAGAATGAGTTTTTCAATCTTAGCAGTTATTTTTTCATAGTTATTTTTCAAGAATTATGATTTTTTGTAATGAAATAACCTTTACAAATAAGATTCATATATGCAATACAGATAATTTGTATACCCTAAATACATTTGCAGAACTTACCCTAAAAGCAAAATCCCCATTACAAAAATCAAAAAAAAAAACAATAAACAAAACTTACCTTCCAATCAGAGTCATGCTTTCTTTTGTCCAAAGATGATTTCTCCCGCTCCTTGGCTTTCTTGTAAGCTTTCTTTTCTTCAGCCATGAGAAGTCTAGCGATTTCCTAAACAAAATCCAGTCAATATCATTGATTGCAGATTCATGGGAATCCCAGAAAATTACTGGGATATTTCTAAAAAGTCCTGGCTAAACAAACTAACATGGACTCACCTCATCCTGGGCTACTTGAGCTGCTCTCATATCCACCTGGGTAGCCTATGGTATAGAAAATACACAAAAGATTAATTAGAATCTATGTTGTCCATTTAAAAAATATCTGGGCACCAAGGTGGCTCAGTGGTTGAGCATCTTTTGGCTCAGGGCATGATCCCAGGGTCCTGGGCCCGCATCAGGGTCCCTACAGGGAGCCTGCTTCTCCCTCTGCCTATGTCTCTGTCTTTCTGTGTCTCTCATGAATAAATAAAATCTTTTTTTTTAACCTTCCATAAAAATAAATTGGTGTTTCAAACCAATTGTAATTAACATCCCTGAAGTTGAGCTAGTATACTTTCACCAGCCAGAGCAGGGGCTATTTTTATTAAATTCTATAGCAGATTATGAAAGAATTATCAGAATTCAATAACAGAAAGATAGGGATATGGAATTCTGTTGCTAATTCTTACTCAGTAAGTAAAACTGGACAATCTATTCCCATTGTCTTGATTTTTCCACCCATAAAAAAGGTATCAGTTTCTCAACTCATAGAGGCTCATTATGCCTATTATGTAATCTCAAGAATGATTCAATTCAAGAAAATCTAGTGACTATCACCTAAACTTTTGCATGAAAATTTGCTCACCAAAATTTCTTCTTCTTGCAGTTTTCTGGCAATTTCAGCATCATACCATTCCTGATCCCTGTGGGCCACTCGCGACGGAGCAGAGTCAGCTTCTTTCATCATTCTTGGCTTCATTCCTAGAAAAACTCAATGTAATAAGGCAACTACATTTGTTTTCTGAAAAGGTGCAAAACTTAAAGATTTTTTTCTTTAGTATCTAATACTGACAACACTGCTACCACTACTGAACTCCGTGTAGGGTACACCTGAAATAATTTTTTCTCCTAGGTATAGATGTGGCAATGCAGATTATCCACACATTTTTTTAAAAAGTTACCCACCCCAAACTGCCAGGCACAAAACTCCCCTTTCACATAGTTTCTTCAACAGCAGAAAATCACGCAATGAACTGTAGGTGAGGCTTTTGCAAAACAGTAAGTGAAATAAAGGCTAAGTCACTGAAACAAACAAAACAGAGAAAAGAAAGTTACAGAGCTGGAGTTTTAAAAAAGCTAAACTTTGAGACTGGAGGAAACAAGAGTCTTCCTTCTGTTTAACTCAGCCTTGCATACTTTACCTCAGAGGGAACAGAAATCGCATCACCCGGGGGTATGTGAGTCAACCAGTGGCTCTACCATAGCTTCTGCTCTAATGGTCAACAAACCCACTTGCTTTAGATCTTTCCTATATCTTTGATCAGTTCATGCTGTTGCTAAATTTTAGGGAAGATATAACATAAAGGAAATACCAGAGAACATAATGAATGATCTTAGATTTCTATTCCTCTGAGAGAAAAGGAATACAGTGGACTGATGGGGAATTTTGGCATTTTACTTTGAAATGTTGTAAGTGGCATATATTCCCTTTCTAACTTTTAATCAAGTGGTAAGTGCTAAGGTTTACTTCAAAATTACAGGCATTTCCCTCTTTGTATCCTGTATAAATTACAATTATTCAACAATGTGAATGTATTGTATTCAGAAGTAATAAAAAATTTTTAATGCCATGAATAAGATTAACCATCTGGAATAGTGACTTCCAGCAAATGGGTTACTGAAGGGAAAAAGAAAGTTTTTACTCCTAATTGACTATATCTTTGCATCAGTGGTTGTCAACCCTAGCTAATATATTAAAATCATCTGGAGTGCTTTAAATAAACATAAAAATCTTTGACACAAATCTCAAGGATTCTAATTTAAGTAGCCTGGATGAGATCTGGCCTTTGGTAGTTTGGTTGATTGCTAACAGTTGATTCTTATAGGAAATTGGCATTGAAACTATTAGTTTATTATATCCATCAAGAGAACCATATATTAAAACAATTTTTATGAATATGCCTCACTACACTTGATTCACTTGCTTTAAACAAAAAAGAGAAAAAGGAAAGAAAAAATACAACTAAATTCTGGGCACATGAAGAAATTTAAATTGTCTGGTAAAGTCTCTCTTTGTAGAGCTTTAAACCTAGCTTTGTGGTAAATCCAAAAGCAATGGAGTCATCTGTCTTTCCTACAAATACAGACTATTAAACCTGGCTTTCTTAGCTTCAGGCCTATTAGCACCTGTTTACTCAGCATACAGAATCCACCTCAATTTCCTATCCTCTCCAGAGCTACTGAATCTTACACTGCTGGGTTGGGCTACGCTGGTTTTAACCCAGATTTCTGAGGGGTCTGGGATAGTCAGGAAACAGAGGGATATTCCCGTAAGTGCACCATATTTAAATGAAATCTAAACCTCTGAGTTATCATTAGTTTGGGCATAACTAGAAAACAACATTTCAGAAAAAATAAATGAAATCAGATAGGGAGGTAGAGTTGGACAAAGTTAGTGGAAAAGAGCTTGTGATACTATTCTACCTAAAGAAAAATGACACTTCTGTAAGCAGCTCAAAACCTCATTGAGTCTCATACGAAAGATCACACTTAGGCCTTGCTCCTTCAATTTTGCCACCACTAAAAGAAATAGAGTGGGATATACTCAGATTTCAACACACTAAACCTTGTATGCCTCCTCTTACTCTACACCACAGAATTCACTGAGAAAATATTTTTTAGTTATCTTTCAAAGATACTTTGAAGACATTCAAATGAAACAGTCAAATGAACAGACTTAACTGGTTTAACAGGGTGATAAGACTGTCACCTCCAGGCAGTTTAAAAGAAAATGATACATAGGTCAATGGAACAGAATAGAGAGCCCAGAAACAAATCTCTGTATATATGTTCTATTAATCTATGACAAAGAAGCCAAGAATATACAATGGGGAAAAGACAGTTTCTTCAAAAAATGGTGTCTGGAGAACTGGACAGCTATATGCCAAAGATTGAAACTGGACTTATACTATATAAAAAAAATTAACTCAAGTGGATTATAGACCTGAACATAAGACCTGAAACCATAAAACGCTTGGAAGAGAACATAAACTCTTAGAGATGATTCTTTTTTTTTTTATTTGACAACAAAAGTTAAGGTGACAAAAGCAAAAAATAAACAAGTGGGATTACATCAAACTAAAACGCTTCTAATAGAAAAGGAAACCATTAACAAAATGAAAAGACAAGCTATGGAATGGGAAAAAAATATCTGCAAATTTGATATGAGGTTAATATACAAAATATATAAAGAACTCATACAACTCAAGCAAAAAACAATCTGATCTAAAATGGGTAGAGGATCTGAATAAATATTTTTCCAAAGAAGACATACATATGGCCAACATGCTCCACATCTCTAATCATCAGGGAAATCCAAATCAAAACCACAATGAAATAGCACTTCACACCTGTTGGAATGACTATTATCAAAAAGACAAGAAATAATGAGTGTTAATGAGGGTGTGGAGAAAAGGCAGTACCCTTGTGTACTGTTGAAGGCAATGTAAACTGAACAGCCACTATGCAAAAAACAATTTGGAGCTTCCTCAAAAAATTTAAAATAGGACTACCATGTGATCTGGCAATTCTGCTTTTGGGTATTTTTCTGAAATAAACAGAAACATCAACTCAAAAATATATATGCACCCCATGTTCACTTCATATTATATAGAAAAGCTAAGACATGGGAACAACCAAAGTGTCCATCAACATTCAAAGTGGCAAAGAAGAAGTCAAACTCTTCCTCTTAGCCGATGATACTCTACATAGAAAACCCAAAAGCCTCCACCCCAAGATTGCTAGAACTCATACAGCAATTTGGCAGTGTGGCAGGATACAAAATCAATGCCCAGAAGTCAGTGGCATTTCTAGACACTAACAATGAGACTGAAGAAAGAGAAATTAAGGAGTCAATCCCATTTACAATTGCACCCAAAAGCATAAGATACCTAGGAATAAACCTAACCAAAGAGGTAAAGGATCTATACCCTAAAAACTATAGAACACTTATGAAAGAAATTGAGGAAGACACAAAGAGGTGGAAAAATATTCCATGCTCATGGATTGGAAGAATTAATATTGTGAAAATGTCAATGTTACCTAGGGCAATTTACACATTTAACGCAATCCCTATCAAAATACCATGGACTTTCTTCAGAGTTGGAACAGATCATCTTAAGATTTGTGTGGAATCAGAAAAGATCCCGAATAGCCAGGGGAATTTTAAAAAAGAAAACCATAGCTGGGGGCATCACAATGCCAGATTTCAGGTTGTACTACAAAGCTGTGGTCATCAAGACAGTGTGGTACTGGCACAAAAACAGACACATAGATTAACGGAACAGAATAGAGAATCCAGAAGTGGACCCTGAACTTTATGGTCAACTAATATTCGATAAAGGAGGAAAGACTCTCCACTGGAAGAAAGACCATCTCTTCAATAAATGGTGCTGGGAAAATTGGACATCCACATGCAGAAGAATGAAACTAGACCACTCTCTTTCACCATACACAAAGATAAACTAAAAATGGATGAAAGATCTAAATGTGAGACAAGATTCCATCAAAATCCTAGAGGAGAACACAGGCAACACCCTTTTTGAACTCGGCCACAGTAACTTTTTGCAAGATATATCCACGAAGGCAAAATAAACAAAAGCAAAAATGAACTATTGGGACTTCATCAAGATAAGAAGCTTTTGCACAGCAAAGGATACAGTCAACAAAACTAAAAGACAACCTACAGAATGGGAGAAGATATTTGCAAATGACGTATCAGGTAAAGGGCTAGTTTCCGAGATCTATAGAGAACTTATTAAACTCAACACCAAAGAAACAAACAATCCAATCATGAAATGGGCAAAAGACATGAACAGAAATCTCACAGAGGAAGACATAGACATGGCCAACAAGCACATGAGAAAATGATCTGCATCATTTGCCATCAGGGAAATACAAATCAAAACCACAACGAGATCCCACCTCACACCAGTGAGAATGGGGAAAATTAACAAGGCAGGAAACCACAAATGTTGGAGAGGATGTGGAGAAAAGGGAACCCTCTTACACTGTTGGTGGGAATGTGAACTGGTGCAGCCACTCTGGAAAACTGTGTGGAGGTTCCTCAAAGAGTTAAAAATAGACCTGCCCTACGACCCAGCAATTGCACTGTTGGGGATTTACCCCAAAGATACAGATGCAATGAAACGCCGGGACACCTGCACCCCGATGTTTCTAGCAGCAATGTCCACAATAGCCAAACTGTGGAAGAAGCCTCAGTGTCCATTGAAAGATGAATGGATAAAGAAGATGTGGTTTATGTATACAATGGAATATTACTCAGCCATTAGAAATGACAAATACCCACCATTTGCTTCAACGTGGATGGAGCTGGAGGGTATTATCGGAGTGAAGTCAATCAGAGAAGGACAAACATTATATGGTCTCATTCATTTGGGGAATATAAATAATAGTGAAAGGGAATATAAGGGAAGGAAGAAGAAGTGTGTGGGAAATATCAGAATGGGAGACAGAACATGAAGACTCCTAACTCTGGGAAACGAACTAGGGGTGGTAGAAGGGGAGGAGGGCGGGGGGTGGGTGACTGGGTGATGGGCACTGAGGGGGGCACTTGACGGGATGAGCACTGGGTGTTACTCTGTATGTTGGCAAATTGAACACCAATAACAAATTTAGTATAAAAAAACATATAAATGGATAAAGAAAACGTGGTATTTATACAGTAGAATATTATTCAGTTATAAAAAAGGATATCTTGCCATTTGCAACAATAGGGAGGGACCCTGACAGCATTATGCTAAGTGAAATAAGTCAGAGAAAAACAAATACTTTATGATCTCATTTATATAGAGAATCATTAAAAAAAAAAAAAAAAGGAAAAAAAAAGTGCTCATGGATACAGAGAACAGACTGTTAGTTGCCAGAGGCAGAGGGTAGGGAATGGGCAAAATGGGTGAAGGGGGATAAACGGAACACACTTCCACTTATAAAATAAATAAGCATGGTGACTACAGTTAATAATATTGTACTACATATCTGAAAGTTGCTAAGAGAGTAGATCTTAAAAGTTCTCATCACAAGAAAAAAAATTGTGCCTATATATGGTGATGAATATTAACCAGACTTATTGTGAACATTTTGCAATATACACAAATATCGAATCATTATGTTGTACACCTGAAACAAATATAATGTTATATGTTACCTATACCTCAATATAAATGAGTGAATGAATGAATGATTAATGAGTATTTGAGTTAATATCTCTCTAAATCCCAAATATCTAGTGGGGAAACAGTTTATTTGAACGACTGTATACCACTGGAATTTACATGTCTCACAAGCATAAAATCTCATATCCTAAAGTGTTAGATTTCTGGACTGGCAAAATTGCTCACTAAATGTAGTATGCTCTGTACCAGAGGTAAAAAGAGCTTATTTAAATAAGAGAACTTCACATACTATATTGTAAGGCTGTACATTTCATTATAGAAAACAGAGATGCTTCAAAAATTTAAAAAAGTTAGTTGAAGGAAACTAACGGAATGGCTACTCTCATCTTAATAGCCCAAACAATCCAAAAACTAGCCTTCAAAAGATCAAGTGAGGGGCGCCTGAATGGCTCAGTTGGGTAAGCTCCTGCCTTTGGCTCAGGTCATGAATCCAGGGTCCTGGTATAGAGTCTGGAGTAGGGCTCTCTTCTCAGCAGGGAATCTGCTTCTCTCTCTCCCTCAGAGACCATCCCCTCACTCTCCCTCAGAGTCCACTTGTGGACTCTCTCTCCCTCTCAAATAGAATCTTAAAAAAAAAAAAAAAAGTGAGCCATATGTAACAGTTGCACATTCAATTATTTTTTCTTTTAGAAAGAAGGCGGGGGGGGGGTCGAGGGGGGGGGAGAAGGCAAGGAGAGGAGGAGACAGAATCCTAAGCAGGCTCCACACTCAGCACAGGGTCTGATGTGGGGCCGGATCTCATGATCCTGAGATCATGACCTCAGCTAGATCAAGAGTTGAACACTTAACCGACTGAGCCACCCAGGCGCCCCTCCACATTCAATTCTGAATCTAATCTTTGCTTATCTTCTTTTGTTCATATTCTCCAGTTTAAGGACACAAGAACTTCCTCCAACAAACATATGCAAACCTTATCTTTAAATTCTCACCAAATAAGCTAAAATTATTAGAAGTACTGATATTTAAGACACACCTATCCCAAGCCCCGGATGAGGTAAAATCATGACTGATAGATTCTTGGATATCACGCAAGAATATTTTTTAATATGCCAGTCTGAAGCTTGGGGAATGTCACAGCAGAAAGATACAAAAGTTTTATGGCCCTAAGAGGTTGGAAGTTAACCTGCAGGAAATAATACGCTGTTATGATTTAATAGCTCATTAGAGAAGTCACCCTCAGAGGAGATAGGGTTTTACTGTTCTTTAGAAAGTTAACCAATCTTATATTTAATTTAGCAACTGTATTTTGCATTCCTCTTTCAACGGACTATGCAAATTCCATTAGAACTAGCTCTTCATCCTGCTGGTTTTTTCATTACTAACTTAAATAAAACTTTGGCCTCTGCTGACAACTTTAAGAACTGTGCCTTTACAAAACAAGAACAGACACCAGTATTTAATAACTGCATTTTAATGTAATCTTCTATTCTAGGGGTCACAGAAGCAAATGCCTAAGGTCTCTAGGAAGGTAACATTTGTAAAGTTGAATACAGAATGATAGATTAGCAGCTATGTTGTAGCCATTTTAGTACTTGCCTAGCCACACTGTTTTTTAAACCACTGGGGGGTGAGGGGGGAGTTTGCCCACAATTCCAGTAGGAGGGTTGTGAATCAGTGTTTGATTTCCTATCAATTTTATCCTTCCTAAGCCTGTGTTGAGACTCACATATAATTAAAAGCCATATAAACCAGCCCTCAGAACACACAAAAAGTCAGAATCACAGAATCAGAAACGTAGAGGCAGGTACAATTCTCCCCCATGTTAGGACTCCAACATGTCTTTCTACATTTGGATATGGACAGTATAACTTATTATAGATAGATTATATCACCACCTCCTCTACTCTTTGTTCAAAGTATATCTAATTTCCAATTGTTTGTTTACATTCATTCTACTTTCTGGCTTGACTTAGTAAACCCCCTGAGGCTCAGATTCAAGCATATATCCCTGAACATAAAGCCTGAGGTAGTAATATTTTTGGCAGATACTCAATACCAAATTTTCATTTTATTTATTACCAAGTCTTTTAATAACTTAAATGACTAACATCATAGGAAGAGATAACATGATAGAAGAAACCAACTGTATCAATCTGAATCTGCAACCCAAAAAACAGTTTCCAAACCCAGAAGTAGAGTTTTGCTGGGCAGTAAAAAGGATGGAAATAAGAACAGATACCTCCGTGGTACTGCTCAATAACTCCTGCATCTCTTTAAAACTTCAGGAAAGTAAAATAGAACCAGGGAGGGGAGTATGGTCCCCTAATTATGACTTACAGTGGTAGAGCCACAAGGAAAACAGCACCACAGCAGTTTCCAGATAAAAATGAGAAACAGTACTGTGTCACTGAAGAACATCAGTTAAGCCTCAGAGACCAGAAATTTGAGGCTCAAATCTAACATTCACTTCATTTCAAACAAACGCTAAGAACATACCCAATACTGTCATTTCAGAACATCAATTGCAGCCTTAAAGCCGAACATGGTTAGACCTTAGAAAGGAACTTAAGGCAACAGTCTTCCAACTTCAAGCACAGGTCTAAAACAAGTCCAAATCACCAGGAAAAACTACAGAAATGATCATATATGTGAGATCCAGAAAGTTGCCTCATTTGGAAACAGCCTAGTTGATTCTTACAAAAAAAAAAAAAAAAAAAGCCTAAGGCCCACAATTAGAAATCTGCTGCTATAAGAGAATGCCTGTCCAATCTCTCACTTTACGGATGAGATCAAGAGAAGCTGGTACTTCCAGCCTGGGTGGTTCTCTAGTCAGGCAAATACTATGATGACAGTATCAACATATCTGACTTACAACCAGAAACTCAAGAGCTTTGATTTGGTATCGGAATTTCTGGTATATGGTCTCAGCAAATGAAGAACTGTATCTGGGATGGGCACCTCACTGCACTCTGGGGCTGGAAAACTCTGCAAAGAACTGGTATATTTTCTTAGAAGGCAGTAGGAGAAAGGTACAAATATTTTTTCTTTTTCTTACACGCTTGATACTAAGTAGATACCTTTTATAATGTTTGGCTCCAGGATTTATTTTAAAGCCACCAGTACAGACTAGAGAGAAAGAATAGGTTGCTTAAGATGCTTATCAAATATATTTGCTTGTATGCATATATGTGATACGAGGACTTTTCAAGGCGACTGTCCTTCATTACCTGTGTCATGGAGTTGGAGCTGTTCCTCACTCCCTGGGAAGGGAGGGGTCCTGGGCCTGTGCTTCCTTTCTCTGTGCTCCCCTTGCCCATTGTCCCTCCCATATACAGCTTCCTTGCAATGAAGCCCTGCTTTCTGTGAAGACTTGGGTGAAAGCCGGTCTTGGTGTCTGGATTGTTTTTCCCAATTCCAAGTTCGATGGCTACTGTGAGCCTCCCCGTCATCAAATCCAGTACTCAGAAACACCTCACCACTGATCTTGGGGAGCGGAGGTCTCCGACGTCTCTCATGGTCAGACCGTTTCCTTTCACGCTGCTCAATGTCAATTTGGGGATTGGCCCTCAATGTGCCCAAGCTACGGGATGACAGAAATTTCCCTGATGAACAATGATCTTCTAGTTCTTCCAAGTTCTCCACTGGATGTTTGAGTTTCTTGTTCCTTTGCTTCACAATGTTTCCATCACTTTGGAGTCTACATGACCTTGAGACTCCAGAACCCAATTCCCTTGCCCTCCTTGACTGTGGCTGGTCTGAGTGGAAGTGGAGGGATGTGAAAAATAGAAACGCAGGTTAACTTAATGAGAGTATGAACTCACTATGCAGGAAAGACAGGGCCCAAGCTTAATGTATTTTAAAATGGAGAAGACTACTTTTTCAACTTAACAAAATGAAAAAAAGGGGACAGGCATTTATTGGAATGGTTTGTGCATACATGAAGGATTCTGGGTACACAATCAAAATGTAAAAGACTAAAATTATGTGAAATAAATCTGAAAGGAACTTGATTATGATTAGGAGAGTTAATATAGTACTTTAATATTTGCCAATAACAAAAATCACAGCCATCAAATGTTAAATTCTACTTATAAAACCAATTTAGAGCTACTGTGGGGAGTTCAGGGAGTCATAAAACAGAAAACAACTAAGTTTGGTAATAACTAAGCTTTCTAGAAGAGGCTTTCAAATATTCTTATTGGAAATGACAATAAATCTCTATCAGGATGTGCTAGTATCTGTTTAGTTCAGGTAAACGGCCCAGATTTCCCTACTTTCTCCCAGCCATGCACAGTTCAATGTGGAAGAGAACTGGAGTAGAGAATTTTGAGTAAATGACCCTGTTCTCTGTAGATAAATTCTGATCCCAAACTTCCTTAACTTTGGTAGAGGAAAAAATTAAAATAGGATGCCATAACAGAATATAGAAAAAGGAGTCACTTCCATCCCTACATTCATTTCAAAAAATTTTGATATTATATTCTTTGTATAAAAATACAGATGTGCTAAATATACAAGTCCTAAATGTACACAAATTTCAAAAACAGCACAGAAGGGTGCTTTGGTCAGGTCCCACTGAAGCAAAATATATGATGAAAATGAAGGAAGGATATTACTATGCACTTTGCAAGGCACGTTTATTTTAGCACTTTCTAAGACTCTCAGTATATTCTGTAATAAAAAAAAGACATCCTAAATCCATAGAAAACTGCTAAATTAGCTATGTTCCCTGTTGAAATTACACACTTGCTAAATTGCATTTGAACCAGCTACCCCAATTTGATGGGATGTAGAGAACATATGGACTATACATTTTCTTAATTTTTCGGGTTTTTGTTTCTTTTTTTTTTTTTAATTTGTTGTTAATCTAATAAAGGAAAGAAGGAAAGGGAGATATGTACTAAATGTATCATTGATGCCATAAAGCATCTCAAAAACTTCAAATTGTTTCCACTTGAGCTTTCCAGGAGGAAAGGAAATTTGCTTCAAAGGTGACATCTAAATTAAAATCTGTCATCTCGGAAGTTTACAAAATTATCTGCAGAATTTTTTGTTAAATTTATTTTTTACATAAAAGAAAGAGAAACAGAATAATAATTATTATTAAATAATAACTTATTTTAAGTGTATCTTGACGATTGAGAAAGAAGCAATTGACTACTGCTATGAATTATTAATACAATATTGACTTGCTACTTAAATGATGACCACATCCAGGGAACAATGGTTTAGTGTTAATACCAGTGTTCCCACAGAGAGCTGCATGAATGAAGTCTGCCTTCTAGCCCCCAAAAAACAAGCAGAGCTTTGTTTCTGACATGGATATGTGAAGCTATGATTGTTCTGTTGTTTTTAATCTCTTCTAAAAAGTTAACTGATATTAGTACTTCTATTTTAGGTAATTATGCTCAAGAATTAGAATAGAGCTGTCACTATATTTGTATTAGAGTTGACAGAAAAAAAAAAAAAACATTTGTCTAGTTCACTTGTGATTATCTTTAAACCTGGGAAAGGAAAGAGACTGGGGAGGGGGAATCTGTCTTAATCTTTTGAAACTCTGAACTCTGTCCAGTTAAGGACTGAGACTTCTATGTTTCTTGAGGCCAAGTTATTTGGCAAATATAATTAACTTCCTTATAGCCAATACCTACATTTATATACACACATACATATTTATGTACACATTTTATTTGTATGTTTCCATGTCTTTCTTTCAAAATAAGATGATTTTTGTTTAGATATGTAAGATATTGTTATACACACATAATATTGATATATGTATAAACAATAGTACTTGAAGTCCTCGCCAAAATAACATTATTTATGGTGATCTTCTCAACATCCAGATGCAGGATGTATTTTTAAAATATATATTTTACAAATGAGAAAAAGGCTTAGCATGATTATAGTAGATAGCTTCAACACTGCAATTGTTCTAATGAAGGGATGCAACTTGAACCAAGGTCTTATGATTCCAAAGACCATGACTTAAAAAAAATTACTTAATATGCCTATGATACAGGTATGGCTTTGAAAGAAAAACATGGATTCACGAATGAGTAAGACATACCATTTCAACTAATATAAATCTGACAGATGTTTTAGATAATTTCAGATTTGCAGAAAATCAATAAATGATCATTTTTAAGATTAAAGCTTAAGTAAAATAAAAGCTAAAAAGAAGACCACTTCTGTAATGACCTACTGTAATTATTACATAATTAAGGCAAAAATCATAGTATACATATAGAGGGAAATACAATTAAAGAATATCCTTATGTGTTGGGAAAAGACTACTGCAAAGGACACAAGGATTACTTTGTGGGTAAGAGCTGAATTATAATGTGGTTTTTGTGGAACACAACTTTGTCTAACTCAAAGGTAAATGAATGAGGATCACACATGTTCAGCAATCTATAAACTCTGAACAACAACACCTGAAGAGGAATTTTAATATTTACATGAATATGGCTCAGGAGATCATGACATCACGTTTTTGTTTTTGTTTTTACTTTAAGGTGTCCTTGAAAAACTACTAAATTCTTAACATAGTCTCCTGTCCTAGAGGGATGACAGCACTCTGGTTAAAACCACCAGATTTCAGTCCCGACTGAAATTAGTCTAAGGTTTTAATAGAGGAAGGCCAAAATTAATACTTTAGTATACTTAATTACTTGCCATCCTAATGTTTTTATAGACTTAATAGTTTTAAATCGTTACTTTTATTTGCAGTGAAAACTATTCCAGAGCAGAAATAAATATAAAAACAAATGGAAAACACCAGAGCACATTTCTAAGCTTTTAATTAAAACTGGAGAATAAACTCTTGACCTTCTGGTCTCTAGCACAGAAATATATGGCGATATTTTTTTTCTTTTTAAATGATGTAATACACAATTTCATTAGAAAAATCAGCATGTAGAAAGTGACTATCAAAAAAGAGCTGAGCATTTTACATATGGAAGAAGAGCACATCAAACCATAGGGAATCAACCCGCTTACTATGCAATAGAAAGGAGCTCCACTGAGAACAATAAATTTAGAGCGTGACTGGGCAAGATTGTACTCAACTGTAGTAATCCTAGCATCTATGTATGCATACCTTGCATTCTGCTCATCAAAGACAAATACCTATTTACCTTTTACTATGAAATTATACAGGAATAATTGATAATTAGCTCACAAGGGCCTTTGGGATCATTGACCTTGATATTATTACTTTCTAGGAACTGCTTTAGGTGTTACTTGTTACCCTAAGCTTGGTCTCCAAGCTGAACTACAATAAATACTGACATTAGAATTATAGGGAATATCTCTCCTTTGACAGATCTTTTAAAAAGGCAGAACAATATTTGCAAATACTCATTTCCCAACACACTTTTAAGATAAAGAATCACCAGTACCACAATTGCCACCACAATACCATTGCTGTCACCACACTGCAAAAGCAAGCACTAGAGTAGAGAAATTCAGAAGGGACTTCTCCCTCAGGAATTTTTCTATATGGCAATCAAATAGCAAGAAAGTATCAAGAGTAAATAATGAATGCAGAATCTTAGAATTTAATTTTTCGTCAACACACATAGTTATTGGCCTATTTTTGAAATACAAGAGGCATGGGAAAAAGTTTTATTACCCAACTGATGTATGGTGTACCATCTTCATCATTCATGGCACTTTGCTGCTTCGGACATTCTGTCCAGACTCCTTGAGAAAGATCAAGCCCAGAGACACACCCCCACTTTTTACAGCCCAGTTTATGTGTTTAGAATGTAGTACAGCATTCCAAGTGGTTATAGCACAACAGAATGCATGTCAAATCTTACAAAACCACAATTGTTTTAATAGCCATAAAAATGGCTCTGATTATTCAACTAAGGAACTGATGAATTCAATAGATTCAGAGAGAATTTGGCCACAAATCCTTATGGGCCCTGAGGTCACTTTACAAATTTAAAGGGGTGTCTTATGGTTGAGTCTAAAGACAGAGTAAGTCATAATGTAGCCATTGTTACCTCCATTTTCATAATAGTAACTATCTCCATAAGCACTGGATCCAGAAGACTCTGGAAAGTGTTTCTTTCGCTTTTTCTCTTCCTGTAACTCCTTTTCTTGCAAAAGGCGAGCTATGTCCTGCAAAAACAGACAGAACACTAATCAATATTACCAGAGAATGAAACCTTTTATAATGAAACAGATTCCATCCAGTAGCTCTCTAAGTCAGTGGTCTGACATTCCATTGCCAAGCTTTTGTGCGTTCTGTCCATAGCTTTCCAGACTTCCTGGCATTGAACTCATGCCATTCAAACACCATAGATAACTGCTCAACAGGAGTAGTGTATGATCCAGATGAACAAGAAAGGTTTAAAAAAAAAATCAAAATTTATGTCTAACTCAATCTGGAGTCATACAAATCTAGTATTCCTAAAGCTGGTTACACAACAGATTTTTAAAAAATACTTATTTGTGGGCCCTTTTTCCAGATTATGATTCAGTAAGTCTGCATGGAGAAGAGAGCAATAATCTATGAAACTTTATAAATCATATGTATAATTTAATTTTAAAGCTTTATAATTCTTCAGCTGATTCTGATTTAGCTTTTCATTAGAATACCACTGTCTTCACTGAAAAAGAAAAAACAGTATTCTGTCTCCCCTTTGCTTCATTTTCAGGCAAGTTTTTAGCAGTTACTGAGTTCTGATCCTGCCTCCCAAGAGATTACCATCATTGTAAGAAAACAAAGGTATAAGAAATAACTACAATACAATTAAATCACAAATCCCTTAATAAGAGGGTAAAAATGTCAATGTGCGTATAAAAGAGGCAAATCTCATTTCTGCTGAAGTTAATTATGGCAAGTCTTTGCATTTGCATTAGGTTTTGAATAAAGAACTGGATTCCAATAGGCAAAGTAAGGAGGGAGAACAACCTCAGAAAAAATATGAATGTTTTAACTGGGTGACAACCAACAGTCCATTAGAACACAGGAGATATGGTGTTAAAGAGAAAGATGAGGCTGGAAAAACACTCTGACACTGGAACACAGGCAGTCCTTAACACACAATCTCAAGAAGTCTGGAGTCTACAGTTTAAGGGATGAAGGGTTATTAAAGGTTTTGAGCTAGCCAGTGACAGTGTTCTGAAACTGAAGCTCATTTCTATGAAAGCCCCACAAAACAGCACATAAACTTTGTTCCATGTACATTCTTTTGGAAAGAAGGTCCCTAGCTTCACCAGATTCTTAACTATCACACAAATATGCAATAGCATTCACTGGTGAAAAATGATAATAATCATAGGTAGTTTAAGGTGCTTACTTTCTATTTACACTAAGTACTTATATAAGACAAGAAGTGTTTAAATGTTGATATAAATTTTGAAGCAAGAATTCATTACTACTCTCCCTTTTGCAATTTTCCAAATAAGTCAAAATGAAGACGATATGAAGACTAGAAGGCAAACTTCAAAAAAATTCATCTGGATGAATCAATTTCTTTCATGTCAGTGCAGAAACATGAAGGATGCTGCAGCTAGGTAAATCAACAATGATCATCCACACACTTAGCTTTCAATGATCATCAAAATGGCCTTACAAATCTGCCTTTTTATTAAATGAATACCTAAATTCAAGCTTATGAATATACTAATAACATACTATCTCTAACTGATTTCTATGCTGGAAGTGTCTCATAAAATTTTGTGAAAGGTGTACATACCTTTCTGCTACTTAACTACCCAATGTTCACTCTCTATATATGTATATACACACACATACACATACATACCTATAGATATATATACATATCTGTATCTACATATTCTATACATACATATATCTATACAGACACATTACTAGTCAATCTTAAAGTCCAATGTCTTAATTTCCTAATGCATCATTTTAATAAATCTGTTACTACATATAACCCCTGTACCAGGTTCATTGTATTTGATATCTTATAAAGTAATATACCAATCAGTTCAAGAGAGACAAGTAGAACAGATAACTGTTCTCCCAAAGCTATTATTATTATAATAAAGTTTCCCAAATCTCTATACTTCTTAGTGCAGGATAGGAAGAAAATGCAAAACTTTCCTGAGCTATCATGTTTACTGAGTACCTAACGCGACAAACGGTTTGCTTTAGAGGAAACAAGAAATTTCCCTTGCTGTAACTGAGTAAAAATAAACAGGAAAATTACCAGGTCCAACTACCAGCATAAATGATTTAACGAAACTATGCTTTAGAGACCTTACAATTGCTTTCCTGCTACTGAACTTCATCCTGATGAATATACAGTAATAAGCTGTGCTCTCAGTGTGAAGAACAAGGAGGAAAGAAACAAGGATGATGCCACTTGTTTACCGTGCATTAGCCAGTCAAAGAAAGTGCTTTTCATCAAAGAGAGAAACAGTTATGCTCCTTAGCACCCAAACCTGTTGCTCTTTTAAGCTCTCAGCTCCTTTTTGAGTAAGCTTCCACTTGGTGAGAGGAAAGGCTGCTGGCTTGAGGAGGGAAAGGATAGACTTCACAGACCAGTGATTGACTTAGAGCTGTGGCTTAGTCCAAGGGCGGGCCCCTCCCTACTTTTCAACATCACTGTGCACTGCCTGCAGGGAGGTGATTTCAGTAGAAAAAACTTCCCCTGAAACAAACTGAAGATTTCAGTTAGTCACAATGCTGCTGCATGCAGCTTAGTCATAAACAAGCTCCTTGGTCCTTAGCTTTCTTCCTGTAAAGGTTAGTCTAGAACAGCATTTCCAAAGCTCTATTCCTGAGAATGCTGGTCTCTAAAGGTTCTCCAAGAAACACAAAGCATTCAATGGAAAGCCTGCATTACATCTAACTCTTTGAAATGCACAATAGATTATTTTAAAACTTTGATAAAAGAAACCTGTCATCTTCCTATAACCTAAAAATATTCAAATTTGTTTTGAGTAAAAAGCTTTTTACATAAAAGGTATAAACCTAATGGAATTACTGTTTCATAAAACATAACTTGAGAAAACAAACCTAAAAGAACTCATAAGCTCTTCTGAAGTCATTTTAAATTATTTTTTTAATTAATCATACTAATCAGGTAGGCTTACTTTGGGCTCATGTGAAAAAAACAAAACAAAACAAAAAACTGTAATTAGAAGACTTTCTAGTAAATACATTTATTGGAATGAAAACTCACTATGGTATCCAAATCTTGAAAATTTTAAACTATGAACATAAGACAGAACACAGTTAAGGATCTCTAGATGATAAAACAAGTCATTTTAATGAAAACATAGTCTTACTAATTGCCTTCAATGGACCAAACATTCTCCTACAGACCTGTAGAGAAAACAGGATATGTGGTCAATATCCTCAAGGTTCTTACCTATTAAGTTTTAGAAGCAAAATGATTAGTATAATTTAAGATATGCAAAAGTGAGTGCTCTAAGAAAGGCATTATCACAAACAAGGCATAGTGGAGCCCAGAAGAGCCTAACACATCATTCCCAAGTAGATGACAAATTACTAAACTATTGAGGCACCTGGGTGGCTCAGTGGGATGATTGTCCAACTCTTGACTTCAGCTGGTCATGATCTCAGGCTTATAGGATTGATCCCTGCATACCAGGCCATATGCTCAGGGGGAGTCTGCTTGGGATTCACTGTCTCTTCCCTCTGCCTCCCCACCCTCACCCCCTGCTGATACTCTGTGTCTGTCTTTCTCTCAAATAAATAAATCTTTAAAAAAAATTACTAAACTATTATGTTGGGTTCCTTAGGCTTTTTTTTTTTTTTTTTTTGGTTTATATGATTTTATATCAGGGTTACTTCTCCCCTGAAAGTTTCTACTTCTATTCCTCAATGGTAGTAGGTTTCAAAATTAGGAAATCTTTGGCATAAAAACAATCAAGGAAATCTAAAAATGTGATTATTAAATAACTATCAGAAAGAGAAAAGAAGAAACCCATTCCATTAGATTGCTACACTTCTTTATCAACTAGCAAGTAACATCTAATTCAGTAGGGAACTCAGAACAGGTATACTCTCCAGTGGGGTTTAAGACTGGAAAACAACGTAACAATTCTATGGATGTAAAAACATCACTATGACCAAGATAAGAAGAGAGAAGAATCTTCTCAGTCAACAACCTTCTACTCACTCCCCCTTTCTGGCCATATATGCATAATCTTATTTTTAAAGTACCAAAACATAAGGCATTTTTTTTTAGTAGCTAAAATGTACTGCTATTTGAAGTATGCTCTAATTATTACCAACTTACATAAATATCATTTTAGAATATGAAATTCTAATCACTTGAAGAATGTTATGAAAAAATACCATGGTTCACACTAGATTAATTTTTAATGTAAACTCGTTACTAAGTTTATCCCTGAACAGTTCATATTATAAATGGCTTCAAACTGTTGGACTAGTGCCACAGACTTTTCATAATATGGTCATGCTAATGTTTCCTTAAGCAAAAAAAAAAAAAAAACTTTTGCCCTAAAATAGTTGCACATTTCACATATATTTGGACGTAGGTTCAAAAGAAACATATATGTATAAAGAAACATATATGTATATCTATAGATATTTAAACACACACACATATGCTTAGGAGTTTTATTTAAAAATTACTTAAATCGACTAAACACATTCCTTAGCTTTATGAAACAACAATGACAAATGCTTATGCTGTGACCAAAGAGAATGATCCCGGTGGAATTAGTCCACTTTTCTTAGTTACAAACACATACAGTCCACTATTCCCAAAGGCTACAAAACCCTGCTTCCACAGAGGCCTAGAGAGAAATGGAACTACTATAGTCACACGATGTAAAAATGTTTTTTGTTTTTTGTTTTGTTTTTGTTTTTGTTTTTAAAGGAGAAAAGCTGAAAAGAAGGAAGAGAGGGAGGGAGTATGGGAGAAAAAAAAGAAAGAAGAAAGAGAAGGGGGAAAGTAAGGGAGAAGCAGGAAGGGGGAAGCTGCAATGCTGGTAAGAATACTAAAGATCTTTCTTTTTCTTTCTTTCCTTCTTTTCTTCCTTTCTTTTTTTTTCTTCCTTTCTTTTTTAAAAAAACTTTTCTACATCTGCCTCTCTGCATGGAAATGCTAGTTGCCTTACATCTGTGCTGTGTTAAAAAGCACAATAAAATTATACCATAACAAAGCTAGAAATGCTAATTCACCCACACAGAATTGTATAACTTCTCATGTACAATGCTATGCAGGAAAAATACTCTGTCCCAAGAGAAAAGAGGCCTTGGATTCTACATCTGGTTGTTTGAAGGGTAATAAACTACTAAAGAGAGTTGACCCCAAAAATCTCTGAAAATGAGATCTGGGTGAAAATCCAGAGAGGAATTTTCCACAGCCCTGCTGTTCAGTAAGAACTTACTAGCTAAGCAGACTCCACAAGGAAACAGAAGAGCATAAATGGAGAAAAATTTTAAAAAGAATTAGGGTAGTTCATGAGTAACAGGCAACATTTTTTTCAAGAGCTGGCTGGAAAAACCCCACTATTATCTCATCTCAGTCTCAGTCTCCTCTGCAGGACTAAAATAAATAAATATGCATTATTATACATCCTTCAATGATAAGCTTTACTATTACAAATCTTGTTCATTTAATATAGTAACATACCAGTGGGCTGAGAGTCCTATCTTTTGTTAAGAGAACAACTCAGCATGGTAGGCATCTTCTAATCTAAGGCATCAGCTAGAAAGTCAGAGTCTGAACATAGTTTTTAAGGTTAGTCTCACTAAATCTCCCCTACTGAATTTCTCCTTTAATTCTCTGCACTGCACTGGGGAATGGGGCCATTTCACCAGGTCAAACAGCAGTGGAGGGCAAGTCAGCTGGGAGGCCTATCAAGGCAAGGAAATGCATGAAGACTACTCAGATCACACTAGACTGGAATATACTTAAGCCTGTTTATTTTTTCCCTTTCTAATTTAGCATACATCTCTATGTAAGAGAAATAAGAGCTGTTATAAAGGGCATAAGGATGTGGAAAAAATTGGCAAGAAAGTAAAAAAGAAAGAAATTATTAACTTAATATGTCTCAGAGGCCTTACATACATGATCTCACTCAGCCCTCCAGGGTTTGTACAATTATCATGCTATCTTCAATTTGGAACCTGGGTTCTACAAGGTTAAGTGAGATTCGAAAGTCATAGCCAAAAGTTAAAAAGCTAAGATTCAAACCCAAGGCAGTCTGACTCCAAAGGTTACATGTTGTCTATTGAATCACAGTCATGTGTGTCCGAAGTGGTCAGTCAGAGGACCTGAACTATTGAGACATTTCTCTGGAATCTTATTATAGCTGGGGAACAGACACTGACTTCTTCAAGTTTTAATTTCTTCATCTGAAAAAGAATTAATCACTAAACTGCTTACTTTTATATAGTATTACCATGAGACTATTTAGTATGATCGCTGTTTAGATTCTACATGCCTAAATAAAGTGTTTTGGTTTTTCATTCTCCCCTGTTTTTCCCGAATGGGAGAAAAAAAAAATCACAGGACACCAGTAGCATTTATAAGAAGCCAAGTTCATTACTCTGTTATTTTTAAAATAAAAGCTTTCCTGTTTAGAAAATATAATCACTCCTTTCAGTTCCAGTTTCATCCCTAAAAGCAAAGTATTAACTACAGAGAGGCAACACATCCTGTAGTAAGAAAGAGTTCCTGTGTTGATAACAGGAAGGATAAAAGGGAATTCTTAATTCTTACTTGCAGTTCTGATTATTACAAAATCAAGGTTTGTTTCTTAAAAACAAAAAACAAAAAAACAAAAAAAAAAAAAAAACAGCTAAATACACACATACCAGGTGTCTCATGCTCACCTGGCATAGTACTAGGAGTCTTATAGGAACAAGGATGGCTCTGTGGGAGCAGCAGTATATGCAGGCTAGTTTACGGATGGCCCTCATCCCACCTATTTAACAGGATGATCACATGTGCTGGTACTCAGGATAGGCCCAGTTTATGTAATTATTAATAGTGCCCCTTTTAACCCAGAAAAATATTTGAGTATACATACAATAAATTTATGGCAATCCTATTAAAATTATAAATCATCTTCTTCTTTAATATAACCTTAACCTGTGACCAAGAACAGCACAATTGGTTTCAAAGAAGGCAGATGCAGAATCAATATACAATGAAAAGGAATTGTTTGTAAGATATGCTAAAAGTCCAACACAAAGGCAAATTCAAGTTAGTTAACTGCAAATTCAAGTCTTCTTACCAACAAGCCACTATTGATACTTTTAGTCATTTTCAGCTTTAAAAACAATACAATTTTAAAATATCCACAGAATCCAAAAGATTAGTTCTTTGAGGCAGAACTCATAGAAGAGTGAAGCCAGAAGCAACGAAGAGTGAGAGCAACGGCAGCTTGTGACCTCCCACAATGACATGTACTGACTCCCGTTCAGCCTACGCTCAGGTCTGTGCTTTCCCTCTCAAGATCACAGGAATACAGCCTGTACTGGGTCAAAGAGTGTCTCCTAAAAATTCATTTCTACCACGAACCCCAGAAAAGGACTTTATTCAAAAATAAGGTCTTCACAGATGTCATTAGTTAAGATCATGCTAGACTACAGTGGGTCCCAGAACCAATCAGTGGTTTCCTTATAAGAAAACAAGAGGACACAAAGATACAGCAAAGAAGGCCATGTGACAATAGAGGCAGAGGCTGTAGGGACGCAGTGACATGCCAAGGAATGCCAGACTGTCAGGAGCCACTAGAAGCTTGGAAGGGGCAAAGCATCATCTTTTCCAGAGGCAGCAAAGCCCCACAAAAACTTTGGTTCAGATTTCTGGCCTCCAGAACTGAGAGAATACATTCCCACTGTCTTTTTTTTTTTTTTTTTTTTTTTCAGTAGCAATAGCAATTTTTTTTTGAATTTTTATTTTATTTTTTTAATAATAAATTTATTTTTTATTGGTGTTCAATTTGCCAACATACAGAATAACACCCAGTGCTCATCCCGTCAAGTGCCCCCCTCAGTGCCCACCACCCAGTCACCTCCATCCCCCACCCTCCTCCCCTTCCACCACTCCTAGTTCATTTCCCAGAGTTAGGGAGTCTCTCATGTTCTGTCTCCCTTTCTGACATTTTCTACCCATTTCTTCTCCCTTCCCCTCTATTCCCTTTCATTATTATTTATATTCCCCAAATGAATGAGACCATATAATGTTTGTCCTCCGATTGACTTATTTCACTCAGCATAATACCCTCCAGTTCCATCCACCTCGAAGCAAATGGCGGGTATTTGTCGTTTCTAATGGCTGAGGAATATTCCATTGTATACATAAACCACATATTCTTTATCCATTCATCTTTTGATGGACACCGAGGCTCCTTCCACAGTTTGGCTATTGTGGCCATTGCTGCTAGAAACATCGGGGTGCAGGTGTCCCAGCGGTTCATTGCAACTGTATCTTTGGCATTCCCACTGTCTTAAGCCAACAAGTTTAGGGTCATTTGTTAAAGCAGTCCTAGGAGACTAATTCACATGTTACGTTCAATTATCGTTATCTTTTAAGATTTCACTTATTAGGTTATCAAGGGGCAATAAACAGTGGTCTATGGAAGGCAACACTCAGACTACGCACCCCAAAGACAAGAGCTCACCTGCCCACCTGGCAACCCTACCCTGAGCCTATGAATACTGAAAGCAGTCCCTCCTCTGCTAGGGTAGAGGGGCATTATCTAAGTTGTACCTCATCCTTCTTCTCCTGAATGCGTCGTCTTTCTGCTTCAATAGCCAGCTTCTCCTGGATTTCCTGAGCAATTTCACAGTCTTGTTGTTCACTAAAAGAAAGAAAGAAAGAAAGAAAGAAAGAAAGAAAGAAAGAAAGAAAGAAAGAAAGAAAGAAAGAAAGACACTATGAATAAAGAAAATAAGAAATGATTTTTCCTAAAAATAACACAATTTACTGAATACTCACTATAAGCCCCTGTACGTTTTTCTATCATTTAATCCTCACAATAGTGATGTAAAGAGTTTGATACTGTTACATCTTACAGAAAAAAAAAAAAAAAAAAAAGCTGGGGCTGAGTAGTCAAACCACTTCCCTAAGATCACAGAGAAAATAAGCGCCAGAACCAGATTCTGATCCCCAGACACTACAATGGAAAGTCCCATGCTTTTTCTGCACTCCTGAATCACCTCACCATACTGGGGCCACTCTACAGAGAGGCATGTTTTCTCAAGATTCTGCAGAGGAAACATACACTCTGAGATTAATGTCCACAAATACCCAAATAAAGATAGGGAGTACACAGAAAAAATTGGGGGAGAGCTCACTAAATATCACCGGAATCACTTCGAGGTGGTATGACTTTAAAATGATTGGATGTATTTTTCAGTTTCACTAATACTTAAAATACTCCCCAGCTTCAATTCACAATAGACACCTCCTGGCTGATGCCAGTTTTCTTCATACTCAAGCCCCTAAGAAAACCAAATGTTGTAATACTGTAGCTAGCATAGTTTGTTTGGGCATTCATGCATTCAACAAAGATTTAAATAGCACCTGCTGTGGTCCAGGCACTATGCTCCTCACTGAGGAAGCAAACATGAGTAAATCTTCACTCTGCACTCAGAAGCTCACAATACTTTTTTGGTGAAAAAAACAAGAGAATGATTTTGGTGGGAGAAACAGATCCTTTAAAACAGAACCTCTAAAACAGCAGTTCAAACAAAAAATAGGGTTTGGATCTCTCAGAGATGGTTACAAGTCCATATGTCTTCTGGATTCAGGTTTCAAGAAAAGTCATTGGGAAGCCTAAATCTCCAGAATGTGATAGTTCTGGAGAGCCAATTTTTACACAAAACTGTTAACTAGGAATGAAGACCACAGACAGGTTTAGAGCTTACTATTTAAAAAGATGCTGGAATAAAATCATAATTGTGATTTATAGATGCAGTTGTTTCCTAAACAAATAAATCCTCTCATTCTCCCCCTGCCAAGTGAACTTTAAATACTCAGTAGGGGCATGTGGGTGGCACGTCAGTTAAGCACTGACTCCTGATCTCAGCTCAGGTCTTGATCTCAAGATCCCAAGTTCAAGCCCTGCATTGGGCTCCATGCTGGGTGTGGAATCCACTTAAAAAAAATACTCAGTGAATCTCAGTCTTGGTTATATGTTCCATATTTAACAAACAGCATTTTGTAATTTAAAAGTGTTGTAGAGAGCAATAATCCTAACTTCAATTGAGGAATTAAAATCCATATATTCTATTCTGACAAAACTGAGAGGAAAGAATTATTTTAATTTGTATGGAAATGGGTCACTTAACATGCTTGGAAATAGGTAGGTGTTGGTGGAAGATGTGACACACACACAGGTGTGTACACATGTGTTATGCACACACAAGACAGAAAAGAAGGAAAAGAAAGTAAGACAGCACAGGGAAGGGATGGCAAGATTCCGTTAGAATCAGTAGGAAAACCACTGGAGAAGGTGGCTGCAGATGTGATGTCTGGTTCTGCCACTGACAGCCAGTGAGCTGCATCCTCTTGTGTCAATTTAACAGCTATAAAAGTATTTGCACTTAACGACTTCATTTAATAGGTCTAACATTTTAGGACTCTTATCCACTCAAGCCAAAGTACTGAAAAGAAAAAAATAACTACTCAGAATAGGTTTTATTATATAACCTCTTTTCATTTACTCACTTCTAATAATTAAGAATCATACACAAAATCATGGTCTTAGTTTTCAAGTATGCCTCTATATGCATCTCCCAAATTCATGTAGAATCTACACAGGACTTAGCAATTGTTAATTAAATGCAGATGATAACAGATGGGAAGAAAGCAGAAGCTCGGTAGAGAAGGCAAATCCAAATGAAATGTTAAAGATCACAACTGACATAGATGTATCTCCTCGTATAGAAAATAGCCAAACCATGGAAAGAGCCTAGATGTCCATCAACAGATGAATGAATAAAGCAGATGTGGTATATATTTATAATGGAATATTACTCAGTCATCAGAAAGAATGAAATCTTGCCATTTGCAACAACTTGGATGGAACTAGAAGATTTTATACTAAGCCAAAGAAGTCAGGGAAAGACAAATACCATATGATTTCACTCACATGCAGAATTTAAGGAACAAAATAGATGAACGTAGGATAAGGAAGGAAAAATAAAACCATAAAAACAGGGAGGGAAACAAACTGTAAGAGATTCTTAACTACAGAGAACAAAATGTGGGTTACAGGGTGGGGGAGGTGGGTGGGAGGGAGCATGGGGGATGGGTGGTGGGCATTAAGGAGTACACTTGATGGAATGGGCACTAGGTATTACATGCAACTAAATGATTCACTAAATTCTACCCCTAAAACTAATAATAATACATTGTATTTTAACTAAAATGAACTTCCATAAAAATGTTTTTAAAAAATAACAAACAAAAAAAAAAGAAAGAAAGAATTGAGGTTTAAGCTAAGCTTAATTACTTCAAATCATATTGCCATGAAGGACCAGATTTAATTCATTCAGCCAATTATACAGAATCCAGAGGAAGCAAAATCAAGTGATAAAGAAGTAGTCAACAACTGGCAAATCTGACGCTGGACAGGGCCCCCAGGATGCAGATTGAGTGGGAGGTTCCAGTTCATTAATATTTACAGCATTTCACCCATCCAGTGATGTGCAACTGTCAAAATTACCAGAGTGTGAAAATCATGAAACTTCCTTATTTCAGTTAGGACTATCTGCCAAACCCTGAAGTCCCAGGCAGAAATATAATACCTGGCTCTCTTCTAATTTAAGACCTATAATCCATCACTCCCTGAATCTTCATTTATATTTAGTGTTTTATTTTTATCTCAAGAATCTCTGAATAATCTCATTATGCTATCATTACCCTAATTCAGGATCTTAAACCTCTACACCAGCCTGAGAACTGCCTTTCATAGCAAAGCACTGTGGATCATATACAGAATAGTTGAGAACTCTAGAATATTTTTCTAGCTCTGGCTCTGATCTTCACCTGGTTGTGACCCCGAACCTCTCTACACATCTCAAATCTCTTCTGAAAGATTTATTTATTTATTTGAGAGAGAGAGAGAGCAGGGAGGAGGTACACAGGGAGAAAGAGTCCCAAGCAGACTCTGCCCTAAACACGGAGCCCAGTGCAGGGCTTAATCTCATGACCCTGAGATCATGACCTAAGCTGAAAACAAGAGTTGGTCGCTCAACAAACTGAGCCACCCAGATATCCCTCAAATCTCTCTCTTTAAACTCCATTTCTATTACCCTCAAATCAAACCTTGTCGTCTCTTCATTTGACCATTGCTCAATAGCGGCCTTCACAATCCTCCACCTACCCAGTCCACAAACTAGGCCTCAAAATGAAAACCCCAACAGGTTCTCTGTTGTTTCTAATATAAAATCTGCAAAATCTAAATTCCTAAAAACATAATTTATGTAACCTTTCGGTCCAGGTTTTGACTACTTTTCCAGCCTCATCCCCTACCCATGCCCTTAATCACACCCTGTAGTCCAGCAAGACTGAACATCGTGTAGGTACCATGAGATTCCAAGTTCTTTTACCTCTTACCTTCCCTATTACCTCCTCTGGCGAGAATGGTTTTCCCCAGCTAGGACTACACATTTCTAATTAACCATCAAGGTTCAGATTACCTGTATCTTTGTTGGGATGGTTTTCCCAGTCTCCTCTCTTCATAGGAATGAACTGTATTCTTCAATTTCCTGTGGCTTGTGAGATTATCTGGAGATTTATAATGCTCAGAGCTTTATTCTGAGGCTCTTAAGGGCAATGGCTATATTTTACTCCTATCTCTGGTCTCTAGTGCCTTTCATGGTGACAGGTATAGCAAAAGTCAGTGACAGCGTTTTTTCCAAAATAAGGAAGATGAACAAAATGATAACTAAAGTTCTCTCTATGAATAATAAAACAGAAGGATAAACCCTTCCTCAAAGACAGCACAAATAATAGGTTTTCCTGTTTCTCTGAACAAGAATGACATTAAATTGAGGGGTGCCTTCACTTCTTCCTTTGCCCTTTCCTCCTTAAAACAATACCTTGTGGTAAAATCCATCATTGAGATTTAAGGATGGGGGCCACTCTCAATTAAGAAATGCACCCTGTGAGCTTTTAAAGCATTGGAAAAGAACAAGTCATTGTGCTGGAAGAGACCTTACATGTGATCTTTCCATTTACCTAACTATTAAAGGAGGAGACTAAGAAAGAACTTTTGTCACATGCTGGAGTTATAAAGATAACTGAGGGTGTAATTTAAAGCATTCCAGGGCAGCCCGAGTGGCTCAGTGGTTTAGCACAACCTTCAGCCCAGGGTGTGATCCTGGAGACCCAGGATCGAGTCCTGGAGACCCGAGATCAAGTCCCACATCAGGCTCCCTGCATGGAGCCTGCTTCTCCCTCTGCCTGTGTCTCTGCCCCCCTCTCTCTCTCTCTCTCTCTCTCTGTGTCTCTCATGAATAAATAAATAAAATCTTAAAAAAAAAAAAAAAGCATTCCAGAAGATTCTATCTCTCCCTGAAAAGCAAGAGGTTCAAGGAAAATAATAGCAGCAAACACCCCCAGGAAAGAACTGTAGGAAAGAGTACCCCTAGAAAAGAGTAAAGAAATCCAAAACAACTCAGAAAGTTCTTTGATATCCACTATTTCCCTGGATTCCTCCCAAACCACCTACAAGGCAAAGGGACAGAGATTATTTTCCACATGCTACAGGGAAGAAATATAGACTCAGAGAGATGGACCAAATGGCTCACAGTCCTAAAGTTAAAAGTGCTGAGTTCATATTAGAATCCACATGTCCCAAAACCTAGAAAGTGTTCCAACAACAGAGAAAAATTTTCAAATCAAAGAAAACTATAGGATAGCCACTACAGGATTTATAATTGAATAGTGAAAGGCAGGAGAGGGACAGACACGGAGTCTCTTCCCTGCCCTGCTGCTCCACAGAGAAAATCAGTCCCAGCGTGAGTCCCTCCCACCCCCAAATCCTCACAGGTCTTTGTAGCGCTTCTGGAGCTGAGCCTGAGCTTTCAGGTCTTCCTCCTGAAGCTGCTTAGCCACCTGGAGATCATGTTGGACCAAACGGTTCCGTTGAATGTTCGATGCCAAATGATGCTCAACTGGACAGAAATATTGAAGACAGGAATAACAATGTTTCAGTTTTTGGCTTATTAATAGTATGCCTCAGAATAACTTAAGAAGAGCTTTTCCCTTAAAAAGAGCCTCACACCTATGACTTCATTTTATGCTCTCAATAATGCTATATAACAGGCAACTTCTTTGTATCTTTCCATTAAGTAAAATGAGGATCAGAAAGGTTAAGTAATTTGCTCCTGGTCACATGGCAAAATAGTGGTAGTGCCAGGACTTCCACACAAATGCTCTAAGGCCACGGCTCCTCTGCTCCACCAGTTGTCACTCTATTTATAAATTACATTTTTCAATACTTAATGTTTATATTGACATGTGAATTAATGATTCTTAAATTACATATTCACAAATATGTACTTTTATGTAACAAATACAACTTTAGCTGGATTTAGCTTCCATGATTACATATATAAATACTATGAAGACTCCACAATCCAGATACTGCCAATGCCTTGGAAAGATGTTCAAGCCCCTCTTCTAGGGGAAGGGATAGATGCCAGATAGTGTCTCCTTCCTATAACACTAAGGCAAGAGAAAAAGTTCAAGTCCCCCTTCTCCTTCCATACACCCAACAGTCTCCTAATCCCTGGCAGCTGTCATACTTCAAAATACCCAGAATTTCATCCCCCACCCAGGTGACATTTGCCTAGATAAATCCCCCAGGATAGATGGACAGTGTAGGCCTGGTGACTCTGTTCCTGGCTGTCTCACCCTAAGAAACCTGCCTCAAGCTACCACTAAAAAAGAAAACAGAAGAAACATAATGAGGGCCATTACTCACTCTCTTGTTCCTGTAGGCTGTGGGCCAGGGTGTGGTCCTCTAAAACAGCAAAATCTCGGCACACTGCAAAGGATGAGGGAAGAGAAGAAGACAAGAAGGCTCATTGGTAATATTTTATAGTTTTTTAAAAAAGAATTGTGTTTACTTCAAAAATCAATTCTAATATTATAAGATAACATGCAATGTAAAATAGTGACTAGTTAGTATAAAGTCTTCAATCATAAAAATCCACATAGTACGTGCTTAGTGCCAAGCACAGGGTGTCACAAAATAATGGTTAGCTCTTATTCCTGGCCTACCTATACTAACCACAGAATCAGAACTCAGAGGTCCAGAAATTCTAGTCCGCTAAGAGAGAGCAAGTGCTACTGCCATAATACAAGAGACAAGAACATTCTGCATACTGCAGATGAGAGAAAGTGGAGTCCTCGCATATCAGAGGAGTTAAGAGAAATCTATCTAGCCTTTTCCTCAGTTATCTGGGTGGAGGGGATCCTCTCTCAGAGACTGACAGCTATCTTGGTATCTCTAAAGAAAAACATACATTTATTAGTCCCTCAGGTAGGGGCAGATCTCTTTGTCAAGGATAATCACATTCTTTAATGGGTCCACACCCTCAGACATGAGTTAGAACTGGCTCCTTACATGTCCCTAAATGTAGAGCTTCCTAAAATGAATCTGTACACCAAAAGAAAATGGGAACCTTAGAGGATCCAGGAATCCGTCCCTAATGTTGCCTCAATTTGGAGATCGGGGCAGGAGCATTTAGTGGCCTTTTTAGAAGCAAATGGGAAAAGATGGTCTCCAAGGTCTGTTCTACCCTAAACAGCAATTTAAACTCCTGTTTCTTAAAACAAACATATACATAAAATAATACTTATGAAGGATTCTTATTATGACATGTGCTTTTTTACTTGTTTGAAGGACATGTAGTTTAGACGGTAACTTCTTGCTCTATTCCCAACATGTAACTCACATTAAAAAGGAAAAGTCCTCAAAGCCATAAACTAGTACTAGGGATTTATCTAGGATTCCAGAAACTATACCATAGCATTAGCAGAGGTTATAGATTTCTTTCCGCAGCTTTGGATTTGCCTATGAGGACGTTTACCTAAAATGGAATTTAAAAAAACCACACACACATTTTTGCTATTTTTAGCACTTACATATGCTAACATATACACTCATGTAGCCCTGTCCCTGAGAAATAATGCCATAAAAAAAGTAGGTAGATCTTGGACAATAGGTTGCTCCAAAATGGTTTTACAAATCATTTCTGCCTAAGAACCGCTTAAACTATATATGAACTGCTTACCCTTGTTCAAATGCAACTGTGAAACTAGTAATTCCAGTAAAAAGTCCTGTGCTTTGACATCAGATATATTCTCAGCAAGTTGTAACAACTGTGTCCCTGATCCTAGTTACCCTGTATTTCAGAGAATGAAAGTGCTTTCAAAATGACCTGGTGAACCCTTTCAATTAACAGGTGAGGAAAGTGAGGGCTGTAAGGAACAAAGGCTATTATTAAGGCCAAATGGAGTCTGTTGGTGACAAGGCTAGAAGTCAGTGTCCCAGCCAGTAAGGGCTCTTTCCTTCCCTGAAACCATGACAGCCCTCCTGGACTTCAGGCAAACCATGAGGTTGGAACAGACTGAAAGGAGATATTCGATATTGATCAACATGCATTCCCTAAAATGCTTAGCTAATTAATATTAATTGATTAAATGGCTAAAACATGTATGAATTTAGTTCACAGAAAACAAATATTCAGAATGAATTAGCCAAAATGAATATAATCAAATCTTGTTCAAAAGAATGCTATCTTAATATGTTGCCTTATTATTTGAAGTGCTTTTATTTTACTGCAAAAGCTTATGTGTGTATACTAAAGTCAGTATTAAACTTAATTAAGATTAGATTAATTGTTGAGATGATTATTTTTCAAATCATGGATGACAACCTGTTATTAGGTCAAATCAATTTACTAAGACTAGAACAAGTATTTAAAAATTAATAGATTCAAAAAAAATGAATAGAAAAAAGTATAGCATACACAGTGGAGGAAATTATGGTATGGAGAAACTTTTTCAGTTTTACACACACACACACACACACACACACACCTACACACATAAGTATATATGGTATGTAGTAGCTCACAATGTAAAACATACTTCATCCTGTATATTATACTCACAAAAAAAGCCACTTCACTTTATGTTATCAGAGCAAAAAATTATGCCAAACAATATATTTTATATATATTTTAATGTCATGCTGAATAAAATAAAAAATTATAAAATCGTTGCAATTTTCCATGTGCATACCCATGTGAAGAACTTCAATAATTTTTTTTTTGCTTTAGTCAGTGCAACATTAAAAATATTATGTTTATGGACTTAAACACTTGTAATAAAAATATGTTTTTAATACACAGCACTGACACAAACTGAATTAGAATCGTGCTCATCTGTAGAGAGAAGCAAAGGGCAGGAGTGTCTTTGCTATATCAGGTGTTCTCTTGTTTTAGGAACAAAATAGAGAAGACTACTGCAAATAAGGCAAATATTAACATCTATTAAATCTATTAGGTTCTTACATTTTGTATTTCTTCTGCTTTTTGTAATTTTTATATTGCATTTTAAATTCTACAATTAAATACAAACATTTTTAAAATCCACATCTTTAATTCCATCAGTAGCATATATTGCTAAATCATAAACATGAAGACACATTTGACATAACAGGTACAAGGAGTTTATGAATCGCTAGTTACCATAACAATGACTCTTCTCAATGATTTCTTACTATTTAAACAAGAACAAAGTACATTCAATTATCATGATTTGATCCTAAATCTTACAGCATATAGGGGTGAGGGCTTGAGCTAGCAGAGAATCTAGAAGCTCTTCAAGGACTAGAAGGAAGTGCACACACTCATACATGGAATTATACTGTCAATACGCTGATTTAGCACTTCAGAGCTTAATAAGAACTTTCAAATAGATAATCTCACTTATACCAAGTATTATGTGTTTAATCCAGTTTCTTCTGCATCCACTCTAGTTCCCTTCAAGATATATCTTTGCATCGTGACTCTACTACTAGCTGGAAAAAAATCACACATTCAGCCACCTTTTAAATCAGTATCCAGGCTGGGAATTACAGAAATACTTCACAGCCAGGCCAAGTTCAGAGCCTAGATAGTTGTTCCTTCCCTAATCTACTCTACTTTGAAGTAAACAGTATAAACACTACTGAGGATAAACAGCATAAACTCATCTCACCATCTTTCCCTGCAAGCACATTTAAGATGTATCATTGGACCTTGAGCTCTTACCTTCCCACGTCTCAAACTTTCTCCCTCCTATGTTCACTTTCACTCATCCGAATTTCAGGCTGATGTTGATATTAAGGCAACACCAACACTCTCCTTCATTCCCATTCAAACTTCAATGGTCCTGTAATCTCTAACCTCAAACATTTTCCCCACAATTAGGGCATGGTAGCTAAGTCTCTTTTGAAAACTAATAACCATGCAACTCTGCCTCATTGCTTTTGAAGAACATCAACAGAAAGAAACACACTTTATCATTCAGCTCAAATACACAGCTGCCTCCCCAACCAGTTGCAAACTCTTCAGGAGAAGGACCCTATTGGACTAATCTCTGCACCTTCCACACAGTTAGCACTGGGCGTAGCATATAGTAAGACTCCAAGAGATATTAATGGAAAAAATGAAGAAACACTGATCAACAAAGTCAAAACACAGTAAAAATTCCATTGACAAGAGAAGAAAACAATTTTATGAACAGAATTGAGCTCTTTTGTTATGACAGCAACACAGAGGCTTACAAAATTTTCAAATATTTAAATAAAAACTAGAAATCTTCCTCATTCCCATTAAATGAAATATAGTTTTAGTGATTCTTTTTAATCCAGATATATACATATAGGGATATAGTGAATTAGTTTGCATTGAGCCAAACAAATTTCAGAAATAAGAAGTGGGATTTATATATACATATAACACACACACACACACACACACTCCCCCATCCATTTTCCTTGAAGAAAAAGATGTTTTTAATTCATTTATGGATCTCCCTAAATAAATAAATGACATAGAATATATCTAGAAAGCACAGTCATTCAACAAACATTTGTTGAGCTCTTTTTTAGGATAAATAAGTCATCTCCAAGCCATCAAGAAGATAGAGATGACAGAAAGGTAAGTAAACATAAACACAATATAATTTAATAAATGTTAGAAAGACCTACAGAATATTCTTTGAGGGCATAAATAATGGAGGAGTTATGCTTGGTATGAAGTGGAGGTAAGTATAAGAAATGGGAGTGACTCAGACAAAGGTATCCAGAAACCTTAAAATAGCTAACATACAAAACAAATTTCAAAGGAAGGTTAAAATTCTTAAGGGCAGAAGGGGTAGGCATTCTCAGTGAAGGAGATCAATTAACTCTTACAAACCAGAAGAGTAAAGACAGCATTCCACTTCTGTCCTTCTTTTACCCACATCCCAAAACTTTCTGGAAATAACAATTCCAATGAGTCAATCTTTACAAGCTTCCACTCACATACAAATGCCTGGATTAATAATACACTCACTAGAAACTTTTTCTTTCAACTGCATCTGTATGCCTTTTATATTCTGGTATAGCTTGTAAATTATTCTATTTTTGTGTAAATGCTATTAGCAGCAGATGGGATACCTACTCATCACATTGAGAGCAGGGATAGTACTTGCTTTCCTTTGTTCCATACACATGAAAACAGCCTCTATGAATGAGGATGATATTCCAGACATATATTTTGTCTTAAAAAATTTGGTAATGACACTCAGGCACAGTTGACACTAACATAAAAACTGTTGATGACAGTGCACTTTCATATTTATTTCTCCTAGCCACTTGAAGGTAAAGGCTTTATCAATACTCTCGTTTTATTTATGAGAAAACTATGACTCAGAGAAATAAAGTGACTTGACCAAGATAGCCCAAAAATAAACAAATGAATCAGAACCAAATCAAGCTCTTCTGGCCCCAAAAGTTTCTGTTCAAAGTCTATATTTCATTACATCAGAAAAGAGTGATATCATTAAATAGTAAATAAGATAAATATGCATTTATTGATAAAATTGTGAATACAAGAGAATTTAGGTAAGGGTGATACATATACTTAGAATGTGGATTCCAGGTCTCAAAATAGAGCAATAAAAATGTGACATCACTTATTTTGTCTCACTCTCTCCCCAGAATAAGTCTCTATAGCAATCAGGCTGTGTTTACCTCTGAAAAACAACAGCAATAAAAAGATCTTTTCATCTACAGTGTTTCATGGGCAATCTACAAGAAGATCCCTCAGCTGTGAGTATAGTGGGAAATTCTGAGGAAAATCTCCCTTTGGGATCTAACCACCTCCCCCCTTCTCCTCTACTTTCCATCCAACATCAATGAGTATCCCCCTTTGCAAAGAGCGTATTAATGAATTTCATACTAATGTGTCCAAGTGATACATATGTAAACCCCTATGCTTTTGTTTGTTGCCCTACAAAAGGAAAAGCTCTAATAAAATTGCCTGAGTAAAAGAGAAATGGGATGCAGGAGAAAGTGTAAACAGTTATCCTAATGACAAGTTTTCAACGTTTTCATAATCAACAAAGTATATATATATACACATATATACCAATATCACCAATATCACCACCAATACCAATCCAAAATGAACCTTCATCCCCATCCCCGTAGCTCAGCTATGGACTGTGGACACTCTCTTAACCATCTGCCCCAATAATGAGTCCCAAAATAGCAGATAGCTTTGAGTCACTGGCCACTCTGACAACTGAAACTTCCCTTTCAGGCAGAAGGTTGAAACAATGAGAATAAGATCTCAGTGATGTTTGAGCAGTTAATTTACTAGAGGATAAGGGATAACTGAAGCCCTTGATCCTTCTCTGACTTTTAGTGTCCTAGATGTCCATCCTGTGGAAATTAACAACATCCAAGTACGGTATGACAGAAGTTGGAGAGTAGCACCTAATTTTGGCTGATGAAAAACTGGTCAATGACATAGGTATTCCATCCTCATTTACTTTGTTCCTAGTCAAAGTAGCCAATGGTTAGGCCTAGCTTTCTGATCAAGTCTCCAAATCTCCTGTTCTATCCCATATACTATGGTTATTTCATCTGTCTAGAAGATAGATGATCCTTCTGAGAAGAGACCCATAATATAATTAAATCAGATCCACTTTTCTAAAATATTTATCCTTAATGTAATTGCCCCCCTTACTAAATTAATTGCAAAGGGCACACATATTTCTATAATTCCTTTATGAAAGACAGAGACTTTCATCCACGTTTTGTACAAATGACTGAGTCAAGTACTATTAACCAATGTTTCAACTATTTGGGGATTTTTATGGTTACTGGTTTTGGTTTACATTTTAGTTCATTGGTGTGGGTACAGAACACAGAGAATGGGAAGAAAACTTAGTCACCATACTACGGATTGGGTGTGGAGGGCAGAACTCTGTTCTATCTGCCTGAGGCACCTCTCCACTGTCTAAAAAATTCATAATCAACTTTCAAAAGCCTCACTCAAATGTCATTTCTCTATTATCCAATCTTCTTGAATAAAGCCAAAACCATCACAATTGACTGTCACATAACCAACAGATATGCCTATACATTTTTCCCCCAGTGACTTCATAGGATATAGTAAATATAATACTATAGCACTAATCTTATTATTACCTTTACCCATCTGTTTCCTCAGCATACATTCAAGATCCTGTAAGGCAGGAAAAATATTATGGATTATTTTATCTCCAACATTTATCACAGTTCTTGAGATAATGATTTTCAAATAAATAATTGTGGAAATGAGGGCTCCTAGGAAAATGATGACCAATATAAATGAGGTACCATGATATACTGCATTTTTTGCAGGTATGAGCCCATCCTCACCTTCCAGCTAACCTGAAAAAAAAAAAAACTGAGGAGCTCCATGTCTGTCCACATTACCTAAAATGACAGTAAAGGGGGGCGCACACCTGGATGACTGAGTCGGTTAAACATCTAACTCTTGATTTCAGCTCAGGTCATAACCTCAGGGTTATGAGGTAGAGCCCGTGTAGGGCTCCCCGCTCAGCACGGAGTCTACTTCTCTCCCTCTCCCTCTGCCCCTTCTCTTGCTCACTTTCTTTCTAAGATAAATAAATCTTAAAAATAAAATATAAAATAAAATGAGAGTAAAGAGTTTCTGGTTCCATCACCCAAATTTCAGATACATTATACATATTATAATGGATAAAAGTTGATAGAATCCTAGAATATCTAGAAAGGTAGTACATTCAGTCAGATGGTCAACTGTTGGTCCCTTTAGACCACAGTTCAAAACGTCATTCAATACATGAAGAAATGATGGCTCTGAGAGCTGGAATAATAATGTCAAGGATCACACAAATAAGTGTCTAAGATTAGACCCCCAGACTACAAAAAGTGTGTGTATACATCAGGATATGTGTTAAGCTAAATAACCCAACAGGATACATAAGATGTGCATGGCATTTTGAAGCAGAGAATGTAACGTGTGCTAAGATACTGACAGGAATTTTCAGAATCTTGGAGTGGTGTCCTGACTCATCTGAGAAAACCTTCTCAGTCTTCAGAAATCTTCTATAGTAGCAGACTGCCAAAGAGTCTTAAAATCAGAAAATGTTAGTAAATTAAGGTAAATGAAAAAAGGGTCAATATCGGAAGAAATAAATAAATTGATTAATTAATTAGTTTGTTTGTTTTTTAAAATATGGGGGGAAGAATCTTGAAGGATCTTTGTAATAGGAAAATATCTTCCAGGTGAATCAATCCTGCCACAAACATTACTGAGAGATAAAAAGCTACCCTTTTCAAAAAAGGTGCTACAAGGAGCAGAATTCTGCAAAGTTCTACCAAATATCTGGTCTGCTAAAGTTATCACTTTGGTGAGAGCACCAAACTGTTTTAGAGTATCAAGAATTCTAACCTCAAGAAAATATAGCTAAGAATAATGAAGGGATCTAGGCCAGGTTCTCTAGTTTCTTCAAATATTTCTAAGCTTCAATCTCTGGTCATAAAAATGTGCTTATTCATCACTTTCTTAAAATTATGGAAACTGATTATCAGAAAAGGTTTTAGTAGTTGTCAAGTCCAATCTTACCCTGTCCAAGTAACCATCCTCTTAAATATTTCATCCCCAGGAAGCCCATTTCCTTTCAACGCAGCACCCCCTGTAAATAAATATAAGTAAGGGGGATCCCTGGGTGGCTCAGTGGTTGAGCGCCTGCCTTCGGCCCAGGGCATGATTCTGGAGTCCCAGGATCAAGTCCCACGTCGGGCTCCCTGCATGGAGCCTGCTTCTCCCTCTGCCTGTGTCTCTACCTCTGTGTGTGTGTGTGTGTGTGTGTGTGTGTGTGTGTGTGTGTCTCATGAATAAATAAATAAAATCTTTAAAAATAATAATAGGAAGAGAAGAAAGAAAGAAAGAAAGAAAGAAAGAAAGAAAGAAAGAAAGAAAGAAAGAAAGAAAAGTAAGATGGTCTTCAGAAGGACAAAACCTGTCAATTCATAGACATTATCCACTGATCCTACTTCCAGCCTTGGGTAGATTGGCGGTGGTGGTTGGGGGAGGGGGTTGCATAAAAAATGGCACTCTGAAATCTGTTCAATACACCCTATAGATGATTATCCATGTGGCTTATCATACAAGCTAGGCACAAGTAAAGGTATTCTCCATTATATGAGCTGACCTTTAAAAAAAAAAAAAGATTTTAATTATTTACTTGAGAGACACAAAGAGAGAAAGAGAGCATGCACTAGTGGGATGAGGGGTAGAGGTAGAAGCAGACTCCCGCTGAGCAGGGAGCTTGATGCAGGACTCAATCCTGGAACTCCAGGATCATGACCTGAGCCAAAGGCAGACACTTAACTGACTGAGCCACCCAGATGCCCCATATGGGCTGATCTTGTGACCCTTTCTGACTATAGGTGACACACCTGACTTTGCAACTTCATAAAATATTAGGAAGGATAAACCTCAAAATTCAAATACTGACTATATACTGTAGAATTACAATGTCACTTATTTTCCTTTTTAAGTATTTCTATATTTTCCAATTTCTCTACTCTGAAGAGTAGTCAATGTTTATAATCCTTTTAATAATATTTTATAATAAGATACATGTTTTTAATCTAATTTTCACATCTAAATAATGAAACAAATATTTGCTAGGAAAAAATGAGTTGCATTTGCAATGTTTTATTGATTCAGTTTATAGTTTCCTTAAGGTTACAAAATGAAAGGGTGTTGTTGTTGCTGTTGTTGTTGTTAAGGAAAAAAGTATATTACCAAATACAAAGTCTACATAAGTCCTCAAATTTGTATCTGATTTTCCTGAGAACCAAAGCAAGCTGGGAAATGTGAAAGTTGCCCAGTTTCCATTATCTAAAAAAAGAAAGAGGGATCCCTGGGTGGCGCAGCGGTTTGGCGCCTGCCTTTGGCCCAGGGCGCGATCCTGGAGACCCAGGATCGAATCCCACATCGGGTTCCCGGTGCATGGAGCCTGCTTCTCCCTCTGCCTGTGTCTCTGCCTCCCTCTCTCTCTCTCTCTCTCTGAGACTATCATAAATAAATAAAAATTAAAAAAAAATAAATAAAAATAAAAAAAGAAAGAATACCAGTTCTACACTGAATAGAAATATTTTACTAGCAGTAAACATGAAACTAAGCTGTTATAATGCTAGAACTTAAATAGAAAGCACTTAATGGACATCATCAATAGTTAAAGTATGTGTTTTAAATGTGTACCTACACATACACACACCACACACATCTTCAACAAAAGCCCAAGACTAAGTAAAGAGACATTAAAATGTCTTAAAGCAAAACAACTGATTTAACCCCAACATTTCACTCTGATGCAATTTATTAAAATCAGTCCCTGAGTTATTTTTTTTTCTAATCCCCCAAATTCAAAGTTAAATGAAAACCCCAGTAACCCAAACCACTTGTTTGGCAAGTAGATATGTTATAGTTGACCACAGACACATTAGATTGCAGGCAAGTGGGTTTTGAAAAATGCTGAGATAATGTAAGTCCTCAAATCAGAAGTACTACTTTAATATCATAAACCATCCACATCATTATCAGAGACCACAGAAGAACTGGGTAACTTATTGGAAAAGTGAAAATGGCTGAGTCAGAAATTTCCATCTGACAGAGCAAAAGATTGAGAGTGAGAGGAACAGTGAAAAAGTGGCAGGAGGGAAGATAGTAGGGTGGAAACAGAGCAATGTTTACCCATCCCGGTAGAACTGTCAGGTAAAACATTCCATAAAGAAATATCTGACTCAGAATGCCTGTGTGGCTCAGTGGTTGAGCTTCTACCTTTGGCTCAGGGCATGATCCCAGAGTCCCAGGATCCAGTCTTGCATTGGGCTCCGTATAAGGAGAAAGAAGGAGGAGCCTGCTTCTCCCTCTGCCTATGTCTCTGCCTCTCTCTGTGTGTCTCAAGAATAAATAAATAAAACCTTTAAAAAAAGAAAGAAAGAAAGAAAAATATGACTCAAGTTATCGTAAAGTATAAAAAATACCCACAAACACAACCTCACAAGCTTCCTGTGTTTGCAGGCATCAACTTTATGGATCAGTACTCTGAAGCCAACCTTTTCTGTGTTGACAGTAACCAAAATACTACTCAAGAAAAGTTACAACTCAGATCTTATCTATTTTCAGAAAATGCAGATCTAGATCCTCTCTTCTCAAGAAGCATCCCATAATCTCAAAATGAGGCTCAACCTGCAGGTCACTTAGTCTACACTCCCAAAAATTGGTGCTTAGGTTCTGTCCTTGCATTCCCACCAAGTGATCGCGAGTGAAGCTCCCTTCAAACTCTGTATGATGTACCTTTATATCATCCAATGTTGGAATAGATGTTAGAAAAGATTTCCTTAAACTAGACCAAATCTGTATGGTCTATCCATCACTATTCTATCCATTCAGGTCACAAGTTTTCCCCCATACTATATACGGGAACCACTACTCATATATAGATATTTCTTCAAATTAACTAAAATTAAATTTTAAAAATTCAGTTCCTCAGTCTCACGAGCCACATTTTCAGTGCTAAATAACTATATGGGGCTGATGACTACCATTTTGGACAGTGTGAAATACAGAACATTTCCATCATCACAGAAGCTCTATTGGACAGCACTGCTCTAAACAATAATCACAGTGAGATAGATAGGTTACCGCTAACTTAAACTAGACCACTCAGTAGCATTTAAAGCCATTTTAATCATCTGTGTCTGTGTGTATGCAAACACACACATGTGCATATGCACTTATATTTTAACCAACAGATGTAGCTCACTTTACCAGTATAGGCAACCAAAGGTTTTGAATATATTACTGGTCTTGTGTTAGCCACTGATTTATCTTCAAAATTCGTGTATTTCTCCTGTTTCTTTTTCTTCAGCTATAAAGTGGTGGTAGTTTTGCTAACTTCAGCAGTGTGAAAAAAGAAAAAGTTATTCCACATTTATCAAGCAAGTACTGTGCAGATATAGTCACTGAAACAAAGTGAGTAAATACCCACTTAGAAAGGAAATCGAACTGATTTCAATACAGTTAAAGGAATTCAATTCTGGGAAATACATCTGCTACTGAATAAACCCACCAGATGGCTAACACTTACTGACCAAACACTTACTGAAGAATTCTGCATTCTGATTAACAAATCTACATCTGTGAATTTCAGTTGATCCCGAAAATCAAACTGGTCAAAAGTAGAGAAGATTCTCCTCAGTTTACTGTCTTTGGTGCACTCCTTAAAGAACAATTACATTTTACATGGGTGCTCCATTTCAGAACAATTCAGAAATATGTGAATTTACACAGCAGGTAAATAAGTAATTACTTTTAATATCATAAAAATTATTTAAAATAAATCATTCCTTCTTTTAAATGATTCGGTTTATTTTTAAATGGATTTAAAATTTCCTAACTGAATATAAAAAGATAAATATCAAAATTACACTCAGAGGGGTACCTTGGGGGCTTAGCCAGTTAAGCTTTGCATTCTTGGTTTTGGCTCAGATCATGATCTCATCAGGATCCAGGGATCTAGCAGCCAGCACATTGGGTTCTGTGCTCAGCACAGAGTCTGCTTGCTGTCCCTGCCCCTCTGCTCCTCTCACCCCCCAAATAAAATCTTTAAAAATAGTTACACTTAGAAAACAATGAAACTCTTTACACAGTGTTTTCTGCAATACTTTACATAGAGCACTTGTGTTCAGTGAATACTCACTGCTGTAAGGATACAGTATAGTGTAACCAAGTATTCTTATCCTGATTACAGTCCTGGGTCTAACACTCCCTAAATGAATAATCTTGAACAAATTAATATAGCTTACATTTACTCACCCAAAATAGGAGTGATAACAACCACTATAAGGACTTGAGCACTGCAGGAAATCTGTACACTTCTTTTTAAAAGGTATTCACAAATTATTCTGATGGAGATAACTTTCTATGTAGAAAACAAAAGATCCTTGATTACCACAAGCAGTCCTCAAAATACCCCAAATACTTAAATGTCCTTAGATAAGCAGTAGCAGACAGAACAATTTTCCACAAAGAATATCTAGACTGTAAGAATTTATTGCTTTTATATTGCATGTATCCCTAAAGAAACTCCGATCTTCTGTTGTTCCACTATTTGAATGGCACTTTTCCTGGCACTTAAACAAGCCCTCAAAAGGTTTGGCAGCCCTCAAATGGTTTTGGTTTCTCTGTTTGCCTTAGCCTAGAAAGAAAAGCCACCCATCTCCTTAAACCCCTGTAGGATAAACCCAGTCATGCCCATTAAAACCCAAAAGATCACATCCAACCCAACTTAAGTACAAGTTTACACCAGGGAAAGAAAACCATTTTGGTTTATTGGCTTCATATGACAAGAGAGTTTCCTTAAGTACTAGCTACGGCAAATTCTATTTACCCTGAGTCAGATATTTCCACTTTCAACGTCTCTCCTGCAAGGAGATACTTTAGCTAGCACTTTCTTTCCTATCAGGATTAGTAAACACATTTATTTTTTATTTTTTTATAATAAATTTATTTTTTATCGGTGTTCTATTTGCCAACTTACAGAATAACACCCAGTGCTCATCCCGTCAAGTGCCCCCCCTCAGTGCCCGTCACCAATTTCAAAAAAGTAAGGGGTGCCTGGGTAGCTCAGTTGGTTAACCGTCTGACTTCTGATTTCAGCTCAGGTCATGATCTAGATGGTAAGATCAAGCCCTGAGTCGGGCTCTGCTCAGCATGGAGTCTGCTTAAGATTTTCTCCTTCTGGGATCTCTGGGTGGCGCAGCGGTTTAGCGCCTGCCTTTGGCCCAGGGCGTGATCCTGGAGACCCGGGATCGAGTCCCACATCGGCTCCCGGTGCATGGAGCCTGCTTCTCCCTCTGCCTATGTCTCTGCCTCTCTCTCTCTCTCTCTCTCTCTCTCTCTCTCTGTGACTATCATAAATAAATAAAAAAATAAAAAAATAATAATACTTAAAAAAAAAAAAGATTTTCTCCTTCCTTTCCACCACCCCTTGTTCGTTTCCCAGAGTTAGGAGTCTCTCATGTTCTGTCTCCCTTTCTGATATTTCCCACTCGTTTTTTTTAAAGGGGGGGTGGGGGGGACTGGGTGACGGACACTGAGGGGGGCACTTGATGGGATGAGCACTGGGTGTTATGCTATATGTTGGCAAATTGAACTTCAATAAAAAAAATAAAAATAAAAATAAAAAAAATAAAAAGATTTTCTCCTCCCTCTGCTCTTCCCTTCTCTCTCAAATATATATATATAATTATTATTTTAAAAAAATCAAGAGTAATATTCACCCCCCCCCAAATTTTGTTTCAAATAGCAGCCATGGAATAAATAGGCATTGTAAAAAGATTCTCTTAGAATCCTGTTCCTATAAAGCAAATTGTACTACTCAACAGTTCCACTCTGGTAACTATTTTTCAGAACTCTACACACAATTCCAGTAATCTTAGATCATATAGATTTAAAAATATATAAAAAAAAACAAATGAGTAAATTTGGAGATTTTTTGGAATTTTACTCTGATATGCTGCCATATGCTCAATAATTGGTCATGTTTACTGACTAGAAATGTGTTTTTCTACAAGATATCTTGAGATCATGGGTACCTTTCTTAGAATCTAGGGGAATGCCTTTCCAGAAGATCAGGAGATTTAGCTTTCTAATTATAATACAAGTAGGCTTACATTTAAATCAGATTTCCTGGAAATTACCATCTATATAGAAGGAAGCAACCCAACAGTAAACTGAAAGAAGCTAGCTTATATTTCAAAGCACACCTAGAAAATGCCTATGCTGATAAACAGGGAGTTGAGCCAAGAATTTAAAAAGTGATTCTTTCAACCACTTTGGCTCTCTCTATGCAGTTCATCAGAGAGGGTATTTTATTTTTTAAGATTTACTTATTTTAGAGAGAGCATGCGTGCATGAGCAGGAGGGGCGGAAGGAGAGAGACAAAGAATCTCAAGCTGACTCCATACGGAGTGCAGAGCCTGATGCAGGGCTTGATCTCAAAACCCTGAGAGCACAACATGAGCTGCAACCAAGAATCCAATGTTAACCTATTGCGCCACACAGGTGCCCCTATTTTTTTTTTTTAATTTTTGAGAAAAAAAATGTACTCACCTTAGTGGTACTTAAGTTAGATGTAAACTTTTGATAGTTCCCTATTCCTAAAGAAAGCTGGAAATGAAGCAGCTACTGCTATCGGGAGAAAGAAGCAAAACCTGAAGCATAGAGGTAAATTCCAATAACGAGAAAGCTGAGACCTCTTCAATAAAGCAAAAATAAAGATTATATAAAGTGGCAGCATTATTCTGTCTTGGATTTTTCCTGCTGTGTAAAGAGTATTTCAGAGGGGGAAAAAAAAAAAAAAAAACTTTGGAGCTATACAGACCAGGATTCAAATATGGCTTACTTAATGGCTATAAGACCTGTACAAGTTATTTAATCTTTTTGAGGTTCAGGTTCCTCCTCTGTAAAATGAGAATAAATGTCTTGAGAACTAAATTAGACAAGTGAAGGGCCAACAAATACATCTGTCACTCAATAAAAGGAAATTCAATAAATGGAACCTATTATTATTGGCAGCATCAGAATTAAGGAATTCTTAAGTCCTATACTTATGTCCCATTAAGTATTTCTTCCAATCAAGTCCCTCAACTAAGTTACTCACTAACACAGATCTTGGCACTTGTCTAGTATAGAATCTATAATAGAATATGCAATCACTGCTTCCTCTTATGAATGTTTAGAAATATCCTGGCAAAAAATTAAACTGTAATCACACCTTACTACATTTCTATAGCTCTTGCTAACCATTGTCCAACTGAAGGAGAATGTTTCCTTTACATATTGTGGGCCTGAGTCAAAGGAAAATCAGTGTGTCTAAAATGTTTAATAAGCTCCATCACTTCAAACTTTCTTTTTCAAGCGAATGTCCAGAGTTAGAAAGCAGAGTAATAACCTACATCACTTCAAACTTTTTCTATTGAATGTCCAATGTTAGAAAAGTAGAATTACATGAGAAAGTCATGTAATAGCTTAATCAACATCAAGAATGATGAGGGTAGGGGATCCCTGGGTGGCTTAGCGATTTAGCACCTGCCTTTGGCCCAGGGCACGATCCTGGAGTCCTGGGATCGAGTCCCACGTTGGGCTCCCGGCATGGAACCTGCTTCTCCCTCCTCCTGTGTCTCTGCACCCCCACCCCTGTCTATCATAAATAAATAAACAAATAAATCTTTAAAAAAAAAAAAAAGAATGATGATGGTAGACTGCTGAGCAGAAGTATAACCAGTCAAAATATAAACACACGGGGATCCCTGGGTGGCGCAGTGGTTTGGCGCCTGCCTTTGGCCCAGGGCGCGATCCTGGGGACCCGGGATCGAGTCCCACGTCGGGCTCCCGGTGCATGGAGCCTGCTTCTCCCTCTGCCTGTGTCTCTGCCTCTCTCTCTCTCTCTCTCTCTCTCTGTGACTATCATAAATAAATAAAAATTAAAAAAATATAAACACACTAACAAGTAGATTAAAAACAGTGCATGCTTAAAACTAGATGTCTTTTCCTCATTTCTATTTTTGAGTTGCTCTAGTGAAAGCTTTCTCCCAAATCCACATGTCATTTTGGTATCTTTACTATTAGAAATGTGGATATTTCTTGCCCAATGTATAGAAATATAGCTTTATTGTAGCATATAAGGAACTCACAAGTTAAAGTACAAGAGCCCTGTTCTTCAATTCCAGACACCTGACAGAGTTTTAGTTCTGGTTCTGTCAACAGTTCACCAAGTGACCTCTGACAAGTCACTTTCCAAATCAGAGCCTCACTGTCCTGAGCTGTAAAGAATCAGTCCAAATTAAGAATTCATCCATCTCTGGGGCACTTGGCTGGCTCAAGTCACTTAAGCATCTGCCTTCAGTTTAGGTCATGATCCCAGGGTCCTAGGATAGAAACCCCCATCAATCTCCACATCTGGCTCCCTGCTCAGTAGCTTCTCCCTCTGCTCCCGCCCCCATCACACTGGTGTTCACTCTCTGTAATAAATAAAATCTTAAAAAATAAAAAAAAAAATCATCCAAATTAGACATAGGGTTGCATGAAAGGTAGTTGATTCAGAGTAAGTGTTAAACATTTCTCTTGGACACGAGTATATAAAATGTGATCATCACAGCCTGTATAAAAGACTACTCTATAGAATGACTGTTAGGCTTTCTCCTTCACCAAATACCGCTTTCTTCATTGTTTCTGATGATTTAACTATTCCCACCATACAAAATGGCAAACATTTGCTTTTATTAATCTGTATAGTAGCTTTAATCATCAATAAATCCTAAAATAACCTTTCATTCAACTGCTGCCTTATAAAAAAGTGATCTTTTTCTGTTTCAACTAGCAATTCTCACAGAGCCTTCAATACTAGGGCAAAATGAGACCATGTTATCGGTCACTTATTGTCCAATGAATATAAATGTGAACTGTGTCACTAACTAAAGGGCTTATACGGGGCAGATGATCACAGCATAGCCTGGGAAATTCAGAAGGCTTCTGAAAGATCACCAAATGTTTTAAATTCAAGTAGAATGGATTCTTAATATGCCTTGGATTTTTCTCTGCAATGCTATAGAAAGTAGCTTCAGTACATTCTATAGTATGCTTGGTTATCGTGTAATTCCCCTGCAGAGGAAGTGAAAGAAAATCAGGGGCCGCCTGCATCTGTGAATAGGAAGACAAGTTGTCCAAATCCTTTCTGCTCTACAAGATTTACTCGCTTTACTGTTTTTTTAAGGAGTAAAAATTATTTTGGCAATTTTTTAAAAATTGAAATAGCTGTCTATGAGTATAAATTTATTTTTTACAGCACTGTTTTTAAAGTAGTGTTAACTCCTAATATATCATATGAAGCTGAAAGAAACTAAACAATGTGGCCTTAGAAAACCATTCCAAAATAAGTACAACTGGACATATCCAGGCCCAAAGCAAAATCTATTGAGCTCTTACCCATGCTTTCCCACCTTTTGACCTTAAACCACTCCAAGTTCGCAATCTGTACATCGTCCCTCTAGTCTCCAACCAGAAACTTTCAGATTCTTCACTATCTCTTCTTACAATCAAGAAGTTTAAAAATACATGTTATGTTTGATATGTTTAGTTAAAGCTTTGTAAGAACCTTACTCCTTTTATGCCAAAATAAATTTAAAGGAGAAAACAGTAAATATAAAAATTCCGGGAGAAGTCAAAAAGTCAAAGTATTACAGGGCAACTTAAACAATAATGTCATCAGGAGCTTGATTGGATACCACAACATTTTATAGAAAGTTTTCATATCCATTTCTTCAGTTAGCTGCCATCAGAAGCCCATGTAAATATCATCTTCAATAAACAGATAAGGAAACTAAAGCTTAGAAATACTGAGTGTTATCTCTGAGATCTTACACCTAATAGGTGGTAAATAAAGAGATGTGAAACCAGGTCTTACAAGTCTAGGTTTGGGGTATTTCCCTTTAGGAAGAAATCAGTCCACTGAAGTTAAATTTTATACCACTAGTCTGATTGCAATTGGGATGAATTATTTAATGTACCAGTAAACTACAGCAAAGACTGCAAAATAATTCTAAGAAAAGCTCAGTTACTAAAAAGATGCATCGTAGAGGTATATAGAGTAAAAAATGTAGCCTCCTGTAGTATTTAAAATAGAAAAATGATAGAAATATTACATATTGCCAAGTAAACGGGAATCAGAAATGTCTCCATGTCTTATCTCCCTTCAACTGGCACAAATCTTTTCAACACCTGTTCCCCACATTTTGGGGAGAATACATGGAAAGAACCCATAAATAGGGAACAGAAAACTAAATAAAAATAAAATCTTGATAAACCCCAATATGAATAGCTGAATGACACCCTAATGATTTCTATTCTATAACCTACAAAGCAGTTTTATGCTTTACATAGTAATCAATTATGAAACAGAAAACAAACTTAGAACTTCAAGACAATCTGTGACAGACAGGTATCCTTCAGGTTTTAAGTGCCAATGAAAATTTCACATATCCAGAAGAGGCTTTGTAACACAAGGACTTTACTCAGTCACCACATCCAACTGCTCATGGTATTTCAGCAATGTCTCCTTTAGTTGTGTGATTACCAGTATCCATTTACTCTGGTGAAATAATTAGAATCACCCTTTTTACTCACAAAGGATCTGGGTTTGGCCTATAAATTCCTTGGTGATCCCATCTTTAAGCCTAGTGATTATCCTAGTACAGGGAGCTTGAGAGTCACTGAAACCAAGTTCCTAGACCTCAGGGATGTTAAAAGCACAGTAAACTGGCATCTATCAATAGCTCCCTAACTATTCTCTAAACCTCCTGTCTCTCCCCTCTAACATACACACTTAGCCAAAATGACCTTTTGAGGATCGGCTCTGTGAAGCTCTAACGGGGTAACTACAGAAAGAAAAGAAATGTTCTGTGGGTCCACTAAAGCCCAATTTGAAATAATAAGGTCTGACCATGGAAACCTGGAAAAACAAGAGAAGCAGACATGTCAAGTTAAAATCCTGCCATCACTGATAGGATAAGGGACCTTTTGTAGGCAAAGCTAAAAAGTGATCTGGTAAATACAGACATTGAGAATGAACAGTTCTTTCCAAATAGCTCTTGGCCCAGATGTCAGACCAAGCTCAAGAAGTACAGATGGGGGAACAAAGATCTTAAGTCTCTTCTTTCTCCTTATTTATTTATTTATTTATTTATTTATTTATTTATTTATTTATTTTCTCCTTTTCTACTTCAGGTTTCCCATCTAGACAATAAGGACTTTTGGACAGTATTTGTCAACCCTAACATTTTATATTTTACACATCTTCATAACACCAAAGGAAAAAACCTAACATTTTAAAGCATTTGACAGAATGTTACCCCCAACTTATGTAATTAATGTAATAAAGTAAATCATGGACTCCTCCATACAGTCAATTAAAAAAAAAATACAGAATCCAAAACAAATGTTGTTGATGGGGAGGTAACAAAGAGGAAAAGACATCCCTATAAGGCACTCACACTTTTCTATGTGCAGTTAAAAGTTCTGGAGTAAAGTTAATGGAAAGTGACTCAACCTTTATGACTCATTAGAAAAATAAAAGCCAAAAAAGTCCAGTGGAGACTCCCCTGGTATTTGGTCATTGAGGAGCTGTATCAAGACTGGAAATGCTCATTACACACTAAACCTTCAAAGCTGAGGGGTAATTCAACCTAGGTACTTCTGATAGAAGTTTCCAAGAAGACAAAGTAACATTTCCTTCATGCAAATGTCAGTAACACATTTGAAGAGAGTAATTAGCAATAAACTAAAAATCATAAGTAAACTTTTTCAAAAAGTTCAATCTGTTTACTCATGCACTTCACTCAGGAAAGGCCACAGACCCTCACTCAGAGCTGGCATATGACATGCTCTTATTTTATATAAGGCTTCTATCTAGATAATCAATTTTGAAGTACCTAGAAATACACGGAGTGTAAATTTTTTCTTCCTAAAAAAAAAAATCAGGATATAAGTATATAATTTTAAAAGTCACTACAAATAGAAAATACACTACCATAAGAGTTCAATCAGCAATAGTCCCCAACAACACCAACCTATTAAAGCTGTAACTGATGCTCATGGTGATAACTGAAGTATTCAGGATTGAGTCCCACATCAGACTCCTTGTATGGAGCCTGCTTCTCCCTCTGCCTGTGTCTCTGCCACACTCTCTCTCTGTCTCTCATCAATCAATCAATCAATAAATAAACAAATAAATAAATAAATAATTAATTAATTAATTTTAAAAAAAGTCAAATAAGGAAGTTTTTTTTTAAAGTTTCATCAAAAATGGTCAAAAAAAAAACCCCACTATTTGTTCCCATAAAGTACCAGATAATAAAAATTTTAAGCTTTGCTGGCATATGGTCCCTGCCACAATTACTCATCTCAGCCTTTGTAGCATGAAAGCAGCCACAGACAATATGTAAACAATGAGCATGTTTTGTTCCCATAAAACGTTACTTATAGAAATGAAATATGAATTCCATATGTCACTAATCTTTCTTCCTCTTTTTTTTCAATTACTAAAAAAATATAAAACCTAGTCTCAGCTCACCTGCTGAATGAAAACAAGTGGTAGGTGAGCTGCATTGGCCTATGATCCATAGTGTACAGACCCCTATCTTAGTGGAACCGTCAATTACTAGAGGGGGGAAAATGCTGCTTATGTTTGAACATTGATAGAGAACACTGCAAAAACTTGAGAAATTAGAATAGAGAGGACTCCTGCACTAGGGTGACCACATTATATTGCAAATGTCCATTGTGTAAGTCCAAGTGTATAATCTGGGTATAAAAACTACAGACTCAAAAAAAAAAAAACAAACAAAAACAAAAAACAAAAAAAAACTACAGACTCCTGGGACCATATCAAAGAGATTCAACTGGTATCTAGTATGGCTAGGAATGTGTTTATAGTAAATTGCCCAACATAAACAATCTAATGCTGTACCAAGGTTTAAAATCCACTGACACTTGCAACATATTTATCTGATGTAAGACTTGACTCCACAATATATAAAGAACTCTCAGAATTCAATAAAAAGAAAATAGTCTAATTTTTAAAAAGGGAAGGCAAAAGCTTAGAACACATACTTCAACAAATACATAAGAATGGCAAATAAGCATAAGATAAGAGGCTTAACATCATTAGTCATTAGAGAAATGTAAACTAAAGCCACATATGTTATCATATACCTACTAAAATAGCTAAAAGGAAAAAAGAAAACAAAAAATACCCTGACAACACAAACTGTGGGCATGGAGGCAGAGCAATTGGACCTCACATACACTGCTGGTGGGAATGCAAAATGGTATAGCCACTTTGAAAAACAGTTTGGCAGTTTCTTATAAAGCTAAACATACACTCACCATATGACCCAGCAATCCCACCATAGGTGCTTAACCAAAAGAAAGGAAAACTTTTTTTCACCAAAAAAACCCCCTCTATATGCAAATGTCTAGAGTAACTTTATTTATAACCACGAAAAGTGAAAACAACCCAAATGTTCTTCAACAAGTGAATGGATAAGTAAACTGTGGTTCAGCCAAACACTGGAACTCAGAAATAAAGAGAATTACTAATATATACAACATAATATCAGATACATTATGCTAAGTGAAAGAAGCTAAACTCAAAAAACTATTTTACTGTATGATCCAAAGACAGGGCATTTTTCCAAAGGAAAAAAACTATAGTGGCCAAAAACGAATCAATGGCTAGCTAGCGGGAGACAGGGAAAAAGAGTAGAGAAGTTTGGTGGTTATATAACTGTTCTGATCTGGATTGTTGCAATAATTACAAGACTATACATTTGTCAAAAACTTAGAACTGTAAATTAAGGATGAAATTTCACTGTACATAAATTATACCCCAATGAATTTGACTAAAAAGAAAAAATATTAATATATAAGCAAAACGGATTACAACTGGTTCTGGTTTATGAGAAACTTCTTAATGTTGTTATGTCAATGTATGATTACCAACTATCATATGCATATGTACATACTTTATGTGGGGTTTTTCTTGTAAAATAAATGATGGCAAAAGAAATGACTGTGTGTGCACACGCGTTTGTCATGACTTCTAATGGTAATCTCTGAGAATTCTTTTGCACTGGTTTCTAAATTCAAACATCTGGGAATAAATGGTCTAAATAATCCCCAAGGTCCTTCTGAATATACAAACCAATTATCCTTTATAGGTCTTATTCAAGATCTAGGATATCCTAATTTTACATTTTGAAGTACAGAACACCTTTAAGTGGGTCATCAGTTAAAAATATTAATTCAATAGATCTTCCACCAGCTACTTCTGAAACCACAAATATAGCTATTATAGGTTTGTTTTTCCCCATGCTTCAGAGTGGTTCATTTTGAAAATATGCTCCTGTACTTAAGAAAACTAGGATTTCAAGCAGAGTTTACTAAAGCTTTGTGGTATCTATAAATGCTTTCTTTATAAGAGTATCACATAGCTTTTTGTCATTGACGCAAATTCACTCATCTCAATAACAACTCTTACCCCCTGACAAGGACTATGGAAAAACCATGGCCTGTAGTTTTCTTTGACTTTATCCCTCTATACATTTAAAGGGTCCAAGCCTTTAAACATTGGCCCCGTCAGTCAGGCTGACTATAGCAGAGAAGACATGCATTATTATTATCTTTTTTTTTAGATATAACACTGATGCAGGAGTATACCTTCTTATAGTTCACTCAGTAATTCATTTGATGAATCAAAAATAAAACCTAAAAACAAAATCTTAGTTAAAAAGTTTTTAAAAACCTACATAAACTCATTAACATTCATATCAAACATTATCCCTAAAATAACTTTAAAACATCTGTGAAACTTTTGTCCATTATTTTCATTCCACTGTTGTAAACATAAGGCAGTATTAAGGAAACATATTAGAAATTAATCTTATGTATCTACAGAATAATTTAAAAGAAAGGTGACGAGGGGAAAGGGGAAAAGGATGAGAAAGAGAGAAGGCAGGAGAGAAAGGAGAAAATGCGAGAGGAGGGGGAAGGTAAGTAAGGAGAGAATATCTGCAGCTATAAGTGTTTCTAATTCTAGTCTCAATGTGCTAATTCCTAGCTACTCAACCTCACCAGTTCCTGTAGCTCACTTCCCCATCCTGGCCCTCAGACTTTCATCTAGAAAATGAGGAGGTTGGCTTAGATTAGTGGTTTTTTTAATGCTTTCTACTCTGAGATCCTTTGATTAAGTATCAATTAACTTTATGGTTTCACACATGGAAGAAGTTGCCCTTTAGGAACCTGTTAGTTAAAACAAAACAAAACAAAAAAACTCAATGACTTAAAAAATGCTTTATTTAAAAAAAATCTTTATTTTTATTTTGTTTTAAATCTTTATTTTACAAATGATAGCTATATCCATTTTTTTTTTAATTCACTCATTCAAGAAAGTATTGCATCCATAAACTGGAAGAGCTTTTCTTTCTCCTTCATGTGAGGGGCATTTTGGCTACAGTATGAATTTAGAGGGTTCTTTACAGCAACTCCTTGAACTCTACACAATTGCTTCCCCACCACAGTGAATATCACGTCCATGCACTACAGGGCATGCTTTATGATGGTACTACCCTTGCGCAACAGGTGGCACACAGTAGATAAACACTTTTTTAAAAAATATGCATCTAAGATTCCTTCCAACTTGCAAACTGTGAGATAAGTGTATTAAACCTATTACTCAAATAAAAATCAAAACCACAAAAGAGCATTTATTACGAGTTTTCACTAAAATTTTATTCTTAATAATGATTCTCCAAGGACAGAAGGAAGAGCATAACAATTCCTTTATATTTTTTCACTTGTTTATGTTATACTTACCTATATGGGATGATATCTATTTCTACGATGCACCAATGAGAAAATAAACATTAGGGGGATCCCTGGGTGGCTCAGCAGTTTAGAGCCTGCCTTTGGCCTAGGGCATGATCCTGGAGATCAGGGATTGAGTTCCACATCAGGCTCCCTGCATGGAGCCTGTTTGTGTCTCTGCCTTTCTCTCTCTCTCTCTCTCTCTCTCTCTGTCTCTGTCTCTGTGTATCTCTCAGGAATAAATAAATAAAATCTTTTTAAAATTTTTTAAAAAAGAGAATAAACATTAGAAAAAATATTAAAAGTTCTTATATAAAAAATAAAAAAATATGTATTTCTTTAAATAAATTTACTTTCTGGCATTGTGATCTGTGCCCCCCATGGTTAGAAAGCATTATCTCTGCCCCTTAAGAGCTTATACTCTGAGAAGGAATATAAAATAACATATTATCTATAATATACAATAATAATAATAATATAATAATAATAAAATAATATACTTTGCCAGAGGTATGATTCCTGAACTAACAGGGAACATTTAATAACACATTCATTCATTCACTCACATATGCAAATATTTGCTGAATACTTTATGGCTGAAAGACCTGAAGCCAGATGAGGATAAAGAAAGATAAATAAAATATAAATCTCCCAATTCAAGGAGATACAGCCATTGTCTCATTAAAAAAGAGTAACAAAAAAACCTGCTGTAGAATTCTGAAGCAAAGAGAAACTGTAGTTTGTCCTGGAGCCATGTGCTATACATCTATACATCTCACCTTCACTGCTTCCCATTACACACCTTGTATGCTCACAACATGCTTTCGATCTCTGGGAATACTTGCTTAACTTAATGCATCAGACCTAATTTTGTACTCTTCTCCTTAAAATTCTGGATTTGTGCCATTAACTTAATTTACCTCATTATGCGACTACGGTGTCCTGGACCTAAAATGAATCAGTCCTTTGGGACATATTTCTGGAAATGTATTAAGATGTACTTATCTTCCACAAAAAAAAAAAAAAGAAGAAGAAGAAGAAGAAGAAAAGAAAAAAGAAAAGAAAAGAAAAGAAAAGAAAAGAAAAGAAAAGAAAAAAGAAAAGATTTTCTTTTAGAATAGCTAGTTGCTTTTACTTCAAGAAAAAAGTCATTAGGTGCATTTATTTCAGACATGCACATGAAACATAGATATAACCAACTTTGGAGATGGTGGAACTTTCCATATGAAGACTAGTACAAATACATAACAAAATGATTTCACTTCTTACTGTTGTAAAAGAAGAAAAAAGAAGGCTGGCCCTGGGAATTGACAGGAGGGTTTGTGTGTTGGGCTAAATGGCTAAAAGTGGGAAAATTCTAATTGCAAAGGAGTTGATAAAAGTTTAAAAGCGTCTAGAAATGGCTTTGGTGGACAGGCTAATATTAGCTCTTAGACCAACACTTTAAGTGTCAAAACTTTGTAAGATGGGAGAAGGGGCAAGATTATGATGATAAGTGATCAATTAAGAAGTGATATGGGAATCTGACTGGAGAGGGGAAAAAAGGAAAGTAAGGAGTCTGGACTATTTTGTCAGAAAGAAAATTCGGCAACGACGTTACAATTGACCAAAAATCTAAATTTGTCAACTGAAGAAAAGCATTCATTCTAAGAGAAATATATTCCCAGCTCTGATCTAAACTAAGAAGCTTACAGAATACTGTTGGAACCTGAATACACCTTTGTCTAACATTCGAAAATTGCATGATGCCTTTGAGTCATACATCTACTGATCTAAAAAACACTGGGGATTATTTCAAATCTTGTTGGGTAGAAGCTCGAATGTTTCAGAAGAAATAAAGGACTATTCCTAAACATTGGCAAAGTATTTCCATTACAAAAAGTATGCCTGTGTCCCAAATATGCTTTTAAACCAGAAATAATGACGTGTGTGAACATTTAGCTAGACTTAATTCCTTTCACCTACATATCAACTCAAATGTGTCCTTTTGTCTCCTATTCTAAGAGATTTCCTAAGGTAAAAATACTGCTGTAACTTTGGGTATTTTTTAAAGGTCTGGCCAAATTATGAATGTCTTTGACTAAGCAAGCATTGGATTTTAACCTAGAAAAGAAAATTATATTAAAACATTCCCTGCTGTCAGCTGTTACCCATGACCTCTGTTGAGACGTTCACAACAGAGGTCACAGGGCTCCCCAACCCCTCCCAAAGAAAAGGCAGCGGGAAGCCACAGACACTGACTACATTATTCTTAATCTGTATTGGAATCTACCCCATGACCCGAAATCGTAATTCTATATAAATCTACCAAAATTTAGATCGAAAAGAGAAGTGGAAGAGACAGATTTTTAAAAACAGAGCTTAAAAATCTATTCCAGGGTATTAAGCAATTTACCACTAAACTTCCTTTACAAACTCTGTTGTAGTTTCAGTATTAAGAACAGTCTCAAATGTGTATGTTTTACCCAAACAAGGGCATCAGCTTTCTTCTCTTTAAATTAGGGTTCAAAGACATTATTAGGGAGTAACTAGGCCATAACTAAGAATTACATTAGAGAAAGATACATTTTATTAGACTTGAATACTTCCCAGATCAAAAACTACACCACCATTAGGGCGTTCCTAGCCTGATACATCATTTCCTTTGAGTATCTTGGAATCAGAAAAGTCAGCTGCTCACAAAGACAATAATCTGACCACCTTCAAAAACAATCAACATTTAATTCTAACTTAATAAAAAAGCCACACCAAATTTTCGTACCACCTTACCATATCATGCAAACTGGACTGCCAAACACATGAGCAAAGTGAAAGCCAATTTGAATGTGTTAAAATTCCAGAGTCTAGCAATAGAAACATCTTGCATTTTTAGATGGAAAGTGTTTGTTGAACCCTTTGAGAAAGAATGTACTAGAATAAATCATTCCTGTTTTGGTTAGAAACCAGAAGACCTAAGAGTCATATAAATGCTAATACAGAAAGTGAGTTTCGAGTTTGTTCCAGGTCACTGACAGATGCAAGGGGCTGGGTAAGATCACAGCACCACACGATTAATACTTTACCTGTTAAGGTTGTGTTTGAACTCCAGTGCTCAATCTACTCATCACCCACCCCCAAGGAAGCACACTACACAGGGTCACTTTTTCTTTAGAGACATTTGTCCATAACACTGTACCCAAAAGGCTAAGGGCAACCAGACAATCTCAGAGACTAGGTCTTTCAAAGTGTCTATCAGCTTTTCCTTTCACTCAGGCACCAGACCTGACACTGCTGTGAAAACGACATTTACATGTGAATGCCTGAGTCTTCACCAAAGCCTTGCTGGAAATTGAAAGGTTGAAAGATCTCAGGCCTAAACTCTAATACCCTGCAGGAAAAATAGGACAAGCCTGGCCCCAAGAAAAATTCTACATAAAACCAGGGACTCTATCTTGTAGTGTTTGGAACTCTGGGAAAGAAAGCAGTCAAGCTTCCTTGGGATTTTGGCGTCGGTCTGAACACCAGAATTAAATCAAGTTGTCAATGAAACATGCAGTTGCAAGAAAGCAAAAATTCTTATTTTCAATTCCACATTCCCAAGACAAGACACCCGAGGCCAAGATGTTCAGTTGAAACAAATGGCATTCACAACAAAGACAACCTTTGCGAGCTTGGATAGCACTCTGGGATTTCCACACTTCCTGGGGCCAAAGTGGAGCCAAAGATAACTAAAGGTTAAGGTGATCTAACACCACCCAAAATTTCAACAACAACAACAACAACAACAACAACAAAAAAAAAAAATGCTAAATCTTGGAGCAGCCGATCACGAGCAGGGGAGGGAAGTCAAAGGGCTACTTGCCAGTGGCTAAACCAGACCAGTACTCATCAACCACGATTTTCCAGGACATCAGTATAAAGAGCCTTTAAAAATCAAGGTCACCAGTCAGTCCCCTGTCCCCCCTTACCCCCTGCTTTTTCTAAGAAAATGCTTGCAGCAGCTTCCCATCAGCCTGCCCGCGCTGGGCAGTGCCAAGATGAAACTTTTAAACCTTGAGGGAGGTGGGAAAGTCAGCCAGCCAGACGCTGGGCTAGGAAAAGTGGAGAGAAGGAGGGAAAGAGTCAAGTTTCAAAACAAAGGCTCCACAAGGAACTGAACGTCAACCCCTCCCCACTCCCTAGCCCTCACGCCAGCAGCTAGGCTGGGCCTGGATTTTTCAGGACACAAGTAAGTCAGATGTGCCCAGCCCTCGAACGTTCACCGAGGCTTGGCCTGTCACTAGAGCATTTGCACAACCACTTGCCGCGGGTGGTGCTAGCCTGTCTCCCCCCACCTCCTGGCGTAGGGCAAGCCGGGCTCAGAACCGGGTGACTCGCCCAAGGTACCACAGTAGAGCCTCAAGTCAACCCCGTAACCGGCCAGGGCACCCGGGGCGTCAGGGTCAGGGCACTCAAGGGGGCCGGGGAGCCAGGGTCAGGGCACTCAAGGGGGCCGGGGAGCCAGGGTCAGGGCACCCAGGCGGGCTGGGGCGCCAGGGTCAGGGCACTCGAGGGGGCCGGGGAGCCAGTGCCAGAGCACCTGGGGGGGCGGGGAGCCAGGGTCAGGGCACCGGGGGGTGGGGGGGGGCGGGGAGCCAGGGTCAGGGCACCCAGGGGGGTAGGGAACCAGGGTCAGAGCACGGGGGGTGGGGTGGGGAGGCAGGGTCAGGGCGCCCAAGGGGGCCAGTGAGCCAGGGCCAGGGCACCCAAGGGGGCCGGGGAACCAGGGCCAGGGCACCCAAGGGGGCTGGGGAGCTGGAGTCAGGGCACCCAGGGAGCCAGAGCCAGGGCACCCGAGGGGACCGGAAGCCAGGGTCAGGGCACCCGGGGTGGGGGGGCGAGGAATCAGGGTCAGGGCACCCGGGGGGGCCAGGGAGCCGGGGTCAGGGCACCGGGGGGAGGCCCGGGAACCAGGGCCAGGGCCCCCAGGAGGTCCGGGGAGCCGGGGTCAGGGCCCGGGGGTCCGGGGAACCGGGGTCAGGGCACCCGGGGAGGCGGGCAGCCAGGGTCAGGGCACCCAGGGGGGCCGGGGAGCCGGGGTCAGGGCACCCGGGGAGCCGGGTTCAGGGCACGGGGGGCGGGGAGCAGGGAGCCAGGGCCAGGGCACCGGGGGGTGGGGCCCGCGCGAGGGCCTCGGGGGCCCAAAGGGCGACGGCCCCGGCCGGCCGGAGCCAGGCTGGGGAGGGGGGCGCCCCCGCTCTTCCCGCGGCCCCTACCTTCCTTGACTCCGGGCAGCTTGGACTGGTCGATGGTGACTTCAGCCATGTTGGGCCGGGGTCCCGGCCGCCCCTCGCCGCCCGCCCCTCGCCGCCGGCCCCGAGCGCGGCCCCGCAGCCCCGCAGCCCCGCAGCCCCGCAGCCCCGCAGCCCCGCAGCCCCAGCAGCCGCGGCACCGCCAGCAGCAGCAGCAGCGCCCGACGCGGCGCAAAGTCCGGCCGGCAGCGCGCGCCGACCTGGGGGAGGAGCGGCCGCCGCGGAAGCGCTGGCGACAAAGGCGGCGGGAGGGCCGTCCGGGCGCCCGGGCAGGCGGCCCCGCTGAGCCCGCCGCAGCCACCTGCTCCCGCGCCCCCCGCCCCCCGCCCGGATCGATACCCGATCTCCGAGCCCGGAAGTGGAGCCGGGCCGTCCCGTACGGAGGGACAGAGGAGACAGAAAGGCGGGCGCGCGGGCCGGGCGCGGGGGCGGGGCGGGGCGGGGCGGGCCTGTAACCGCGCCTGCGACCAACTGGGGGCTGCGGGTCTGTAACCGCGCCTGCGAGCCCGGGGGAGGGGGGGTGCGGGTCTGTAACCGGCCTGTGACCAGCTGGGGGCTGCGGGTCTGTAACCGGGCCTGCGAGCCCCGGGGGCTGCGGGTCTGTAACCGCGCCTGGGAGCCCCGGGGAGCTGCGGGTCTGTAACTGGGCCTGCGAGCCCCGGGGGCTGCGGGGCTGTAACCGCGCCTGGGAGCCCCCGGGGGGCTGCGGGTCTGTAACTGGGCCTGCGAGCCCCGGGGGTGCGGGTCTGTAACCGCGCCTGGGAGCCCCGGGGGCTGCGGGTCTGTAACTGGGCCTGCGAGCCCTGGGGGTGCGGGTCTGTAACCGGGCCTGCGAGCCCCGGGGGGCTGCGGGTCTGTAACTGGGCCTGCGAGCCCCGGGGGCTGCGGGCTTGTAACCGCGCCTGGGAGCCCCGGGGGCTGCGGGTCTGTAACCGCGCCTGGGAGCCCCGGGGGTTGTGGGTCTGTAACCGCGCCTGCGGGCAGCAGGGGTGCCGAGGTCCGCGCGGCGGCCGCCTCCCCGCCATCTCCTTTGTGCCGAGGGACGCCCGGGGGCTGCGGCCGCGCTGAGCCCCCGCCCCGGGCCCCGCCGCCGTCCGGTCCGAGGGCTCCTGAAGGCCTCAACCAGGGCACGTGGGTCACCCAGAACAGAATCGGCCTCGCCGCCGGGGCTCTGGTTCCGGGGCTGGGATTTCCTGCTGCCTGGCTGTGTCTCAGGCATGCTTTGCCTCCGGGGATTAGAGGAAGGATAACATATGGACGTGGAAAACCTCTGATACAACCTACAGAGCTAGACAACAGCTGCTATGTGGGCCAGTTTACCGAGGGGAGCATTCGCCACCAGCTGGGGGGACTGAGTCATTCATTCATCAAAAACGCAGGACTGTCTACCAACTGTGGAATTAGGTACTAGGGGGTGATAAAACGTGTCTCAGACATTGTCTTACAGCACATCACATACTAGGCTATAATTGTGACATTTTCATCTCTCAAATATAGACATCCTGTCTGTATCTCCTGGCAACGCAATTCTCCCTCCTTTTGGGACACTGTCCTAAGCAGTGGGCTCCTCTCTCCGGAGCTTGCGCGATCATAGAACCTCCCACCACCACCACCTACGCGTGTTCATCCAAGGATGGGTGTGTGACCGAGATAGGTCAAGCAGAGTGCTCCCCCAAGATTATAGCTTAAAGAGAGGCAGGTACTTTCTGTTCCCTACGGGGAGGCTTTGCCCTCAGCAGTCGACAGTGAAACCAAACTCCCAACAGAGCAAAGGTAAGAGGAAGAGAGAAACAGGGCATGTTCTGATACCACAATAGCAAGCCAGGTCCCTGGAATAGCTGGGATGCTTGCAGCTCCTTGATTCTGGGATCTCCCTCCAACATCGTCTCAAATTCAAGCTGGTAATTTTACTCTCTTAAGGTTGTAAAAATGGATTTTCTTTCATTCATAACTCAGAGAATCTCAGCACAACAGGCCACAGGGAAGAGGTTTTATTTGGACTGGACATTAAAAAATAGATGTAGGTTAGCAAACATTTAGGAGAAGACTTTCTAGACTAGAAGGTGATGAACTACGGCTCACAGGCCAAATCCAGGCACTGGGTTTGGGTTTTTTTTTTAATTAATTAATTAATTAATTAATTAATTAAATTTTATTTAGGGGGAGAGAGAGAGAAGGGTAGGAACAGGCAGGGGGAGGGGGAGAAAGAGAATCCCAAGCAGGCTCCCAGTGCATAGCCCAACACAGAGCTGGATCCCATACCCCCGAGATGATGATCTGAGCTACAATCAAGTCAGGCCAACCGAGTGACCCAGGTGCCCCAGCCCACTAGATTTTAATGACTACATTTTATATGCTTAAATGGTTACATTTTAAGTGGTTGCATAAATACAATGTAATATTTTCAATTTTCTCTCAGGTCTCAAATCTAAAATATTTACTATTGGACCCTTTTCAGAAAAAGTTTGTCAACTAGTACTAGGCAGAAAGAGCACTCAGTAAGCCAAATGGTTGAATAGGAAGGTGATACTATTAGGAAGGTAGTGTTATGGTGATTTTTAAGTTCCTTGCCTTCTGACTTTTTAAAAAAATTATGGTCATAGAGAATATTTATAATAGATATTTTCAGTTTTCCTCTCCAAATCCACTGCCTCTACTTCTCTCCATGCTCTGCCTGGGAGCTGACATTTATGAATGTATCACGGGAACCTCCTTGCCTTGTGATTTCTGTTGAGTTGGACCAATGGGAAGCATTATCAGAAGATCAAAAGAAGGAAGGAGAGAAATACCAGCCTGTGAATTACCCTCTTCTCACCTTTGTATTAGGCCAAAATTTTGGCCCTACCCTGGCCCTCTAATTACAATGCCTGTTCAAAGACTCTTTTCCATGGCTATAGCTCTCTTGGGTCTCTAATAATACCATTTCCTACCAGTGCCCCTTCAGGTGTAGGGTTGTACCACTTTGCTTGGCCCTTGAACCATTCCCACACCTCTGTAATCATCCTTCATTATATTCTTTTCAATTAAAGCATTTTGCATGCTGCTTCTGTTTTCTGCCTAGACTCTGACTGATAGGATAAATAAGAAATGCCGAAAGGTCGCTGCTTTGTTTTCCCTAAAAACACCCACATTTCTGTCCTAGAGAAAAATAAATATATTCAAAGTCATGTCTATTGTTTAGGGCATCAGCTGCCTTCAACAGAAAAAGTAATGAAAAGTGACCAGAAGCCCCTTTCAGTTGCTGGACCAGATAACATGAAAATCCCCCCCCAAATCAGGCTATCCTTCCCTATCCCCACCCTTACTCTATATCTACCCCCCCCCCCAACCTCAGCAATTAGAACTTAGAGTTATAGGATCAGCACTTTCCAGCACAGGGCTGAAATGTCTAAATATCTTTTGACTATTTAAAAGAAAATGAATGTATAGTGAATTCCTATATCTAGTTTATGTATTTTAATGTCCTGAAATGTCAGTTTTGCAGTAAGAAGATTCAAAAGATACCTCCCAGAGGAGGTACAAATCCCCAATTTTAAGCAGATCTCAAACAAGCATTCCAGGGCTAAATCGCAACTCAAATGCCACAGGGAGAAATAAGGATTTATTTATAAGATACTATCAAACCACTAATTGAGTGGATTATTATAAATGAGAGTTATACGGCACATTTTCTACATGAAGAGGGTTAATTTGGGAATAACAAAACACGTGGATTGGAAGGGGGAGAGTATGGCCATAAGAAGTCAAATCAGAAAACTAAAATATTCAAGAGACAGCCAAGTGGTACTAGATGGCGAACTCCGTAAGGTCAGGGATTTTTCACCTGTTTTACTATCCCTAATACTTAGAACAATGCCTGACACAAAAGGGGCACTCAATAAATGCTTGTTAAATAATGAATATAGCTATCCAATTATAAAAATCCCAAATTAAAAGAAGGCTAAAGGGAAAGCAATATGGTCAAATGAATAAGTCACACTGGACCTTGATAAGGCAAGAAAGGGGACCCACGATGTTACACATGCTCCTAGAAAGACCCCTTCCTTTTCTTGGCACCCAGTTCTTTCTAGAAACTTCACCACCACAGTCAACCTAAGAAAGAAGTTACCCCCCAAAATAGGCCATAATTAGAGCTAATTATGCAACTTCTACTAAGTAGACATTGTCAGTCTGCTGGGGCTGTCTTAACGAAATACCACAGCCAGAGTGTTTTAAACAAATTTATTTCTCACAGTTCTGGAGATTAGAAGTCCAAGAGCAAGGTTTTGGCACATTTAGTTTCTTCTGAGGCCTCTCTCCTTGGCTTGCAGATGGCCACCTTCTCACTAAAGCCTAGCTGTCACCTGGGAACATTGTTTTTCCAGCAGCCCTCAACAATTAATGGGTTTCTTCTCGAATGCTCTATACCCCATTGGGCTTGGAGGTGCTACGGTTGTATTCTTTTTTATCTTATTGCCTCTCCTAGAACATACTTATCTCCTATTCTTAAATATATCTAGTGTCTCTGAAGCTCATAACCTCAGAATCCCTACATCTCCTGTGGTAGTTATTTACATACCCTTGGGTAACTTCTTGTTCCTTCAAGATGACAGCTTCTTTCTCATTGTGTCCATCATCTGTAACTTGGTGATTTCAATGTCTACATAGACAGTCCACCTCTCTTTTCTTGACTTCCTTATGCCCAGTGATTTTATTACCCCACCCCATCTCCACCAAAAAGTCCCAGGGTCATTAACTAGAATTTGGCATTACTAGAGAATGTGCTCCTTCATCAATCTTGAACACCTCATTCTCCACCTACCGTTTCTATCTCTGCAACTCACTCCTACTAATACCCCAACTCCAACAATTCTCCAACAGCAGCAGAACCGATCATCTCTTTATCCTGCCACCTCGGTACTGATTCTCACTTCTCCCTATATCCCTACTTCTTTTTTAACTAGTCTATGGCCTATTTTGTAATCACTCCCTGCAAGATACTCTCACTTCCCTTACCTCTGTTTTCCTTTTCCCTACTTGCATGGCAATATCCCAGCCATGGCTAATTGACTATAAATTCTGCATATTGCCCAGACCAATTTATTTCCTATTCCATTAGACATTATTTGCACATCTTCTTCCCTTCTACCTATATAGTCCCTTACATCTCTTTACTCTTAGTTTCTTAGACTATTAAGAAAATAAAAATCATTGAAAAGAGGACTTCCAACCTCACCCTCTCCAAATCTATCAGTCCACCTGTCTATTTCTCTATATAAGACTAACATCTTCATTGTGGACTGGATCCTTGGGTGATTTTCAAAAAAAAATTATAAACAGGATGGCAGAAATACAAACATGGAAACAGAGCAAGTTGTGGATCTTCCCCCTGTTCCAGCTGTTGCCCCTCTGTTTCTGGATGATGAGAAGACCTAGAGAGTTCCAAAGAAAAGAGATGTGGTGTCAGTGGGGGTAGGGGTAATAAGGGGGCTCAAGACAGCACTAAAACAAAAGCCAGCCTGAAAGTGTTACTATTTTAGCAACCATTATGTCTGTGGTTATTCACATCCGCTGAATATCAGTTTTTTTTTTAATTTGAGTTCAATTTGCCAACATTTAGCATAACACCCAGTGCTCATCCCGCCAAGTGCCCCCCTCAGTGCCCATCACCAAGTCACCCCAATCCCCCACCCACCTCCCTTTCCACTACCCCTTGTTAGTTTCCCAGAGTTAGGTGTCTCTCATGTTTTGTCACCCTCACTGATATTTTCACTCAGTTTCTCTCCTTTCCCTTTATTCCCTTTCACTAATTTTTATATTCCCCAAATGAATGAAACTATATAATGTTTGTCCTTTTCTGATTGACTTATTTCACTCAGCATAATACCCTCTGGGTCCCTCCACGTTGAAGCAAATGGTGGGTATTTGTCATTTCTAATGGCTGAAGAATATTCCATTGTATACATAGACCACAGCTTCTTTATCCATTCATCTTTTGATGGACACCGAGGCTCCTTCCACAGTTTGGCTGTTGTGGACATTGCTGCTAGAAACATCAGGGTGCAGGTGCTCCAGCCTTTCACTGCATCTGTATCTTTGGGGTAAATCCCCAGCAGTGCAATTGCTGGGTCATAGGGCAGGTATATTTTTAACTCTTTGAGGAAACTCCACACAGTTTTCCAGAGTGGCTGCACCAGTTCACATTCCCACCAACAGTGCAAGAGTGTTCCCCTTTTTCCACATCCTCCCCAACATTTGTTGTTTCCTGTCTTGTTAATTTTCCCCATTCTCACTGGTGTGAGGTGGTATCTCATTGTGGTTTTGATTTATATTTCCCTGATGGCCAGTGATGAGGAGCATTTTCTCATGTGTTTCTTGGCCATGTCTATGTCTTCCTCTGTGAGATTTCTGTTCATGTCTTTTGCCCCTTTCATGATCGGATTGTTTGATTCTTTGCTGTTGAGTTTAACAAGTTATTTTTTAAGATTTATTTATTTATTTATTTATGATAGACATAGAGAGAGAGACAGAGAGGCAGAGACACAGGCGGAGGGAGAAGCAGGCTCCATACTTGGAGCCCGACGCAGGACTTGATCCTGGGACTCCAGGATCACGCCCTGGGCCAAAGGCAGGTGCCAAACCACTGAGCCACCCAGATCTTCGATACTAGCCCTTTATCTGATAGGTCATTTGTGAGTATCTTCTCCCATTCTGTAGGTTGTCTTTTAGTTTTGTTGACTTTCTTTTGCTGTACAGAAGCTTTTTATCTTGATGAAGTCCCAATAGTTCATTTTTGCTTTTGTTTCCTTTGCCTTCATAGCTGTATCTTGCAAGAGGTTGCTGTGGCCAAGTTCAAAAAGGGTGTTGCCTGTGTTCTCCTCTAGGATTTTGATGGATTCTTGTCTCTGATTTAGATTTTTCATCCATTTTGAGTTTATCTTTGTGTATGGTGAAAGAGAGTGGTCTAGTTTCATTCTTCTTCATGTGGCTGTCCAATTTTCCCAGCACCATTTATTGAAGAGACTGTCCTTTTTCCAGTGGATAGTCTTTCCTGCTTTGTCAAATATTAGTCAACCATAGAATTGAGGGTCCACTTCTGGGTTCTCTATTCTGTTCCATATCTGTGTGTCTGTTTTTGTGCCAGTACCACATTGTCTTGATGACCACAGCTTTGTAGTACAACCTGAAATCCGGCATTGTGATGCCCCCAGCTCTGGTTTTCTTTTTGAATATTCCCCTGGCTATTCGGGGTCTTTTCTGATTCCACACAAATCTTAAGATGATCTGTTCCAACTCTCTGAAGAAAGTCCATGGTATTTTGATAGGGATTGTGTTAAACCTGTAAATTGCCCTGGGTAACATTGACATTTTCACAATATTAATTCTTCCAATCCATGAGCATGGAATATTTTTCCATCTCTTTGTGTCTTCCTCAATTTCTTTCAGAAGTGTTTTGTAGTTTTTAGAGTATCGATTCTTAACCTCTTTGGTTAGGTTTATTCCTAGGTATCTTATGCTTTTGGATGCATTTGTAAATGAGATTGACTCCTTAATTTCTCTTTCTTCAGTTTCATTGTTAGTGTATAGAAACTGATTTCTGGGCATTGATTTTGTATCCTGCCACATTGCCGAATTGCTGTATGAGTTCTAGCAGTCTTGGGGTGGAATCTTTTGGGTTTTCTTGGTACAGTATCATGTCATCTGCAAAGAGGGAGAGTTTGACTTCTTCTTTGCCAATTTTAATGCCTTTTATTTCTTTTTGTTGCCTGATTGCTGAGGCTAGGATTTATAATACTATGTTGAATAGCTGTGGTGAGAGTGGACATCCCTGTCTTGTTCCTGATCTTAGGGGAAAGGCTCCCAGTGTTTCCCCATTGAGAATGATATTTGCTGTGGGCTTTTTGTAGATGGCTTTTAAGATTCTGAGGAATGTTCTCTCTATCCCTACACTCTGAAGAGTTTTGGTCAGGATGGATGCTGTATTTTGTCAAATGCTTTCTCTGCGTCTATTGAGAGGATCATATGGTTCTTGTTTTTTCTCTTGTTGATATGATCAATCACATTGATTTCTTTACGAGTGTTGAACCAGCCTTGCATCCCGGGAATAAATCCCACTTGGTTATGGTGAATAATCTTCTTAATGTACTGTTAGATCCTATTGGCTAGTATCTTGTTGAGAATTTTTGCATCCATGTTCATCAGGGATATTGGTCTATAAGTTTCCTTTTAGGTGGGGTCTTTGTCTGGTTTTGGAATTAAGGTGATGCTGGCCTCATAGAACGAATTTGGAAGTACTCCATCTCTTTCTATCTTTCCAAATAGCTTTAGCAGAATAGGTATGGTTTCTTCTTTAAATGTTAGATAGAATTCCCTTGGGAAGCCATCTGGCCCTGGACTTTTGTGTCTTGGGAGGTTTTTGATGACTGCTTCAATTTCTTCCCTGGTTATCGGCCTGTTCAGGTTTTCTATTTCTTCTTGTTCCAGTTTTGGTAGTTTGTGGTTTCCAGAAATGCATCCATTTCTTCTAGATTGCCCAATTTCTTGGCGTATAGCTGCTTATAATAAGTTTTTAAAATTGTATTTCCTTTGCACTGGTGGTGATCTCTCCTTTCTCACTCATGATTTTATTACTTTGAGTCTTTTCTCTCTTCTTTTTAATAAGGCTGGCTAATGGTTTATCTATCTTATTAATTCTTTCCAAGAACAAACTCCTGGTTTTGTTGATCTGTTCCACAGTTCTTCTGTTCTCTATTTCATTGAGTTCTGCTCAAATCTTTATTAACTGTCTTCTTTTGCTGGGTAAAGGTTTCATTTGATGTTCCTTCTCCAGCTCCTTTAGGTGCAAGGTTAGCTTTTGTATTTGAGTTCTTTCCAGTTTTTGGATGGATGCTTGTATTGTGATGTATTTCCGCTTCAGGACTGCTTTTGCTGTATCCCAAAGATTTTGAATGGTTGTATCTTTATTATCATTAGTTTCCATGAATCTTTTTAATTCTCTAATTTCCTGGTTGACCCCCTTTTTTTTTTTTTTTTAACCAATACCAAAAGATTGGGATGTACCCTGCATACTGGTGACCCAGTATGTGGTCTATTCTGGAGACAGTTCCATGTGCACTTGAGAAGAATGTGTATTCAGTGGCATTTGGATGTAAAGTTCTATAAATATCTGTGAAATCCATCTGGTCCAATGTATCATTTAAAGCTTTTGCTTCTTTGGAGAGGTTGTATTTAGAAGATCTATCAATTGTAGCAAGTGCCCTATTCAAGTCTCCAAGTATAAGTATATTATTATCTAAATATGTCTTTTAATGGGATCATTAAGCCCATTCATGTTCAGAGTTACTACTGAAAGATATGAATTTAGTGTCATCATGATACCTATTCAGTCCCTGTTTTTGTGGATTATTTCCTTGGACTTCCTCTTTCTTTTACAGTCCCCCTTAATATTTCTTGCAGAGCTGGTTTGGTGGTCACATATTCTTTCAGTTTCTGCCTATCTTGGAAGCTCTTTATCTCTCCTTCTGTTTTGAATGAGAGTCTTGCTGGATAAAGTATTCTTGGCTGCAGGTTCTTCTCATTTAGGACCCTGAATATATCCTGCCAGCCCTTTTCTGACCTGCCAGGTCTCTGTGGAGAGGTCTGCTGTTAACCTAATACTTCTCCCCATAAAGGTTAGAGATCTCTTGTCTCTTGCTGTTGTAAGGATCTTCTCTTTATCTTTGGAATTTGCAAGTTTCACTATTAAATGTTGAGGTGTTGAGCAGTTTTTATTGATTTTAGGGGGGGGGAATCTCTCTATCTCCTGGATCTGAATGCTTGTTTCCCTTCCCAAGTTAGAGAAGTTCTCAGCTATGATTTGTTCAAATACACTTTCTGGTCCTCTGTCCCTTTCGGCACCCTTGAGAACCCCAATTAAACATAGATTTTTCCTTCTGAGGCTGTCATTTATTTCCCTTAACCTATCCTCATGATCTTTTAATTGTTTTTCTCCTTTTTCCTCAGCTTCCTTCCTTGCCATAAACTTGTCTTCTGTGTTGCTCACTCGTTCTTCTACCTTGTTAACCCTCGTTTTTAGGACCTCCAGTTTGGATTGCATCTCATGTAATTGATTTTTAATTTCTGCTTGATTAGATTTAAATTCTGCAGTCATGAAGTCTCTTGAATCCTATATGCTTTTTTGTAGAGCCACCAGTAGCTTTATAATTGTGCTTCTGAGTTGGCTTTCTGACATTGAATTGTAATACAAATTTTGTAACTCTGGGAGAGAGGGCTGTTTCTGATTCTTTCTTTTGTGTTGAGGTTTTCCTTCTAGTCATTTTGCTCAGTGCAGAGCGGCTAAAAACAAGTTGTACGTGATAGAAGCGCAAACTCTTCTCACTATAGCATTCCAGCTGTTCTCTCTTTAAATCTCAGGCCGAATTCGTAGGTTTTCAGGATGATTTGAAAGTTATCTAGGTAAGTTGGTGGGGACAGGTGACTTGGGGACCCTACTCTTCCGCTGTCTTGCCCCGCCTCCCCTGAAATCAGTTGTAATTAGGTCCTATTCTCTTACTGATTCAAGGATATTACTCCCGAACAGTAATCATTTTTCCTCTCTGGTAAATATTTTTCAACAACATTTGAACATGCTATAATTCTTACACCTTAACAAAAACTTCCTTTGACCTAAAATTCCCCTCTATCAATTACTACATTTTTCTGCACATTTATAGCGAACTTCTTTGAAATGTTCATCTATTCCCATGATCTCCTCTTGCTACTTCCTCATCCTTTCTTGAACCCATTCCAATTATATTTTTTAGGCCCACCATTCCAAAAAATTTTTTTATTACACAAATAATAACCTTCATGTTGTCAAATCCTGAGCTCAGTTTTCAGCCCTTCTCTAATCAACCTATTGCTACTTTTTAATAAATATGATCCAACCTTCTTTCTTCAAATGTTTTTTTTTTTCTATTTTGTTTCTTAAGTTTGATTTGTTTGTTTGTTTTCGTTTTGTTTTTCTTTTTTGGGGAGGGAGGGGGATTGTTTATTTTCTGCCAAAGTCTTTTTCACTTAACTGGTCTCTATTCCTGGAAAGCCCCTACCCTTGCCCCATCATCTGACAAATAACTGCAAGATGTGCTTCTCCATTTTTATTCAGATATCTGCTCAAATATCATTTTCTCAGAGAGACCTCCCTGACTTTATCTAAAATGGTAATCTAATCCTAGTCATTCCGTATCTTGCTCACTCTTCTATTTTTCTCTCCAAGTCAATTATCTCTGCAGATATTACATGTTTAAATGTGTATTCGTTGTGTCCATCCAATCTACCAGGAGGAGTGGAACTTTGTCTATGTGAATCACTACTGTATCCATAGTACTTAGAATAATGTTGGCACACAGTATCTGCTCATAAAATATGTGTTGAATAAATCATTGCATAAAGTATTTGGTAAAGAATTATTAAAGGAAATCATTTTTACTAGGCTGATCAAACAATATCCTTTAAAAAGTAAAGTTTTTTTTTTAATTTTTACTTATTTGAGAGAGACCATTTGCACACAAGTGAGGGGGGAGCAGAGGGAGAATGAGAAGCAAAAGCTGACTCCATGCCAAGCAGGGAGCCCGTGATATGGGGCTCAATCCTAGGGCCCTGACATCATGACCCGATCCGAAGGCAGAGGCTTAACCAATGGAGCCACCCAGGAAGCCCTAAAAAGTAACTTTTTTTATATTTATTTATTTATTTATTTATTTTTTTTTTATTTTTATTTTTTTTTTTATTTATGATAGTCACACAGAGAGAGAGAGAGGCAGAGACACAGGCAGAGGGAGAAGCAGGCTCCATGCACTGGGAGCCCGACGTGGGATTCGATTCCGGGTCTCCAGGATCGTGCCCTGGGTCAAAGGCAGGCGCCAAACCGCTGCGCCACCCAAGGATCCCAAAAGTAACTTTTTTTTTAAAAGAAAAGTGTGTTTTTCAGAAATGAGTTTTAAGAAAAAGCCAAGAACTTAATAGATAGCAGATATAATTAAAAAATTTTAGAGAAACAACTGGATTTAAAAGAAATATCACTTTGCAAAGAGGAATCTTTAGCTTATACCATCTTCTCCTGAAGCCTATGTTTGTTTTAAAGGCCTTTTATTTATTCCAGATAAATTTATTTCCAATGTGGAAAAAAAGAAAAAAAAATGATGGACACCACTGTCATTTGGGAGGTATTTTCATGGCTGCCATGAGAGTGTAGGCAAAGAACATTGTTGAAGAAAGTGAGTCTATAGGGAGCCAGGGCAAGAGAATCTCATCCATAAGACTTGTCAGGGACTAGGGTAGGATCCTTTACATCCAGGGATGTTAAACACACTGACACAAGTGCTGATTAGTGCAAGGAGCATACCATAAGGAGAAGCATGAACTAACACCACCAATGCAAGTTTCAATAGAATGAGCTATGTAAAAGGTGCATAACCTCTGGGCTCAGTATGCTAGAATTATTATGCTAGGCTTCACAAATTCATATTCATATCAAAAATTATAATGCTGACTTCATAAACTATAAATCTCTCAAAAGCATATTTCTTTTTTTAAAAGGTTTTATTTATTTATTCATGAGAGACAGAGAAAGAGAGGGAGAGACAGAGACACAGGCAGAGGGAGAAGCAGGCTCCATGCAGGGAGCCTGACGTGGGACTCGATCCCGGAACTCCGGGATCAGACTCTGGGCTAAAGGTGGTGCTAAACCACTGAGCCACCCGGGCTGCCCCTCAAAAGCATATTTCTATATTTTTAATGAACACAGTACAGTTGTGATGAATTTATTTACAATTTGTGAAAATCAGTGAAAGGAAACCTCTCTAAAATACAATGGGAGTGCCAGGAAGGGGAACACAAAAAGGGGAAACCCATCATTCAAATCTCAATTATAGGAAGAATCGTCAATTACAGACCCCAAAAGAAGCATAATCAACAAGAGTCAGTTACAGGCCCCAACAGGGAAAGATGCACATTGCATCTCTGACAAGAAAATCAACTACCCTTGCAAGTCAGCCAATGAGAAACCATCATTACCCTGAACTCTTGACTTTTTTCAATAGACTTTCATTTAAAACAACCTCTCCCAACTTCCTTCTTCTTCTCCATGAAATAACACTCACCTCTTTTGTTTGTGGGACCCGGCCTGTGGTTTTTCCACAACTTGTATGTTCCAAATTGTAATTCCCTGCTACTCCTGAATAAACCCATTTGCTGATAAAATATTTTTTATGTTAACAAAGTAATCACTAAGATCAGCATAACTTTTTATAACTATGTGTGTTTTTTTCAACCAAAGGTTAACGACAACAACAGAACATTTAGTATGGAGAAAGGTTTTGATTAAAAGGAGAGCTTCAACTCAGAAAAGACTGGAATCTACCTTTAAAGGATGAACTACACTATCCATTTTTTTCTGCAGGAGATTCATAATTTAGGAAACTTTTTCTACCTGTGATTTTCCTCAAGATATCTGTAACTGGAAAGGCAGGGCTATAAATTCAAATTGGGAGAAGGAGAAAGGATGAATCTGTGCAGCTTAAGGCATCAGCAATGAAATGGCCTTAGCAGATTCTTGGGTAAACATATCAAGGGAATCACTGTCTCTAACACATTTGTGAATTTCCTCAATATTCTGCTTGGCTCTATGTGGAGAATGCTTGAAGTATAAAACGAGTTCAGTGCTAGAGAAAACTATACTAACAGTATAAACATGTGAATGACAAGAATACATATCAATACATATCAATTATGGTGGCTATCTCTGAGGAAAGATGTAGGGAAGGTGAGGAAACTGCCATAGGTTGTATCTGCAAGAGTGACCACAGCATCGTTTCCTGTCGCATATGCCCTCCTGCAAAATGACATGGTAGTCCCTATCAAGGTGTGGAGTCTAGGGGATCCCTGGGTGGCTCAGCGGTTTGACGCATGCCTTCGGACCAGGGCATGATCCTGAAGTTCCGAGATCGAGTCACACATTGGGCTTCCTGCATGGGGCCTGCTTCTCCCTCCGCCTCTCTCTGCCTCTGTCTCTCTCTCTCTCTCTGTGTGTGTGCGTCTCATGAATAAATAAAGTCTTTAAAAACAAAAGGGATGAAATATAATTCTCCTCTGATTGAATCTTGGCTGGACCTGTGATGACATTCATCAATAAAATGCAACAGAAATAACACTCTAAGACTTCTAAGTCTTGGCACTAAGGCTACTTCTGCTTTTATGCTCTGAAAAAAGTCAGTGGACTGGTAAGAAATCTGACGGTCCTAATATATGTTGTCAGAAACTCAGCTAGTTATATAGAGAGGCTATGTGAGTGGGAATAAAGATGCCCAGCCAACATCTCTAGTGACAGGTAACCCCAAGATGTTTGCCAAGCATTTTCTTCAAAATCAGTTGAGACATTTAAGGTAAAGCCATGTGGGACCATGTCCTCACTGATCTTGCCCAGTTTATAGAATATTAAACAAATAAATGAATGCTATTGTTTAAAGCTAATAAGCTTTAGCTAGAGTGGTATACTATGTATCGATAGGTAACCAAAAGACTATGCTTCAACTATATCTGTGAAGATTCAATTCCTTGAGAAAAGGCCACATATTTGTGACAAATATGGAAAAATGGTTTCCTTGAATCTGGTTGTGGTACTTTGGTGACTGTATTATTTTCCATTTTTTCTTTACATAAGAAATTTTATGTAATTCTTAACTCAAAATTTAAAGACCCATTTAGGCTTGCATTTCTGGTTAGGATAGAGTAAATAGTTCTAACCACAGCCTCCCTCCATATGCAACTATACAGCTAGAGAAAGCATATGTGGCAACCGTTTTCAAATATGGACTGATAGGTGGTGTGATCCCTGAGGAAAGATAGACACATGAAGTGAGCCTCCCAGTCTTGGCAACTCTGTAGCATGGTACAATTTTCTAATGTTTATAAAGGGGGTGTAGGCTCCTGGATGACTCAGTTGGTTAAGCATCCAACTCTTGATTTTGGCTCAGGTCATGATGTCAGGGTTGTGAGATCAAGCTACACATCAGGTTTTGTACTGGACATGGAACCGGCTCGAGATTCTCTCCCTCTCTCTCTACCCAGCATCCCCCTCAGCCCCCTGCACATGTGGCACTGGAAAGAGAAGAAAGAAAGAAAGAAGAAAGAAAGAAAGAAAAAGAAAGAAAAGAAAGAAAGAAAGAAGAAAGAAAGAAGAAAGAAAGAAAGAAAGAAAGAAAGAAAGAAAGAAAGAAAGAAAGAAAGAAAGAAAGAAAGAAAAAAGGGGGGGTATAATCCAAGCCGAGTCTCTTTGGAGAGGGACAGAACTGAGCTTAGGGCTGCGGACACAATTTCAACATGTGGGGTAGAGTACAGAAGAGACAGTTGTACATACAATTTCCCAAGTGCTTCGCCAAAGCCTGAACATATACAAGACGAAACTGTGACAGAAAGAGTTTCCCTAACAGAGAGCAGTATCCCTAGAATAGAGAATGGAATAGTAATTCAAGAGGTCACTAGATGCTGGAAATGTCATATTAAAGACCCATTTAGAGTAGAGAGGACTCATTAATGCATCTAGTATTCAGATAAGTTACCAAAGAAGCCATAAATTATATGGATAGCTTACTTGCAAAGTCTACTCTTTAGCTAATCTAAGAAAGTCTAAAACCAAGCCTTGACAGAAAGAAAGAGAGCTTTTAATAAATAACTATCTGCCAGGACAAAAGTCAACAATTGATTTTTTTAAAAAAGCAATCTAATTCAAATTAGATTAAAAATGTGTCTTTCAAAATGTCCAGAAAAAAATTATCTACCAAAAATTATCTAATGTGCAAAAGAGTAGGAAAATGTAGTAATAGGGAAAAAAAAAAGGCATCAGACGTCACAGGTACCAAGATGACCCAGATGTTGGAAATAGTAGGCAAGGACGCAAAGAGGCTCTCATTATCAATTATTAAAAGTATTTTCAAGGATTTAAAGCAGAATATATGGTTATAAGGAATGAATAACTGGAGGATCTCCCTGGACAACAGAAACTGTACAAAAATCAGTAAACAAATCTAGAAACTTTTCAGATAAAACCTGAACATAAACGCAAATTCTAAAAGTAAAAATTATAATATCTGAAGTGAAAAAAAATAATATCTGAAGTGAAAAAAAAAAGACTAGATGGGCTTAATAGTAGAATGAAGATGGTAGAAGAAAGGACTCTGAACTTGAGGATAGATCAATAGAAAGGATTTAATCTGAAGAAACAGAAAACAGATTTTTTAAAAGAAGAGCCTCGGGTGCCTTTGGTATAATATCATTCTTGCAAGAAGTTACTGTGGCCGAGTTCAAAAAGGGTTCTGTTTGGTACTTAGAGACCCAGGAGTGGAGAGAGAATAAGGCAAAAATACTCAAAGGAATAATGGTTAATAGTTTCCCAGATTTTATTTCAAAACATCAACCGATGGGTGCAAGTAGCTCAGGAAATCCCAAAAGGAGAAATACAAAAACCAAACCAAACCAAACCAAAAAACCTAGGCCATTCCAATCAAGAATTTGATAATCACAGATGAAGAGAAAATCTTTAAGGCATCCGAAGAAGAATGGGACATATAAGAAAACAACTATATAAATGATGACTATCTTTTAATGAGAAACAATATAGGCCAGAAAGTAATAAAATTACAGCTTGAGAGTGGCAACAAGAAAAAAATACCTATCAAATCATTATTAAATATATAATAGGGCAGCGCAGGTGGCACAGCGGTTTAGCACCACCTTCAGCCAGGATGTGATCCTGGAGACCCGGGATCGAGTCCCATGTCTGGCTCCTTGCATGGAGCCTGCTTCTCCCTCTGCATGTGTCTGTGCCGCTCTGTGTTTGTGTGTGTGTGTCTTATGAATAAATAAATAAAATCTTCAAAATAAATAAATAAACAAATAAATAAATAATAAAAACGTCTTTCAAAAATAAAAATAAAGTTATTTTCTAATACATGAAAGCTCAGAAAAGTTGTAATCACCATTCCTAAATCATGAGAAATACAAAAGGAGGTTCAAAAGGCTAAAGGAAAGGATAGCAAATGGAATTTCAGATTTTTTTTTTTAGATTTTATTTATTTATTCATGAGAGACAGAGAGAGAGAGAGAGAGAGAGAGAGATAGGCTGAGGGAGAGGCAGGCTCCATGCAGGGAGCCTGACATGATACTCGATTCCAGGTCTCCAGGATCACACCCCGGACTGAAGGCAGCACTAAGCCACCTTAGTGAGCCACCAGGGTTGCCCCTGGAATTTCAGATTAAAAGAAAGAAAAGTCTAAATATGAGGATAAGTTTTCAAAGATCTAGCTGCTTTTATCTTTTCACTTTTTCCTAAAACATAATTTATTGATTAAAACAAAAAATAAACAAATAAAATTGTAAGTTAATGTTTATAAAGTATGTAGAAGTAAAATTCATGATAACAAAAGTACAAAGTAATGAGTGGATAAATGAAATTAAATTGCTGTGAAGTTGAGGTGTGAAAAACTTAGATAAATTAAAAAGGAACATGCCCCAATTTATTTATGTGTCCAGCACAGCACTAACTACAAAACCTGACAGAGATATAAAAAAAATATAGAACAATATCCTTTATGAATATAGTTGTGAAAATCCTCCACAAAATATTAGTAAATCAAATATAGAAATATGCAAAAGGAATAACACATGAACACCAATTGAAGTTACTCCCAGGATGTGAATGCAGAATTTATTTAAGAATCAGTCTGTGGAATTCAACGTCTTAATCATCTCAATAGATATTATCAAAATAATTTCGACAAAATGCAACATCAATTTATAGTAAAAAAAAAAAAAAAAGAAAAAAGAAAAGAAAAGAAAAGAAAAAAACTCCTGAAGACCAGAAGTAGAAGGATGCTTCCTCAATATCATAAGATGTATCTACGAAGAACACACAAGTTAGTGAAATATTACATTGTTTCCTTCTAATATTGGGAACAATAATAGGTTATGAGCTCTCTTTATTTTTATTCAATATTTTACCAGGCAGTAATCCACAGTGCAGCAAGAAAGAAAGAAAATAAAGTGCCCTTAGATTGAGAAAGAAGTAATTTTGTATGTTATATTATTGGCTAAGTAGAAAACTCTAAGAAATGTGCAAAGCAACTACTTGAAATGATAAATTTAGCAAAGGTACAGAGTAAAGGGTCAATATATAAATATCAACTTTATTTCTACATACTAGCAACAATTAAAGAATAAAAATTTACAAATTTTAAAAATCCATTTACTGTAGCATCAAGATACATAAAATTCTTAAAAATGAGTTTAACAAATATATGCAGGATTCCCAATCTGAATACTACAAACTGTTGCTCATAGAAATTGAAGATGACCTAGAGGAAAGAATCATTCTGTGTTCATGGATTGGAAGAATTAATATTTTAAGAGGCCAGTTGTCTCAAAATTGATGTATAGATGTAATGCAATTCTGTCTAAAGTTCCAACAGATTTTTTTTGGCAAAAATTGACAAGCTGTTTATAAATCTAATATAGAAATGCAAATGATTAAGATAGTCAAAACAATTTTGAAACTGACCAACACCAGTAGATTTACACTATGTGTTTTTTTTTGTGTGTATTTTATTATTGGAGTTCAATTTGCCAACATGTAGCATAACGCCCAGTGCTCATCCCATCAAGTGCCACCCTCCGTGCCCGTCACCCACACCCTAACCCCCTGCCCACCTCTCTTTCTACCACCTCTTGTTCATTTCCCAGAGTTAGGAGTCTCATGTGCTGTCACCCTCACTGATATTTTCACTCATTTTCTCTCCTTTCCCTTTTATTCCCTTTCACTATTTCTTATATTCCCCAAATGAATGAGACCATATAATGTTTGTCCTTCTCCAATTGACTGACTTCACTCAGCATAATGCCCTCCAGTTCCATCCACGTTGAAGCAAATGGTGGGTATTTGTCATTTCTAATGGCTGAGGAATATTCCATTGTATACATAGACCACAGCTTCTTTATCCATTCATCTTTCGATGGACACCGAGGTTCCTTCAACAGCTTGGCTATTGTGAACATTGCTGCTATAAACATCGGGTGCAGGTGTCCCGGCACTTCACTGCATCTGTATCTTTGGGGTAAATCCCCAGCAGTGCAATTGCTGGATCGTAGGACAGATCTATTTTTAAATCTTTGAGGAACCTCCACACAGTTTTCCAGAGTGGCTGCACCAGTTCACATTCCCACCAACAGTGCAAGACGGTTCCCCTTTTCTCCGCATCCTCTCCAACATTTATTGTTTCCTGCCTTGCTAATTTTCCCCATTCTCACTGGTATGAGGTGGTATCTCATTGTGGTTTTGATTTGTATTTCCCTGATGGCAAGTGATGTGGGGCATTTTCTCATGTGCGTGTTGGCTAAGTCTGTGTCTTCCTCTGTGAGATTTCTCTTCATTTCTTTTGCCCATTTCATGATTGGATTATTTCTTTCTTTGCTGTTGAGTTTAATAAGTTCTTTATAGATCTTGGAAACTAGCCCTTTATCTGATAGGTCATTTGTGAATATCTTCTCCCATTCTGTAGGTTGTCTCTTAGTTTTGTTGACTGTTTCTTTTGCTGTGCAGAAGCTTTTTATCCTGATTAAGTCCCAATAGTTCATTTTTGCTTTTGTTTCCCTTGCCTTCATAGCTGTATCTCGCAAAAGGTTGCTGTGGCCAAGTTCAAAAAGGGTGTTGCCTGTGTTCTCCTCTAGGATTTTGATGGTATCTGGTCTCACATTTAGATCTTTCATCCATTTTGAGTTTATCTTTGTGTATGGTGAAAGAGAGTGGTCTAGTTTCATTCTTCTGCATGTGGATGTCCAATTTTCCCAGCACAAATTTATTGAAGAGACTGTCCTTTTTCCAGGGGAGAGTCTTTCCTGCTTTGTCGAATATTAGTTGACCACAGAGTTGAGGGCCCATTTCTGGGTTCTTTATTCTGTTCCGTTGATCTGTGTGTCTGTTTTTGTGCCAGTACCACACTGTCTCGATGATCACAGCTTTGTAATATAACCTGAAATCTGGCATTGTGATGCCTCCAGCTCTGGTTTTCTTTTTTAATATTCCCCTGGCTATTTGGGGTCTTTTCTGATTCCACACAAATCTTGTTTGTTCCAACTCTCTGAAGAAAGTCCATGGTATTTTGATAGGGATTGCATTACATTTATAAATTGCCCTGGGTAACATTGACATTTTCACAATATTAATTCTTCCAATCCATGAACATGGAATATTTTTCCATCTCTTTGTGTCTTCCTCAATTTCTTTCAGAAGTGTTCTGTAGTTTTTAGGGTATTGATTCTTAACCTCTTTGGTTAGGTTTATTCCTAGGTATCTTATGCTTTTGGGTGCAATTGTAAATGGGATTGACTCCTTAATTTCTCTTTCTTCAGTTTCATTGTTAGTGTATAGAAATGCCACTGATTTCTGGGCATTGATTTTGTATCCTGCCACACTGCCAAATTGCTGTATGAGTTCTAGCAATCTTAGGGTGGAGTCTTTTGGGTTTTCTAGGTACAGTATCATGTCATCTGCAAAGAGGAAGAGTTTGACTTCTTCTTTGCCAATTTTAATGCCTGTTTCTTTTTGTCGTCTGATTGCTGAGGCTAGGGCTTTTAACACTGTGTTGAGTAGCAGTGGTGAGAGTGGAGATATACTCTGTTTTAAAATCTAACTATAAAACTGCAATAGTCAAGAAAGTGTAGTATTGGCATAAGGAAATAATCTAGTGGAATAAGAATCCAGAAAGAAGTAAATATATGCATTTAATTGATTTTTTCACAGTTCTATAAGTATGAAATTTTACAACACTTTTAGAATACTGACAGTTTTTCATGTCAAATATGCGTGTAACCCATGACCCTTCACTTTCTATCTAAATGTGACCTGCAAAGAAAACATCACCTTGTATTTGTCTTACCACAGTTCTGCTTCAGTATTCTTTTCTCTATACTCCTGCTGCCCTCTTACCTCATGATAAAGTGTTAGCATATAATAAGTTTTGTCAAAAGTTCTGTTTCCTAACAGCCCTAGGCAAACATAACTGATACAAAAAATGGCCCTCAAAAGCCCATCCTCAATATGAGTTTTTGGGTTAAATCACTCATGTCCTGGAGCCAGAGCAACTCACTCCATTACTGTCATAAAGTGGAATGGCAAACCTTCCTGGCCTGCAATGGAATTACAATTATCCAAGCTTTCACCTTTGGTTAAGTGGAATGAAGTGTAGGTATAAGGAAGGGCATTAAGAGGTCAAGTGGCAAGGCACCTGTGTGGCTCAGTCAGTTGAGTGGCTGACTCTTGATTTCAGCTCAGGTCATGATCTTGGGGTTATGGGGTCCAGCCCCATGCTTGGGATTATCTCTCCCCCTCTCCATTTGTCCCTCCCTCCACTTATGCTTGCTCTCTCTCCCCAAATAAAATATTTTTTTTAAATGAGGTTAAGGGGCTATTACTATACTAGATCAGTTTAGAGGCATTTGTGATTATAAAGTTGCAAGAGCTGCAAAAAGAAAACAGGTGAAGACTTGGTGGGTCTCTTAAGGCAAACAAAACAAATGGGGGTCCCTGAGGCCAGAAATGACGATATTTGGGAATTTGAATCTCCTAAATTCTCTGATTTTTCAGGGCCTGCAGAATCAGTCCTTCCTAATTGCCAGATGAAGACAGCATAACCTAAAGACTATGCCATAGCTACTCAAAATGGTGACTTCTAATATGACCACTGATGTCCTCAGGGTCCATGCTTAAAATTCCTCATAGTTTCCAGAGCTGACACCCAGAATCAGGTTTTGGTACAACCTGACTAGGGAAGTACAAATCTAAGAATTTGCTGGTGTGGTCTCTTGAAACCTGGCATTGATAATGGCCTATGGTAAATGAAATCAAGATGCCAGAGTGTCCATTTTGTTTGTTATTGTTTGGAATTTGTTTTTTTTTTTAATTTATTTTTTTTATTGGTGTTCAATTTACTAACATACAGAATAACACCCAGTGCCCGTCACCCATTCACTCCCACCCCCCGCCCTCCTCCCCTTCTACCACCCCTAGTTCGTTTCCCAGAGTTAGCAGTCTTTACGTTCTGTCTCCCTTTCTGATATTTCCCACACATTTCTTCTCCCTTCCCTTATTTTCCCTTTCACTATTATTTATATTCCCCAAATGAATGAGAACATATAATGTTTGTCCCTCTCCGACTGACTTACTTCACTCAGCATAATACCCTCCAGTTCCATCCACGTTGAAGCAAATGGTGGGTATTTGTCATTTCTAATAGCTGAGTAATATTCCATTGTTCTTGAGGATTGTCAAGTCTCAGAGAAGTAGAGATATTGGAATGAACACCTGAGAATTATTACCTAAAGCCCAAAGAAAACTGCTTTTATTAAGGCAATAATGAATTCACAGTGAGAAAGACATTGATATCTTTGAAAAGCTCAAAGGTAGGGGCACAGGGGTGGCTCAGGGATTGAGTGTCTGCTTTTGGCTCAGAGTGTGATCCTGGGGTCCTGGGATCGAGTTCTGCATCGGGCTCCCCACAGAGAGCCTGCTTCTCTCTCTGCCTATGTCTCTGCATCTCTCTGTGTCTCTCATGAATAAATAATTTTTTTTAAAAAAGAAAAGCAGCAAAGGTAGCTTCCTTCATCAGTGGGAGATGATGCTATGAAACTAGGCTAATTAAATACACATGAAGAATATGGGATTTTGGAATGGCCAAGGACAAAGTTAATATGCAGAAATTCTGGAGTGGTGGTCAGAGGAGCTTGACCATCAGAGAAATACACTGATGGCTAATAGATTATGGTTTTCCTAAGGGGTAACAAAGATGGACAGTTGTTTTATATATACGACAGAGAGAAAGAAAGAAAGAAGGTGAGGGATGTCTGACATCCAATGTCACATTGGAAAATCACAGTCTGTCTTTCAGTTTCCATATTGAAGTCTATTCACAGAGCTAGGTTCTATTGATTGAAAGAGAGGCTGGAGACCTGAGGGCATATGTAATAAGTATCCTCCAACTTTCTCCATAGGGACTTGCTGCCATTTGACAAGATAACTTTTCCTGGGTGCTTTTTAAAAGACATATATGCAATTTGAACTTATGCATAGGGAACCTGAAATGCCATGTTAGACCCCTGATGGGAGAGGGACCTCATAGAGGACAGATGTTAAGTACAGTTTTGATCCAAGTCTGTCTCTCAGTGAGTCCACTGCATCTATAGACTAACCCAGTGGTTATTTCCAAAGTCAGCAAATGCATACTAAGGATGGATATACTTAGCAGGTGACGGAACTCTTAGATTCATTCTCTGACCTTTGGAGTAAGAGCCAACTGGAGATGCCAACTGGAAGCTTCTGCGACTGCCCTCCCCCACTTCAAAGGTAGGAAATAAGAAGCAATACCACATTCTAAAGTAATTGAAGAGATGTGAGCCACCATCAAAGACTTAAACTGCAAAGTTAGTTACCAGCATGTTCTTCAATTCATCTCTGACCTCTGTAAAAACCACTTGGAGCATAGGGGATGATGGAGAGTACAATAGCCTTAGCCAAATTATAACTCCAATCACTGCTGTTTTGCTGGATGTCAAGAACCGTGAAAGGTCTGAGATTCGACTCCACTGGCAAATTAATAAGTTAGCCTGCCATAGTTCCATGGATGCTGGTGGAAAACATGAGATTCCTGAGTTGGAGACAAATGAACAGAAAGAGCAGAAAGCAGTACATTAACACTTAACACCAGTTCCTCAAGCTCTAACTCACAGGGTATTGCAAACAGAGCCAGGCGTTTCTTTATAGTCGGTGGGGTGTGTTAAGAGAGGAACCTCAAGCTTTGGGATCCTGAATCTTTCATAATGGCAAGTAAGCCTGCTTATCCTATGCCTTGATGGGAGATACTATTTTTCCTATACTGGAATGTAAATACACCTACTATTTGCTCTGAAGGGATATGCTTTTTCTATCCTTCAAAGCTGTTTGCTATAAAACATCCTTTGAAAAATAGCCTAGAACAAAGGAAGCCAGTGCCTCTGCTCACAGGATATGCAAAAATGTGGGATGCTCACTGAGAATTGACTCCCAATAGCGGATGCATTATGTTTATTGAAGCACATTAGTCAGCCTCTGACATTTGGTTTGCTATTATCAAATTAGTGATCCCTTTAGCATGGAGGATCAGATATAGCTTGCCCTTTTCATGGCTATGTTAACTATCCTACATTTTTTGCAATATTGTCCTTAGGACTATACCTCGATCCTCGGGTATCCGGACCATGATGGTCATTCTCACATTCTGCAGAATATCCTAGTGGTCAACTCTGTAGATAGCATCATTCTGATTACGTTGATAAGCAAGAGGTGACAAATATCCCTAATACTCTAGCAGGACATATGTGTCAGAAAGTGGAACTAAAACCCACAAATTTTAGGGGTAATGTTCTTAGGGTCTGGTGATCTGGGGCAGACTGAGTCGTGTCTAAAAGCAATGGCTAGGGCAGCCCAGTGGCTCTGGTTTAGCGCTGCCTTCAGCCCAGGGCCTGATCCTGGAGACCCAGGATCGAGTCCCACGTTGGGCTCCCTGCATGGAGCCTGCTTCTCCCTCTGCCTGTCTCTGTCTCTGTCTCTGTCTCTGTCTCTCTCTCTCTCAATCTGTCTCATGAATAAATAAATAAAATCTTTAATTTTTTTTAAATAAAAGCAATGGCTATTAATTGGGGATGATTTTCCCTTCAAGAGACATTTGGCAATGCCTGGAGACATTTTGGTGTTCAAAAATCAGTGAGCGGGGGTGACATCAAGTAGGCAGTAAACTAGGGGTTGAAGCCAGGGTAACAACAAAAGTGGGTAGAGGCCAGGGAAGCAACTAAACATCCTACAATGTGCAGGAAAGCCCCCTCACAATAAAAAATTATTTAACCCCAAATCTTAATGATGGCAAGATTGAGAAACTCTGCTTTAAAGTAATAATCATAATGTTGTCCTTTGCAAATTCTATATAAGAGAAAAAGATTGTGTATGTGGGTCCCTCTGAATTTCAGAGGTAACATTTATGGCGACTGGTAATACTATTGAGACCCTTTCATTAAATGACTTGGAGGCTGCACATTTTTCGTGTAGTCCTATGCAAGAGGGGCCCATATTGTAGTGCAAGCTGCCCTGCCACTTGAAATATATTCATGTGGCTTATCTCTACTTTTATCCCTGGCCCTAGCACTGATTTCCTTCCAAGCCATAGATGTTTTAACAATAGCTCTTGCCATTACCCAGGTGATAAGGGCCCAACTATTTCTGCTTGTTCCACCAACACAAACAAAAAAGAACATTGGTGAGGTACTGACAGACAAGGAGAGACAACTGCAATGGCTTATTGGTGCAATGAAGTTGAGGAGTTTCCAGCTTTCCACCTGAATACCTAGGGGGTCAAGAGGGTAATAATAGAACCTGCAAGTGCCAGTTATCACTCCATGGGGTAGAGCAAAGATAGAAGACATGAGATGGAGGCAGCAGAGAATTTCCCTGCCTTGCCCTTTTAATCCACCGTGGACTATTCTATAGTACAGTGATTCTCTGATGTCAGTTTTATTCTGCAGGACTCAGCAATCAAACATAGGTTTTCAGGTAAGACTATAGCCAGCACAGAAACACATCACCCTGTATTTGATTTCCTTTTTTCATGCCTTACTTTTCTTTTTTATCTTATGCTTCTTTGTACTGTGGAGGAGACAAAATTGTATCGCTAACTTTCTTGGAGTTTTTGACTGGGACTCATAGACATAGACACATTAACAGGAGGAAAGCATAAACATGTATTTAATATAAGTTTTGCATGACAGAGAGCCCACATAAGTAAATGAAAACCCAGGGACACCTGGGTAGCTCAGCAGTTTAGCACCTGCCTTCGGCCCAGGGCCTGATCCTGGAGTCCTGGGATGGAGTCTTGCATCAGGCTCCCTGCATGGAGCCTGCTTCTCCCTCTGCCTGTGTCTCTGCCTCTCTCTGTGTGTGTGTCTCATGAATAAATAAATAAAATCTTAAAAAAAAGAAAACCCAAAGAAGCAGTTAGATTTGAATGTGTGTCTATGCTGAATGGAACAAAGAGTAATAAGTTGTGAAGATGTGACAGTGCAGAGGCGCTTGGGCTAGGGTAATTAATATGATAGATAAGTGACCAGAAAGACAAGTTTTATTTTAACAAGGTTTTTTTTTTTTTTATAGATTTCTTTCAGTGATAAGAATGTTAGTTTTCTCCTGATACTGGAAAGGTATTTTCCATATGAGGTTTAATGTCTTGCTTTCAGGTAGAAAAAGAGGAGTCATACCACCCCTCTTGCACCTGCTGTTTTTCAAGTATCTTTATCTCTCAGTGATCCTTATGTCAAAATGGCATATCCCGCCACCTTTTAGTACCCTCTAGTAAAGCACCAGCGTATAATTTTGTCTCGGGGTTTCTTTTTTGGAAAAACTTGGGCTAAAAGCACAGTGTATTAGAAATATGGAAGGCATATGGACCTGTGGTCAGCAAGGAGACTAGAGACAGGTTGCGGCTCATCCATGCATGGAGCACCTTAAAAGTCAAGCTAAGCATTCAAAAGAAGCTCAGGTTCCAAAAATCTATTATTCTGTATTCACACAAAGTGGTAGGAACAGAATTCTGCATCAATAAAGTAACTTAGTGCCTGTCCAGGCATTCATTAGCTAATTAAATGGTGGAGCAGAGATTGCTGAGTCTTTCTTGTCACGTAATGCTTAGGAATCTCTCCTTTGTTTAATTATGTGGGGTGCACTCTGCTTCCTGTCAGCAGCCCATCCCTCATTTGTTGAGGAAGAAAGGTCTGCCAGAGGTGAACTGGAGCTTCTTCAGGAGATTAGTTAATAGGAAATCTGCTGCAAACTTCAGCATGAAAATTTCTCCTCCTTACCGGAGGAAACTTTGGTACTCAAGCATCTTATGAACCCCCAGGCATGTCTTTTGTACTATTATCAATATCTCTATGATGCTTTTGGCAATTTCTGAGGCTAACATGGAAACTGGTTGCTATTTATATTTCTGATGCAGGTTGTTTGGGGTAAAATGAGAATAGATGTAAACTAGCAAAATACATGATAAATTGTTCGCAAATTGTGAAATGTGCCAGAGTTCAATCATCCCCTTGCCTAATTTATAGACAATGAAATCAGTGAGCATGTTGATTTTATCTCTGAAGTTAACTTGTATTCTTTATGTTTTAAAGCAATGTAGTCTTTCTTTATCTTATAGGGTAATGAGAGGAAAGATAAATGATATAAAACATATTGTATGTTTGCTGAGTTTCTGTATTGAGGTTTAAATGAAATGTGAATATTATATTCACATTGTGTTAGTGGTTTCTTAATTATATTTCTATAAGAGTATACCTTGAGACAAGTATTCAAATGCAAGTAGTTTATTTGGGAGGAAATATCAAAAGGGATCTGATGGGGAGAGAAGTGAGCCTGGGAAAGAAAGAAAACCAAAAGAGAATGTTATCAAGCAGGTTACCACTGTGGGCAAGTGGAATATAATCTACTAGGGAATTTTGGGTGACAGGGAAGCACGTAGTTCACAGTTGTCCCAACCAAGGTCAAGGAAGCCAGCATATTTATTTTGTACATCCCTGTCTTTCACTGGATGAAGTCTGTTTCAGGGAGCTCTACTAGATTTTCTTCTAAAGCCATCACCCATATCTCTCTTCTGCAATTTTCCAGTGAAGGATCTGGTACCCACTTGCATCTCAACAAGTGTGCTCACCCTAGTATATGCCTTGCTATAGTGAAGACTGTAAATACAAATAGCCTGGATGTAGGTCAAGGTCATGCACATAATACTCCATAAACAACTACTCACTGTACCCTCTGCTCGAAACACTAGGAAGAACACCGGATGTGGAAGGAGAAAAAGAAATCAGGACTCATTAATTGTTATGATATTCATGGGTAGTGCATCAGAAGTTGAATTTAGGCATTAAGAATCTTATTGATGGGTCCTTTCCTTTATGGAACACAGCTCCTTGAATGATTGTATCCATCATATCACCCACCTCACTGATGGTCATAAGATTGGGGATAAATATTATGAATCAACTGTGGGTTTTTTTTTTTTTTGAAGGGGAATGTGTTCTCAGATACTACTGTCCAAATCTTGTATTAATTCTTCCCTCCTAGAGGAAATGAATATCAGTTCAAGGGATGTAAGTTGTGCCTGCTGGGGTATCTTATGCCAAAACTATCTATGGAGCTGAATCTCAGCAGCCAACAAAATTGATTGTTTCTGTGTCCTCCAATTTCCAAGGACTCTTCCTCTCAACCCACACCTCTTTGCAAAGCTTCTAGTAGTGCAGTAAATCTGAGTTCATCCTGTTATAGTAGTTAATGGACTTAAGAACTGAGCTGAAAAGTCATACCCAGGCAGGAGTTACAAATTACTCAAGTCAGGATAAAAGCTTCATAAATATTGACTCCACCTAATGGTTTTTATCAGAGGAAGAAATCTCATTACGATAATGGCATCTTCTCTCTAAAGCACCGTTCTTTGGACAGAAGTTCTATAAATGTATCAATATCACCAAGAATTTAGTTAATAAAATTGAATTGCTCAATGTCTATCTTCATTTATTATTTAATGTATTGATAATATAGAAGGTTTCTCAGAGTGAAATCTTGAAGAATATTGTGGTGAGAAATGAAAAGAAATTTGTGGAGGGTGATGTAGCATTGTGAATCATCTAGGACTGAGCAAAATGGATTATGCAAAGCCAAGGATGTTTTAATTACTTTATTGTTTTTTATTCATATCTTCAGGCCATCAGCTAGAATGAGACAAATTCTCCTGCTGGTTTGACTAAGTCTTATGTAAATACATAAATCTGTTTGGCCACCCAAAACGACCTGATGGAATTCACCTAAATAAAGAGGAGATGGCTCAGTCAAGGAGAAGAAGGCGACATATTGTGGGTAAGCAGGAAATCATTCCTATAAATGAAAAGAAAGGAAGTGATAAACTCGAATGCACACAAAAAATAGATTTACTGAGGAGAAAGAGTAACCATTTTGAGTTAAAGCAGTGACTTTTTCATAATTCATCAATGAACTTTTTGTGAGTTCTATTATTGTGCTAGATATTATGTCAGATGTATGAATGTACAAACAATCTTGAATTATCTTTTTTCTTCTTAAAACATAAAAAAATGATTATACATGCTACAAATAGAGAACAATAGGCTATAAGAAAGTTTTTAGCAGAATGTTGCTATGAAATGGTCAAGAGGAAGAGATGTTGGATGTAATCAACCTTAACATTTTACATGAGAGACTGAAGCCCAGAGCTTGGAAGTTATGTTATGTGGCAGAAGGAGAAGGTGTTAACTTTTTTTCTTCACTAGGTGACCAAGAAACACTTAACCTGGCTGAATGACAATGTAAAGATTTCTTAAGTGCATTATTGTGCTGAATAATATTTTCTTAAAATTAATTTTATTAGTAGCGATTATTTAAATGAGAATAATCAATGGTGGAATTACTATTCACTTTAACTAGCATTTGCAATCACAAACTATGTGTCGAGAACCATGCTAAATATTCTACATCTATTTTTTCATTTAAATCCTACCACAGGCTGGAAGGTGTATGTCACAATGAACGATAAGGAATCATTATCCCTATACTCAAACAATTCAGATTTAGAGAGAGACCCACATGCAGCTCTCATTAGTGCAACATAATGCAACAAGTGCAATAACATAATTTGTATTATGCCTCACAGTATATGGAAGAAGAAGCAATTAATTCTGCCCTAAGAAGATCGAGGAATTCTTAATTGGAAAATATAATCTTAGACCTCTGACTTTTTCTTTTTTAATGAGTGTCCTGGGTAGAATAATGAAGGATAATGATCTTCTAGGCAGTGGGAACTATGCGAACAAAAGAATAATTTCTTGAAAGTATTCTCCTATCTCCACCTCATAGTGAGGCAAGTGCTAAACCAGCCCTCAGAGTAAGAGAAAGGAGAAAGCTGAAATCAGTGTCAGAGAAGAGTTAGTAGGACTTCTGAGATTAGTTCCTAACAAGAATAAAGTCAGGAAAGTGGCCAAACACAGACGTATTCCTCTATGAGTTAGATACTTCTAAGGGACAAACCCTTTAATCTGCAGTTCAAATCCAAGAGTCACACACAAGGAGAAAAGGCACAGAAGTTACCAGGAAGCTCTTCATTTGAAGACATTCTCATAGAAAAATACTTTGTGCTCCCAACCTCCTCTGGAAGAAGCATTGATTCAGACCTTCAATGAATCTGCAGGATGCCTGCCAATTTTCTTTCCTGATATCTCTTGGCTTCAACACAGTTCTTCCTCACAGATATTGACATTCTTTTCTCAAGCATAGCAAGCATCATTACAGTTTATTGCATGACCTATACAGACATTAAAGTGTTCACATATTAGTTAATTTGCCTATTACATCAAAGGCATGTCTGGTTCCTCTTTGCCTCACTCATTCAAAGCCATTTATTTCCTCTCTGTAGGAGAGAAACAACAACAAAAAATATGCCAGCCTTTGCCTTTTCTTGCCATCTTTTCCTCTGAGCACTCTAAATTTGTAGATCTTAGCCCTGTCTATTTTGGAAATATTTGTCTTTTCTTCTTCCTTTAGTCTTATTCTGCATCTGGAATAGTCAGTATCCTTCTTCCCTTTAGCAGGTGGAAGGGAAGTAGTCAAACTAATGGGAAGTATCCAAGCATAAACTCTACTACAAATGGACCCTTACTCTATTCATTTGTTTAATCATTAAATATTTGGCTAGGGATTATCATGTACCAGGGCCTCTTGAGATTGCTGACAATATGGTTATAAATATAGCAAACAGAAATCAACATGTTGAATTCGATAGTGCATTAAATACAGATAATGCACAAAAGCATACATAGTAATTTTTTTAGAGTTGAGACATGGGCTAATCAGGAAATGTACAGTGCAGTGAGAGCTATGACAGGCAGACTCACCTAATCTGGAAAAATCAGAGAGATTTCACTAAGGAAGTAACAATATTAACTGAGGCTTGAAATGGAATATGTGTATGTATGTGTGGGGGGGTATATAAGTGGGGAGAGAGTGTGTGCCTCCCTACAGACACAAAGTCCTTGTGGGAGAAAGTAGCTTGACAATTTTGAAGAACTAAGATCGTTGTGGCTGATCTATGGTAAGGCAAAAATAAGTCTGGACGAATTGAAGATATGGGTAGAAGCAGATCATGCAGGACCTTATAGACCATGTTCTGAATTTCAATCTTTATCCTAAGTGTAACAAAAAAGGATTCAAGGGTTTTAAGTAGGAATATTATGAACTGGTATTTTCATTTCCAAAAGAGTACTCTAAAAGCTTGTGGGGAATGGGTTAAAGAGAAGCAATGGTGAGTATATGGAGACTTGGTAATAACGGTATTTCAGTAATGCAGGTGTGAGATGTTGGCTTCCTAGTCTAGGGAGGTGCCAAAAAGATAGACATGGAAAGATTTGAAAAATATTTAAGAGGCTTAATGATAGAACTTTGCGATTGGGTGGAAAAGATGGGGCATGAGGGAGAGGAAGAGGGCTCTTGAATGAATGACTGGGTAAATAGCCATGCTGCTCACTCAGGTAGCAAACTTTGGAAGAGAAGTGAAACACTAGAGTAAAAATGAAGGGTTCACTTTTGGATATGATTGAGAACCTTGTAAAAAATCCAGGTATGGTACTCCATAAAGAGGTGAGGAGAGAGGCAGACATTCTGGAGTCATGATATGCAGGGAGTGATTAAAGTTATACATTTCCTAGAAGAGATTGAAGCATGATAAGAAAAGAGAATCTAGAACAAAACCCTGACAAAGTTCACGTTTCAAAGGTCAAAGGAGGAGGAAATGTTGAAAGAAACTGAAAAGGAATGACTAGCAAAGTCAGAGGAAACCAGGGAGTTTTTCAGTGAGTAGGCTGTGGTCAACCAAGAAGATTCTGAAAAAGAGGAGAGGAAAACTAAAAAGGGTTCATTGGATTTAACGGCAATGGGATTCTTGCAGAGGGCTGTTTTGTGGAGTTGGGAGCAGGGTGGTAAAAGCAAGATTGAATTGGGCTAAAGTAAATATGTGGGAAAGAACCAGAGGAAGGAAATTATTTCTGGCAGTTTGGCCTTGATGGAGAGAGAACCTAGGAACCGTAGTTGGAAGACACTGTGAGTAGTCTAGTAAAGTTTATTTGTTGTTTAAGATGAGAAAGAGAAAGTTTGGTTTAAATGATAGTGGCAAATGGAGGGATTTTTTAAAAAGTTTTATTTATTTATTCATGAGAAACAGAGAGAGAGAGAGAGAGGCAGACACATAGGCAGAAGAAAAGCAGGCTCCATGTAGGGAGCCTGATATGGGACTCTATTCCGGGACTCCAGGATCACTCTCCTGGGCCAAAGGCAGACGCTCAACTGCTGAGCCACACAGGCATCCCTGGAGGTTCTGATTCTTGATGCAAGGATAGACCATCTTGACAGCTACTACCTCCATGATGGCTGAAGGAAGAAGAGTTTACAGACATTAATTGTAGCCCAGGGCCCCTGATGGCCAGGGAGTCTACCCTTTAAACTGAGGCTCAAACCTTTTTGACAGTTTCTTCTTCTAATCTCAATTCTAAGAGTCTGGTTTCCTACTGCTTAACATCTGTAGGCTTCGAGAATCTCTTATTACACAAACAATGCTAATAGATCCTGGATTTTCCATCCAGTTTTTCCTTTCTTTCTGTTCCAATAGACTGTATTTTATGATATATTGCCCAGTGTTCTCACCTCAGTTATATTTTGGAAAAATGTTTTATTTTGCATCATGTGCTATAAGGGAAGAACCTTATATTTGAACCTTGATTTTAAACCTCTAGTTTGACCAGAATCTAAGCCCCTACTCATTTCTACTCAGACATCTTTTATGCTTTCAACTATTAACAAAAGTGCTACTAGAAAACAGGCTAAACTCCCGTAGTACAATGTGTCTATGCCTGGAAATTTCTGTTGTCTTGCCCATCTACTAGTGTAGAGCCCCTCTGAATGTTAATTCCTACTGATATTCAATATTAGGTATACACGTTATTATGATTATTCCTCTTCCCTGGATCCTGCCAGAAAGGTCTCTGTATCTCACGGTTTTTCTTAATAAAAAAAGTGAAAAAATATCTCAGTGTTTTATTTCTATATTGGAAAATAAATAAACTCCATGGGTTGGGGATATCATTGCAAACCTTGCAGAAATAGAAAGGTATGTAAAGGAATACCATGAACAGTTGTATGCCAATAATTATATAACCTTGATGAAATAGACAAATTCCTAGAAAGACACAAAGTACTAAAACCAAATCAATAAGTAAAATAGGCCTAAAAATAAGAAGATTGAATTAGTAGTTCAAAAAGTTCCCACAAAGAAAAGTCAAAGACCAGATGATTTCACTGTCAAATTCTGCCAAACATTTAAAGAATAATACACACCAATCCTTCAGAAACTCTTCAAAACATAAAAGAGGAAAGAATGCTCCCTAATTCCTTCTATGATGCCAGTATTATCCTGATACCAAAACCAGACAATGAAATAAGAAGAAAATTACAGGACAATATCCCTTATAAGTAAGGATGCCAAATTTTTCAATAAAATGCAAGCAAAAAAAAGTACACTAGTGCACTGAATCAAACATATACTAAGGATCATACAAATGGGATGTATCCAGGAATACAACGTTTATTTAACTTACAAAAATCAACCAATGTAATACATCACATTAATAGAATAAAAGACAGAATCACATGATCATCTCAATAGATGAGGAAGATTATCTGAGAAAATTGAACGCTCTTTTATAATGACAGCACTCAACAAACCAGGAATTGAAGGGAATTTTCTCAACCTTGTAAAGCGCACTTGCAAAAAATCCAGAACTAAGATTGTACTTAGGGTGAAAGCTTGAAATCTATCTTCTCTGAGATCAGGATCAAGATAAGTAGACATTGTACTGGAGGTTATAGCTAGAACAATTGACAAGAAAAAGAAAAAAAAAGCACCTAGAGTGAAAAGAAAGAGTAAAACTATATTTATGGATGACACGATCTTCTATATAGAAAATCCTAAGGAATCTTCAAAACAAACAAAAAACAAACAAACAAAAAGGGTAGAGCTAATAAATGAAATCAACAAGGTTTTAAGAAATAAGATCAATATGCAAAAATCAATTGTGTTTTCATACCCTAGCGATGAAAAATGCGAAGGTTAATCAAGAAAACAATTCCATTTATTACAGCATCAAGAAGATAAAATATTTAAGAATAAGTTGAACAAAATTAGTGTAAGGCTTGTTCACTGAAAACTACAAAATAGCTTTGAAAGGAATTAAAGACATAAGCAGAAAAACTGCTCATGGATTGAAAGACTTAATATCTTTAAGATGGTGATATTTCCCAAATTGATCTACAAATTCAATGTAATTCCTATCAAAATCCCAACTGCCCTTTTTACAGAAATTGACCAGCTAAGTCTAAAATTTTTAAAAAGATTTTACTTATTTATTCATGAGAGATACAGAGAGAGAGGCAGAGACATAGGCAGAGGGAGAAGCAGGCTCCCTGTGGGGAGACACAGGTAGAGGGAGAAGCAGGCTCCATGCAAGGAGCCCGACATAGGACCTGATCAGGATCAGGCCCTGGGCTGAAGGCAGTGCTAAGCCACTGAGCCACCTGGGCTGCCCCCAAATTCTGAAATTTATATGAAATTGAAAGATCCAGAAAAAGAACAAAGTTGGAAGTCTCATGTGTCCTGATTTCAAAACTTACTACAAAGCTACATTAATCAAGATAATATGATAGGGGCACCTGGCTGGTTCAGTTGGCAAAGCATGCAACTCTTAATTTCAGCATTGTAAGTTCAGGGCCCAAGTTGGGTGTAGTGATTATGTAAAAATAAAATCTTAAAAAAAAAGATAGTATGGTAATGACATAAGGGCATACAAACTGATCAATGGAAAACCACATATCAATAAAAACTAGATATCCACATGTAAAAGAATAAAGTTGGACCTATACCTCACATCATATACAAAATTTAATGCAAAATGGATCAAAGTCCTACATTTTATAACTAAAAGTATAAACTCTAAAAGAAAACATGGTCATGAGTGTTCATGACTTTGGATTAGGCAATGGTTTTTCGATAAGCTAAAAAAATAGACACACACATACACACAAAGAAAAAATAAACAAATTGGACTTCATCCAAACAAAAACTGTGCTTCAAAGGACAGTATTGAGAAAGT